>NC_065441.1:10633096-11266192 GCF_024364675.1 Aethina tumida
ATTTCAATTTAAAACTAGTTCTTTTTAAATTATACGTTGGAAATATTCACATTTACAAACAAAAAACTATATTTTATTATTTTTATAAATGTATGTACTTTATTTGTTTGAAAATTATACGTTATGAGAATATTCAGGAATATTCTCGAATATTTGCAACCAATCATATGGTCTGAGCCTGTGGAGTCAAATTGACATAATAAAATTAATTGAAATAGTTAATTTTAACCTGACTGGTGTTAAGGTATTTTTAATAAACATCAAACAGTGACATAATCTGTTTGTTTGACCTGCTCTAACAAATATCTTTCAGCAATATTTTATTATTTACTTAAGCAAATTTCATGTTGCCAAATTATTTTTTTCCACGAAAAATTTATTTAAAAGGTTAAACAGTTGTACTTTTTTAAAATTTGTATGATTTGCGTGGGCTCACGTTAAGGTGTCTTATGACTAAATAATTACCATATTATCAGTGTCTGTAATCTGTTTTTTTAATATACTTTGCGGCCATTTTATTAAATCTGAAACAGTCTAGACCTATTATTTGTTCAACCAATGTTTTTTGTTGTGGAACGATAAAAAGGAGTTTATCGATAAACTTGTGAATGAATTCAATTCAACTTTTCGCAAAGTAATCAATGTACGCCTGTCGTCCCAAAACATGGACGAACACGTAATTAAAAAAGGAATATGTCCAATTATGAAATTTTGGTTTGGATTTTGTGTATCAGCTTTTATCTTGTTTTCAGACAATCAATCATTATGTTTGGACATGTTGCCAGTCCCAAATCCCAGACATAATTTACCATTGAACATTCTCGGTCAATTATTTTTAGTTGCAACCTATCGAGTTTTCCGCAGCCTTGCTTGCAGTCAAGAAAGTATCATGTTGTATGTAACCGTAGACTCGAGGATCCCTGTCACCACGAGATCGATTTCTCCCCTACTCCGGGCGTAGGATTTCCTGCGGCTGTAATCCTGCCACTTTTAATCGAACAACGAAATAATGAATATGGTCGAGCGTGACATGGGATCATAAGCCCTTTGTATCTGGCTGCTAATGTTTCACTGAATGCGTAATTGTATCTTTTGTGTGGCCCTTAATTCCGCATTCACGCTAATTTTGTTACGGATACGAATATGTACAAAAGCCAACTTATATAAAGCTAAATAACAAACGTGACTTAGACAAAATTCTGCACCATGAAACATTTAATATGAGTAAAAAAATGAGAAAGTTGTTGAACGTAAGTAAGGTAATGTAATTACTAAAATATTAAAAGTAGAAACTGACCTACATACAATATATATTTATGTATGCTAATTAATTTATAAAGTTAGCTTTGTAAATCGTTCTTTAAGAAGGTTAAGAAAAACTATACTAAACCTAGTCCTATATAAAAACTAAAAATAAACAATTTTCTAAAAATGCAAAATTAAACTGTTGGTTAATATCCAGTGGTTTAAAATCATATTAAACTATTTAATTAAAAATACTTTTAATTAGATACTTTATTAATGAAATTCTTTCTGTAACGGAACGAAAATAGTCTAAAACAATTTATATAATTAAAAGTTAGCTGAAAAAAATAATACTGAAACATAAAAAAATCAAATGTTTAATAAAAATAAAATGTATATATGTAATTTTAATAATATTGGTTCTTGACCTTCCATGGTTAATTAACATGTCTTGTCACGACTGTTGGAATTGTGTAAATCACTTTACACATTTATATTGTTTGAAACCTGACAGCAAACGTTAAGAACTTTATTCAATATCTTCAAATATATATTTTTATTACTTTTTAAATTACACTATGCAATATTAATAAATTAAATATTAAATAATGTTGTATTCGCTATAAAACTATACTTTGTGAAAAAAAATTAGTCAACGAATCTTCCATGCAAAATGTTTTATTATACTTAACATATTTAAGTGGAAGATTGCACGTTTACATTGTTTCTTTTACCCACAAATTCATACCCGATATAACTTCTATTATTCGCTGTTACAGAACACGTAATACTCACGAACATAAACCGCAATTATCTATGAACAAAAATTCGCTGTTCACATTTCCATAGCCGTAATGGAACGGAATTAGAGAATCCCAAAACGCCGAAGCGACTGGAATACCTGCAAAGGCGCCACCCACATTTAATTCATCCTTCCTTCTCCGTGTATTTTCCTACCGGTTTTGTCAAGTGCCGTTCAGTTTTTAAAATACATATACATGTCGGAAGCGCATTTCATTTCGACTGCGGTACACCCCCAAACGTATTCCCGGTGTCCCCCAGTGGATTACGTGCGCCGCTAAATTATTACGGAGCGGTTCTCCGACTCTGACCCGACCCTTTTTATTTAATCAACCGTGTGATGTACGACATTCGACAATTTTTAAGTGCGAGTCCATCCCGAAATTCCTGGGGGACCAATTATTTTGTATAAAGGTCCATAATTCCTTTGTTTTCATGATCTTCCTCTCCTCCATTTGACAAATGCCTGGTGTTGTTATTGCTAGTCTCAGCTAATTTCGTGCCACATTCTGGGACACATATCAGCTACATATACAGTTATATTTTGAAGGAAGTACTTTATGAAAACTCTAAATGCATGAGAAAAGGTATGATATGCTGATAACTAATAGTACAAAAAGACAGGGAGATATTAATACTTATTATACTTTATGTATGAAGCATTTGAAGGAAATAATGCTCTCTTAAATGTCAAATATTAATAAAAATAAAATATTAGTACAGGTAAAATAAGAAATAAGGAAACAATTATTCTAGACTCGATGAGAATATGAAAAGCATTCGAAACTCATCCAAACTTTTTCACTTCATGTTTAATTCGACTATCCCTATTTGAAATCTGGTGCGTATTTCATCTGCGAAATTCTAATGACTATTCTCAAGTAACTTGCTACTACAGTTCTAACGTGCATAAAGATACATTCCACGGAAATAAGGGCTCTTAAATGTTAAATTACTGGTAAACTTAAACTTTATTTAAGCTGAAATATATTGAAATGGAAAAATATCATAACAAAAATTTAACTCGCTTACAATTTACTGGGAAATTGAAAAATCTCTCAAATATGTTCAGAACGAACATTGTATTTTCTCTTAATCCATGTTGAAATCTTGCGTATATATCTCAACTGGAGATCAGTTAGTAAATTTTATATCTTTTATTTAACAGTTGAAAGAAACTAATTAAATGATAATAAATACAACTAAGTAAACCACCAGATTTTTTTTCTTGTTATGTTATCATTTATATTAATTTCCTTTAAATCTTTTATAAATTATACATTACTTTAAGGAACAGCAAATTACAAGTCACATATTAGACTATTTTATAAAACTAGTATTTGTATTTTAAAAATAATAGGTATATAAAATGATGATAAGGGAAAGTGGTAATAAGTATATTTTACAATTAAATTTTAAAGAGACTTTTTTATCCACTATTATTGTTAGTTATTGCTAGTCTCAGCTGATTTTGTGCCACATTCTAGGACACATATCAGCTACATATACAGTTATATTTTAAAGGAAGTATTTTATGAAAACTCTGAATGTATGAGAAAAGGTATGTTATACTGAAAACTAATAGTACACAAAGACAGGAAGATATTATATTTATTTTACTTTATGTACGAAGCATTTCAACGAAATAATGCTCTCTTAAATGTCAAATATTAATAAAAATAAAATATTAGTTCAGGTAAAATAAGAAACAAAGAAACATCGTAGCAATTATTCAACTCTGGATGAGAATATGAAAAACATTCGAAACTCATCCAAACATTTTCAGTTTATGTTTATTTCGACTATCCCTATTTGAAATCTGGTGCGTATTTCATCTGCGAAATTATAATGACTATTCTCAAGTAACTTGTTTCTACAATTCTAACGTGCATAAAGAAACATTCTACGGAAATAAGGGCTCTTACATGTTAAATTACTGGTAAATTTAAACTTTATTTAAGCTGAAACATATTGAAATTGAGAAATATCATAACAAAAACTCAACTCGCTTACAATTTGCTGCGAAATTGGAAAATCTCTCAAATATGTTCAGGACTAACATTTTACTTTCTCCTAATCCATGTTGAAATCTTGCATATATATCTCAACTGGGGATCAGCTAGTAAATTTTATTTCTTTTATTTAACAATTGAAAGAAACTAATTAAATGATAATAAATACAACTGAGTAAACCACTAAATTTTTTTAATGTTATCACTTATATTAATGTCCTTTAAATCTTTTATAAATTATACATTACTTTAAGGAAGAGCAAATTACAAGTCACATTTTATAAAACTAGTATTTGTATTTTAAAAATAATAGGTATGCAAAATGTTAATATAGTATATTTTACAATTAAATTTTAAAGAGACTTTTTCATCCACTATTATTTTTTATTAATAAAATTAGTTCCTACTAAAATTATTTTATGATCTTCACTTTTAACATCAAACGATGTCTAATATGAAATAAATTTCAACCACATTTACGATCGTTTCTTTGTTAGTTAACGCGTGCAACATTAATCCGTCTCTTTGCGGTATCTGAGGTCTGAAATTTATGATGGATTTATAATAACGCCTGCAGCGAGTAGAAACCGTCGCGAACAATATACATCGCCACTTTTACAGCCTCGTCCAGCGTTTCATCGCTCTTGTTTTATTCTCTTTCTGCTATTTTTGGGGGCGTTCCAGTCATATATATATACGTAACGGGATAACATGTTATAAATCGTAATAAATCTTCTCTTGCCCCCCGAAACGTACGCGCATTTCCCACATAAATTCGTCCTGCGAAACCATCCATTTGTTTCATAGATAAAGTCGAATTTCTAGGTACTGGCGCGTCTCGGTCTACCAGATCGCCGCAGCTCTCCGGTGAATTGCAAACGCAGACGAATAGCTCCGCATCACTCGGACCGACGGACCCCGCTCACCTTTCTCACCTTCGGCTAATAAAAATGTCCCGGGAAATTAATCTCGTGAATTTATCTCGCTTATTTTTAATTTTGTCTGGGAAATCCTGATGGATAGAGGCAATGTCGTATGCTGAATGGGAGAGGTAATTCAAGACGACAACAGACTGGCTTGTTAGTAGGTTCATTTTTAACGAGCATTTCAGCTTAAAATATTAAAAACCCTCCATCTCGAAGACACAACACAGATCAAACAAAAAGACAAAAAAAGTGGGCGTGCTCTCGGAAAATTGACTCCAGGCAAATATGCAGTCGTACCTGAGTCATCCGTTTTAAATTCACAGCCGCCGGTCATGTAAAATATTTACGGACTGAAACGAATTTTAACATTTTTTTTTTTTTTTTTGGTCATTCTTTTTCGCTGATTCAGAGAGACCAGCTTTAAAAATTAGCTAATAAGTATGTTTAATGGACGAACATTTTATATATAATGGATTTTGTGAGCAAATTCTTCTCGTATTTTATCAGATTTAACATAATTTTAAAGTTAATTAATATTTTGTTCAATTTTTAAATTGAAATGCAGTTTTAGTTTTTGTTGTTGAATTAATAAAATAAATAAAACTTTTTATTGAATAGGTTTTTTATTCCAAAAAGTCTCTTTCATTAGATAATCTCAAATTTTTAATTTGAAATTTATTTATTTACTTATGTAAATTAAAGTTTTGTACTAAATCTACTGTTTAATTAGTTAGGGCGAATTTATAAAATATATTATTTTTAAACAAAATTTAAGATAAAAATGTGATTATACGTCAAATTAATTACTGTATGGATTATCTATAAAATATTGTGGGTTTTATAATATTAAAACCTATTTTTAGCACGTATTGACTGCAGTACTTGTAAGTATTTTACACAAAATATTTCAAATATTTTTATATATATTGTATACAATTTATTTATACAAGCAATTTATTAAATACATATCTTACTGAACAAAAAAATATGATAATAATGTAAAATTTAGTTTTAAGACAAAAAATCTAAGAAAATGATTAATAATCAATGAAATCAAAGTATATGTAAACACATAAATAAAATTTAATACAATAAATTATGAAATATGTGTTGAAATTGTGTTTAACTAATTTCAATTTTATATATGTACTACATTGTGATATTATTCACAACACTGTTGTTTCGATAAAAGAATTTGTTGCCATTTACTGCTTTTACTGGATACGAAAACATTACTTTTGACAATTCCATAAACCTAAATATCGATATTATTTGCAACTATGCGCCATATCCAGGACCTAAACCGCAGATTTTGCCCAGCGAATCGATTGGCCACTAACACAGTGAGAAAGACCAGAAGTTATACAATAAAACACGACATTTTCTTGACCAACAGGAGGGTTGTTGACATTAAAAACCACTTGGGTTTTATTACGGCCGTACGATGCAGTCGGTTATTAAAAGACAAGGACAAAATAAACATAAAAATGCGATCATAAACCGAATGGTTTATTATGTTAGAAGAAAACGAACTGACTTTTAAGAAGCTGAGATTTAGTAAATGCTCAACAACATTTGGGATTAAGGAGACAGTGACGAAGTGCGTTTATTATAATTTAATGGCACATCTTCAAGATACTCGAGAAGTTCTGTTCAAATGCTTGTTTTGATGTCTCTCTGGGATATTTCATTCAGTGCGTATTTACCCGACTCAATTATAATTAGTACAGTCAATAACAAACAACACAATGTGTACTCCCTCAAAATTAATTAAGAAAAGTGTGGCAAGAAATGGGATCACATTACAAAAGGTGTAAAAATAACACACACACACACACACACACACACATATACACAAACACATAGAAGATCGTGTATCGATTACTTAATCCACTTTTCCGTAACTTTTCCACCTACGAATCCGGGGGAGTTTCGAGCTGTTTTAAGAGGTAACTGAAGTATAAAATTTAAAGTTTATCTTCGTAGTAATTTCCAAACCCATGCGATTTTCAGCCTTTTAGTCAACCGTGTGCCGATTTATGTGAATAGATTGAACATACAATGTTCTGAAACTTCGCGGAAATAGTTAATTATTAAATTGATATTTAATTTTGAAGACTAATGGATTTACTAGATAATTCAGTAATTTGTTTCAAACATTTTAAGTATTACTTGATGAATATCGCAATCTTAGTTAATAAATAACTTAAATTCATTTAATCAACCTATTTATATTATATATCTCAAACTAGTAAAATGTTAATTAAGGTAAACACCATTTATATATTTACCAAATATGATTTATGATAAAAGTATTATTAACGTATCTTGACTATTTGTAAATTTGTTTGAAAATTAGTAATTATGTTACAAGTTTTTGCTTCTAATATAAAATTTTGGTTTTTAAAGACAATAAATATTTCAGATAAAGATAATTTAACGGTCAGATATATCAAAATATTAATTTGAATCAAATATTTTTAAAAATGAGCCCCTGATTTGCCGTCTTTATCTTGTCTGGAAAAGTTTGTTACAGCCAAAGTCAATAAAGTTGGTTCACTCTGCAAATGGGAGTAAAATAACTTATTTTGAGAGAGATAACAATTATTTATAAATTTAGCAATTCGAATGAAATGTAATTATCAGAGTAAACATTCTACGAACTGTTGTTGCTTACTTTAAACTTTAATTAAACAAGAATGTTTACAAATACATTGAATGAGCAATTCCTATCCTGAAATAACATAATTAAAGGTTAACAAAGGTTGATAAAATTACTGAGTATGACTTTTGCTGTTGCAAAATTCTAGTCACAATCCGTGATAATAAAATTTCATTTATTGATGCGACCATTTTTCGATTTACCGAAGTATACGTGTAACAATAATACAGCACTGAATGTAGCTCGATGCATTCGAGATCGTACAGTAAAACACCTCGGTCGTCTATTGGGTCATTGATCTTTTCACTAAGGCGTTTCTGGTTATTACGTAATCACAATGCGGTTGTAATAAACTTCCCTTCTGCAGAGCAACAATAATCTTATTCTGAGACCGATTCTGTATCGATATTGTGCCGATTTCCCTTTGGACAACCCATTAAACACCACTAAATTGATAGTATTATGCATGGAGGTCCATTGTAAACTAAAACCATTAATTTAAATCGGCATATCTCGTATTGTCAAGGCAGAGAAACACCGGTGTCTTCATACCAGCAAGATATTAAAATACATAATTTATTCATATATACATAATTTTCTCTTATACTGTTTGGGTTTCGGTTTGTTAGATAAAGAGTGTGAAGCGAAGTTCGTAAAAGAAATTCGGTCGAGCTGGAAAGCCAAGTTTGAATAATTGGAAGCTGTCCAAATATTTAATTTATATGGGAAGTAAGAAGTCAAATTTCTTACTGGAAATTCTTTGATGGTTTACTTAGCTGATGAACTGATGTGGAATAATTATATTCAGCCTTCGTATTTGTTTATTCCTTTTTAAATTGTAATTTTAATTCATACATAAGGAAAACGAGTTTTGCAACCTATATGAGGACTTTTCTTGGCAAATTACTTTTATAAAAATGCAATTTATCATTATATACTTCATTTTAATTTTTAAAAATAATTGTTTCTTTATAATTGTAAAATATAATACAAACTACATACTTGAATATAATTTAATTAGGATTGTTTTTTATTTTTTTTTTTTAGCACTTTGAACAGTTACAATTAGGTAATTAAACTCTTTGTATAAATTAAAAGTGTAGGTAGTTAGAAAAATATTAAACTAGGCTCATACTAAATATTTTAATTTTAACTCTCTAATTAAAATTATAATCCTTGAAACACATTTTTAAATAATTTATTCTTACATACATATGAAAAATATTGAATTAGTTAAAATATAGAAAAAGTATGAAGTAATTATGTCGTGTAAAAATAATTTCTACAAAGAAAACTATTAAAATAATACAAGAAATTTATTTAATAATAATATCCTATAATTTTTAAGCTACCAGTTTAAAATAATTTACAGATAAAACTGATTATAGTGTGAGTGGTTGTATATTGATATTAATATATTTATAATAATTAATTTTGTAAATATTGTTCAATAGTAATTTTGTTTAATATGTATGTCACATATTTAATTAAATTTGTTTTCCGTGAAATATTCGTAATTATTTTAATTTTATTTTAATACTTAATTTATACGTTAATGACATTAATTTAGTTTATCCAATTAAACCATTGTATTATATTTTTATTTAATTACTTCTATCATGCGTATGTATTTTTATGTCAGAATAAAATAGCATTTATTTTACTTACTTAACCCTAATTTCCCGCTCTACTTGCACTGTAAACGCCATAACCGTAATTTGAGACAATAAAATGCACATAAAGAGGCGTCCAAGCCATGTAAATAATAAGGACTTCATTAATAACAAACGAGCAGAATTTTAACGAATGGCGTAGTTATTATTTTTTATTCAGTCGGAAATTGAAATTCTTCATTAGACCGTTACATGCACAGTCGTTATTTTAATTGAGTACGGGTTGATGCACGTCATAATTTCCACTAACCTATAAGTTAATTATGTTCTCACGTTTTAATCATACACGACGGAACGCCGGTCTTCATGTAAGAGTGGTACGTGATGGCCATTCCGAATACGGCATTAGCCATTGAGTCATGTTCCTTTCCTAGAATTATTGCTATTAATAGAAGAGTGATGTTTTTCTTAAGTTAGCTGTTGTAATGGCATTTAATCATAGTGGTGATAAGGTTTATATGTGCACATGTACTTGAATGTAGCACAGTTGTTAATCTAGTATTTCTCAGATTAAAAATCCAGAATTCATTAAAAACAATACACACATTACATATATTTCTAAATTTAGTCTATGTTTTAATTTTAATGTATATTTAAAATATATTTTATTTTGTTTCAGAACCTAACTTTTCCACCAGTTAAGATTAACTGAAGGTAAGATAATAGAAATTTAAGACTCTCAGAATATATAATATTAAGTGCTACATCAATTGCAACCCCTAAACAATCTGAAACGAGGTTATTTAACCAAGTTTTATGTCAATATTTGATTTATGTTAAAACTGTTTGCCCTCGTGCCTTGTTAAATAAATTAATGAAACATTTTTCAGGCAAGTGTCAAATTAATTTTATTATGCAAACTGGGTTACACAAGAGAAAACTATGACTTCAATATAAATTTAATTGCTTGTTTGTCCACACTAAGTTTAATGGAAAAATCTGTTTGTGAAAAAGAATAACTTTTTGAGTATTCATTTATTAAAATGAAAAATTCAAACATCAAAGATTTTACCACAGCCTTTTAATTCAATTCATTTGTTCATTATAATATGAGTTTATACAATACTCTATTTCATGATTTGTAACGAATTTAATGCTTTATTAAGGAAGCCTTCTAATGGTAGTTCTGAAACATTTAGTCAAAGTTGAAAGCATGAATAATAAATAGCATATTATGAACGTAAATGGACTAAGTTCATTTTGTTACCATGGGACATCTTTAAAAAATTAATGACAATTTTATTGGTTTCCATTTTAAATGTTTAACCTGTTTGCGCAATTATTTTTTTGTATAACAATTGTTTTGTTTCGATTTAATTTGTTTTAATTGATTCACATGCCCCGAGGCACGTAATTAAAGGCTGAACTTATTTATCTTTGGAACAAATGTTGATCCGTTTAGTAATTTAGTAATCCTGTAATTCTATCTTTTGTCACAATATCAAACAAAATTAAATATTTAGATAAAAATTATACATAAGGCATACTTGCAAAAATGAGTTGCAAAATACAAATATAAATGTGAAATCTAATATAGATATAACAGTTGTTTTGTACTTACAGTGTATAGTTTTTGACTTTTAAATACAACTCTAGAATTATTATTTGAAACTGATACAAAATTAATTGAATTTCATAAGTCAAATGAAATGACTTTTGGGCATAAAATTGACAGAAGTGTTAAAGCATTATTTATTCAAATTATTATATTAAGTAATTAATTCTATAAAACTTGTCAGTAAAAATGGATTACTGATTAATATATCCAGTTGATCGCTACAGTAATAAAATAAAATAGAAAATCATTTAATCTAATTACAGCATATTGAATATATATGCGGAAGCCATAGAAGTTGCAGAATTATTAACCTCAACGTGCTTTGTGCATATGTAATTATGATGTGTTATTTGCATGTTACAATAAAATCTGTAAATTTTAAAACTCAGTTGAATATAAAATGTGTTGAATCAATCATGATGGTGAACCCCTTACAAGTCCGTAGGGTCATTAAAAGCTGATCAGAAGCAGTGTCTAATGACTGTTCCTCGCGATTAATATCACACATGCACAAACGCTATACGGGTCATAAAATTAGATATATACGCATAAAAGAGCGTTAACGAGGGCTCCATCCAGCATAGAAGATGAACTCCTTGTACAAAGCCATAGCCGTTAGCCATTATTATCAGCATAACGGCGGGGGTTGGAAAAGTGTACTCGAGCTCTTCTGGCTGGCGAAAGAGACTTTTTAATTGGGAGTCGCAATCATCCTTTATTCAGTGTGAAATTGCCAAGGAAATTATCGAGCAAACGTTATATTCAAGCCTCCAGAGATGGAGGGATTTTTATTCCGGGTTGGCTTTGTGTTTTACGGCTTCGGTTTTGTCTCCGGGATTGGGACCTTTAATACAAAAGCGCTGAGATAATAATCCATTGGTCAGAGACGTGCACTTCGTTTAATAGTGCGTTATAAAAGGACAGCGGACGATTGTGCCATGGTTGGATGAAAGAAATGCCATAGGGTTTTATAAACATCAGATATAGTCGTGTACATTCATCTATGTAAGAGAAAAAAATACTCCATAGTGAATGGTGAAATTATTAAACAAAAGTATATGGTATTCTTTTGTCGGTCCATTAGACATAATTTTTAATATGGATTATATGAATTTATTTCATTCATTTACGTAAATAAAATTAATAAAATTGAAAATGTGAAGTTATAAACATTATTATTAGTAAGGAAAGTACAGAGACTAATTTACTGCCAATTTTTTATGTGAAGGACAAATATTTAGATTAAATGTAGTAAAGATTTAGTTCACGTATAATTATCAAAATATAATAAGAAAAAATTATTCTAAGAATCCAAAAAATAAATTTTAAATTCAGGACTAGATAGTTGACACATGTAAAGCTAACTTCATTGTGTTTTGGACATAACTTTCCTCTTTTTAAATTCAAAACATTTTTTAAGTCTCTAAAATCTTCTTAGTACAAGAAAAGTGGGTCGTTATCTGGAAGGATACTAGGTTGACAAAGTGGTAGAAAAATTTGGTCACTAGGATCCCCAGATTTAACTCCTTTGGACTACATTTTGATTGGGTATTTGAAAACACAATTTTTAGGAATCTTGAATTTATTGTTTAAAGTATAATATATATTAAACACCTTTTTAATTGAATAATATTGTTAATAATATTAATGATTCTTAATTGTTAATCATATGTTTGAAATTTTACAACAATGGGAATTTTAAATTCCATTTTTAGATTTTTTAAGCATTATAATGATTATAATATAACAATATTAATTAAAATTAATAATTAATGTATGGCTATATAAAGTTTTTAATTTTCATACAACACAAAATGTTTTAAAATGTAGAGAACTGAATGAAAATTAAATTTTTACATCAATTTTAGAGGACCAATTAAGCATATTTGCTAACCAAACAAAAACGCAAACAGTTCCCTAAAATAAATGTTATAAATGCATGCCTTAATTGCATGTATAATAACCGCATCGCTTCGTTTTTGCATAAACGGCATTTAATTAATTAAGAACGATTGTAAATAGAGCGAAATTACCACGATCCATTAAACCTGTACGTATTGTATTGTAAAGTGTACGCAAAAATATCGACTAAATCAATATAATAGAGGTTTATTGGACCTTAAAATGCTGGCCGAAATACGGGAAACGGAGTTAAATATTATTATCTGCCTCTACTCGTATATCTATAATAATTCCCTGATATTAAACTTTGATCCGCGTCAAACCAAGTTTTCCAATATACCTCTTCGGTTCTATGGATCTCCCTTTCTGCTTCGACCTACGTCAATTACAATTAAAAGTACTACGCTTTAAAAGCACCCCCAGGGTTTTTAAGAATAATATTCTTTGCCAAATTAATGTAATATCAGCCAGCTTTATCAAATTAAAAATAATATATTTATATTTGTCGTATACTTCCGTAATTGCCGTAAATTTGTCACAACACCTTATCTCTTATTATCTTTTATTGGAACATTTGTCACTTTTGTGTTTCATATACTGTGTGGGACTATAAATAAATTCATTATTTCAGTTATTGAGAATATTTTTAAACACTCAGAAACGTCAATTTTATGTCACGAAATGAAAAAAAGTCACCCCTACACTGAACTCCCTTCAAATGCTAGTTATAAACCCCAATAGAAACCAGGGGCTTGTGATACATCATTTAAAAAGATTTTCATATTAATTACTAATGGTATCCGATGACCAACTTATCACTAAAATTAATATTTTTTATTGTCGTAGTAATGCTTATTTCAGTTGTCGTTATACGTTTATATATAATACGTTATAAAATATATGTTTAACGAGATTCGATGGGTTTGTTTGTATCTGAAGTTTAAACAAATTTAAAATTAGCAACTTCAAATACAAAAAAGCACAAGACCAAACGTATGAAGCATGTTATCAATGTTTTATTTATTTAATTTGAATCAATACATATTATATTCCGTAAAGAGCGTCCCGTTATTTATTCGAATGCAAAATCAATTGTAACCAATTAAACATTGTTAGACAAACGCACCAATTGACCGTCTTAATTATAGTTAACGAGGCACATTACGATTGCATGATTGAATTAAAAGAACCGATTCGAGTGAATTTTGTCCAATCAATTAAATTGTTATTGGGGACAGGACTAGTCCACCAGTCTCATTTAAATAATAAATGTGTTACGGAAATAAAATCAATCAGTCATGGCGAGTTTAATGAATTTTATTCAGATGACAGATTAATTATTTCTGCAGCATTTCTTGTGCCCCGTTTCAATTAAGCACGAAAGTTTTATTTGGTTCATTTTAAAATAAATCTAATCTGCTTACGCTTAACTAACTCGTGAGTTCACATGTGAGAAGCAAATATTTGCCCACCACGACAAAATTTACAATTCATTTTATTGTTGTTTATTTTGTTAGTTAGTATTTAAAATGTTTAATTAACTTGTATGTAATTGAAGACAAATTTTCATGACTTATTTACTCAATTTTCACATAAACAATGTCAGACCGTTATGTAAATAACTATCGACTGATCTGATAACGTGCCCAACTGTAATATTCATAAACAGAATTATTGATTGTTTTCGTTCATTCCGCATGTTGCGGGGGTTCCTTTGGTTTAATTAGCAAATTTGTTCCGTTCATCGCGAAATGGGGAATATTGTCGAATAGATTAAAAACAAACGGCTCTGTTATTCATTCGACATCCTGGAGTGATAAAATGTATAATCCTGGTGACATCATTATTCGTTATAAATGTTTCACACCGATAATATGACAAATTTCCAAACAAATAACTAATTTAGTTTAGTTTATTAAATATTTCAAAAACATATTTCCAATTGATCATGAACAGATTAAAACAATAATATTAATGTTAAATACTGTCAAGTTACCTGCAAAAATAAATCACATTATAATACATGAATATTTTTTTTATTACAAATTACAGTTCCGTTCATTCATTTGTGATTTTTCAACTGTCACAAAATGAACGAATTCTTTCAACCGGTACAAACTTGTCCCGTCTAGGTGACGAAAAGCTGTAATCATAACTATACCAAAATTTAAATTATATAGAGATCAAAAATATAAGGTGAGAAAAGCTGCACAGCATAAAAATTATATGGGAATTTTGGACTCGAAAAATAGGAAGCCCATAAAGAGCCCGAAATTCCTGCATTCAAAAATTTTAGATTCGTTAGCCCCTGTCCTTGGAACTCTGAGAGGGTTCCAGCTTTACTGTCAAGCTACCCAAGAATAAAAAAAACCGCTTACTAGCCCATAAAGAGCCCAAAATTCTGTCTGAGTACAGGGAGTAATTTTTCTCATCCAAAAATTTAATCAATATCAAAATGTCACTTTCAGCTTGCAAATTATCTTCCTTATACGTCAATAATCACAATATTATACAAAATAAATAAATAATAATTGTTTCATTGAATTAATGGTTTGTTGCTGAATTGGTAATGAAGCATAAACCATAGTGTTTTGTTTTGATTCAGTAACTAATAATTTATAATAGGGGAATCACAATACCAATCAATAGTCGATTGATTGTATTGTATTGCAAATACAGTATTAAATTAGATCGTGGCAATGATAGAATTGTGATTTTATGACTGTGAATACAGACATTGCTGTCGTCTTTATTAAATTCATCATTTTAACGGGGAGTATTATTAAACGTCATGGTCCGTGTTTTACACAATATTTATTAAAAAGTTACTAATCCGCGTCGACTGTTTTCGACTAAACTTCACCGCGATTAAATTGTCTCCGACGCTACGTGACACCAAGACGTAATCCAATAAAACTTTGAAATTAAGTAATAAGTTTTTTTTATTTCAGGATATGTTGACAGACTCGCTGCTTTTTCTTTCTTTAGTTTTCCAGATGTTGCCAACTTTATTGTGGCAATCGTTTGATCTTCGTTTAAGATCATAAAGAAGTTTCTTTATAAAAGCTGTGGTAAACATGCAACTGCATTTATTTCTGATATGAAGATTATCTTCATAACTTCCTGGAATAGACGAGTTAATAAATTGTTAAAAACATTTGTTTTATTGTTTTCAACTTTTTAAATAATAAATATTGATTATATGCTATTTATTTATGATAGGGAAAAGAATATTTTTTGCCATGAACATAAATCGTACACCCAGTCTAAATACAGTTAATACTTATCTGAGTTCATCAAGAGCATTTGAGACTGAATCCGGTATCTACTAATCAATAACTTCCATAAATCAAACGTTCAAATATGAAATTAATATTGGTTGATGCAGCTGCATTGAATTTGAATTTAAATAGTTGATCATAACAACAACATTTGTTAATGGTATGGGGAAAACTATTATTACTTGTTAGGTTAGTCAACAAATTTATAAATAACTGCACCTACACAAGCATGTCATAATTGACGAACAGTCAATTTCAAAATTATTTAGAGACGTTACTCATCAACATTAGATAGTTTTCCTTTATTTCTTTTTGTTAATGCCATTGAACAACCAGCCGCATATTTTATATTGATGTAAAGAAAATTTGGAAACAAAGTCTATAGACTAAAACAGATGTATTTGAAAGATATAAGGAAAAAGCATATTTTTGTATTATTATATCATTAAAAAAACCACCGTATTATGATATACATCGTATACATTTATGAAAATTCCAACCCCTTATTCAGTACACTGGTTTCTATGAAACCCCCAACATTTGTACACAATTAGAGACGCCATTAGGCGTTACGGCGCCGTATATATGATAAGCATAATAAAGCGTTTTTTATCCAGTTAACCTAAAATATGTATCTTGTCGAAGGGTTGAAGTGGCGCAGATTGCGTTGGAAGGCCAGTCTGTGGAAAAAGAATTTTAAATTAGTGCTTTTGGAGGGCAGCATGCAACCACAAACAGGAAGGGTCCGTTCGGTCGTTTTAGGCTGCGACCTGGAAAATCGATTATGTGATGTAAATTTTATGAAAGAGACTATGATAGAGAATACATGGGCACGTCGACATTTCTGATCCAGCTAATATTAGCCGTAAATTTATATTAGGTGTTAGATTAAAGGTAAAGTCTATCCAGCGTTCTCGTCATGTGATATAATTTCTAACGTAAATGACTAAGTGAAGTCCAATAGAAAATTAAAAAATATTAAATATTTATTTAATTAGAAGATAGATTACTTACAGACCAATTGTAAAAAATATTGCATCACAAATTTGAGAAATAAAAATAATGTAATTTCAAAACACATAAAATATATAATTTTAGTTCAATAAAAATATATTACGTTAAATTTCAACGAATAACATACCCAAACAAATAAAACACCAACATAAAGATGCCAATCAGTTTGAAGAGGAGTACTTATTCAAATGATGCATTGTAGCTTGAAGAGGATGACAACAAAAATAATATCTTTCTCCAATATCAAAATGAAAAATATGTTACCCAGTTTATGTCTTTGTAAAAAGGATTGTTTACACCGGTCAGTTTAAATATGAAGGTAGAGCGTAATATAACATTTAAAACTATTAATTTTAATTTTTAATTTAAATGTGTTTTAAAAATTTCATCTTTTTTTATATGTGATTGGATTTTCTCATTACCTTGATTTAATTTTAGAGTAACGTCCCATTGCCCAACTTTGAATTCACTTTTTATTATGTACATTACCTTCTCTTATACATACATTTCCCCACTTCTTGTTTTATTTGCTTATATAGATATAGTATCTACTTATCACTTTAATTTTTTATTTGAGTGCTATAGTGACTACAGTTAGTGATTGTGTATGAACGTAGGTAATATATAAAATTTTATAAAACTAAAATTTGCGACTACAATATCATAACAAACATTAGACAGCGGTGAATTGAAGTGCTTGCTTTATTTTTACTGTTTTACTTAATATGTAAATGAAATTGACTTCTAATGATGATACTTTATTAACTATAAGTGCATTATTAAAGGCATTTTTATTTAGTATCTAGATAAATATGAAGAAATTACATAAAATGTCAGTGTTCAATCCTATTTCTCCACCTTTCTTATTTAACACTTAAAAATAATATACAAATTTGAAATATTTTCATATTGCTTACTTTTCTGATCTTATAAATCATTTATTCATAATACTCCAATATAATAAAATGAAAATCTGTATGTATCACATCAAATAACATGAGTCCTTATCTGTGGTGTCATAAATTTTATCTCAATATATTTTAGATCCAAATTTAATTTAATGTTTACCAATAGTCCCATAATCTCCAGTAGGTAATTTGATAGATAATTCTAATAAACATTGGGCATATCGGAATATATATGCAGAACAGAATACCACATTCAATTCCGACTAGAATAGAGCTTGTTCTAAGAGCCAGAGCCCTAGTTTCAGACTAGAAACCTTATATTAGGTTACAACTAAATACGTTTTCTATATTGTAAACTAGTATAATAAATAAATAATTGGCCCGTCTAACATAACGGATCAATAAAATTATATACTCGTAGCATGTCTATTAATAATCAATTTTTATTGTTTTTCAGATGGTCCCGTTAACCGTTAGCTAAAGGTAAGATCCATAGTTGGGTAATATAATATTCTACTTTCTCAAACGAGTAAAATAAAGGCGCCCCCGTTTTATCTTTTATTTTTGGATTATGGATTTAGGATTGTAAGATATTGGAACGAGACGCCGACACTTCGCCGTCATTTTAATGCACTCGAAGCATACTCGAGAAATAAGAACATCCCCTAATATCCATCAACAGTTAGTGCCGCACACCTGTCAGTGGCCAAAAGCAACGTATTTCCCATTCGCACATGACATTTTCTAAATTCAAATTGATTCCCGGCTTCTGCCGGCTGCATTTTCGATGCGACACGGATTACGGTTTATACTTGAGTGAATACGTCGAATTTAGGGCCAGATATACCGCCTTGTGTATGATGAAGACATGCCATTGCGTATTCGGTGGCGCAGGATGAAAGTGCTCGAAAAGAGATTTCCAATTGTGAGAATGCACGACGGTAAAACCGAAATTGTGTATGCTGATCATGAGAAACATATATGACAAAGAGAATAAGATTTTTATAGCTTATATATCATCTAACACGTAATTTAAAGTGTGTAAACTATTTTGTATATAAATATATCTTTATCTTTTTAAACACATTCAGCAAACAAATAATTTCATGTAATTT
Organism: Aethina tumida; assembly: GCF_024364675.1. NCBI lineage: Eukaryota > Metazoa > Arthropoda > Insecta > Coleoptera > Nitidulidae > Aethina > Aethina tumida. The sequence continues at coordinate 10,652,194 of NC_065441.1, forward strand.
TTTTAACAAAACAAGAAGATAACTGATTTTTGTTGGGCTGGATTGATAAAAGACCATAAGGCAATATAAGGGTAGTTCCCTTAGAATTCCATCTTAAACCCGAATAACTTTCAGTCACCCTAATTCACTTTAATTATACATTTTCTTGCATTAAAAAACCTTATTTATTTATACCCTCGCAATTCCATTTACATACATATGCCTCTTTCCCACACATTCAATAAATTGAATTTATTAGTTGCAGGGGTCCCACCCCACATACAAAATTAACTGCGTTTCCCCGGGATTTGAGTCGCGTTTGTTCCATCCTGTATTCCAACATTTGCCGGGTTTTTATTGGTACCCTATAAATAGACGACGTTACTTCCTTATGTCCGGTCCCCGCTAAGTAAGGGGCCCATTGTTAATAGACTGCACGTATTAGAGACTCAAATATAGGTAGTGAACGCTATTATCATTATCAGGTTTCTACAGCTGTGCAATTTATTGCCACTAGGACTTTAAATTAGGAATATTTTTATAATCAAAAGAAATATTAAATTGTGATTCATTTTTTATTACTTTTTGATACGTAAAAGTTTTTTCTGGAAACAAAAAAAATAATTACCTAATACACCTAAACTCTGTTGTTTTCTTTAATCGATTCTCGTTTAAGTTGGTCGTATCTGATTAAATTAACCAAGTGACATATGCTTCTAAACAGACAATAGTACACGGAAGTTGGGGTTTAGTTTCTCATTGAATGATGGAATTTTTTCATAACCACCTGCGTATCCACTTAGTTGAGAAGTCCATATAAAAGTTTTTTAATATTGTTTAACGAGCGGTTCTCGTGACGGCAGTCTTCCATCTAATTATGTTCGGTATTAGCGACGATAAATCAAATGACAAGGTAACTCTTTCTTCGTTTTGTTTCATTAATTTTCATAAAGTTTCCTGCCGTAGTTGTTCCTAATTTGCGGAAACTATTTAGGAATTTAGATTACGTGTGGGTGTGCTGGTAACGAATGAAGAATCAGTGTAATTAATAGAGTCACATGTTGTTTTAAATATTTAAAGCAAATAAATACACAACGTACAATTAGACAACAATCTAGTATATTATGACATAAGACGTTTAGTAAATAACAATAAAGTTTGGAACTAAAAAGTTTTTACCCATGATTAATGAGCGATTGCCAACTTTTCTATGTTTGATCTTATTGTGCATTAATCGTGTCCAATCTTCTGTCTGTATTGAAAAATATATGATGATTAATCAACAAAAAATGAAATTAAGTTTGTACCTCCTTATATGACTATGACTTTTAAATTTAAATTAAATTGAATCTATTGGAAATAATGTTTTAACAAAATGTAGTAAGTATAATACAGAAGTTAATGAGTGAATTGAATAATTTGTTATACACTCAGTAACTCAGTGACATACAAAATATATTCAGTGGCCATTTATGGTGTACAATTTTTTGTAGCAATTAAAGACAAGATTATAAAATACATTAATCAGTTCCATTTTTTTAAAAACTAGCCCGACACTCATTGATGTCATTGATCTAATCAGATGGTCAATTTCGTCCTATTCCTCATTCTATTCCACCTCTACTTGACGCTAAAGAACCACCAACGTCTCCATAATTTCTCATTCTGCTAAATGGACAAACTATCATTGTATATTTTCCATTTATTGAACATATATTAATTTATGAATGTAACCACAATATTTTTTTTACGTTATGTGCGTCCGCATTAATTTAACCTATAATATTCTGAAATAGACTCTGAGTGTAGAGAGAAGACAAAAACCAGTCTGTGTTTGATTTAAAGGAAACAGTTCGTAATAAGCGAGCTAAAATTTTATTCAGAGCATTTTGTTTTATTTTTAGCTTGGCAGGGGGTGAAGTGTGGCCGTGTTCCGGCGACCGACCGACAAGCACGTACTTCGAACATGTAGACAGAAGAAAAAGTCGGGTAATTACCCGACGAAGACGTAAAAAAAAGTGGAAACGAAATGATGCGTAGGGGTGACACTCAAAGAATGAACTTGAAAAGTATATTTTACAGAAGGAAAGGTACAATAGGAAGTTAGTTATTCCGTCGTGCAGTCTGTCAGTTTTGTTTCTTCAAGTGGGAATTGGATCAAAATACTTTTTTTTAAATTGTTCGGAAAATAAACAAGATAACGTCATTTTTAAATTTTAATTTACAGTTGTGCACTTTATCTGACTTTGTCATAGAAAAATATTAAGAACCGCATATTTACGAAAATAGAAGTTGACATTTCGTGTATGGCCTCAATTTTGTGCCCAATGTAGTCTATGGAAGGCAGAATGTCTATCAGTTTTTTAATATTGTTTGCCGACCTGGGGCATTTTTAAACTACAACGGGCAAATATATTCCACATCTACGAAAAACAGCAGACGGGAATGTGTAACATTTATATTTGTTTTGCATATCAAAGTCCGGAAACAACACGAATTGAGATGTGAGTTGCGGGAAAGAAAAATAAATAAAAATATTTTCAATGTTTCAGTACAACATTCAGATTTAAAACGGATACGAAGAGAATTCGATTAAAGAACAGTCTTACATTTTATTTAATCTCGAAATTTCTTATTTTCGTACGTTCAAGATGTTTCAATTTGAATTCGCCACTCCATTAAGAATTAAATGTCATTCATCAGACTTAAATATTAAAATAAACAATTGTCTTAATCTACTACGAGCATAAACATGAAGTTCTTCGAATTGCTTCCTTATTTGTTTAACCTCGCATTATCTTCGACGAACTATATTGATGTTAACGAACAAACTAAATCAACTGTTTGAGATGGCGGCATTTTCCTAACATTCGCACAGTTAATTTATTACTGAGTAAATTTGATTTACCTTTTTTGCCGCCAATCTCCAAATAACAAATACGTTGATTGACACGGTATTCCGGTCTAATCTGTCTCCTTCTTTATCTTGCATCAGTTTATCCTAACAGAAAGGAAATTAAAATGGATTTGTATCTCTCGCTTTTTGCTTTCTCTTAGAGAAAAGCATTAGGAAGTATTATTAAAAAAATAATTAGGATTTTAATCAAAGTATTAGCATATACATCTTGCTTATGATAACGCACCAACATTATTACTACATTATTAAGAAAGATGGCTGAGAACTTGATTATTGCAACTTGATGTTTCCGAAATTTTATTTTCATTATCTTAATTATTTTAATATAAAATTTCGTATTGTCTTTTCAGAAGGGTGATGATCGAATGATCACCGAATTAAACTAACAAATGAGTTTGTAATAAAACTTTACTGCAAAATTAATGTAGTTCATAGATTCAAATCTAAAGTTTGATGTGTTTCTTGACTTCCAAGCATCTTGGAAAATTTCTCAGAGCTGAAGCACATTAGATCTATCTCATGTACGATCACTTCGCGCCAGCACTATTACTATATTACTGAAACACATATGAAATTAATCTGGAACTTTAGAAGCCGAGATCTTTATTATTCCAGTCGAAACTCGTAGAGATCCGACATTCGTTCCAGACTGTATAACGTCATACATAGGACGTAAGATATCGGCGGCACGTTTCCAAACTTCAAAAAGTCCGGAATAAATCACTTAGTTTGAACATTCGCCGGGACTTAAGATACAAGATTCGCCGGTCGTAATGTATGCGATGTGTCCCTTTGGAATCCGGGATAGTTGGAAAAGTTTTGTGGACGCGTTTTGCGGCAACACTCGCTCCGAAATTGGTGGCCTCTCATTTTGACCGACTCGAGACGCGTCCACGATTTATTGGGGACAGTTACGGTCCAATTTTGTCTTCGGGCGTTCAACGAAACTCGAAAATAATAAGATGGGGACCGTTATAACTTCCGGAAACTGCAATATACTTTCAGGAACTGCGATACACTCTTCGGGATGGTAATGCTTTGTTTATGAGTTTGCGAAGGAAGCTGGATAGCGTCCACGGAATTTATTTGCATGGACACTTAGTTTTACTAATGTAAAAGTTATTATTACTATTATTAGTATAGAGGATATATAAAATTAATACAAATTGATTTTAACCAAAGATATATTTTTTTTTCCATTTTAAATAAAAATCTCGAAATTTTAAGGAATATATATTTTTGAGTATTTTATACTATCTAAAAAGAGTCTAGAAGGTTTAGTTGTAAACACAGTCAGTTCTCTATATGATTTGAAAATATTTGTAAACGTCAAAATCAAATATTCAACATCCATAATATAAAAAAATAAATAACGATTTTATTTTTAAAATTGATCATTTGGATATCATTTTCTTCATATTTCATGAGTTTTCAGTAGATAAAAACTAAAAATTTGTACAGTGTGTTTCAAAATAATAATATATCGATTATTTTAGCAATAGAGTATATATTAATCATATTATATCATGTGAGCTATGTATTTACAAACATTTTTGCTTAGATTTTCAACATAAATCAATATATTTTGGGGCACTATTATAATTAAAACATTTAAAGAGACAATTGAAAATATTTTCTAAAGAATGTGTAAGTATGAATAAATTTCTAATATATAAACCATATATATATATATCATATTTCACGTTTCAATATGTGTGCAAACAATTTGAATTAACTAAAAAAAATCAATGAAATAAATTACAAAGGAATTTTCGCAAATGCAAATGTTGTTTTGAATTGTTTGCAGATTGTTTCATTTGACTTTTGTGTTTTGTCAAATAGATACAAAAATATTAATGAGGAAACTCCGCTTTTTAAAAGCATTTTACCAACGCAGTAAATTTGTAAATTTAGCTGGAAAGTAGGCAATTAAGCAAATTAAAAAAAAAACCAACAAACTGACAATTGATTCGGTTGCTTAACACCGACACAAAACCGGACCCCGTTTAACTTCGCTATTCAACTTATATAATTAAAAACTTTCCGTGCTTTTAATCCGTACCAAGTTAAAAACGATTTAAATTAATTGTACGTATATTTAAAAGTTCGCCGACCGCATGCTTTGGTATTGATAAAACGTCTAAACAATTTAATTTTACCCTTGGGAAGCGAAAAAATCTAGGGGAATGCAAAAAAGTTATTTGTCCGATTCGGGAGAGGATTAGTAAAATAATTTAGAGGATCGAAAATTCGAATTGCGAAATGATGCCATACTTTTAAAGGGCTTTAAACAAAATAATGATAAATGTGAATAAAATCTTTAAAAATTATTTTGTACCACCTTTTAATCCAACTTGAAACTTTTAAATTCACATTATCATCATAAATACTCCATAAAATGATATTTATATTTACATCATTATTTGCGTTCAGTTCTAGTTTTTCAAGAATACAAAACGGAAAACAATGACTACGAATCAAAAGACATTGTAATGTAGCTGTACAAAAGCAACATTCCATTAAAATAAATGTGGCTTATTCCTGAAGTGTTTGTGAGTTAAGGAAACTTGGACGATAATACAAATGAAATTTCTTTATTTTCCTGGTTGCCAACGCAACAAAGTCCTTGTTTTATTAAGTACAATTGTGCGGCAGACTTTCGCAGATTTCGCAGCACTTTTTGTTCAGGAAGAAATATATCTTATTTCCCGTTTTATTTTATTTACACGCGCCACCGTGGAGGACTCTTGCTCCGCGGTCAAATCCCACCCTAATACCGGAATGAAAGTGAGACATTCGGAAAGAAAAAACAACCTCTCTCCATTGTGTCAATACGAATGAAATAAAACGGACTTCGGTCGTGCTTTTTTCATCACGCCTCCAGACAAGACTGGCACGATAAGCGTCCGAAGCTTTTACAGAGCTTAAAACGTTTCCTTGCGTATAGAAATATTGTTCGGGGCAAGATGTCAGAAATCGGATTCGATTTAAACTCCGGATTATAAAAGTCCTAATTTGCCATGTATTTGAAATTTTATTACAAGAGACGAAAAGTTGTAAAATTTAAGGTTTAATAATTTTCAATTTAATTTTTAAAGCGAAATAGGTCCCTAATAAAATAAGCGATTGTTTATGTTTTCGCTTTAAAACGGGTTTGTTCGTATTTGTTAAATTCAAATCAGAATTGTAATAAAGTTTCGAGCTCTATTTAATTAAATTAAATGCATAAATGAAAAATGCCAGGTCGCTTTAAAAAACTGCATTAGTTGGTTTATATTTATCCATTTAATTTTAATATATATTTAAAACTCATAATTGGTTACTCCAAACACAATAATTTTCGATTAAATTTCACATCCCGTCCCTTTCCTTCAGTCCATAATGCAATTTCCAAACGAAATTAACTCGTCTACTCCGTGTCGTTGACTCGTTTAGTTTAATTTACACCCATATTAAATTGAATTCGTATCATGGACTAAATTAGCGGCATGTTTACACGAAAATTTTATTATAACACAAACAAGACCATATGCAAACAGTGAGCTAATTGGTTCTTTGAACTTTTGACTGCACATGCCGATAGGTTTTCGAAATGTTAGTAGATTTATAATTAACTGTTTTGAGTAAATATTTAGTTAACGATGAGTCCAGTAATTTTCTAACTGGCATTATGATGCGGGTTACGAAGTGTTCACTTACATAAAACGGAAGTTTAAATCACCAAGTTTAAACTACACATTATTTTATATTAAATTCACTGGTTTATTATATTTAAATTATGCATTATGTAAACTGTTATTTAAATTCTTTTTTTAACTAAATTGTGACATATAAATATGCCAATAATCTGTAATTTACAAATTTCAAAATATTTTGGGGCACTTGTTTTATTATTATTGTTAAATCGGTGGAAAACATTTTTAAATAAGGACGTACATGTACAAGTATCTTTAATTTGAGATAAGAGATATCTTTACGGACAAATAACTAAGATTAGAAATTTTATTATAAAAGAGAAGATAGAAAATATATAAAGATGAAGTTCCAAATACAAAGCATTATATAAATCTCTAATGGTGGTTACTACAGTTCTTGTTAGTAATTTGTTTGAATAAATTCGATGAACACGTACTTCTTTTTAGACTAATTTGTTATAATTTAGAATAAAACAAATTTAAGAATTATTTAAATTATTCTCATGCCTTATGATCTTTTTTTAATTTTAATTAATTTTGATATATGCAAATCAGTTAACCAGTCCAATTTTTTTCAGTTTTTTTATGTTTAAACACTATTTCACAAATTCAGTGTATTATAAATTCACATGCAACGATCAATCAATCGGTTGGAATTATAGAACATAAATTGTTTATAATGTAATCGTTTTTGTAATATTTTGGATTGACAATTTTTTTAAATAGCAGTTCAAATACTTTTAGACGGAGTACACATTCACGTGAAAAATATTGTTATTAGAATTATTCGAATATTTAGACTGTCATGTGAAACATCTTCTCGGAATGTCGAATTGCGAAAATGAGACCAAAATCCCACAATAACGGTCGAATATCCTTCGGAAATGCACTTCTTCGGCTGCGGCGAAAATATATGCATAATACGTATTGCATACCCCTCGAAAAATGCACATAATCCCGTTCCTGCACAAAGAATATATCGGCCAGCACACATCCGTACAATGCACGTACCGTGCAATTTTTCAGAAACCCCCGGCTCCTTTCAGTATGAAAAGAGGTCCCATGTCGGCCTGTATCAAAGCCAATGCAAACTATCCGTGTGCATCTGGTCGCACCGAAGTGCACAAGTTTTCGTATGAATCGATTCCTTGCATGGCAGTGAATAAATCGTTTTTCATCCGCTCGAGATAACCGATCTGATGCTGGTGCTTTCAGTGTGACTACTTTTTTCCTGTTGTTGTTTTATCGCTGTATTGAGCCGACGAAAGCGAATTTAAAACCGTTTTATATCGGCCGTTCTCTACAATATCAATATTTACCGGGTGTTGTTTCAGGATGTTGCTTCTTGATTGGGGCGCAAATAAGGAAGTCTGCGCCAATACGTTTTAAATTGTTCTTCACTTGAACAACTGTTCCACAATGTCTGTTTTTGTTTCAGATCAATTCTGAATTGTTTCAAGTCAAACGCTGTTTATGGAATATAGGTTGTGGGTTAATAATTGCCTTATTATTTATTGTTTAAGTGTATTTAGATCTTGATTTGGATAGGCAATTCCTAGGAATGATTAATTGATTACCTGAACTGATCGTATTAAATATTGACAGTATTCCAACATGCCTTATCATCCAGTCTAATGCACTAAGTTTGGCGGAAATCAGCTCATTACACTAAAATTTTGAAACAATGAATAAACAGTGAAGAGAAATTAATGCAACACATAAATGCATCTAAGTTTATTATTGACACATCGAATGTGTCATCCTTTAGAGACAAGAGAATAATGTTTCAATGTATAAAGCTTTGAAACTATAGTCGCCTTGCAATAATTGGTTCTAATGAGCGAAGTTAATACATGCCATCCATTGTCGAACGTAAATGACACTCATAAACTGGAAAATTATTAGATGTAGGAATAGGTCGTTTCTACTGCCATAAGGTAGAACTCATGATGTACGACGTCAAGTTTTAATGAACACAATTACAGTGAGATGTTTTGTTGCTTAATGATCTATGGGATGTATAATTACTTACATGTGTATTTTCTTAGAACATCTTGTAAAGTATAAACATTATAAAGGTAATTGTTTTAAACTAACCAATGTGCTTTCATTACTTTCATTAATTAAACTAACCTGCTAACAATTGAAATAAAAATAGGTTACTGGTCCGCTCTATTGATAAATGATAATAGTAAAAGTGTTCCGCCTCTGTGAGGCACAAAATTATACTAAGCTTCACATTAATTAATTAAACGGACACTCTTTTATAATATTAGTTAAAATACTTCGTATAATATTGAAAATAATATTAATTCCTACTTGGTAATTAATAATTATTATAACCGTCAAATATTAGGTATTCACATTACCTCTAATGCTTATTTAGTAATGGAACTTTGGAATTAAATTCATCACCATAGTGTGGCAAAACATAATATTTACATTAAATTTATTTAACCCCATTCAAATACATTAAATGTCTAAATATAGTTTTTATGATATGTTTATTCAATCCCGTAAATTTTAAGAGGGATTCTAAACCAAATAATATTATTTGCACGCTAGAAAAAAATAAAACGTGGAATTCGTGCGGACCACCGGCCGCATTATATATCCCTGGGAGACATGCAATAATTTTGTGTTTATTGCAAATATCACACTGGTGCTTTAGTTTCATGTCGCTTATCACCCGACCTCAGTGCCCAGATAAAGTGTGTCATTTCACGCGACCAAAATCCCGAACGCAAATATGTGCCCCGTCGCACTTTTCCGAAACCTTATCGGACACGTCCTCCTTGCGGGACTGTTGAGCGACAAAATAAAACAATGTTTTCCTTTTTGCATCCCTCAAGGCTGGACTGTATTGACTGTTGTCGGCACTCGCAGTGGCACCTGTTACAAGGATTTCTCGGTCCAACACCAGGACTAAGCAAAATCGATGCGTCTAATGCGCTTAACCAGATGAAATGAGGTTTATGGGATTGAATTCATATTAAATGGCCAGATGGTATCCCCATAAAATTTTGCCCCGGTTTAAGATTAAACTTTATGCAACACTTTCAAATTCATTTATTAATAAATTAGTAATATTATATTTTGATTTATATCCAGAGTATTTTATAACTAAGTATATAAATTAATTAAACTAAAAATTGATTATTTTAATATAATTAAGTTCCACATTAAAAATAAATGTTTTTTGTTTTAAAAAGGATTTAATTTAGTATATTTTTGTATATTAAATTCATTCATTTTAATAATTACCATTTAATTTAATTTTCAAAAATATCCATAATAAATAATAATAAATTTTAAAACTCAACACAAGCTGATATTTATTTATGAGCATAATTTGTATAATTAAAATTTTATCAATAATTCAACTTTTTTATTCAATAATATCCATTTAATTGTTTAACATTATTATAATTTATAGAAAATATATAAAATTTCAATAAATTGATAAAAATAGTATCAAACATAATTTTATTTAATATTAAGAAAATATAAATAAAATATTTTAAAAAATTGTTTTAATAATATTCAATTAGTTAACTAGAAATACACCCAATTGATACCTTTTATTTTCTTCAAAAATAATAAAGAAAATCAAAAATTTCTAAAATCCAATGCACGAAACAAAAATAAATTCCATGTAAAATTTAAAAACAAAACAAGATAATATATTATGAGCATAATTTCTATAATAAAAACTTTTTAAGTAGTTAAATAAAAATATTCATAATTAATATTAATTATAATCTATAGAAAAAGTAACAAAATTACAAATATCCCCAAACTTGATTTAAATAGACGTATATTTTTTATTTAACAAAGCTGGAAAAGATATTTGCTATATCAAGAAAAATACAGCACATTCCAGAAGCTTTTGAATAAATACGGCTTATTCCGGCAGATCAATAATATACACGCATTGTTTCCGTCATCTAAAATAAAATACCATCAAAACTAATCCCAACATAAAACTGTCGGGATGAAAAATACCGTTTGCTTTGTTCCATCCGAGCATTGTTTCCTGTTGCTATGTCCATCATTTTTATTATTTGACGAACGTGATTGTCGAAATTAATTGAATTGAATTTTTAAGATCCCAACTCGAAATTGAAGGCAAAAATGTCTGCATTAGGATGATGCGGTTTGGTGCCTATTAAGTCTCGGTAATGGAGCTGGTATTGAATGAAGCCATTCCCTCTTGTCTATTATACGGGAGGTAATTTCGATTAAATGTTCCGGGAATTTATAATGGAATTCTATTTATATAAGTAAAGTAGACGGAGTCGAGACGTCAAGAATTTATCACCAAAAAAAAAAATACATATAAATAAATGAAATATTTCAGTATTAAGCACTTTCAACGAATTTTAGTTAATTAATTTGTAAAAATTTTCTCATGAGCGTTCTACTGCTGAATAAGACTAATAAATACTAAATCCAATACCAAAAAGGATTAAATCCTTCTAAACTGCACCAAGGAAATCCCCTAAATCTAAACACAAAAATAGATAAAACCAAATTAGAGAGATTGATCGTTTTGGGACCTAAACCGGGGGAGATATGGTGGTATTTTTGGAGCGCAAGCTAATTTAGATAGGACTAATAGTCTCTATGTGCTAAGACATGTTATGGACGATATTTAAGCACGTCCCCATCAATTAGGTTCAAGTGAAGACAAGGCACAGCTGTTAATTTGGGAAGTCAACAAGTGACAGAAATGTGAGATGTGATTAAATGAAGCATACTTGAAAGCTTTATCATGATGAAAAAATATAAATTAGATATGTTTAAGTTTATTCATAGGAAATGTGTTTGTAAATACATCATTTTTGGATTCATTCACAATTTTATATACTAATTGATACTTCAAATTTAACTACTATATTTAAACTTCTCTGTTTGGCATAAATAAAATACTTATTTTTATGATTTTGAATTTCTGTAAGTTCTTTTTAAAGTTCAATTTTTTATTAATTTTAATTAAATGTGTGAATGTGATCTGCATTTTAAAACATTAAAGAGATAAGATTGTAAGTTTGGTGGAGTAAATTACAGTTTGCTAAGTATTTAAGATTTTAATACTTGGACATTTTAATTAAATCTCGGAAAATAACCACGACAAATATGCAAATGTATCTTACGAAAAATAATTAAAAAACTTGAATATTAAATATTTTTTTTTATTTACAAACTAAAATAAAAGTATTATAAAACAGTTAAATAGATTTCATTGGTTTAAATTCATTTTCCGCTAGTCAAAATGAAAACGTTAGTGGTTAGTAAATTCCGCTTTCAGCACGGTTGATTAGTAAAATTAAGGTGTAATTAAATAATCACTCCACACTAAAGCAAATAGATATACAGTTTATTCCAACGTTGGTCACATATGGATGGAAGTGAATTATCGCCAGCAGCTATTAGCTTTATATAAATATAAATCAGAATGAAGCATGTAATTTCTGCGGGTTTAATTAAATACTACCACTAAAATGATTTACACGGAAAATTAGCGGCAATAATAGGAAACTCAGCCAACATATATCATTTAATATATGCATACGTACTTTCTAGACCTAACATAAACCATCCACCTCCATTACTTACTACGTGACTTTTCTAAATTAAACAAGTAAAATTTCAATATTGCAATTGCCTCACTAAAATGAATCTACATGTTGTTTATGGAATATACTTATTTTCATTTCGATAACAAAGTAACAATTTCGTTTTGGTTTTAATGTGTTGATTTGATTTTCAGCATCCCTGAAAATCTGCAGTTAAGCATAAAACTGACTGGAAACTGTGACTATTAAACATTATGCACTGATAAACGTAAATTTTTCAATGTTTACCCGAAAATGTGCATTACTGGTTTAATTGACATCGTATTGATTGCAATAAGCATCATAAACGTGCATGTTCAAATGATAACTAATCATCCGAAATCAATCGCATAATAACTGGCAAAATATTTTTCATAATAAATCGCTAGAGTGTATTAATTACAGCATATTTGGGTAGTTAATATTTAAATTGGAACTAGACATTTAGCACGCGATAGAAAACATGAACAAAAATCTAAACTAGAAAAAACACAAATGTGGAACATATTATTAAATAGATTACATTATTCAATTGTTTAAAACTGATGGGAAATACTATATTTATTGAATCTGTTATCTGTCAACAATCAATACAACTGTAATTAAATCAACATTGCATATGTTGTTGGTCTTTCAAATTTACATATAATAATATTTTACATATAATTTAATAGATACACGTAACTACAGTACTAATTATTAATTATTTGTTATTTTCTGCTCTATTTAATTGTTATTTAATCCTATATATATATATATATATATATATATATATATATATTAGGATGCACCAAATCATTCAAGATGATGAACCTAACCTAACCTAACTTTACCAGATTTTTTTTTTGTTTTTGGTGCACATTAATATCCCATCAATTTTTTTTTGTCCCACCGATATCCCAGAAACTAACCCCATATCATTGTCTATAGATTCATATTTTTCGGAGGCGATTCTCCTTGATTCTTGTCAGTTCATAAATTTGACTATGACGGTGGATGTGGATAGTGTTCATCCTTAGGTTTAAAAATTGTACTGAATATAATAAAGATACTTATTTACAATACAAACCCCTGTAGTAAGCATTAAGAGGTTCCATCTTATCCATCAGTAAAACGATACAACAGATAAACCCCCGCATTAGAAACTTAAATCGTTAAAACAGCGTTGGAAGGTTTTTAACGCCCTCACACACACTCACCCCGACCCCCCGGATAAAAGATGCAACATGCAACGTTTTTGATGTATGCAACGAATTACGAGCAACCAAGTTCCGCAGAGTGTTCATAATGCAGCCGGTGCGGGGGCCTCCTTTCATAATTTATGGAACTCCGGGCGAACGTTGCATTTATCTTACGTTGCAACGGGGCCCGGTCGATGTGTACGGTCTTGGTGTAACGGACTGATTAAATTCAAGTGGAGGCGTGTGGACGATTTCGTTTGTCTGTTGAAAAGACGCGTTTTGCATGGAAAAGTATCGAACTTATGTAAAATATTATTAACGAATAATTGAAATAAGTTTCTCGAATTACTCAGCTTATAATAAAATTATTTCAACATTTGTTTTCAAATTCTTTCGAGATTCGAGTTTAGTTAAATAAGCATACATATTTACTAAATTTAAGAATTTGATGAGAATTAACCATTTTTATGGCAATAATAAATTGTAAATTTCAATCAACAAGTGATATATGATTTTAGTTTTTAATTCAAGGATTTAGATTAGGATTAGATTTTATTTTACTATTTTAGTTTTGTAATTCAACATTTACAAATTGCATTTGCAGAGTTTAACACTACTTTTTTTAATAATATTATATTATTATTTTTTTATTATTTAGTTGTTATATTTTCTAAATTTTGATCCTGTTAATGTAAAAATGTATAGATTTAGATTTTAGTCGTTTTGTTCTTCTCTAAATATTTGAAAATATTACATGAGAGTATAATTTTTTTAATATATATGAAAAATATAATGAATCATGTCTTGACTTCTCTAAAGGGAATGATAAAATTTATATTCACAAGTCGAAAAATCCAATTTAATTAAAGTAATTAAAATCATTTATCACAAAAAGGTAGCACAATTTTAATCACTTTCAAAATAATTAAAAGTACATTTTTCTTTAATCTTGAATGCATTTCACAGGAGTCGTTTAAAGCAACTTGTTTAGTAAATGCATTTTTCCCACTTATTTACATTTTTTTTAATTTTATTTTTTATATTTTATATATGACGGTTAAGTAATAATTTAAAATTTCGACTTCAACCTCATAAAATTAAATGTAGAAAAATTTCCTAAGCATTTAATAAAATATCATTACTTTAAGAATGATATGATGAATCACGAAATGGTACGCTTAACAGTCGCCCCTAAAGAATGAATCCGCTAAATGAAATTAGGGAATTTATAAGCTATTGCAGAGCGGAATGAATGAGGGTAAGATCTGCAGGAACAAGGCAAATTAACACGTGACACGTGGCAGTGACGTGAGAGCGGCTCCCGAGTCCCAATTCCTCTTCCTATTACCATTCTATTTGTGTGCAAATTCGTTTTGGAGTGTCTAGTAACTGAGCACTAGTTCTTTTGACACATTAAAACAATGCCACCTACAAGCGACTGGCTCAAATCCGAAATGTTTTGTTTTAAAGTTGAGTCGCTGCAGTGCCAACTTCGGGTTTATTTTGACATTCTGTAAAACAGAACGATTTGCATGATAAAGACTACGAAATCAGATATTCCGAGGTGCCTCTTCTTCCATGCTTTCGACGGGAATTTGCAAATCGACTTGGTTTTTTTAATATTTTATTCGACGGTTTCATTATTAATGGTGGGAAAAGTTGCAGGAATTTTACATTATTAGTCCATATTATTGCAGGTCATCTCTTCCAAAAATATTTTGACGTTAAATTTATAAATGTATATTCGTTGTACTGACCTTGTCTGAGAAAGGTCGTGAAAATATTATTCCCATTTAGAAACGCACACCCTGCTGTTTGAAAAACCGGCATTCATAAATTTCTCCCTGCGATAACGCTGATTGAGATATAAACTTGATGTAAATATTAATAAAGCACGGTAGGAAAAAATTCCGAAATAAATACGACAAGCAAACAACAAGTATCCCAATCAGAGTATAACCACATCGTATTTTTACAAATAAATATTCATGGTGATCTCGTAATTCGATATTGTTTCATCGACAAACCGAGAAAAAATATTCTTGGTTACTGATTTCCTATACAAAAACAAAATACAGATAAATGAATACGTTGCCTGGAGGACAAGAATACCTTGATAATATTGACTTTACTACGCAATCCGTGTTGCGTACTGTTTCCACCCGGTTTGTACCCGCCAGTTGTTTTGACGCATTATTGTTTTTACAATTGGATGCTGACTAGTAATCACAAGTTAGCTGTGTTTGCTCCGACAACAATAATGTTATCAGTTTGTTCTTTTTATATATCGGTATTATTTTTATTCTATTATTATTATGATTAGTTTCTCCAGGAAACAGTTATTGCTTAATTGATACCAATAAATAGTAACAGAAGTAGTAGAATTACCCATATCTAGAAAGATGTTGATCAAATACTTTTCTACCAATTAAAAAATAAACTAATCGGTGATATTTAGTGAACAAAGTACTTTGCCGTTTCTTGTTACACAAGTTCATTTTTCTAATAATTCTCATCATTTTTATTATTAAATTAGTTACTACTTTATTAAATTTTATAGGTGTACTTAGCTTGGTTGTTTATTGATGATGTGCTTCTAAGGCTATAATAACAGAGCTTTCATAGCTTTCATCGAACCATAACAAGTTTATTGTTTTTCCAGGTTCATAATGTGAAGGTTGAAGAACAACGAGAGATGGACTGCTTGTATATTTTGTAAACCATTGTAGGTGAGTTACCCGAAAATTTACGGCCACGTCTAAATTTATAAGTTTTTTTATTTATTTTGATGCTCATTTAATAGTTTACCGAGACGAAGGCACGCCAGTATTTATAGGCGGGTTTGATAGTGCGTGTAATATTGGAAAATTTTCTATATGTGCGCAGAGTTTATCGACTGCGTTCCTCACGACATTTTCTCCAAGCGATTTGATGGCTAATTTACAACGGTCTGGGTCTATTATTAGAATTTAAATGCTCTTTGATAAACAGACAGATTTATTGGCTTTCGATAATCTGTTAGTGCAGACTGTTTTACTCACGAACCTTGCTTATAATATTTCATTGTCCGTGGTTTTAATTCTAGATTTGTGCTGATAAATAATATCATAATCACTTTATATTAAAAAAATAAAAGCCAAGTATGATTAATATTTCTACATTAACATCTATTTTGTAAAAGCTTTTTTCCAGCTCATTTATAATGCATTTAGAAATAAATTATAATACAATTCTGTTACAAAATATTCCAATTGTGCTTGGTTAATGCTCTTTCCACATTTCCATTTTAGTTTTCACAATATTATATATATATTACATACGAGGGTTGTCTGAAACGTTACCGATCTGACAATGATTCAACACATTTTTCTTAAATTTTTTATTTATTTTTCTACATAGTCTCCTTGTAATTCAATAATGCATTCCATATTTTTCTATTTCAAGAAAAATCAGCTATTTAGAATAGTAAAAAAAAATAAAAATATAAAAGTAAAATATATTTATCAATTTAAAGAAGTCTTTGATTAATTTTAAACTGCTCATTGATTATCTTAAAATTTGAAATAGTGATTTCAATTTTACAAGCATCAATATCTTTTTTGCTTTTGAATAATTATACAAAATAATATTCTGTCACAAATATTGATTACAAAGTATTGTGCATAAAAATCTACTCGCTCATCCATGACATTTATCGGCCGCTATCACTCTGCACCATTATGTTTTATTCAGGATCGTTGCAGGTCAATCTTCGTGTGAGATTGTACATCAATTTCCCTGATAGATTCGCCATGGCGCCCGAACAGTGCAGCCAGTCGGCACCGGATAGCAATCCAATGTGCATTTCAGAATCGTAAAAGTCCCAGCTTTCGTCACAATGACCCACGGGTCACCGGTAAATAATGGTTTTAAATGGTGGTCTCAATCTGCAACGAACAAGCGGTTGAGTTTAGTTTAACTGTGTTGTAGTAATTGTGTTGAGATCTCTATAGATAACCACCCCAGCACTTAGGTGTCATATCATTCGAATAAAGTATCATCCGAGTAAAGGCGAAGTGTACCCGTACGCGCCCGAAGTTCTCGTGTTCCCATTCAAAATTAACGCGCGAAAGGTAGAGCGCCCCGTTATTTAAGGTTTATATTTCGGGAGCCCGGTTGCTAGTAATTAAGTGTTGCCAACTATTAATCATGTGGATTCTAGTCAATAGTAGTTCTGAAATCATTCGTAATGCAACTTGACCTAAATTTAATAAACAAATATAAATAGAGATTAATTTTGACGGTATATATTTAAGGGATTGTAAGTACTACTTTGAACAAACTGTTTGACAATAGTTGTCAATGAATTATATGCGCAACTTAAAATGTTTTTAAGAGCGGCAGTTACTAGAAAAGGAATCGCACTTTGTGCGCTTCCGCCACAAAATCAAATAAACATTCAGTTCGTGCGCAAATTTTTTTGTATGGAACCGGACCGCATTTGAGATCTCATGTATATACGGTCGGCGTCAGATCTGCATCCTTCAAAGGCTATATTCGCTTGCGGCGAGTGTGTTATTGCAACAGATTCGCATCATTAAATTTGACAAATTAAGAATATTGCTTGTTCACGTTATGTATTTTGAATCGAATATTAATATCAAAAACTTTTTTATAGTTACAGTTCTTATTGTTTAATTCGTATAATAATTGTTGTCCTAATTCTAATATATTTATTCTAAAGGTATTTTACTCCATTATCATATTATATGTTGGTAATTAAGAATTATACACTATCATACGATAGTTTTTACCATATCGTATTCGTATTAAAAGTTAAATGTATAATTAAAATAAACAGATAAATTCAAAAATAATAATATATTAAACAAAATAAAATATTAATATTAAATGTGTTTTTGAACAAAATATATTGTAAAATACATATAAATAACAACTTAAATGTAACATAATACAAAATAATTCTATAAATAACAACTAAAATGAAACAATATATATAAATACAAAATTATAAAATATAATTGCTATTGTATTAAAAAGGAGGAATCTTACATTTTAGTGAGGTTGGATGTTGGATTCACTAAATAAAATGTTCCAATAAAAATAAACTATTTTGAATTAAAAAACTACAGTCTCATAAGCCATAGATGTTTTGAAAATATTTTGGAATAAGTAATGTTGATTTTTCATTGGTTTAGTAATATTTTTTTATATTCTTTATTTTATATTGTTTATTTTTGTTCATCAAGATACATGAAATATATTGTAAATTAATTAATGTAATAAATAATTCAAATAGTATATTTGATATATTGTTTAAAAGTTTAAATACCACCCAAAAATTCGTATAATACAGTAATATATATTAAAAATACAATAATGTATACAGTTTAAACTTTTTATTTATGTCATATAGTTTATTGTTAACCAATCACATTTTATCATATAAACAAATATAATAAATACGATACACAATAGTAGTTTTGATTAATCATTAGTACATAATCAAATATAAATAGAAATTAATCTCGATGTCACAGATGTATGTGTTAGGTTAGGTTAGGTTAGGTTAGGTTAGGTTAGGTTAGGTTAGGTTAGGTTAGGTTAGGTTAGGTTAGGTTAGGTTAGGTTAGGTTAGAATTTGTTGTACAAACATGGTAGAAAATGACCTAAGTTTGACCAGTATTGTTGTTATTAAAGAATATTATGACTTCAAAACTATGTCATGTCATAGATCAAACACTTATTAATGCACACCCAAAATGTGAAATAGATTGATTGCAAGGTTTTTGAGATTTGTGTTAGTAGTTATTAGTTGACATAGTTTTTTTATGTATATAAAATAAAATATTTATTACAATGCTAATTGTAATGGATTAATGGTACAATCCATAATATAAAGAATGTTTCTATCCATAATTAAAAAGGTTAAACTGCTCCGATTTTCCGTTAAAAACAAAGAACATAATCCAAAATGTTCCACATTTTTGGATAATTGTAAAACAGGTAACAAATATCAATTAACTTTTTAATTTAATATATCCTGAATATACGATAATAATAGTCATATATTTTAATTTTATATACGTTTTTTGTATCACATATATTTACAGGCCTGTGTGTAATTTTTAATATTATATTTTAATGTTCGAATTTAAAATGTGGACATAAATAATTGCATAGTTGCATAGTAAACAGAATATTAATTTTGATTAATTTGATAGATTTGAAAATTGATAATATGTGGATATAAATAAGATATAAACAAAATAATAGAGAAAAATTCACAATATTATATAATATAATTATATATTAATAATATAATTATATATATATAATATAATTATATATATATATATATATATATATATATATATATATATATATAATAAATAAAATTATTCAAAGAAATTGTGACAAAAAATTACTTGGTTACGTTGTGTTGTTATTAACTAATTTGTTTCAAAATTTGAAAAATAAAACACTTGCTATTATAAAGACAAATTTATTTATAAAATATCACAGTTTGTAGATAATGTTTTAAAAGTATTCCAGTTCAATATCTCTTTATTAAAATTATTATTATTATTTAAAAAACTTCATAAACCGTGTCATCAATTTAACGAAGATTCTTCCTTTGTTGACATAAACAATACTTAATTTTTGTTATGTACTCGAAGATGACTATAAGTCCTGTAACAAATGTAAAATCATATACATTCAAATAATTTAATGAATGTAATTAGATTATAAAATTGTTTATCATATCTATTTTAGAAATTAATTTTAGGTTACCTAAATTAATAACCCTGCACCTACTCCAAAACAGATTTATATCTACTTCGCATATTACAAAATACCTACTCATTTCCACCAGAGTTACCAAGATAAATTTGTATATTCTACGGTTTGCTATACTGGAGACGCAGTTTTTAGTCGACAGCCCCGGTCCAAATCCCTCGAGCCGCTGAACGCCCGGAGGCATGGCGCGGTCGGCTTTCGGATGCCTTCGCATTTATTCGTTTGAAGTCGAGATTTAAGCGAACGATATGGACCCAGCACTTATTGTTATAGCATATTGACTTGCCCATAAACCGACAAGACTGATTCGTGCAATATAATTTAAAATTAATTATGTTTAAGCACTGCAAAGGATGTTTTCAATTTTGTATCGGGTGAAAAGCATGTAATTATTAATTCCAATTAATTTTTACGTCACTTGTCGACTTCAAACGACAATGAAAAAAGCAATGCGCCATAAACATGTTGTATATTCGCTGTTGCACAGAATAATTTACATAAAAAACTGATTTTGAATATTGCATTCCTTTTTAGTTCATTTTGTCAGCTGCCACTAAATTCATCGGTTATGAAAATTATTCAAGACACATTTTCAATTATCCACATTTTTATTAAAGTTGTATTGTTGGAGAAATTGAAGTATTGATAGTTCTCAACATGTTCTTTCACCATCGAACGTGTCATTTATTTCTATAGGTGACCTTTATTATTTTACTATTTAATTTTGAAATATTAATAATATAAAAAAATATACTGTAGTATTTTTATCCACACATGAAATTGTTTTTTCCTTTTTTATATGTTTAAGATCTCTTACGATAAAATCAATAAAACGTCTTGAAAATTATCAGTTAATATTCATAACAAGATCGATTTTTTTCAATTTTTAAGTTTATAATATTGTTTGTTATTGTTTTATAATAATTAGTTTTTTATATTTAATTTCTTTAATTGTTCTAATTCTTTTTAACCTAACCTAATAACTTTGAATATAAATGACACTGACAAATATGTTGATAACTGTGAAATTTTGATAATTTGTCATAAAAGTCATTTCAAGATTAATTAAGAATTATATTATTCTTATAAATTAATTATTGTCCTTAATGTTTTATCTGAATTATTTTATTTAATATTTAAAGTTTATAGTATTGTTTTTAATGATTTTTTTAAACATTAGATATTATCTTAATAATTTATAAGAAAACTTATGGATTAGTTATAATATTCTATTCTATTCTGTTCAAAATATCTTTAAATTATGCAAAAAAACTACTTTCCAATACTTTCAAAATGGATAATTATCAATATTTGTTAAATTTTAATAATTATCTACTACTTATTTTAAATCTGGGACATTTATTTATTCTGACACTTCAATTTGAAGTTTTTAGACGTGTTAATCTTACTTGTTAATTAAATTTGATAGTGCTCACATTTTTAGAAGCATTTTGTGGTCATACTAAACGCTTCGATAATATGACAAAATGCTTTGTTATTCCATTTTATCAAAAAAAGTAAATGCCAGTAGTTTAAATATACCATCAAGTTTCTATGGCCCATTATATTTGATCGGAACTGGGAAAATTCCTTCTCATTCGCTGCTCTATTCCACTTGAAACAAAACGATATCGATTACGGAACATCAATAATAAACCGGGTGTCACTTTTCCGCTAGTCAATAAAACAATGCCGGAAATAAAAAAAATAAAAAATCGGAAATTTCGTTTCACTGACTAAACATCGCTTTTCAAGCCTTTCCAGCTTTCATTCAGTCCTTCCGTTCGCCCCCCGGATGGAAATTTAAGACGTCTTTCGTGTAACAGGCGGAGAAACGTAGCAAAACTTAACTCTTGTCGGATTTAAAACGTCGTTAATCAACTTTCAAAAAATTTATCCGGGGGTCTTTATAGACGTAATGTTGCCGACGACGATCCGCCTTACGAATAATAGGATTAAAGGTGGGGAATTAATTTATTGAGTCTTGGAAGAGGGAAGTTTGCAGTAGCTAAAGTTTACGAGTTTGCAATCATTATTGGGTGCTCTTTGTTGAGCAATAGAATCAACAAACTTAGATCAAGATAAATTGTTTCTATGCTATTAACATTAACTTTTCTACGTAACTACTAAAATCCATAAGTGCTGGAGATAAATTAATCGCCGTTTAATTTTAATTGACAAGTTGTAACGAATAGATTTGTTTAGTTTTCTAAAAAGAAAATCGAATAAATAGGAAATTCCTTGGAAAAGTTCCCAATCGGCAATTACGTTTCAATTACAATACGCAACCGACATGGAAAACTTCTCGTGACAAAACAATTAACCAAAAACTACTTCCGAAAACCGGGATATCGGTGTTTCTAAAAGCCTTGTCGATAACGTTTACGTTTTAGCGCGCCCAAGTCTGATGTAATTAAGGCAATAACTTTCGAAATTTGAGCACATTCAAAAGTTAAAACAGTGTTTCCAACTGTTAATGCATTGCGGTAGTTTACCAGTTTCGTGTTACATTTGTCTTAATAAAAATTGACTAACTTTCGTAAATGTTTTAGCTCGAACACCCGACAGTTCCAGAACCATGATTTAATTTGTACAAATAGAGCAGATGTCGTCTGAAACAGAAACTATGCCACCATTTTACGGGGCGTTGATGTCTACTGATTTAATTTATTTATTTAATTGTCTTGTATTGTTTAATATTGAGTTAAAACGGTTGTTAAATTATATTGTAGGTTTCAAATTAATTTACAAGCAATTTCTAAATTCACAGGATAATTGCATCAAGTTGATAATTATTTATTTTGATGCTTGATCTTTATTTTATGGCATGAGAGTGATCGACATTCTAAGTTTTAATATTTCCCCGAAATTCATCTAAAAACCCTGAGTATAATATAATAGTATCTATATTTGGTGTAGGCCTACGTTTAGTGGAATTATTTCCTAACGTTTCACTACCAAGAGTGGATAACATCTTCAGAGGTCTGATCTGGTTCGTGTCTCTTTGACTCAAACAATGGTCTCGAAAGACTTGATCTTTACAATATAAAATAATACTTTTGAATATATCAAATATCGATAATTATCAAAATTTTAATGACATATTTAATCAAACATCATCATTAAAACACTAAAACAATATTATCTTTGATTAATCTAAAGAGAAAATAATTAAATTCAAATAATTCGATCTTATTTAGAATTAGTTTAGGATATGGTTCGATTCGTTTTCTTATCGCGTCTTCCCGTTTCCCGCTTTTCGGGGCCTAATACAAATTGAGAATTTGGCTTGCCATTGTCTTATCAGTCAAGGCTTTTGTCCGAGACCGATTCCGTTGAATGGCGGCTCCATAAATTATTTGCCTCTCTCAGATGTTCGCGGCACGGAAGAGTTGACGCATTGTGTCTCCTACGAATTATCATTCATAATGGGACAAACTATACGCTACAAATGCGCTACAGATGGCAATGTTTTTTCTTTTGGAGGAGGGCTGACGTCAATGGCATATAGACAATGCTCCTTTTAGGGATCGGATCGTGCCAAGTGGCTTTGGAAATTGAATTTGGATGGAAATAGGGCGAAATAAAGAACAAGTATATCAAGTAAATGTCAATTGTAACATTTAATTGTTAGTTCGCTTTTGAACGTGTTGAATTTCTGCAATCAAAAGGAATAAGAAATGAAAGATTCAATGGGTAAAAACTTGGCTTTTATGAACTCGTCACAAGCGTCCGAATCCTATCGAATGGCGTCGCGTGTAGGACCTTTATAGGCATCTTGTAGCCTCCGTCCAACCTCACGGGAGGTCTTCGCAGCAAGTATTTGCCATTAGCCGGATTCGTCGATTGTGTAACAGTCAATCCCGATATTTCTCGCGCGCTGATGCTTTTCGCAAATAATTGAAATTTTGAACGGGGAATTAGATGTCGGTTGAGTCCTCCCGTGGGCTTCGACGACAAGGAATCTACATCCCAATGAAACACGTGATGGGAGATATTGACGTCAACACCTTAGGTGACAGTCGCTGACAGGATTACTTTTTATGTCGGAATGGTGTGGTTTTATGTGTCGTCAAAAGTGACGTCGCAGAAACGGGCGTCTATTGTTGGCCAATAGAATGAAAATTTTGTTTCTTAAAAATATTTTTATATTCCCTTGTTTCTATTCTGTTAATCTTAAGCCTAAATGTTGAAGTATTTTATAAAATATTTTACAAATACGTTGTTTTATTATTGTTATTCGTAGTGTATATTTAATATAAATTAATAACCACCCACGTCATTTAGTTATTAATATACCAGTCTGTGAATTAATTATATTGCAATTGTCTCTAAATAAACCTCAAAAAGCATCTAAAATTGATTTTATAAATTAAAATTATTATTCTCCATCATGAAGTTCTAACATCGTGTCTTAATATATTATTTATATCCACCCTTATAAAACTTTAATTTACCATTTGACAATCATTTTGTCAGCAAACAATAATTCACATGGAATATAATAGTCATTTAATCTTATTTCTAAAGCTATCATGTTTTACATAATTAAGAGAAAAAATTACGTACATAACGTTGATTTAACTTAAAATTGATTTCTTGATTTCTGCCTCGATAGTCACTTATGAAGAAAAAATCTCTTTGTACTTTGAAATATATTTATATTTATAAATATTAAATTGAATTATAGATTTTTCTTTTTCACAACCAATTTGCGTCATTAAAAATGACAAATTAAATACTGTATATGATATAGATTTTCAATATTAAAATTAAATTAATATAAAGACAAAAAGTGATAAATTAATCTAACTAACTAGTTCAGATAGTTAATTGAATTTTGTCCCCATTAAATTTTAGTAATTACAAATACTTACAAAATATAAGAACGATAAAAGTTTATTGTTTACAACAAATTAGCGGTAAATTGCTGTTCAACATAATAGAAGTAATTCATTATTTATTTAATCACATTAACCTATTGAAAAACAGATGATGTAGGCCAATTTCAATAAAATATATAACATAATTTTCTTTAATATAAATAATAGTAATATTTTGAAGATGTCTTTAATTGCCTTGTCTAATGATTGAAATTTCACCACACTGTCATCAAAATCTTTTTTAGGTTAACAGACACTTTTTAAGTACTGTTTGATCAGATTTACCTAATTCAATCTATGGTCCATACAGGCTAAAATAAATTCATTTTTCATTGCTTGTTACAAAACTATCAATAAAAGTCTCATTTGCGTTGTGTGCAAGCAGAGAATTAGCAATCATCTAACGCCTGAAATGTTATACTCACTGAAATTAATTGGGTGAGACTCTTTAATGGTTCATTGATGTTTAATGACTGATCTATTTCCAAATATGTTAGACTAGAATTTTGCACGAGATATTGTTTAATTCTCTCATTTTCAATCCATTCACTACCACTTCTACTCATAAAGAAATTTAAATACACCATTTTTCAATCAAAAAAGTTTTAAATCCGGAGTAAGAAAAAATAAATAATAATACACAAAAATTGTTAAAATGTAATAAATATAAAAAATTACGAATTGTGAACCAAAAAAGTTGTTATTAATAAAACATTAATAAAATACTGAACAGAATATGACACAATTTGGAAAGATTTTTCTGGTTCCCTTAGAAAAGAATTGTCGAATTTGAGGAAGTAACCATAAAACATACTCAATAATGCATATTTCAATTCTCGTTAAACAGCGAGTGAAAGTACACTCTGGATTGTAACGTTTCGAAATCTCTGGGGAGGCACTCAATTCCGGCAACGTTGAGTCCTAAGAAAACACGACCATTGTAACCTACCTGCAAACTTGTACATGCACATATGTACACATGAACAAAGCGAGATACGGAGCCACAATTAACCTTCAAACGCAGCCACGGAAAATTGAATAACACAAAAGTGGTGGTGCCGAGACGGGGTCATGGCAATTAGAAAGCAAGGGGGTGAATACGGTAATGTTTGCGCTACGGACACAAGTGCCTGCAACCGTGTTGATTTATTTCGGGAACCGTTGAATTATCAGTAGCGTTGCGAGCAGGCCACATGTGCGTTTTTCATTTTATTGTAAATTATGCGGTGTCTTGCGCCGAACACCATTTTAATCACACTTATATATACTATAAAATCGGATGGTTTCGCTTTGTAAATTTACCGTAAAATAAATTGCTTATTTTGCTTTAAAACGTATGCCACACCATGTTTCACAATATTTATTTTGCAGGAATAATTTATTTCACAAAAAAATATATATTCTTTATTTGAACAGCTATAAAGTGACTCCTTGCGACAACCCATGACATAAACAGTGTGTTCTTATTTTTTATTAGAAATTCGACTATCTGACTATTGAAGATTGAACAATATGAGATACTAAGAGATGTCTTATCTTTTGTATATAAATACTGGATTGCGTACAACCTTCTTTGGTTCATATGTCAAATTCAAGAACTTTGCTTACATTAAAAAAATCCGACTTTAATTAATTTTCTCAAATTTTAATTAATTCTACTCAAAAATCAAATAAAATAAAAGTATCATAAGTATTTAAGTTTTTTATTATTTATAATAAATAATGAATACTTTTTAATATATAAAATAAACTATTTAAATAATTCAGTAGCAAATACAGGATTATAATCTTTTAAGAAAATAAAATAATACTGATAATAATAGAAAATTATATTTTTTTAGAATAATAATTCCTTATCAAGCTTAAGTTATAGAGAGTTGTACCAATATGGATTGGATAAATGCAGCTTATGTGAATCAACCAACCTTAACATATTCCCGAATTGACTCTTTTGAATATCTGCTCATACCACCGTCTCGTATCTTTTGTACATAGACGTCGTTAACAGATTAAAAGCGCGTCCCGCAATGTATTTTACCCTTGTTTGAAATGATTTGGACAGCTGTCGGCACAATGAACCCCGCGGCAGACAGAAAATATTTAATAACGAGATCGGTGGTGATAACAAAATCGATACACTTTAATGGATTTCCTTTACTGGATTTGGTAACAATTTCACTATGGAGGTGTGCGACTATTTACATGTTAGGAGCGACTGGAAGTGTCACTACACGATAACGATCTGAAGAACTTGCCGCTCAATTTCCTGTTTCGGAACTGAAGTGGGACTACGAACAAATAATATTCTTTTAGTATGCAGTTTCTGCTTATCAGACGGGATTACAAGATTTTATCGGGACAAACACGGAACAAAAACTAAATTAGATTTCTTCACATTCTTGCAATGGCAGCAAATAGTAAGAAACTAAAAATGAAAAATAATTTAATTTCGTAGGCGAATAATAGTAATTTATTTTTATGGTTCGAGTAAATCCAAATCAGTACCAAGATTTTTTTTTTAAATTAAAATATTTATATCTCGATATTTTATCACATTATCTTACTTTAAGTTGTTATAAAAAGTTGTCATTCTAATTAAATTTTGCATTAATGTTTATATTTTTCAATATAACATTGGTACTTCAACTAGTTTTTTTTTTCTTGGAGAGAATGGTGATAAAAATTTTATTGTTTTCATAGTTATTAACGATTAATTTAAAATATTTTTTGTTTATTACTTAAAAATCAGGTCAATATTTACATAACGAAGGTAATTTTAGTTTAGAATTGGTTATGTTTATGTTTATGCTGTCATATATTCTAACAAAATAATTGTACTTTAATTACCGCTAAAATTAATATTTAAATTTACTCATTTTATTTGTAATATCCATCGTAACCACCATTTTTTATTTAATATAATCATTCTAATACATTTTCATGTCTTACTTTAAAATAGGCCACAAATAAGCACAAATACAAAACATTCCGTGTAATTCGCTATTTTGGATATAAAATGGATTTATGGACGGTTCAAATTAAACAAAAACCTAGAATCGAATACAATTCCTTGGGAATGGCCCGTAAATTTCATTCGACCTGATCCATAAATTTCCTGCGAACAAGATTGATTAGTTCCCCACTGCAAAAAAATACGAATGCATTGCAATTCAAGGATGAAGTTGCATCTGAAAGATTAATTACGGAAACCACTGTTCTAATACTGCTAATGCTACTTTCCATTGGAGCAAGCCTACAGATTTACTTGAGTATTCTAATATAAAGTAAGTGAGAAAATGATTCACATTCATTGTTTTAATAATGTAAAGTATTATTGTGTTCGCATTGAAAATATTATAATCTTATTTAGCAACAAAGTATTGCAATATAACCTTATTGATTTATTATAAAACTTTAGTGGTTTTCCAAAATAAAGTAAATAAAGTTTACATGAACAACTTCATTTCCTCTTTCACATACGCCTTGCAGCAATCCGTTCAGAAATTTTATTACAGGAATAATCCTCTTTATTTCACATGCACACACAGCAAATGTAATTGTAATGTTTATTAGTGCACAAAGCCAAATTAATTGAATTAAAACCTACGAGTAGAGTTGGATGGGTTTTAAGCGCATGAGGCAGACGTCCAAAAACCCAAAATGCAGAAAACATTCTGTGTCGCGGCTTAAAAGATTTGCAACGCAGACATTGAGGAATTAAAATTAAAATCTTGTATGAAATAAGTGTCTGCACATAATTGTGAACCGCCTAAAATTCTCCTGCATATTAAAATTGTAAGCCAGTTGAAAAGTTGATTGTTCAGGCCCACAAATGACGTATTGTTATTAAATTAGGGAAGCGTGATCGAGTTTAAGTTTATACAGTTCAAATTAAAATTTAATATTTTACGACCTGTGAATAATTGACGTCATTACATCCGGATATTGTGTTTCAGAAGAATTATCAACGGTATATTTCATTTTCAGTTTACAAATTGTAATGTAAAATGTATAAAAACAGTGATCAAAAGATACTTTATTAAATTCACATTTATTAAAATTCAACTTTTGTAAAACTCATGAAGAATATTATTGTTTATTTTTTAAATATATTTTTAATAAATTGTGAATGGTATTCTTTTTTAATACTGGCAGTTGATTTTGAAATTAATAAAACCCTATTAAATCTAATTGAGTTAATCATGAAACATGATTATGTAAGATAATTGAGAGGTAATTCATAAAGCACATTTTAATTTGTGTGGGTTTTTTTTTTTAAATATGGCAAGTATAATATATAAATAAACAAAAATAGTATTTATGATTAAGTTTAAAAAGGTTTTTGTTCTTTTTAATTCTTAATTCTAATTTATTACTAAAAATTATAAATATAAAGTATAATAGAGATTTTTTCCATGTAAAAAGTACGTTATAAAATACACGACACTGTGAAGATAAGAAAATCTTAACAATAAATCACGACCATTCGCAAGTATTAAAAATGATTAATAATTTAATAAATCATCACGTCCATTTACACACATGTACAAATTTAATTGTTCCAGTTTTAATTAAAAGCACATAATGTCGGCAGTAAAAAATACTTCTAATAAAACACGACAACTATAATTCATAACATATATTTATTATTTATGCCATCAACCATAGAATAGGTCGTTAAATATCAAAATAATAATTAACAATTTATTACGGCGTCGTGCATAATGTTTGAAATTGACGAAAAATAAAAAAGAAGTCGTTTAAAGCCAAACTGGTTCTGGTAGGAACGTACAATGTTCGAACGTACAATGCTCGAAAATAACTGACCCACTTTGTTTTTAAACAAAATAAAATGAAAATTAACTCTGGCAAAGAAAATAACACGGGATGTTTCCCACGCGTACATCGTCGGCATTGTTAATTGAAGAAGGAAATAACTATATTTTTTTAAAAAGTATTGTTTTTTTTAATTTAATATGTAATAATAGTAATAAAACAAATTTATTTATATTTAAATTTAAATATTGATTTAAGTTTGCAACTGCTAATATTGAATTATATTGTTCCAGCTTTTAGTCCCATCAATTCCACTAGGACCAAAATGGCATGTTCCTCCAGACTGTTTCTCTTGTTAACCCTTTTATCAATCGCCCACGCCGAAAACGCGGACTGGACTAAACAATGCAACAAATGTAAATGTATCTGGACCAGCGGTAGAAAAACTGCAGACTGCACTTCGAATGATTTTGAGGAGATACCCAAGGATCTCTCGGGCGAAATCAGAGAAATAGATTTCTCGAACAATGCTTTGACCCAGTTCGGCAGGAACGTTTTTAAAGAAGCTAATCTTAAGGATATACACAAATTAAAGTTTCAGAATTGCAGTATACAATCAATCCATGATACGGCCTTCGATGGTTTAGTCTTGCTGATAGAACTCGACTTATCCCGAAATAAGTTGGTGTCTTTAAGTAAACGTATTTTTAGGGAGACATCCAAGTTGCGAGTCATCAGCTTTAGTTATAATAAGATTAAGACTGTAGAGCGTGAACTGTTTTTTAATTTGACTCACGCACAAAGAATATCTTTGGATCACAACGAAATCGAAGTCTTAGATAAATCCACATTTAAGAATTTACCGTCATTGCAACACATTGGCTTGGACTACAACAGATTAAAAACTCTGTCTTTGGATTTCGCCACTATGCCTAAATTGAATAGTCTTAAGTTAAGTGGAAATCCTTGGGTTTGCGACTGTCATCTAGAGGCTTTCAAAAATCACGTACAGGAAAATAATCTAAACACTGAAAGTATCTTGTGCGACGCACCTGAACTTTACAAGAACGCAGAATGGGATATAAAACGTGTTTTTGCATGTCTACCAAAAATATCGTATCCAACTCCTAATACAATTATCCAAGTACAGGATTCGAATGTAACTCTGACTTGTGCAGTGTCGGGAAATCCCGCCCCAGACGTTGATTGGGTGGGACCTAATGGCAGAACATTAGACAAAGATCCAAGACTTACCAAGCAAAAATATATCGTTAACAAGAACTCGTCGGGGGAGATTTCATACAACAACATCACTATCATAAATTTCACATACAGGGACCGTGGTGATTATAAGTGTTTAGCGAAAAATCCTGGAGGACAGGACGAAGTTAACATATCGTTGAGTTACACTCAAGGCGTTGGAAGTATTGGAAAAGCACCTCTGGACATAAATTTAGGACTGATTATAGGTTTAGGTGTTGTGATTGTAGTGACACTCATAATAATCATAGTGATCTTGGTGTGTTTTTGCAAGAGGAGCAGCAATAATGCCAATAATCAGAAGAGAAATGATGACAGTGATGGTTTGGAGGAGTATATTGGGATGAGGAACCAGCCAGAGATGAAAAAACAGCTGTTGACCGATGTTAACCCAGTGTCTAAGCCACCAAGAGTGACCGTTCCTGGTACAGTTACCGCTGGAGGGACCGAAGTCAGTGATCAGAAAAGAATCCTGCTGGACACAGATTCAAATTATGGTGAGTAAATTTATTCTTAAATGTCTGATTTTAATGACTATGTGTAAGTCATTATATTTGATTGTAACGTAGTATTGCATTGAAAGTTTCTTGGTTAAAGACTGAAATATGTAATATTATATTCAAATCCTGGAGGCTCCCTTTTATTTAAATCTCGTTATTTTTTTTTAATGGAGGAGATTGTTTTGCTACGAAAGTGGTTTGTTTAAGAGATTTTTTATATTTTGTTATTTCATGTAGTGATTTATCGGAATAAATTACAAGAATTTTCAATTAAAAACATGTAGCAAAAAGTGTTACAAAGAACCTAGTAGGAAATGAATCACATTTTTACTTTAAAGCGTAATGGTTTTATAATGTAATATATTCCGTAGAGAATATATTTTGTTTGATAAGAGAAAATTAATGATCAAAAATGAAAAATGTTGGAACTATTGTAGATATAAAACTAAATTAACGAGAAGAAACGTACTTGACGTACAAAATCTCATTTCTATGCTTTTTCAACAAGCATTACTGGTCCTTTTATTAATAAATTAATTATCAAATTTCGTGTTTTCTACTAATTTATAAAAATTGCAGTTGTAATATTTAAATATTTATTAAATAGATGTCGGTATTTTTGACTTAAGGTAACGCAAATAATATAATTTACGTTAAAAAATCATTTATTTCACAATTTTATGAGAATCACAAATTTTCATATCAAATAACTATGTTATAATTTTAATAAACACTGTCAAAATAAAATATATGCATTGGATTAATTTTTTTATTTATCCTAACCAATTTGTTGTAAAATACTAATTTGTTTCAGAAGACATCGACGACGAATCCTTCTCGATGGAAGGCAGTTCAATGCCGCTGATGCGTAAGTCGCAACTCCTGTTGGACGATTTCCGACAACCGTATCCCCCGGACCTCCTCGCGTTCCCTCCACGTAACCTCCAGCCATCGCCCGCTGGAAGTTCAGCGTCAACCGTGGCCGACACCAGCAGACTTCCGCCCCACCACGGTCCCCAATCGCCTCTGCACAGTCCTCTCTACGAACACCTGTACAGGACGTTACCGATATCGAGGAGTCAGAGTCCATTCGTAGGACCGGTGCCGCCGAGGATGCCCAGATTGGGACAGGGATACGTTACGATACCGCGAAGGCCGAGACAGAGCTGGAGCAGCGAGCCGCCCTTGTCCGACATTGGCGAGCCTCTCTACGACAATTTGGGTGCCAGAACTTCTATTAATGGTAATATTTTGCACATTGGGAATGATTTTTTTATGTTGGATGAATAAATTCATTTTATTTCAGCATTTTTACAGTAAAATATTATTTATTAAAATGAGTTTTATTTCCTCTTATTCACATTTTTTTACTCAAAAATATTCTTATCAATTTTGTGTAAATATAATTTATCTATGGTAAAAAATTTATAAAATGTGTATAATGTTATTAATATGTATATGTATTTTGCAATATATAATATAATGCTTTTAATTCAATATTTATAAAAATTGAATAACGATATAATTGTTTTTATTTTATCTGATTCATAACTGATACGTAATTAACTTATTACAATTAACTGAAGAGAAAATCTACTTTAATTTTCAGCTTCTAATAAAAATTGAACCGTTTATTATGGTTATGGATTGTTATGATGTAGAGGGACGCTTTTTCTATTGACTAAAGTATCTCGTATTTAAGCTTTTCACGACCTCAGTTTGCAAGCAGTAAACAGTTGCATTAATCCTTTTGGTAGCTAGCCAAAATGTAAAATTTCATCCGCAGTCCACCATACACTTATCAAATCTTAAAACTTCTTTTCAGTACTGTTCCCTAGATTTAGCAGCTTCAGTCAATTGTCCAGACTGCCAAGAATTGTTGAAATCAACCCATTTTATGTCGCACATAATACGATCAATAAAAGGCTCATTTGAGATGCATACAATTCTGTTATCCTCACTTATTATTTATTTGTATTTGTCCAATTTCTGAAACACGTCACACTGTATAATATCTGGCTCCTTAACAAACAGTTCCAATGCGACATACCTCCATTATATGCTACTATATAATATTTTAAATACAAAACAAGAAAAAATTCAGGAGCTTAGTTACAAAGTTTTCAAATAATATACAATTGAATGCAAATGTTTTATAATATATATAATAATTAAATTTATCTAAATAAATCATAAATTAAAAATGAAAATTACTTTTTCTGGTACAAAATATGTTGATTGTAATTATGATTATGTTTACTAATGAGAATATATATGAGTACACTTTAATAAATTAATAATTTAATTACCTCCCCCATTCAAGCCTCTATCCACAATTCAGTTAAATGTATTTAGAATTAAACTTGTTGAATTATTATTATATAAAACAATTCAGTTTTTCATTATTTGCAATATTTTATTCATCATTAAAATCAAATAAATTTACATTAATTGTAAATAAAGTGTGGCAATAAAATCAGATGCACGCCATTTTTAAAGGGTGTTATCTCGATAAATCTACACTGAAACCCACTCGAACGTGTAACATTAATATTAAATTGAATTTAAAGCATTATCACAATCTTATCTGATTATTATTATTATATATTTACATAATTAAATTGCTTTATTATTTAAAGTTTAAATAAAAATTCTTTCTATTTCAGGAAGTTTCTCGCAATCGCTGAACAAGTTAGGCGAGACGTCGACGCCTAAATCGAACAGACTGTTCCCATCGACGCCGTGCACGATAGACCCCATAGCCGAACACGAACCGCCGCCCACCGTTCAGACACTGCCGCGCAATCTGAACAAGCTGTCGCCCAGCAGAACCAACTGGGCGAAACAAAATGCCGAGGCGCTGCGCAGCCCCGAGAAACGAAAATCAACCGCCTCACTTCCAGGTAGATGATTTTTAACTTATCTTATACTACTTATTAATTGATAAATTAATAAAACTAATTATTATTAAAATAAAATATTTATTATTTAATGTAATAATTATTTATTAAATTATTTTTAAAATAGTCTTTGTTATTAAAATGGATATAGAGGAAGTACTTAATTTTTTATTTTGTTTAATTAAGACGACTAAAAGAAGCAATTCTTAAATATTAATTTAATTCATTATTTTAATTATTACATGTAATTTAAGAAATATATAAATCGTATATCAACAGTACACAATATTAATGAAACAATTGCTATACAAATTTATTTACACAATGTACAAATGCCTATTATTGTTAATCCAAAATATTAATATAAGAATGTTCACATAGTTGCTATAATGTGGGTCTCTTAGATAATTGTAAATTGCGTGACGAATGTTCACTAATCATACTAACCTTAAAATGCTGTCAGTAATTCAGAAATATGATAGTATTAATAATAATATTATTATAATATTCGATTATTTGTAATTTGAAACTATTGATTTTATGGTGATCTTCATTTGATAAATATTTCCATTTTAACATTTAATTTTATTATATTAAAATAACGTTGCCTTTAACATTTACACATACCTGTTGTTTATGTTTCAAAAACGATATTAATAATTATAATAATAAACTTTATTTTTTTTAATTTATATATTTAGGTATTAATTTACACTCTTGAACTACTATAGATTAATATCCAAAAACGAACAATAAATAAGTTTTCAATTTTATCAAGTTTGCGTAGTAGGAACTTTTTTCATTTTTTATATCCTTCAGTATCTTATTTACTTTTCTCGTTCTTTTCGCACATATAGAAATCCTCGAGTTTCACATGTAACAATTGTTGACAGGACCGTTTGATGTAGTTATATAAATTTTATTTTTGACTTGAATGGAACAGGGAACACGATACTCTTTGTAATAACTCCGTCTAGATTTTCATCATTATTCAATAGTGTCTAAAATGATTTTTATGTGCCTATGGCAGAAATATGTTTTGTCAAAGATGAGAACAATTTTAAATTACATACGAAGTAAGTAAAGTTGTTTAGTAAACAGAATACAAAATTTTAAAACAATATGATATTATTTCATATCCATGTTTCATGTTTTGTCCTTTATACATAAACTTACTCTATAGACCGCAGTTTTTTTGAATTGCTGCTGGGTAAATTAATTTACATTAATTGTGTTACACCGAATACGGTGATTACATTAGTTCATTAAAAAGTTATAATTGTGTGCTTTCCCAAAAATATAAAATTTAGTTGGTACTGTTG
This sequence comes from Aethina tumida, assembly GCF_024364675.1. NCBI lineage: Eukaryota > Metazoa > Arthropoda > Insecta > Coleoptera > Nitidulidae > Aethina > Aethina tumida. The sequence goes on from NC_065441.1 coordinate 10,688,026, forward strand.
AACATGAAAAGCTCAAACACGCACAGAGATTATTCATATACACTCTAGTTAAATGAATGGAAAGTAGTTACGAAACTGTCATTTACAATTCGCATTTCAATTTAATTTAACAGATTTGTTTTACTTTTTCAATTTCAAAAATATGAATACGATTATTATTGAAAACAAATGGGATGATATTTTTAATTACATTCAAACATTCAAATAAGTTAAATTAATCATTAATTAAATTTTTGAATCGTGATGTTTATATTAATATTTTATTTTATTTCAAAATTAACAAGGAAATCTTGTTAGTTTAATTTTTAAATCTTCTACCTTATTTAATTTTATTTATTTATTTATCCCTGTTGTAAAATAATAATATAATGAAAGAGTGACACTTTATTAAAAAACAAATTTAAATATTTTTATAAAGTTATGTTATACATGTGTACTACATTACATTACATAAAAGTAATTTATTTTAACATCTTTCCACCTTGTCCACTTTATATTGTGAAATTCTGGAAAATTTGTGATTTATTCTCATGAAAATAAATAAAATAAAATAATCATATACTTCCAAAAAGTATTGAGAACAATTTATTAATAATAAACAAATAAACTACACAAAAGATAATAATATTTAGCCCAGTCTGATATGATTGTACTTAATAATAACTCGTTTTCTAGGATCTAGAATTTTCAAATATCCGATTATAATTCTTATATTTTATTTAATAAAACAATCCAGATTATATTATTCTTTATATATTAACATAATTAATTCAATAAATAAAATTACAGAGTAATTCAGAACATTAATAAATATTTAATAGTTTTAGCATTATTAAAATATTATTTCGTTTGTTTCAGGTACGGAAGGCAAGAAAATCCCACCCAGACCGCCGCCAAAACCGAAGAAACAAGTGGCTAACCGCCCCCTTTTCGAGGACGAAGGCGAAGACGGCACAGAAGTCTGAGACAGGCTGAAACTGGTGCTGTTGCAAGCACTGGTTTTCGCCGTCTAACCGTCTGAAGACAATGGATGATAGGATGGACAATATAATTTTACTACTACCATATAAAACACGTTAATGTTTTTTAATATATTGGTGCTAATACAAAACAGTTTCGATGGACCAAGAGTGGCGTGCGTGTACACAGGGTTTAGCAAAATAAATGTTAAAAGACTCTAGTTCACTTTAGCTCAAGACAAACATATAAGTCCTGTAAGTGTGTGGGATTCTCGAGGAAAAGGGGATGTTGGCAGGTAAACAACAACGTATATTGGGCTGAAAATTTATACAAAGTGCAATAGACTATAGGCAATGGTATTACTCGATTTACCATTGAATCTATTAAACGACTGATTATTTATAAAATGTCGTATGTCCTTTCCTTTTGTTGTACTAGAGACAATAAAATTTGAAGGATGTATTTAGTACATTGAATAACAAGCATACAGTTTAATTAAGCCGGTTTTTATTTTTTTATTAATCCTTCGAAATAACATTTACCAATTAGAAGAAATTGGTAATTTATATGTGGTTTTTAAAACATGATTAATTAACAAATGGGTATAGAATATGTATTTATTTAGTTTTTTCAATTTTTATGGGTTATATTTTTTCTATTATTATTGTACTTATCTCGAATTATTCAAAAATTATAAAATACAACTTTTATCTACATTGACTTTATTGTTGGATTTTTTTTATTATACTAGGCTATAATCAAATTTTTTGGTATTTTTCCTAAAGATATATCAATATCTTAAACATATAATTGAATTAGATTGTAATTATTCTTTACTTTCAGTATGAGACAATATAAATAATATATTTTATATATTTCGTAACTAACGTACGTTAAATAAAACTGATTCATGCAAATTTCTAATATAAATACAGCACAAAACAAGATTTAAACGAAGATTCAAAAAATATTCAATTGAATGGTTTAAATACATTAACCACAATAAAAATGACATAATTCCAAATAATCAAGGCTTAAATTGACAATCAATCTTACAACCGTTTATACACAACGATTTTTTTTTCAATAATTTCAGCCTGATAAATTTCAAATGAATTGAAATTGAAAAACCTTTTGAATAAATTCATATTACTGGAAATTAATTCATTTAAATATTTCCTCGAGATTCTTTCGCCATCCATATGGTTATAATTAAAAAAATGTTTCTCCTAAACGAATGTTTTTATGCGTAAATGTGATATATGAATATTAATGAAATTTATGTGTAACAAATACAATATAAAAATGCTAACGACCACTTCTTAATATATTGATCATGAAAATTCATAAATGAGCTGGTCCTGAAAAATCAATTGAATAAATATTCCGTATGTGGTAATTTAGAAATATTTAACAATCTGTAAAGTTCGAGTGTTTGCTTTATAACGAGGCAATTGTGAAATACAAACACTCCATCACTACAAAAATATATCTTCAGGGCTGATAAATTAATTTAATATCATAGTTAATTAATACGTGAAATACACTTAGTGGTATTTTAATATTTATTTTTCAGGACTATCAAATTATTGTACTTTAGAAAGACAGAAATAATTTATATGTACATACACTTTTTCATTTCAGTTTCTTAATGACTGATACATTTTTACGACGTTTGCCATAAATGTTACTTTAAAAACTTAGTTAAGACTTCTAATTAAGAATTTTTTAAATAAATTGTGATAATCCTTTATATTTTTGTATTTAATTAAATGCTATGCGTAATGAAATTTTTATCACTTCACTAAGTATTTATTTATTATATCATTTTTTAATGAAAACAGATTGTAAAATTAATTGTAAATTATATCATTTATATTATTATGTACAAAATATATTTAAAATAACATGTTTTATTGTCATTTTATAGCATTTTGTATTTTTGTTTGTAAAACTTTCTATTAAATAAATACGAAACATTTTACAACAAGTTAAAATGTCTGTACTTAAAGTGCCTTTAATAGACAAGTTGTGAATAGGAGGTGCGTATCAATTGCGGTAAGTAATTTTACACGTGAATAAAGTAACGTCAATTAGAAATAAATTGTAATGGTTGTGCACTTTTACGAAAATTTCAATTAAAATAAATTCATATAAATTTTTTACAGCCAACTTTTTTAGAGGTAAGTGACATTGAAACACTAATTATTTAAACTGTTAGTATATAATTTTTTTGTATAGAAGAAATAAGGCTTTATTTAGCACTTGTAAAATAAAGTGGCACAATCATTACAAGCTTGAGATTCCGCCCACGTGTAAAATAACTGACCCCCTAGATGTGACTGTTACAATGCTTACTTATGCCCTCTTCTAAACGTAAGAATGCATGCTATTCCCCAATCCGGGCTTCCATTTCTCGAGTGCAGCAATGAATGAATGTATATAAATTTCGTCGGTTTTTCAATTGCCATCCACTTACCAATTGTCTTTGACGAATATACCTTAGACAATCTGACGACCAACACAATATGATCTCACTTTTAATTTACCCATTGATCGTTGCAACAGTATTATTAATTTAGGTTTACAGATGCTAAACTGCCTAATATCGTGCGAGAATATCGAATTCGCGGGGCTGGAATTGACTGTTACCCTGCATTAAACACTATACATAACAATCTACTAATAATTACGAAATACCAATGAAGTCATTGTGTCCTATTTAAACCACTTCTTAAATAGAACACAGTTAATTTTCCGATTGATGTTGAATGTTGAGAAGTTACTCACACAATGTCCAAATAATATATCTCTTTTATTTATAATCTAAATATGTTAATTAAAGTTGATCTTGAGAGTTTATAAGAAATGTTACGCGTATTAGAGATGGTTATAGGGGACTTGTCAGAACAGATCTATAAAGAGAAATAATGTCTGTTACGTAAGGAAAAATAAAGCTTTTCGGTGTACAAAACTCTCCGTTATATTATTACGCCTACCTAAACTGTAAATAAATATTTTCTATTATGTATCTATCATTTATTATTATAACTAAATATATTAGATTGCTGTATGTAATAGGTTAATAAAACATTATTGTGATTAATAAACTATTTTGTTTCATTTCATGAATTTATGTTGCTAGTAACAAATATTTATTTATTAAATACAAACTTTTGTTTTATTATAATAATTTTTATACAGAGGTAAGTAAATATTGAATAAAATATGGTTCTACAGCTTTATTACATAGCAAAACACTAATATAAAATTATTAAATTTAAATTACCTATTAAATTTTCAATATTATAAATAATAAATAAAAAATTGGTATTATAAATAATTAAATTGTATTGTTTATCAATTATTTAAATACCTCTGCCAAAAGATAAAAACTGAAAACAGATACAAATATTTTGCATATATTTAAAACAACACTACAATATTGTATACCACACAAATTACCACTATATAATTAACTTTAATTATTCGTTTCAAATTTAAATAAAATTACGAGTTATTGTTCAACTGATTATCAATTTAATTTACAAATTAAAATATGCAAAATATTATTTAGTAAATAACTCATCTATTATATTTAAATAGCAAATTATTTGCTTTTCTAAACTATCACCTTTCATAAGATATAAAAAATAATATGTGTAAATTGAAATAATCTTTTAGACTACATATACTATGTATTTCTTAAAAAACATTAATCTTTAACGAAAATACGTTAGCTGCAAACTGTATTAGCCTTTTTGAAATAGAACTAGAATTGTAGCTAATATTATTCTATTTAGTGATTTATACGGAATAATAATTTATAATTTAATCCAGTTGTTAAGCAGATTAAAACTCAAATTTGATATTCTGGATAATCTCGACTGCAGTGCTCACAGTTAAAATATTATTAAATAGCACTTGCAATGTTAAACTTTCATTGTGTTTGGAGGTATCAAATGCATACGTTTACATTAAGTAATTTTATGGTTGATCCAACCAATTCTGTGGTGAATGATTCATTACGGAGAAAAATTGATGGATTTTCCTATCTTTAATTAAAATCTCCTGTACTATTTTTGTGATTATCATGTATGTATATAAAAGTATACGTTTACAACATATATACTATGCAATTCCAAATTGTTGATTTTTATTTAAACATTTATATAATTATTAAATCAAATATACAACAATAGGTTATAATTATTAAAATTCAAACTAATGCACATATTAACAAATAGAACTATGGTATATAATGTTGTATGTTGATAAAAATAACTTTCAATTATTTTATGTTATCCAGCAATCTTCAAACTGTATTGAAATTTTTCTTATAATTTACACTAATTTTTAATATAATGCTGACTAATTAAAACTCAAGTAAAACAAATAAAAAAAATTAATAAAAGAGCTGCCTTTTCTTTAACTTTCAATTATCAAAAGATATTTTAATTAACAAGTACAAATAAGATTTAAATTATTGAATGATTTTTTATTAACTCGACAGAAGATATATTATCAGTTATATTCAGTTTAAGGCGACGCACCTTTAATTTATTATAATAACTACAAAATTACACTTTGGAAAGACCATCAGGTCTAAATCTGTAATCCGCTCTAAACCTTCATCCAAGGAAAGTTTATTTAGGACTTTCAAGGCAAAATAAAATTCGCAAACAAAAACAAAACAAGAACTTAATGAGATAATGCCGAGTTTCATGTTTACCAGACGATCTTTCCGCATTTATTAAAAAACAAAGTACATTTTGCGAGGCTCGCCAGGATTTCTGTCCAGTTTCTGACGTTTATTAAAATGCAAACAGTTGAAGTAACATGAAAATGTTTTCCACTAATATTTTAAGTGAAGCAATAATTTCATTTTATTGTATGCAGTCACCGTTACAGTGTTTCTAGCATTCAGTTTATTTATCACTTTTGATAGGGTTATAAGTGTTAGTGACTTTTAATTATTTCACTTGAATTTAACAAAAGTTTAAGTAAAAATGGTTTTCAGTAAAAGCAAACTGATATTAAAATATTTACGGAATGGTTAAACATGTCAGGTTTCAGGAGCACCGTAGAATTCTCTCTCAGGGTGCTGGTAGTGCTAAAACCAGTATAGAAAATAGTAGTAGTAGTAGTAGTAGATATACCCAATTTTTAGGAGAAAAAACAAAATATCACTCATAATTTATTTATTCACTGAGTGAGTACCACCTAAATAAAGTTTTTAAATGAAGATTTAAACCTGTGAAATGATATTGATGACATCTTCCTCAAAAAGTAGCTTTTTGTCAATCAATTGTGACCTTTGACAAAAAATTATAAATTAATTGGGGTATTATCATAACATGAATATTTCCCCGCACAGTGTACCTATTACCAAAAAACTAACAATTTTGGTCATAAATTAAGAAAATATTTGTATTTACTATAGTGCATTCGCCATTATTTGAAAAATTCAAATTATGGCGAATGCATTGCTGTCATTTGGGTATTGTTCAAACTGATGAACGAATGTTGTGAGAAATTTTACAAAACCCTCCACTTTACTCATTCTAAAATTCAATTAAATTATAATAATAGAATCCGACTGACTGATAAGACCGGAATTAAATCTCTTCTGGGTAAAGTCTTGGAACAGTCATCAGGAACGCTTGGTGTGGATAATTCCCCGGCAAAATGTTTAATGTAAATTAGATTTTCCTAATAAATTAGAACGTATTGTGAAAAATTTCAATGTGAAAATTCCCCGAGGCGGTGTCATTTACGCGTAATTTGCTTTAAGTGCATAAATTAATTAAACAAACGCGCTCTCTTCTGCTCCTAATTACCCAGAAATTTCATTAGATAACTAATCAATTTAATGCGAACGGCGTTCGCTCCATTCATAATATTACACTGTTAAATATTTTATTGCTTTGGTCTTTTCTCTACGGTTATTGTTATTGCTTGAAGATGCTAACGTTTCTACATCAAATCATTTTCTTTATGTCCTATTACATTGCGTATTGCTCCAGTTTCAATTTATTCGTTACTCACGTTTGTTTTCCTTTTGCACGTATCAGACTCGTAAATCGTAATCATCTACTTTTTTAATTAAATTACAATCAAACAAACTGACTGAAATATAATAAAAATATCTTTATTAATTTAAAGTCAATCAATACATACATGAAAGACAATGACAAATAATATTATATTTTATCTTATGTTCTGAGAATACTTCGCTTTATTTCAAATATTTCCTAATTTTGTCAGATTGCTAGATAATTAGCCAAGATTTATAAAATGAACTTCAAGGAAAGATTCATTATTATAAGTTTTATTCTCTTGGGTATAATTGTTGAAGAAGTATTCAATTAATCTTATTTTACAACTTTACCTTCGATAAAAGTTATATACTATTTTATTTTTAATTTAATTAAGTTTTAATTTTTTAAGATTAATTATAATACCTAATATTTACTTTTTCTTTAAACTTTTAATGGATTTATTTTTGATGGGATATAAATGTAAAATACTAGGAAAAAGTTAATTCAAAAATAAATGTACATTTTTTTAGATAGATCATGCCACCCTATATCGTTCCATTTGAAATAAAAAAGTTAGTTACACATAAAATAAATAAATTTTAAATTTTTAAAAAATATTAAATATCAAAAGAAAGTGAAGATTGAAGGTAGTACCAGAAATACACTTATAATTAAAAAATATAATATTTATATGATTCCATTATAAATACAAAATTAATGTCATTAGATTAAAAATATTTTAGAAAAGTAGGTTGTTTCAAGCAAAAGTAACAGCAACGTAATTTACTCAAAAAATACAAATTTAGATGTTCCTTTTTAATTCTAATATTAACTCTTATATAGTCAATATGTAATTAGACTTCCTTAGTTCCACAACTATATGTTGTTTGTAGTAAAAATAATTTGCCTTACACATGTTTTACCTGAACCATTAAATTTTGCATATAATTTGTGTATTTCGAAAAGAAGGCTCAAGGGCAAAAATATTATACGTACGTTAAGAATAACGTATGATTTTCTTACATGAAATTCTGATATTTCAATTCGTTTCAGCGGAAATGTAAATGGAAATTGTTGTTTTATCTCGATCATGAATCGCCCACATCTCTTTGGCCGAATGTTAAATGATACATGGAGTTATTGATTATGGATAAAATGCAAAGTGCATATTAGGGATAATGTCAATAAAACGTTTGTGGAATACGAAATTTTAGAAAGCCTTTGATCTACGTTACATATGCATAGATAATTCCTTTACACTTGGTACGTTTTAGGAAATTATAATTTGAATTTTAATAATCGCCGCAAAAACCTACGCATGCATAAATATAAATCCTTGCAAACAGGCGTACACCTTTTAGTAGATAAATCACATCGAAAATCCAACAATGTCTTCCAGCACATTAAATATTCAATTTAAAAGAATAATGATGTATCATTTATTATACTCTGCAGTGAAGTCTAATCAATAATTACATCATTCTTTCCAAAAGCAAACATTAAAACGACATTAATCTTAAAGGAAAAAATGGCTTACCGCATTCAAGAGTCGTCGTCTTTACGTTGTCCTACATCCGAACTACCGATTTATTTCAAAGAATAATTTATTGGGAAACATTCTCTAAATGAGTGGATCTAATTTTTATTGGGGTAGTTATATTGTAAAAATATATAGTATTCTTAATATTACAATAAATCTAATAAAATACTCCAATGACAGAAAAAAAAACTATTTTCTATAACTATAATTCTAAACTGATCATGAAATTCTCAAGTTTGTATGGGTATATTTTGACCGATCTACACTCAAAAAGTGTTTTGAAACCTAAAAATAGATAATTAAACCGCTATTATGAGCAATTTTGAAAATATTTGGAATATGTATCGAATTAAATTTGTGCATTAATCAGCATCGCCGCAATGGAACAACAAATAGTTGCTTTGATTGTACTCGAAATTAATAATGCGATGTTTACTATATGCGAGATAGTATAGGACGCAATTCCATGGTGCATATATTGAAACACTCAACGATATTCACCGCAGCAGTTTTCCTTTATGCTCTCCAACATTTAAAAGAATGGTTTAACAGTTAAAATGCAATTATCAACCGAAAGAAGAGCATCAACACTCGCAATGCCGGCTGCAAGAAACTATTCGTTACCGCAAGGTTGAATTAAATTTTTATTGTGAAAAAAGGGACTGCACGAAAATGATACATGATAATATGCATTTGCATCAAAAAGATAGAATTTCCGCATCCACTTGGCCGCAAGCCAGAAAATATAATTTCAAATAATATCTTTTATTGCCCCGAATTGTGCCCTAATGATCCCGTGGGACTTTTCACCGAGAAATCCCGAATCATTCGGCTCGTTTAACAGATAATTGATGGAGGATGAATCGACGCAAGAGTATGTTAATTAAGGGAATCAGTTTGTTTAAAAACGATTCATGGAAAGCACCCGAGGTGCTTTATTACCTGGCAAAGTGTTTCTTTAATCTCTAGGGTTTTCGAGTGGGAATAAGGGGATAACGAGTTGTGACTAATTTGGGGGATTTCATTTTTTATTATGAACATGCATAAAACACAACTCGATTTAACAGGTTGCCATACGATGTGCTCGACAAAAAAACAACGACATTTATGGAAATACGCCATATTTACAACAACATAAAGTTTTTCATTCAATAAATATTGCTGTTGGAATTTAGCTGTGAAATATTGGTGTATGCGAAACGGAGCAAACATTTTCCATTTCATTTCACTTCTCGCTTATCCTCCCAACATACTGCGTCCAGTAAACGCTTAAATGCTAAAAGGGAAATGAATAAAGGCTTATGTCCAGACGGCACACCTTTCTACGTTTCACCACTACTATACGTACTAGAAACGGCCATAAAAAACACTTAATCCCGCCGCTTTTATAAAAATGGCTCGACAAAATTACTGTTTGGACCTAAGCTCTCTGCAACCTATAAAATAACCATTATAAAAAATATTACCAAACGGTTATTGGGATATATATTTTAATGGAGTACTAATAAAAAATTGGCATTAAAGGATTCAAAGGAAGTTGTACAGTGTATTCCTGCAATATTATTTACATATTTTCTACAGAAATTTTGCAGTATACAGAGTGTCCCAGTTTACAAAAATATATAATATGCCATATATGTTATTACATTATCTTTAGATAAGACATAAATATATTTCTAGTATATTTCAAAATACGTATTCTAATCATTGACAATTTATATTTTTGAAAATATAAATATAAATTTAATAAAAATATCGTACATATTAGCTTTAACGACAAATTCAACTATATTTTCTATTCGAAACAAAAAAGTTGAACAATAACGTCGAATTTATAAGCAAATATATTTTTCTTAAGGTAAGTATCTCGTTATACATGAAGTGCAGGCAGAAAATTTATATAGTTGTGGTCAAGTTTTCATGGTCTTTTCAGAAATTGACAGAGAACTCAAAATATGGTTTAAAACTCCTCTAGTTTGGATACAGTTACTTGGGAACAACTATGAAGAACGAAAATTATTTTATTTATATAATTAATATGAAAGAAAAATTAAATGCTACATTTGGAAACACTATCTCACCTAAAATAACATCATCAGAAAGAGGTTAATTTTCCAAAAGTTTGTTTATTGTTATTGTTTTATACCATATATAACAAAATAATAATTTAGGGAGAGAAAGAGAGGTTATATAAGTTTATTATATATTTGTTTATATCTTATTAATGGTATAAATATTTATTATCAACAATGTAAACTTACCAATTAAAAGTGTCACTTTTGTTTTCTTATACCATAATCGAATTCATAGTCATTTATTTGTCTGATTGGAAAATATGGTCCATTTGCCAAACAAATATTATTTAATAATCGTTTTCAATTTACCAAAGCCGATGTCAGATTTATATACATAGTATCCAATCAAATATAACACGTATCGATCGTAAAAGTTGCCGTAAAATATGAGATACAGATTCACGCTGAACGATAACTAAAAATTCGATTTGCCATGCATAATATTAATGGAAATCCATCGCGATATCTCCAAAATTTTAATAACCACCTTTTTTGCGGTAGCAGGGATCAAATAAGAGATTCCGCGGGTCAATTTTTATGAAAGCCGCAGATTAGACGGTCCCTTTTTACGATTTTTACGACGGTTCCGACAATTTGGCCGCGGAAACTGCCAAAGGTGTGTCCAAAGTTGGATCTTTATTTGGATCCGTTTGGTGGTCGGCGGTTTTGGAGGTCCGGACGCAGTTTATTCCCCGGATAAGGGAGAAATGAAATGGAAAATATGCCGTGGGGTTTTCATATGAAAAAATATTCTTGGACATTATTGAATTAAGACGATGAATTTTTTGTTTTCAAATTCATCTTTTATTAACTAAAAGATCAATAAACGCTTTTAAATCAGGTAATTACAAAGATACTCGATTAACAACGACTAACTGAGAATAATTACCATAATAAATAATAATATTATCATTTTGGATAATACTTTTGTAAATAATTTAGTTTTAAAATTAATACTATCGTATTGTGCTGAAAAAGAGAATTAATGAACCTATTTAGTATGTTATTAAAAATGTTTTTATATCGACTGCTTAAATAGAAAAAGCTTTTGTCATACTAAGTATTACCTCTCCACCCCCATTTCCATAAGTTTTTCTGTTGAGTAAAACTCTTTGATTTCTTCCGGTTCGACTACCCTTTACGATGGTTAATTATATATTTTTTTGCCCTTTTGTTTTTATCCTTTTTATAAATATTCTTTGATGCAGGGTCTTTTATCTTAATATACTTGTAAGGGGAAACAAGTTGAAACTTTTCAGCTGTTTCTAATAATTTAAAAGGTAAATTATATATTAAATTTATTTTCAAATAAAATTTAATATTAAAAATAAAATGTATATTTATGTAGGTACTTAAAATGAACATATGTATGTTTTTTTCAATTAAAATAAAATATTTATTGATAGTCGTACCACGTATCATGTTTAAATAATTAATGAAAAATGAAAATGGGGTAAACAAATAGTGCAAAAATATGTCCAATTAAACACGCAAACAACTTCAAATAAAAGTTTAATTGGATATTTACAATTTTAAATACTAGTTTCAGTCTAATTAATATTAAATAAATGAAAATTCATTCCATAAATACATATCATATAAACAAAATTATTTTTATATTATTACATTCCGAACTGTACACACAACAATAAATCAAATAATCATTAATCAGTGGAGTTATTATTTGGTTAACTCCACAAATAACCAATTGGCGTGTATGTATTAGAATGTAGTTAAGTCAATAAGTACCATTTTGAAAATATATTAAAAAAATATAAAATATATAAAATTAAAAAAACCTAATTATAGCAATAAAATAAAAAATATTAATTTGTTTCATTCCAATGATTCCATTTAATAATGTATAATAATATTATATATTTAAGTTCAGAACAATGAATTTATTTTAACGGTTCTAATGTGGAATTAATAAATGTATTCATATAATTTAATGATTTATGAATTCAGTTTGATTATAAATATTCATGAATATTTCAATATTTCATTGGTGTTAAATAAACTAATATATTTTTCTTATAGTTATTTTGGATTCTAAATTTTAGTTTTGATTTATGATAAATGGATTGTGTGAATTGGAATTTCTAGATTTCTTAGATTCCAAGGGGGTGAAATGAATGATCGCCTAGAGATGTGGACGGGTTCACAGCACTTGCAGTAAAAATATGTGTAAAAACTTTGAACGGATTTAATTTAAGACACCACAAACTTTTAAGTTTCGTAGAAATATTACTTGGGCTCCCGTTGTGGATTAAAAAAAATTAGAAGTAAACCCACTTACAATAAGATTAAAGTTTTCAATCAAGCAAATCTTAAATTAAAGTTTCAGCAATTTAGTGGAGAAACAGACAACTTTGCATTTAGTAAATTTACAATTAAGAATTTGCAAATTAGATAACTTTTTGATGCACCTAGAAACAAGTGAAAGTAAAAACTATCACTTTCATCTCATATAATTAACTGCATTAACATAATTTTAACATATTTTAAAATGACTTAACCAAATTAATTTATCTGAGTATTAAAAAAATGCTAAACTCATTATTTTGGTGTAACTTCATTTACATACGGTATTCGGATATCCACCCATCACTCTGATCAGATTACTGATGCAAAGGTAACATGAGTAAGAATACCACTGGAATAACTGACAATGTAATGTCTCTTATAATTACCTGTTAATAATATTGTTATAATTTTGTAGTAACAAATTAAAAGGTAACCTCTAAACGAATTAAGTGTCACTGATCACAGTTGATGGTAGAGTATTTACTTGGAAAAAACGTCATATTTAGAAATAAAATCTACTTCACAATTGACAAATGGACATTGTCCAAAAAGTGATTCCTATTATTCAACTTAAATGACTTCCAACTCTTCTACTATTGATGCTACAATATTTTTATTAATATATTTAGAATTAATATACATATACATACATTTGGACTTTGCTCCCAGAAGGTTACAGCTAATATGCAAATTTGACTTTGAATTTTATCATTTTATTCAAAATTTTTTATACGTTAAATATAAAATTTTTGAGAAAATATTGTATATAAAATCTATACTGCAATCAACATTACACTGGGATCGCATATCTGACCCTGTATTTTGCGTAATCACATACGTGGCTCCGGTACTAATTTATAATAATTGTGGTCTGTATTTATTCATACTTGTGACACAATTCTTATTGAATTTCTTAAGTTAAGTTGATTGGTTAATTTTGCATATTTGGTTTTCACTATATTGTGAAAATTTGATAATACTCTTGCAAAGTCAATTTGCACAACCGTAGTTAAAATGAATAAATAAATTTTTGAAGGTTGACCTTGAGTGCATGACCAACTTTTTTTTAACTCTGCCTCTACATACAATTACTTTAATTGATTCTACGATGAACGAATTCAATAGATAAATAATTGTTTATGTAAATCCATATGCATATGTATATGAATTGCATATGGATAAGCACTTTGTCCGCGAAATGAGAACGTCAGGAGAAAATAATGATTAAATTGACCATGTTATATCACTATTAACTTTCTAATGCAGGTGCAGTGTGAATTTATAGAAAAAAAGGTTCAGATTTCGTAATATCATTTTTAGAGATTTTTTCATTATTTTTTAAATGACAATCACCAACTAGTTTGGCGCATAGCTTGTCAATACCCATTACATCCACTCAATCACAAATTAATGTTTCATCCCCCCATATTAAATGCCATGCATTATTTAAACGGCAGCCGAATGCTTTGTCGAATTACCGCTGTTTACTTAATTTAATTCGCCGGTCGAATTGGAATTCTGTTAATTAGCTTAGACGGTTAAAAGAACGGGAACCGGCTTTAGGTACGTTGTGCGGTTTCGTTTTTCTCTCCCGCAGCGACCAAAGCTCCCGACAATAAAATAATGAAGGTTTTCATCCACTTGTACTCGGAAACGGTATCACTTTTTTCGTTTTTTTTTCTTTATTTCAGTCAACGACGTCCCCCGCGAATTTTGGATAATTTAATTTTAAATATGCATCGAGTGATTGAAGAAATGGAAGCGGATCGTTAGACTGAGGTGGTGAATATTTTAAGAACTGTTTATTCGCTGCTGGGTGTAATATTCATTGATCGCAGTCGAAGATTGATCAAGAAATCGACTTAATGGAAAAAAATACAGAAAGTTATGAATATTTTAATATTTGATTGTATAAAACCATTTAGCAAAATGATTAAATAAAAAGTTGTTCGTTGCTTATAATAATTTCCATCATTATTTTACTTTTTATATATTATTATTTTTACAATTAAAATTTGCATACATATTATTTCGTAAAAATCAAACTATTTTTTTAATTAAAATAATCATTTTAATTAAAAAATTTATTCCTACATTCTATAACAGCACAATGCCACGAGAATAAAATTTTGGGTCATTAGAATTGAAAAATATAACCTTAGTTTATTTTCCTCTTCAGAATTAAATTATTACCTAAAAAATTGAAAAATAACAAAAACAAATAATAGGCACCTAAGATGGTTGTGGCATAACTTCCCATTTAACATTCTGAATCCTTTTTTTCTAATAGCAACTAAAATCGTTCGACTTCTCCAATATGATTTTTGGACTAATAACATAATTTTGTAAGTTATTCTGAATATATCATTATCTAGTCATTTCACTATTTTCTAAAAAATGCTGAAATTCTAATTCTGATTTAGTGGCATTTATATTGGTCATTTTTTCAGACAGTTTCGAATATTTCAATTAAAAATAATTGAAATACAGTATAAAATAAATTTAATAAAAATAAAATTATTTGTCATAAAATTTAAATATCGTTAAAATTATATTAATTATAATAAATCAGTTAACATATTTACCTTTAGATGAATATTTTAACAAGTACAAATTTTTAAAATAGATTTCATTTAAAAAATTACTAACCAATATTATCACAGTTGATTTTTAAAAAGGTTTTTAATAAAATAATAACAAAAAATCTATAACGGTCTTGTGTCACACTAATTTATGAAAAATATTGGTTCAAATCTATTAAAAAAATATATTTTACAATTGCATTAACAATGTGAAATTTACCAAACTCGACCGGTCCGATGACATAACCGTTGCACTTCCCGCCTTTCGCGAATTTCACAGCGAAATGCGACATCCATTGGACGTTAATCCAAAATTAATTTATCCCTACTCGTTTTCCACACCACTTATTGCGATAAATAATATATTCGAACATTGTACGGTTTTATTAGCACCGTGATCCACCATGAAGTGCAAGTGAAAGATGTTTGTGTTGTATGTGAATGGAGTGCATGTAGTATTTACGATGTCACCATTCATGTAAGTCACGTTTTATTTTGTCTTTATTAACATAGTTTCATGGTTTAAGATATGTGGAAGGAAAAAATGAAGGGATATTTAATTGTCGTTATGTTGGTTTGTGGAGGATATTCGGTAAGAGTTTGTAAAAACTTCAATGATTATAAGGATCCATTCTCTCCAAACTGTTATAGCAACCCCGATGGAGAAAGAAACATAGTAAGTCACAAAATTTATTTTTTATCCTGTATAATATTTGATAATTTCAAGACAGAAAACATTGCCTCTTGGGGTTTTCAAGTGGAGGAACATTATGTTACCACAGAAGACGGATACATTTTACTTCTAATTAGAGCCTACTATCAAATATTTCGTCCAACACCACTGATACTTGGACACGGTATTTTAATGAACGGTCAAGGATACACATTAAGGGGAAACGAATCTTTAGGTAAATATGGTGCATTAAGTTTCACTTTAATGTGTTCGTTATATAAACTATAATTTGTTACTTAAACTGTTGAAATTTTAGTCCACGTATTGGGTTCACAAGGATATGACGTTTGGATTATTAATTTCCGAGGAACTAAATATAGTTTGGGGCATACACATTTATCTCATAAAAAATACGAATATTGGGACTATAGGTGCAGTATAATGTCATATTTAATAATAATGACTCCGAAAAGAAAAATATTAACCATAGTTAATAAAGTTAATAAATTAACTAGTAATAAAAATTGAAAATGAGTAAAAACCATTCAAATTTTTATCACAAAATATGAGTTCAACGAAGTGCAACACTATTTTATTTAATAATATCAAATATTTATTTCATCTAAATTTTATTAATAGATAATAAATTTTATTTTGCATTTATGTTTATCAGACTAGAAAATTAATATTCGATTTATATCATTGTTCAAGTTTCAATGAAAATAGCGTCAAATATTGCACATTTTAATGTTCAGTAATAATGTTGAAAATGAATATATTTATATTATAAATTAAATATATTTATAATTCATATTAGCAGAAAAATTAAAAATCCTTCATTATTCGTATCCCACTGAAAAACTGCCAATGCTTATATCTTTAACAATATATTAGAATAAAATCTGAAAAACCTGTTCCGGTTTATGCCAATATGTTATATCCTTATTAAACTTATTTTCGTTAAGAGAATTAAAAGTCCTTATGTCACATGATATATAGTGCCACTGAAAATTTTGAAATTCGGTATCCCTATCGAAGTAAATCGAGGAGAATTGTTCCCAGTTTTAGTTCCTCCTTCGAACCTTCGAAACGAGTTTCTCAAATTTTATTGATCAATTATTCTTTTACAGGTATAGACCATTGACAGTTTTTGGTGGGACACACTGTATATGTATAACATATATATTATCACATCAAAAACAATTAATATTTAATTATTTTTAGTTTGGATGAAATTGGAAGATATGACGTTAAGGCTGTATTAGACCGTGTTTTACTACAAACAGGACAACAAGCTATCTATATAGGTTATTCAATGAGCAGTAAAGCCGCTTTAATATATGGTACTACTTATCCACATCTTGCTCAATATCAACTGAAAGCTTTAATAACACTAGGTCCCACAGTGTTTTATATAAATTCAACAACAATTTTTAATTTACAAATTCCATTTATGAAATTGATACGGGTAAATTTTTTAATCATTTAAAAAAAACGATAAATTAAAGAATAAATTTTAGACATTAGATAAAACTGTTTTTCAAGGATCTTTATATTCGCTATTCGCTAAAGTGATGCCATTGTGTGTTTTAAATAAAGCTTCGATGGTGTTATGTCAAGTTGTTAACAATTTAGCTTTTGGAGAAGACAGCGAACAAATAGATCCAGTAAGAAAATATTTGATTAATTTTATATTGGTTGGATAAAAATCACACATTACATACATCATATATCATACATCTTACATCATACATCATACATCATACATCATACATCATACATCATACATCATACATCATACATCATATATCATACATCATACATCATACATCATACAGCATACATCATACATCATACATCATGCATCATACATCATACATCATACATCATACATCATACATCATACATCATACATCATACATCATACATCATACATCATACATCATACATCATACATCATACATCATACATCATACATCATACATCATACATCATACATCATACATCATACATCATACATCATACATCATACATCATACATCATACATCATACATCATACATCATACATCATACATCATACATCATACATCATACATCATACATCATACATCATACATCATACATCATACATCATACATCATACATCATACATCATACATCATACATCATACATCATACATCATACATCATACATCATACATCATACATCATACATCATACATCATACATCATACATCATACATCATACATCATACATCATACATCATACATCATACATCATACATCATACATCATACATCATACATCATACATCATACATCATACATCATACATCATACATCATACATCATACATCATACATCATACATCATACATCATACATCATACATCATACATCATACATCATACATCATACATCATACATCATACATCATACATCATACATCATACATCATACATCATACATCATACATCATACATCATACATCATACATCATACATCATACATCATACATCATACATCATACATCATACATCCTACATCCTACATCCTACATCCTACATCCTACATCCTACATCCTACATCACACATCACACATCACACATCACACATCATACATCATACATCATACATCATATATCATACATCATTAATATATATATAACACATTTTACATTAAAATTATTCAAAAGTTTAAAAAGTTGATTAATTGCATTTGTTTTTCCTGAATATTCATATGTACAAATAATGTTTCTTATAATTTTTAGTTACTTGCTCCTGTTTTCTTTAAGCAATTAGCAGATACCATAGCTTCAAAAGTTTTCGAGCATATGTCCCAAATATCAGTGTCAGAAAAATTTCAACATTTTGACTATGGATCCCAGGAAAATTTAATCAAATATGGACAATCCAAACCACCTGCTTATGAGTTAAGCAACTTTCCAGTTCCCGTGTCCTCGTGGGTTGGTTTAAATGATGCATTTTCAACATTACCGGTATTGATTTGTTTACAATTCAATACTTATTCTTTACATGTGTTTTTTTATTTCAGAGTGCTTTTAAATTGCATTCATTGTTAAGACCAGAACAATCGTGCAGTATTAACGTAATCGAACACCAAAAGTGGAACCACCTGGACTTTTTCGAAGCCAAAGATATTACAAAACTCCTGTATAAAAGACTTTTGCCAGTCATTGAAAATTTAGAAATACAATATTGTGAATAAACTGTTATGACTATATTGATTTTAAACTGAAATTCTCTAAAGAATGAATAAACTGAAATTCTCTAAAGAAGTCATTGTAAAACATTTTCAACGTTTGAGAAAACAAACGTTTCCGCGTTTAAACTAAATTTTATCGATGGTCGCCGTTTAATAATCCCGTTGATTTATATCAGAAAACTATTTCGCAACAATTGGCGTTGGCCGCGATTTATTGAGGTTTCGCTGAAAGAAATCCGATTTTCAAAACACACTTATAAATTGGCCTGAATCATCCAAGTGTCAAATGGAAGCATTAAATTTAAGACGATATATTGCTTTGTAAGTCTCCCTCTTTTTTAATTTAAAAAGTCTTAATATTTACAGCGTTTTTTCAAAGGAAAATTTAATTCTCTTTTTAATTGTCCCTTAATTATTAAATAATGAATAAGATTGAAGAGTAACAAATGATTTGAATTCAGAATTAAAATTAATTGTTGGCCTTTCGTCAGCATTCTTCACTTTCTGATATTAGTGTAATTTTCTCTCGGCAAACGCTTTTCTTTAATTTAACCGTAACGTCTTGCGGTATGCTTAATTCAAAAATTAATTAATCATCATTTAACGTCTTCTTGCACATTGTTCCAGACAAGGTTTTGCTTAAAATTTTAATGTAATATGTCTGTGGCTCTAGTAATAACGTTGCATAAAAAAATTGTAATCTATAAATAAACATTAATTTTTAAGAAATTCAACAAGTTCGAGAAAATAAGTAATACTACAAGAAAGAAAAATTAGATTTAATATGTTTTATTATGCCAGAGTTATAAACTTCAATGACTCTTACTCTAGTTTATTACAAGAACTAAAAGTTTTAATGGCAATTTTACTGTTTCAGATTTTATGGAGCATTCTATATTGCAAAATTTTATTATGTAGCTTATACTTATTTGGCAAATTTATAACATTTATTATTGTGACGTAAAAAAGAAAATGGTATTTTGTTCCACATTAATTTTTTTATTTTTTTTTCTTCCTGGTTTAAAAATAATTTATTCAATTTATCTGAAAATTTTCTTCATATATAATTCAAATTTTATATATATATATATATATATATATATATATATATATATATATATATATAGGAGGAATTTAAGATATAATGGCCAAGATCTTCGATAAACTAATGAACTGAATTAAACATATTAACCAAATGTCTTTGGTTGTTTACATCATAACTCAAAGGCTGAGAAATTGCACATACTTTACAATCCTTTTAAAATTTATATGGCTTTAGTAGAACTTGAATAAATTCGAGGTATGTCGACAATGCCCGGAAACTTTTTCCAGGCGTATCAACTAAAATTTAATCTCCAACTATAATCTGGAAAAGTTCACGGTGGAACGAAATTGCCGGAATTATATTATCTAACAGCTTTTGTCACATCCGGATTCCATTAGTGAAGTTTTCGTCAGTTTATGACCGATTTTATACATTTTTTTCTGAATTAAAATCATATTTTATTACAGCAAAGAAGATTCATTATAATTTTGCGAGCTCTTCCGAATTCCATAAGTATGTGCTTGAAAACAGAATTAAGGCGACGCATTCTGTTTTAATGTCGTTATTAAGATTTTATTAATGGTACAAAGGAAATTTGTCTTCGAAGTTAGTGCGCGAATGTAACCTTTAAATTTGCCATGTACACTAATATCATGTCTAACTCCCAGATAACAA
This sequence comes from Aethina tumida, assembly GCF_024364675.1. NCBI lineage: Eukaryota > Metazoa > Arthropoda > Insecta > Coleoptera > Nitidulidae > Aethina > Aethina tumida. Next base: position 10,709,149 of record NC_065441.1, read on the forward strand.
AGTTTATTGCCTACATTGCCTTTCATAAAATGTAAACGACACTCGACGTGCACCCTTTGAGAATACTTAAGGCGACGTCAACATATTTTACTAAACAATTACACGACTTTTGGTCGTAACTATATTAGAAAATCGCAACCGCATCTCTGAAACGAGAAAACCCACTCTCCCGACGAATTTCAATTCAACGTTTAATGAAAACTTACTCCATTGTGTGTTGTTTGTGCATATTCTTTGTGGCTTTTGGAAAGTAAATGTTGAAGTAAAGTACTTCGAATAATGAGGCTGAAGTTTGCTTTGAAAAGTGCTCCGCGATTGGTGTAGTTTTGCATTTAGTGCGGTGTTTTACTTTTAATGAGTGCTCAGGTTTGAATAATCGTTTACCAAAATCATCTACTTGTTTTTTTAACTGGCTGTGTAGCGTGACTTTTATTTTGTCCGGTTCTGGAAGATTATTGTGGAAGAAAATTTAGAGTTTCTTTGCATTTGATTATTTTGAACAACCACGAAACTACGCTAAAATAAATCCTAATACTCTGCTTTCCTTGAACCTCGTTTCAGCAGCTCGAAACACTAAGCCTCTAAACGTAGGTAAATATTTTATCAAGTTTGTTAAAAAAAAGGTTAGTAAATAGGGGGAAACTTAAACAAGCCGTGTTTAATTAAGATGGATCGCATTATGGAGGCCCGTTTATTAATTCATGTCACTCACTACAGGAGACACACTGTTATAAGCTTTTTTCCCCTTTTTCTACACAAAATCTTATCTTTCCAAGCAGGGATAAAGGACGTCGCATACATATTTTATATTTAGCCTTAACCCGGTTTAATTCATGAATTTCACCATTGAATAAAACAAGCTGGAAAAGCGGAACATGCTAATCCATTAACGGTTGGTTAATAATGGAGAGATGATATTCTAAATTCATTGTCTAGGTATTAGTATGTTGCAAATTGAAATCAATCTCAGTTAAGTCAAACTTTAGTTTCATATCCAACAAAGTTTAATATTAATTAGAGCACTTTAACACAAGTTTTACGAAATTGACGAAATTTTATTACACATTGTGAAAGCATTTAGAAAATTTCACCTTATTTATTAAATTCATATAAATTTGTAATTTTTTATTCTACATTCAGAGGGTTCAAATTTATTATTAATTTATATATTTCTCTTTTTAATTTTTTAAAGACAAATCAATAATTTTCTGAAAATGATGAAATAAATTTCATCTAAAATACCTTAGTAAAAGTCTATAAAATATTAATTATTATTTTTAAATTACTCACAGTAAATTGTTTTTTAATTTTCTAAAAACATAAAAATATTTCATCAAAACTATTAGTTTTTTACTTCTTAAATATTGATTTTAAACATAAAATATTTCAAAATACATATTTTTAATTATGTTCTATAAAACTTCATTTAAAATTAAAATATTAAATCATTTTACAGAATCAATTCAATTATACTGGCTTTTTAAATTTAAAATTTTTGTTATTAAATTATTTAAAATTAACTTTAGAAACATAATTCTAAAAATTATTAATATAATTATTATTAAATAATAATTCAAGTAAATATGTTAAAAATTTTCCAAATTTTTAATTTAATTTTCCTAAAATTTAGATATAAAATTTACCGACTGAGTTAAATTTCCATATTTCCTTAAATTTACTCCAGAAATATACTAAAATTACTTGTATACTCATTTTTAATTGGATTATCTTCAAGAAGAAGTTCAAATAAATCCTAACAATTGAGCCTAATTTACAAAAAACTAATATATTCTACAATATTCTAACATAATAAAATCAGTTTATTAATGCCAGACTCGAACAGCCCAAAGTTTTGTGTCAGATTAACCAATTAAAATGTAAATTAACGTCGACAGATAATTCTTTACTCAACCGCGTCGATAATTATGCGACAGCAAAATTAGGACCGAATCTGTTCGCTCGAAAATTGATAATCCGAGCGTCATATCCTGAAATCGTGAAACAAATAACTATTTACAAATGGTGCGAACGTAAAGAGGAGAGGGGGACCGTCAAACCGAATTTCAGGACGGTTTTCCGCACGCAGATTGAATAACTTTATTATGCAAAGTAAGTATTGCGGTTAAGTGACTATTTGCACATCTTTGATCTATTCAGTGACGCCATTATGCCGGAATTATAAACCGAAAAAGCGTTTTGCACTCCCAAATATTCAGATTTAAGTGGAATGCCTTTCTAGAAAAAAATTCGACAGGGTTCATGTTTATTCTTTCATCTGAATAATTTATGATCTGAAAGATTCCGTTTAATGTTAAAAAAGGAGTTAATAGTGACATAAGTAAAGTAGGGGTGGTAGTAGTAGTAAGTTTCGGCGTTGAAGCGTTTATTTAAAATATTACTTTAACTGATTTTTATTTATTTTCAGCTTAATTTATTTGTTGTGAATGAATGAAATGTTTATTTAAATAATATTACAATCTCAAATATATATTTTTTATACGCAAAGTCTTCCCTCCTTTCCAGTAATCTATCATTGAAAACGTTTACATCAAACCTAAGCAAATACACACGTAACATTGCGATCCATCATTAGCTTCTTTAAGTTTGCGTTCCCGGAATAAACAAGCAACAACCCCGACGTCTGATTGCATGCAGGGGACTGGAAAGTCAAGACTTGGACTTGCAGCAGTAGTAATTCTTGCAGAAAGTAGAGACCGTCGAGACTCCTGTGGGGACTTAATTATGTAAGAGCCGGGTACGCCCCGACGACTCAATTCAATTGGGAATGCCCCCTTACCCGTCTGGCGGGAAACCGGGACGGGTCCCGCCGTCAGCCGCAAGATAATACCGCAAATTTAACCCGTGCAAAACCAAAACATCGCCAAATCGTTACTAAATGCGATTTGATTATTCATTAGGCCTGTAAATTTTATTCAGGAATTAATTTTTTGGGGTATTCTACCTTTAAATTGGTTGCATTGTTTTTAAGTTTAAAGGTTTAATATTTAAATCTAACTTAACTTCTGTATTTTAATCAAAGCAATGGTAGTATATTGAATTGGGAGATTTATAATTATTAAATTTGTATGTATCAAAGCAAAAATGTGCAATCTTAAATCCAAACTGGATAAAATAACTAAGAGGCAGCAGAAGCAACAGACAAAATAGTGGATGAACAAAAAAGAATCAGCTCTAAAAAAAGTGAAAATGTTTGTTTGATATCGATAATATATTGAGATGCTTAAAAATAATGGAGTGAAGAGTGAACCAAATCCAAAGAACGTGTAAACCAATTCCGTCATTAATTTTTAAATACAATAAACATTTTATGGTCAATATTAAACAACCTTTTGCTGTGTTTGAGACATTCAGTATTTAGATCTACGAATTATTTTCTCTCTTCAAAATTGAGGAAAGGGTGGTAAAACATGTCCTAATAAGGAAGAATCGAAGGAATATAATAATTAGGGAGCAAATTAGTGATAATCATGTAATCCCCCGTACATTTTAAGGTTCGTTTTATACATATTTTTAACATTTTATAAATAAATTTGTATTGAATAGTCCTTCAGTATTTTATTTACCTAAGATGCATCAAATTTAAGCCCTACAAGTTTTATGGACAGTAAGAGTCGTATTATAGCGAAACTGGTGTAACTAAATTGACTTCGTGCATAAAACGGCCATGAAGAAAACGGTCTTTAAAAACGTTTAAAGGACCTGTAGATCTCTAGGCCAATAAAAACCGACATTAATATAGTGCAAGACCGCTTGGCCGCATTAACAAGCAATTAGGACTTAAAATATCGCGTACCCGTTAATCCGTTTCTATCCGACTTTATGTTTGGTTTTACAGTTTTCGACGAAAACATTCGCCGTTTTGTAGGAAAGTTCGTGCTAATTTGTAATGCAAAACAATGGAAATTAATTCGAAATACCTTGCGAACAAAACATAAACACCCTCATAAGGAGCTTCCGCAGTTGCAGGCACTAGACGTTCAGCAGGAATTGCATATAGTAATCTCTAAGAGATATGTTAATTCTAATTGAACTGTTTCAGTTAGTCTCCTTCTGGAATAACAAATTGCTTGTTATTAACTGTACCTAAACACACTTAAGAAAACAAATTTTGCACCAAAATTTATTTATTTATTTACACATATGTACGCATTGTATATACATTCGCACAATGACCCCCAGCCTTATCATTACAGCAACAATTTATTTTATTTCTATGGTGTGTAAGTGGCAATGTTGTCACAGTCAACCTGACTACTGACACTAAATTTACAAATGTCAATTTTTATATCATTGTTTATACTTAATAATACGAATTTAGGTATTAATCCAAATAAATGGATTAAAATAACTCAGTTTGCTCAATAATTTGTGTGAAATTACGGAATTATTTAAAAATTATCTTATTCATATTTTCATTAATTTACTTTAATATATTGTTTAGATTAATAATGTATTTATAAATTTTATATTATTATATGATAAGCAAAATAGCTTTGAATATATAAAAACTGATAATCACCCAGAAAATTGATAAATCAGGTAATAAATTTAATCAAGGAGCAACGCACGCTTGTACTTATCGCATTCATTTCAAAGTTGTGTACAAAACATCTTATCAGATTGAAAATATACATTTCAGGATGTCGTATTACGTTTGAATAAAGTTCAAGTGTTTCAAATACATTCATAAAACTTTGCTAGTAAAAAATAATCTCACAGTAATATGTACACAACAAAATCCAAATAAAACTGAAGAATTTATTGTTTGAAATAATATTTCATGCATAAACATGAGCATAACAAAACAATCACATGTTTGATGAGCAAACATTTTGGCCGTAATAGAGATAACCGATTAAATCGTATCGCGTAAAAATTACAATCAAATGAAAATATAAGTACAAAATAGTATAGATGAACAGATCATATCTTAATTATCGTCAATTGAACAATAAACAAACTTACACGTAGTAATGACTAGTAAAATACCAATTTTATTAATTTTTTACTGTCATAAAATAATCATTATCTAAACCATTACTCCAAATAAAATATGTGGTAGCAATAAAATAGTTTTCTAATGACCTAAGACAAGCCAAAAATATTAACTTATTAGCGAAAATAAACGTAAAAACACAACATGACAATAATGATGCAAAATTCAATAAGACACACCCGTCAAACCATTGATGGAAAAGACCAATTCATCTGAGTTATTTTTAGCTACATTGGTTCAAGGTTTCTCTCGGCTGGGGCTGGATATCAAGAAGCGACAACCGTGCGTTCACATTATCATAAAACCGGCCGCATTTTCCCATTGTTCATTAGTTTTGTTTGGTTGTGCATCTCAATAGTGTGGGAAAAAATGTCGGGAACACTGATGAGACGCGCTTTGAGCAAAGCTGTTAGAAATGGCGTTTTCCTACCGAAAAGGGACCTTTCCAGGTGCGCAGATGGCATTATCACATCAGGTTTGGCTGACGTTCACATTCCCGACGTTCCGATAGAGGAATTTGTCTTCGAAAAGGCCCACAAATGGGAAAATCATATTGTTGCCGTAAGTTTGTTTATTGTTTTGTTTCTGACCAGTGTAAATTAATGCAGGATGGAAATGTGAATTTACGGACAGCTAGACATTGGTGTCTGAATATTTTGTAATGCATTAGTTAATTTTTTATTAAATGTAAAAAATATAAAAAAATGTTTTTGCATTTATTATAATTAATTATTTAGCGACTATTATTGATTGAGTTCATTTTTGAATTGGTTATTTTCAAAGCCATACTATTTACAATTCAAAGTCAATATCAATGAATCTCACTTTTATTTATTAAAATTCTTAAATGGTAAATTTTAATTGTTCTGAAAGAAAATAATTTTACCTTATCAATTAGTAAAGTTAGCCCCTGTATCAAAGTAAAATATTTGCAGAGAAAATATTAAATATTTTACTAAATGAATAATTCCGAACGTCACCGTTAAATTTAATATAAAATTGCTTTCAAAATTAAATAAATAAAATTAAAATCAAATATCAAATTTTTAATATTCTTAACATTAAAGTTTAAAATTAAAAAAACTAAATAAATTAATTTCGTTTTAATTTACATTATGGTATTTTTATTTCGATTAGTTAGTGACTAGTACCAAATTTCAAAGCAAGGTGCAAAGTTCATTTTAGGCTACGGTGGTAACTGAGAGAATATAAATCTCAAAATTGCATGACTCTACAAAAATTGTATGTATTTTAATACATAAACTTAATAAAAAAATATTTAAAAAAATAATAAATAATATAAATCAAAGATCATAGTTTCGTATTATTTACAATATTGTGGATATTGCAAATTCATGAGTATGTGAAAAATTATAAATACTACGATACGTTTACTCTAATTTTTCAATTTTATGCGTCAATGTCATATTAAAACCCTTTTGCAACGAAGTTCTTATAAAAACTTTGACCTCAACAATTGGAACTAAATTATTCAGCAGATTGGTATTTATTATTATATTTCAGCATTGTTTCTCGAAACAAATAACTTCATAACAAGTTGTCAACTATTGTAATTATAGATAATCAAGTCTTGCATATGTATAACAATGGAAAATTCGAATAATAATTTATACATATGTATACTTTCACAATAAATTTAATTTATTCAAAAAATATCCGTTATCAATTGCAATATTTATATTTACTTGTAAAATCAATGAAAAATAATTTAAATTACGTGTATTTATTTATTTTACATTTACAACAACTTTTTGTTAATATTGATATCGTTTATATTGCGACAGCAACAAGTCACAGAATTTGAATAGTGGAAAAGTATGGAATAGTGGAAAATTCATAATAAAACAGTGATATTTGTGTTTTGTCTTTGTTAAAATATATTTATTAGTTACTACTTTTAAAATAAAATTTCCGAATGAAAAAAATATATTTACCAAGATAAAATAAATAGAGATAAATCATTTAAGCAAACAAGATTTTTAAACTTTGCCCTCTCCTGATCATTAGAAACAATAGTAAAAAATTAACACACTATATTTAGTGCATCAAAAAGTAACCAAAACAGATATTAGATTCTTCTCTGCTAGTCAGAGGTGTCTCATGAATTTTGAAACTAAATTGTTTCCACTTATCTCCATCTATTTTTAAAGACCCCTAACCTTTGTACACTAGAGAAATTTATTATTTTATTAAAGGGAACATTTATTAAATTGTCTCGCACTTTGAACGGATCAGACCGCCAATTTAATCTCCCTGTATTAAAATTAACGACGGCCAGTCTACGTAACGTCCCGCCAAATAACGAGCGTTCGCCTCGACGATGCGTACATCACAATTTTCATCTCGTCATATTTCAAATTGTAAAAAAACGCGATTCACGATGTTCCTACCATAAACGTCGGCCGAGCCACCGTCGGCATTTTCGGTGCAATTTCCTGGAGGAATATTCGACATGTTTACGTTTATTAAGGTCATGCAATGAACACTAAAATCTTGGCCACGAATCTTTGTTAGTAATCCTCGGCACAATATAACACTGAAAGACAGGTCCTATATCGATCCTATTTTATAGGATTTACTAATTAGTGCAAGGAATACACGCTCTTAAATGGTATAAAATTATATTATTCCTGTTAAATATTCAAGTATCAATAATATTTGTTGAATATTCTTTAATTATTAACTAAATTTTAAATATTTATTTATATTTATTAAGCACATATTTTCCATTTGTCAGATACATCTTCTTACCTGCTTTATAAATTATTCACTTAATCAGTTTTTTATTTATATTTTTTACGTTGTTTATTCAACAAACTGGTTTATAAATTTTCTCTTGCGTCTTTTTAGAACAACAATTTGGATACACTGAACACTAAAAAATCATTTTCATTTTTTTTGGACCATTCATCTAAATAAGGTAGTTTGTAATTTCAATTTGTGTGTTTCGATGGAGAAAAAATTAGCTGGAAAAGTTCAAATTTCGTGCAATTTTGAGTCACATTCTGCATTTTAGTATTTTTTCATCAATAAACAATTTGAATATCCTAAATTCTACAACCCTGGTAGACCAAGGATAAGAAATGAAAATATTATGACAAATTTGTCATTATCTGTGTACATGGCCCAAATGAAAAAAAAATTAATATGAATTTCATATTCAGTTTTCTATATTTTTGCTGTAAACTATGGTTATTTTTAATGAATACATATTATATACATGATTTCTATCAGTTTATTATATAATTTAGATTATTTAAATAAAATAATATTAACAATTATAATAAAAGTTTAATATTATATATTTCAAAGTTTGAGCCTTTATTTTAGGTAAGAGGAGAATTAAATTACTAATATTACTAAATTCATATAAATGTATATATATATAAATATATATAAATTATTAATTATTAATTATTATTTTTAAAATTTTATTACAAAAATTAAAAATCTAGTTATCATCTATACATTTTTATTACGTTGCAGGAATGCAGTGTGACTGGCAGAAAATACACATATGGGCAATATCGACAGAAAGTAAAAAATTTAGACAGATCTTTGAGAAAAAAAATGAAGTTGCAAAAAGGTGATGTGGTCGCACTCCTTTTGCCGAATGTGCCAGAATTTCCTTTGGCTTGTCTTGGTATTCTACGAGGAGGACTTACAGTAACTACTATCAACCCCATTTATACTCCAGGTAAGTTTACACTCACTTAAAATATTATCACAATAATATTTTACGAATATCCATATACAACAATGTTTTGTTGTAGACGAAATCTCGACACAACTTATCGATTCTAATGCCAAAGCCATAATAACCCTGACCGACTTCACGAAACTTGCTCAAGCTTCTCTAGGAGTTGCTAAGAAGCAACTACCAATTTTGACTATAAACACAACAGTAAGTAAATGTTTCTAATAAGTACAATTACTCAAGTTCAAAAATTTATGATTTGATATAACATAAGCGTATAATTTATAAGACATTTAAATTAGGTCCCGTTATTGAATTCTAATTAATTATAATTATAGAAATATAAAGACAATTCTAATGAAAATGTGTGTGATAACGAAATAATACCCCACAACAAGTGAATTTAAAATCAGTTAATTTTAATCTAAATTTTAATACTTAAATAACTTATGTTAATATAATCCACCCTTAAAATTTTAATTGAAACTTCCATCCATCCACTGCGTTAACACAGACGCGGACTATATTTCACGTGCGATAATTATGGAAGTAGTCGCATGGAAATGGAACGAGTTTCCTTAATGCGTAGAAAAGGGAATGGCGGATGGGAAACGCGGCATTAACTATTAAGGGCTTACGTACGAATTAAAATAACGGAAACGGCATATTGTCCCGGTCCGGGCTTCGTGCTCGTTCCTTCTCGCATCCATTCCCCGGAAAACTGTTGCATACTGACCCAGAAAATATCTACATGCACGCTCTTTTTCCATTTCCTATTTTCCGTGGCGAGTTTTAACAAATTACTAGCTGCCGTTACAACTTTGATAAAATTATACGTATACGAGAGGCTCATATGATATTTTTTAATAAATGCACATCAATATAATATTTGATAGGATATAAATTTCGCCAATTTCCATATTCGTGATGTCAAATCAGGCAGGACTTCATACATTAATTAACCCGTAACGGGATTTTCAAAAGCCACCCGCAATTTAAAATGCATGACTAATTTCCCTAATTTATATACATATAAAAAACTGCGATACTCTGAAACATCCACTCTATCGATCCAGAAACACAAATCCAATTAATTATTTCACGATTTTGAAATATTATGGACGAAATTAATTTTGATGCCCGATTCGATCCACTAATCCGCTTAATAACGTGTGCAAAATATATTTATGAAAAACGGAAGTGTTATTATTTTTATATGTAATACGCAATTTGTATTTTACCAGTATGAGTGCATTTTAATTGTACCAAGCATTCCAGACAATTGAAATCAATTATATGTATATTGAAAATGAAAATAGCTATACCACTTACTATTAATATTGCCTTTAAATATATTACACTTAAAGTACCCATTAATTGATACAATTGTTATTTTTTTATATCATCTGGAATAATTTGCATTATGTGAACCATATCTTGCAATGAGTTTAAAATAAATGACTAAGGTCAAATTAACCCCTCTAGAACGAAATGTTATCATCATTGTAAGCCGTACGATGGCTCTAACATAGTCCCTGCCACCGTTGCGATAATGCAAGCGCATTACCCACGACCAGAGTGCATTCATTCCCGGATTCTATTTGCAGTCGGGCCAATCGACCGCCACAGGAACGATAAATTTTTCCGAGTTCACCGATAACCCGGTCGATTTCCCCGACGAGAACTCCATCAGTTCCGATGACGTCGCCTTCCTGCCATACTCGAGCGGCACTACGGGCAAACCGAAGGGAGTTGAGCTCACCCATAGGAACATTGTGGCGAATCTAAGTCAACTGGAGCATCCTAAAATCACGATTATTAGAGAGACGACAGGTAATGGGGCAGGAAATGGGAACATTTGCGGTTGAATTTGCACCGTAATATAAACACTCGATAGCTCGATATTTGTTAATATTAGATATGTGTTATTCCAGGTGATTTCCAAGACATAACGCCTGGAGTACTGCCAATGTTCCATATTTATGGTTTCACGGTGTGTTCAACCCATTCGATGAGACTAGGAAACAAAATTGTAACCCTACCTAAGTTCACTCCGGACCTATACATCTCGGTGCTTAAAAAATACAAACCTAGCGTTTTATACATTGCTCCACCTCTTGGTAAGATTGTCTAAAAATTGAATTGATCACAAGAAATCAATCGATGCATTTCCAGCAATTTTCCTGGCAAATAATCCTCAAGTAACTAAAGAAGATCTACAAACTGTGAGAACTGTAATGTGTGGCGCTGCTCCTCTAGGAAAACTCGACGAAGATAGACTCGTTCAGAAAGCGGACAACGGTCTTAATGTAATGCAAGGTAAAATAATCTATATTTTCAATCAAAAACAAATTGTATAACGTATCTATTTTTAGGGTACGGACTGACGGAAACATCACCGGTAGTGCTTTGTACTAGACGAGAGTTTAGCAATGACGAAAAGGCGATAGGTTCTATCGGAATTCCATGTACTAACACCCTAGTTAAACTGGTAAATGTAGACGACCCGGAGGGACCGGCCGTACCAATTGGACAACCTGGGGAAATATTAGTTAAGGGTCCGCAAGTCATGAAAGGATATCATAATCGTCCTGAAGAGACAGAAGCGACTTTTACTAAAGACGGGTGGTTGAGAACTGGTGATCTGATGAAATACGAGAACGGATATTTGTTTGTCCAGGACCGAATTAAGGAACTAATCAAAGTGAAAGGTTTCCAAGTGGCGCCGGCTGAATTGGAGGAGATCTTAAGAAGTTTTCCCAACGTCCTTGATGCTGCTGTGATTGGTATACCGAATGAAAGTCACGGAGAAGTACCGAGAGCCTACCTTGTCCCTAAACCAAAATCCAAAATTGACATAAATAATTTGATCGAATACTTCAACCAGAAAGTGGCTCCTTATAAAAGACTGAACGGTGGAATCAGTATTGTCGAAAGTATTCCAAAAAATCCTTCAGGAAAAATCATGAGAAGAGTGTTGAAAGATCAACACCTGCAGAACACAAAATAACAATTTTATGAATATATTTTAAGACATGAACACTATTTACACTTTTATTATATTACTCTGCTTCACATATGTAATTTAAAATTCTGAAGCAAAATTTTAAAAATGTTATGTATGTTACAATTGACTGGTGATTTTAATTGAGATTTTAAATAAAAACTTTGCAAAGCAAGATTGTTTTTAATAAATATCACTATAAAATAAAGACAACAGTTTACAATTGAATAAAAGAAGATTTAAGTAAAAAAACAGGAGCCATTGAATTTATGAGGTATGAGAAACTTCTCAACGGGCACTTAGTCGCTCAAATAAACGTTATAGCCTTTAAATTAACAGCAGAGTTGCTCCGTCTCGCTAGAAATAAACGTAATCACGGACGCACATGCAGTAATTGCCGGGTATTTCCAGTAACATTTGACGTCCGTCCGTATATTGAATTTGTGGCACAAATTTATATTGCACACGGTGATACAAGCTCCCTCTAATGTTCAGTTTCGTAAATGTTTACGTACTAAGGAAGCCTCCTTAATTTCTGGTATTTGCGGCATCTAGAAAGTACCGCACGAATAACGAATTAGCAGGAATATTTAATTCGTGCTGAAGTCAACAATATGCAAAACACTGCCCATGTCAAATACTTTGACCTTGACGTCAAGTTATTGATTAAAACAAAACATAACAAACAAAATGTTTATTATTCACAGATACATATCTAGTATATACACTTTGTAATGCATATCTAATAGAATTAGCACAATTACATTTTAAAATTTTACAATTAGTGACCTACAAAAACTTATTTGCGAACTTACACTTTAAGTAGTTATATATTTTGGTTTAGAATGTGCATAATATGTAATAAAAAGTATTAAAGTAACTTACATAAAACGAACACTGTACAATTAAAATAATACTAACATATTTGAGGAATGAATATTCACACAAAATCACAATAAATATTCAGATCCAGTTAAAGCTTAATAGAAAAACAATAATCTTTCTTGATGAGTGGCAGACAAAGTATGCCAACCTCTTTTAATACTTAAGTACTGCAAAAGAGCTCGAATACATATAATGAGCCCTAAAAATTAAGAATGTTATATTGGAATAATACTATAAAAACTAAACCTTACCAAATGTCATAATTAACCACCATAACCATCCATTCTCTCTAGATGCCAACTCAGTGGAATGTTGAACAATAAATGTCCATTTGGCTAAAGATAAACCAAACCCAGACAAAGCTCCATACCTCGAGGCAATTGTCTGACAGAAACACATTAGCAACAGAAATCCAATCCAGTTGAAAATAAATGCCACTAAAATATCTCGATTAAAAATAAACCTGATACCAATTCAGAGAATGTTACCAAAGAAAGCAATATAAAACATAAAATCTGTTCCTAATAAATTTGTATCAACTTCAGTGGGATCACTCTCAATAGCAATCACCCTTTGATGAGGAGTGCGCAACGGAGGGCCCTGAAACAAGTCAAATCAACCCAACTCTACCTTGATCATCAAACAAAACTTACCGCCATCCCTACAGTTCTCATGTCCTCTTGTTCCAAGTTCTTCTCAAGTTGCACCTCCTCATAGGAGGGCAACTTGCTTTCTTTTGTCACTTCTTCATAAGGAGGAGGTGCATAAAAATCGGCAATGGGTGGTGGGATGTATTCATGAACGCTTGAAGTAGTGGCTGAAGCATAGTTCGAAGCTGAGGATCTTGTTGAAACTGGACTTATTATCTCAGTTTCAATTGAGTTTTGTGAGGGAGGTGGGCTAGCCTAAATAAATGGAAAATATTTTCACGTTATTTTCCAATACATATGTTGCAAACTTTGTTTGTATTGATGCTAATTACGTTATTACGAATATACCATATTAAAAGCACATACCACGACTTCCCGACTAGTCTCGTTGGCTGGATTGGATTCCATTGCTTTGAATTTTCGATTATCGTTGGATTATTTAAAAACTTCCTAATTCGCTTCAATCGTCATCCATTTTAGAACATATTCAATAGTCGATTATTTGTTAAACTGACATTGACAGTGTGAAATCAGACCAATGGGAAGGTTTGTTTGGGATCTTTAAATTCACATGGGCGTACGTACTAGTACATTCCCCACATTTAATTTACAGCTAATATTCTTATAAATTTTATATTATTATTTAATGTTACATAACTTAAGTATAAAATAAATATAAATTTAAAATAAATATTGTTTTATTTCTCTTTACAATATGTGTAAACCGGGTTGCCTAAATTGTTATGTAATAAGTTTCATATTTAATTAAGTTTAGTATTCAATTAAAACTATAAATATCAGGCAAATAACATAATTTTCTCTATTTAATTTTATATCATTATGTAGAATTAAAACTCTACATAATGATATATATCTCTTCTTTAGATTACTTAGATTTTTTAGATTCCTTAAATTCTTTAGATTTTTTAGATTCTTTAGATTCTTTAGATTCTTTAGATTCTTTAGATTCTTTATATACTTTAGATTCGCTAAATTCTTTAGACACTTTAGATTCTTTAGATTTTTTAGATTCTTTAGATTCTTTAGATATTTTAGATTCGTTAGATTCTTTAGATTCTTTAGATACTTAAGATTCTTTAGATTCCTTAGATACTTTAGATTTTTTAGGCTCTTAAGATTTTTTAGATTCTTTAGATTCTTTAGATTCTCTAGATCCTTTAGATTAAAATAAATTTTAATATATAAATTATTTGTAAATTAATATTTACTGTTTATTTAATTAATCTCTAGGCGAATTTAATTTCCTTAGTTTTTATTTTTTTAAATTAAATTTGTAATTTGACTAATGTTTATTAAATAAATCAATTTTATTTAAGTGCACATTTTTTTATTAATTAACTAATACAAAATTTAAAATTGATGTACTAAATAAAATAATAAGTATAACAATTAAAGAAAATAACAAATTGGACCAAGTTGAGAAAACATAATATTACTAACACAAGATTTTAAATAACTTACATAATATGAAATTTGTTAGATTCATAATGAACTTATTATAATTTATTTCAAAAACACTAGTTTACATGAATTCAATCCTTCCTGATTCAATCCTATGTGATTCCCAATAATTAAGATACTCTGAAAAAAAATATTTTTAAAAAATATTATAAAAACTAAAAAACAAAAATTTATTGTTTAAATTTCTTGTATTTGCTTTACTCAATTAATCCCATTTTCAAAACCAAAATGCAAAATAATAAAATTGAATGTAAACTAGTGTAATTTATTACTACTATGTTATAAATAATAAAACCTCTAGATGTGTCTAATAAACTACAGTTTTCAACACATTAACATTTAGTTTGTGAATTGAAATAACAACGCAGAAGGTGTTCTGTAGGGTATCAACGTTGAATGACCATGATCTGTGTTAACCCAATACTCTCTACCATTTATGTTTTTCTTTTTATATCCATTATTGTTAACAGACATGGGAGGGTTAAATAGAGAATTATATGCAGGTGGAGGTGTAACAAACTTCTTCAAACCAGCATCTAAATTATGCGAGTGCAAATCTAACACTTTTGTGGGTGGTCTATGTAGATTTGGATGATGATGACGCCGTGGCTTCTTCCTCTGCTTCATTTTCTCAATAACGATTTCTATTAAAAATACAATAGATGAAATAATTAGTCCTCCGCCAACTATCATATATGTCATCAGTAGATCGGAGTTTCTTAACTGACGTTCTTTGTTTCCAAGATTCAATGGGCATATTTCAGTGTCAGGAAGGAATTCCCGTAATTTAAATTTAACTATGCCTGATTCTACTAGTTGTTGAATTCTATAATATAATAATAATTGATAGAATTACTAACACATAATCATAACAGTACTCACGCATTGTCAAAAAGTTGTGAAAACTTGAAATCCTTACTATAGGCGAATCCTCTGGCGAACAAAGCTACGTTAAATTTCGTGATGACAAATGTGCAACGTTTCTGTTCTTCAATGTTCTCTTTAATCTTATTCTTATAGTCGTCGTACATAACGTAATCAATTATTGGTTTTTCCCTTATAAACATAATCCCCTTTTGTTTAACATATTCAGTGAGTAAATCCATATCAGACTGATCATTATACTCAGAAAACGCTTGTGGTCCAAGGATATTCTTCAGTTTTTCACTTTCAACCATGTAATCGTCTACATCATTTCTAGTTTCGTGATAAATTTGATCTTCGATTGCGTTTCCTCTATTTGTAATCCAGTCGTAGTGTTTTTTGCCAATATCTTCTGGTTGTTCTATTGGCAAAGTGAATTTTGAAAGTGTTAAAAAAGCAGTAAGATTTGCTGTGTAAAATGCAGTAAGAATTGTAATAAAAATCCACCATGTCGAGAATAGTAGTCTGGATGAATCTAGAAAATTTCATTATGATTTATTGAAATAAATATAAAGAATATATTATATACCTGCTACAGGATTAAGAGTGGTGCCTTGTTTGAGTAGTGCCCCATATACAAACCACATACAATTAGATAGGGAATACAGTTTGGCGTCATCTTTGCATATTCTATACCTTAAATAGATGATGAAATAGATTATGGGACCCACCACCAATAATGAAAGAATGATCAAAATCCAAACCCATTTGGTGAAGGGTGCCAATAACCCTGAACCAGTTGCCGATTCTTTAGGTCGTCTTAAAAGAACCACCCATTCTCCTGTGTCTAAACTTGGAGAATACTTAAGAAAATTTGTGTAAGTTCGGATTTGCAGAATTGGAAGAAATCCTACTCCAATTTCAGCTTCCTAAAATTTATTTTTTTTTTTAGTTTAGCCAAAATTGAGTAGCACCCAATATTTATGATTAATGGTGACTAAAGTAAATTTATTTCTACAAATTCTGTTTTATAATTTATTTTGACGAAACGTAATAGAATATACAAAACAATACTTATAATAGAAATAAGCAAATAAAAGAATAGTTATGCCGTTGCCATATAAATATTTAATTTTTATTTTGTTATCAAGAAAAGAGTAAACAACTTCGCAATGCATAAAAATAATAATAAAAAAATGTTTTTTCTGAAAATTATAGATTTTTTCAGTTAAACTATTTTATAATTGCATACAAATATCTTCCACAAAACGTAGTACTTTAATAATACAATATTAAATAAATAACATGTTTTTTTAAGAGATTATCTAGCTTATATACAACATACACCCAACTTCTAACACGGTTATAAAATAAATCGAAACTAATTTATTTATAATCCTCACAACGGAAGTTTCTAATAAAAAGTGTTCTACTAGATACTATCAGAAACGCGTACGAACCAGTTACAACTATCAATATATACGTGATTACTGACCTCATTAAAATTAACTTACCTTATTCTTAATTAAATCAAAAACCCCATCGTTTCTTGATCCAAAAACATTATTTTTTGGTGTTATTAAATCGTAAGTAAATTCAAACTTTTTTTGCAAAATATTCAATATATCAAAAGCGATTCCTGTCCCAATAACTGTTCCGTTGGAGTCCACAGTGTAACCACTTAATATTCCATTCTAGAAAAAAATGGTCAATAAGGTTTTCATTTTAATAGCATTAAAAAACCTTTAAAGTAGTGACTCTTAAATTGGCCCCTTTCAACTCTTCCTGAAGTAACTCTAAATTTTTTCTTCGTTGGAGGGCACCTAAAATTAAAAGTTTTCCTCATTCACTCGATCTGACCTTCATTAATTTTCTATAAATTATCAAATGAATATTTTAATACAGCGTGTCCCATTGTTTACTCTTGCAGAACCATTAATAAGGGTATAAAATGGACTTTATCGTTATAGCGGATCACGAATTTTTATTTGCTGTGGTTATACAACGTTACTTGTTTAAAAATTTATTGACACATTTGCGACGTCGTTTATAAAAGTTATTCACTATCATTACAGACTAATAAATCCATTGTGTGGAATACAAACAAATATTTCCCATTTCATTTTATGTACAAGGGCTTCTTTTATCAGTCGTTAGTTGGAATCAGATTAAACTAAAAATATTTCTTGTACTTACTAAAATTTATCAAAGGACAAGTTGAGTTTATGTATTCTAAGCCTACAAAATTAATTATGATTAGATATAAATAAATAATGTAAAGTTATATTACATTACCATCTGTTCTATTAAAGGTTTTTTCAAAACAAAAATCGTCTGAAATATAGAAAAAAGATTAATAGAGACAATATTGTTTATGTATTAATCATATATTTTTTGTTTGAAGGTGTCGTGTAGTTTAATAATATAGTACCTATATAAATTATTTATTAATGTAACATACCGGCTATTTTTAGAAATTACATACATTTATTATTTAAGGTAAACAGAATATCTATACATTACAATAATTATTTTAATAATTTTGAAATTTTATGATATATTTATTGACAATCAATATGTAAAATTTTTTTAAAAAAATTATTAAATTTTATCTATCTAATATATAAGTAAAACATTTTCTTATGGTTATAGTTATTGAATTAAATATTTATAAACTTGATATTGAGTTAAAAGAATTTTTCAATTTCTACATCATAGAGGAATTTTTACCATATTATAATTTAAGTTATTAATATTATCACAACATAACTTTGAAATCAAATATTTTAATTAAATAATAAATTTAAATAATTATTAACTAGAATTAAAACACAAATTAAATTAAAATTTTAATAAATATTAAAATTGTAAGTGAAATTATAATAATAATCCTTAAAACAATTATATTACCAATTTTGTAAATTTGGAGGTCCGTCTAAATAAAATAAATAGAAAATAGTATTGTATTCTACAAAAACGAAATTTATAATAACATTTTCAAAAAATAATTTAAATTATAAATAACAAATGTAAGAATTTCTTAATAAAATTTTTTATAATAATACATTAAGTGTATTATTAACATATTTCTATGATTATTTTGTATGTACATAATAATTATATGTAAAATTGTCTTATTAATTTTTCTATACACACAATAAAATTAAAATTTGGACAAAATAAAATTACTTGCAAGTTAGTTTTATTCTGATGAATCTGTTTATGAATTTATTAAATAAATAAATTTAATTTATTAATAAAATATTTAAAAGTATCCACAACATAATTAACTTACTGACATATGGCTCCAATGGACAAGTTAAATTGAAACAGAACCCAGTCACAAACATATCAACTAGACCCATCACTTAATTTCGGTTTTCCGTTTCTTTTTCGTTTTTCTCATTTTTCTTTGACTGAGTTTTTAGTGGGGCTGATCAGAAATTGCCCCGTGCACTTGACACACTGAACAAAAATCCATTGCCGTGACATTATTACGCCTATTTTTCATAGAAGCGCATGACATTGTATTAAAACATATCAGTTCGAATATGGCACGACTATGACACAGGAACGGATCATCAAGCAAAGAAAAAATATTTTTAACAATAATAATACATACATAATAATGTTAAAAAATTAGTTTAAAATCAATTAAATCTAATGTTTAACTACTTAAAGTTTATTAAAATTAAGAAAAATTTATTGTATATATTGATATAACATAAAAATAATGAATACGTTTCCTAAATTCAAATAATGGTGGATGCACTATAGTTTTAAAAACTTCTTTAGTACTAAAGTACTACATATTAATATTCAAGTAACAATTAACTAACTATTAAAACAAAATTTTTGGTGTAATTAATTATTTATTACTTTAGTTTAATAGCAATAAAACGTCTTCAAAATATTTACAGAATTTCTAATTATCCCAATTATGATTGTGTAATTTTTTTTTAATTGATCCGAAAATTATTAATTGAAATAATAAATAAGTTCTTAAACATAAAAATCCGTAGCCAAATTAACGCCAAACAAATAAATTATGCATAAGTGCTTCATGTATTAACTTTGCGTTTCAGCCCTTCTTCACTGAATGTATAATAATAATTTAAATTCCATTAGTTTGTTTTCTGTATATATAAAAAATATCTATATCGATTTTATATATACAGGGTGTTTCATAACTTATCCGAATTTTTTTAACGAGATATGCACTTCTAAATAATAAGTCGATTCTAAAAAAATTCTAATAAAAGTCCAACAGAAAACGAGATAAAAAATGTTTTTTTAAGAAATGGACTTATTATTTAGAAGTGCATATCTGGTTAATAAACACCTAATAAAAATTCGTTTAATTTTAATTATCTTAATAATAATAATATATTTTATAATTTAACATATACTATTCTATAAAGAATATCATAATATTAGAGATAGAGATGTTTTACCGCTATTGATACTTAATAAATTATAAATTGCGAGTATTTTAATAAATACTACACATATTTTTAATAATACGAATAAGAAATGTTTCGAATATTGTCATTGATTAAAGTTGTGTAAGTTAATGTAAGCATGTTTGGTGTCGTGTTGTTAACGTGTATGTTTATTTCATCGATTTTTTCGTAATTGTATCAAAATTACATTTCACTTTCCCTTTATGTTAATAATGAATGTATAATTATCGCTTCCAACCGGTACAAGTTAAACTGTTCATTATTTGAATTTAATTACTCAATTTGATTCTGATTAAGGGAGATAAAAATTACGTAAGTATAAACTTCCTTTGTCAATAACACTTAAAAAATTCAAATGTGCCCCAAAAACTATGATTATAATTTGATTATTATTATTTTTATTAGAAATTTACTTCTAAATTCGACTCGGAGTTGGGAATATAAAAAAATAAACAGTTGTAAAAAATATTTTATTTGAAACAAATCTTAACATAAGTACAAAATTTCTTAAATACTAAAGTTAAAAAGCCTAACTCAATAAATATTTGAAAAAAAAACTAATACCTAATTATCTAAAATTATTTACATTTTATACACATCATTAAGAAACTACCAAAAATGAGTTTTTATCTATGTATTTTTTTAATCCTTGCCCTAATTCAATCTTTGTATGTTAGTCAGTTTCCAATAAAGTTCAGACAAAGATTAAACATATACTTCGAAGAAATTATATATTTAATCTTTGGTTCAGTCTTAAATCCGGTGAAAGTTTTTTTTTATATTATAATACCGGCTCATACAATAACCTTTAATGTTTTCTAATTTTAAGTTCGTTTCTCAGGATTTTTCCGGAAGGATTTCTAGGAATGTTTTCGACAAAAATGACTCCTCCAGCCAATTTTTTGTAGTGTGTCACTTTGGAATTGATGATTTTGGAAATTTCATCTTCGTTCAATTTGCACGTTGGCTTCTTCACCACAAAGGCCCGGGGTACTTCACCAGCCAAAGTATCAGGGATACCAACCACTGCTGCGTCAGCAATGCCTTCCACTTCCAAAAGAAGATTCTCCAATTCCGTTGGTGAAACCTAAAGGAAAAAGGTAGGTAAGTAATTTTTTATTATGCATATAATAAATTTTTAATGTTTTTTAATATTAACGTTTAAGAAACAAGTTGAATTTTATTTGAAAATAATTTATTTAAATTTCCAATTATTTAATATCTTACCAAAAAGAATAATTCACTTATATATTTTTTTATTTTCTTCTATAAAATATTAGTATATAATATAATAATATCCAAAATTTTATTTTATTTTATTAATATCTAGTTATTTATTTTTAAAAAATTTAACAACTAGTATAAATTAAGATTTTCTCAAATTATAAATTTCAAATTTTTTAAATAATTCTATTTGTTTTAAAAAAAAAAAATATTTAAATCCAATATTTATTTATTTTTTAATCCAGGATCTATTTAAATATTATATTTTCTGTAAAATACTTAAAAATTATAAATTTTTAAATGTTAGTAGAATTTTATTAAATTTATATCTATAATACTTCCGCCATTTTTAACACAAAATTTTACAAAACCCGAAGTTCTCCAAAAACTACATTTCAGTATTTAAATTTTAATTAACATACATAATTTTAACCTATCTCATTTTTCGAATTTTTAGAATAGCCCCTGTAAACCAGCGAAACTTAATTGTGAACGTTCCACGTATAACCAGTATACTGTTTATAAACATTGACATACTGATTAAAGTGGTCCGACGTAAACAAATTAGCAATGTGGGATTTTCACCGGTCTGTAGTTCACAATTTGCGCTCCAATCTCTCCCGTTAAAAATCCGATGATGCTTTCACATGACGCAAACCACTTACGCGCGATTGACCGTTGATCCAAATACAAACCAGCGACATTCAATGCTAAGTAGACATGCGCCAGCAACATGAAACTCTATTTGAACGTAATTAATTTGAATAACCGGCTGTATTTGTATACCGTAGTAATATTTGGCTTTAATGAGTCGTTTTTGAGTTGATTTACATTGAAATGTAATCAGTATTTATAAAAGTGTTTGTGGATTGCCAGTCTAAATATAACAATGTTAATGGTTTAGCATTGTTGAGTTGGTACCACTGATTGTCACTACCAACATAACAGTTGTCACTTTACTTTGTCGAACTCCGTTCTTTTTGTTTGTGATCAGAAGTAATCGTGTTGTTTGTAAAAATCTCCCCCTAGTAAAAACATGGAAAACCCAGAGGAGCTGTTGCAGAGCCTCGAAGAATTCTCGAAAGTGAAACCACGACACATTCCCGACGAGCTCGAAGGCTATCTGATATTTGTGGCACAAACTGGAGATCCAGTGTACCAGTGGCCAACAATAAAAACCTTGTTTCGCCAAAAGTTAATTAACGTAATAACCAATTTTTATCAGTCTTGTGACACGGTCGAAATACCCGTATGCCCCAACGTAGAACTTTTCAATTTTGATACAATGAAAAACTTCATACTCGAAAAACTAGATACGTTTGTCGCCGCCCCGTTCACAGTACAAAGAATATGCGAACTTTTGACCAACCCGCGTAAAGAATACAACCGGCTGGATAAGTATATGAGGGCTCTTGAGAAGAACATTCTGGTAGTAAGCACGATGGAACCCGGAGGCAGACATGGTGCCAAAAATGGAGATAGTGTGATGAATGGGATTGATTCTGAACACATTCCAGAATCTAGTCACTGTAATAATGACATCAATGTGGAGGAAATGGATGAAACGCCTGCCTGGAAGAAGACCAACTCCATTAATGAAAACACTGACACCAGCTCAAATATCCAAACAGAGGCTGTTAAAGAGGAAAATCTGGATCCGGAAAACAAAGAAGCTGAAGCCTGCAATGCTAAGGACAGTACTGTTATTGCAACAAGAAGCACTGAGGAATCTGTAAAGGAAGAACCCTATGTATCAATAGAACCCGTGATTGAAGCTACTTGCACAGTCACAGAGGAATCTGAGACCAGCTCTTCTGTAACCATAACGGCAGTTCCAGCTGGTGTGCAGAAAAGAAGAAGCAGTGTGGAGCCTGAAGTTAATTCAGAGGGAGACAATAAAGAGGTATAAATTTTTCAATAAATATTTAATGTTTAGCTGTTGTTGATCTTCTTGGGTATGAACTTTATTTTTAGAGTGTTGTTATAATTTATGATTCTTTGTTTATTAAAATACTAAGTGGGCTTATGATATTTAATTAGAAATTATCCTTGTCTAAATCAAAATGCAATAAAAGTTTAACGTAAATTTTTATAATTGATTTATTTAATTCATACTTCTTATGTAAACACAAAGAAAAATAGAAACCCTGAATTATTACATACAATGTAAATAACTGACCTGAAATCTATTAGTAAACTAAATAAATTGAATTTCAGATCTTCATTAACACAAAACTAGATATTATTAATGCTAATAATAATAGTCATACAAAACATAATTAAACAACAACTCAGAAAACCATTTTTGTAATTTATTTGATATCAAAGGAATTTTTGTATTTATATAATTTTTTTCCAGACCACAGAAATTATAGAAGGGCCTAAGGAGCCTGTAAAAGAAACAAACGAAGCAGAAAACAAGCTCGAAGAAGTTGTTAAAGACGAAGACAGAATAATTTTGACTTCCACCGATTCAGGAATTGAAAATATATCTCCCGAATCGAGCACGTCTTCGCCTGAAAATTTACAAAACGAATTTGAATCGTGCACCGAATCGACTGCAGCAGAAACTTTTACATCTTCAGAACTGCCAGAGGAAAGTAACCCAAGTATTGTTGACTCAAGCAACGCCAACGAACCAATGGAGGACGTGAAAGTTAATGAAGTGATTGATCAGATAACAGAAGAAAAATTAAGCAAAGATGAGGAAACTCTGATTATTAGTGAATCTGTCCAGGCCAAAGACTTTGAAGTGAGTTCATCAGTAACTGAGGATCCCAAAGGAGAGGTGAGTGCGATGGAGACTGTTGAAGAATCAGCTGAAGTAAAAGTGGAAGAGAAAATAGAAGAATCACAAACAGAAGCACTGAAGGAAACAAATGATGATAAAGCAAAGGAAGTCAAGATTGACGAGAATGATCCCAAGACTGAAACTCCCATGGATGTGGACAGCTCAAGTGATACAACAGAAATGGCGTCAGAGGTAAACTCTGTATCTGATGTGTAGGTTTCAAATGTATTTTACTTGGGGGATAAGGTAATGTTAAAATTTGAGGTAACTGACACTTAGGGACAAATTGAGGTCATAATAGGAAATCCTCTGTAAGAACTTGAATAAAAATTCCTTTATAATTTGGTAGTGGTAGACGTTTTCCGTTCCGTCAAAATATTATTTTTGTTCTGTGATTACTGTTCTATTTAACATAAAATATTTAAATGAAAAGGTCTACTTTAGGGATGCATTTTTATACAATTATGTTCAAAGCCACATATTTATATTTTGCTGAGAAGCATAAAACTTGTACGTTTTACAGTGATGCCCGTCTCAAAATCAGTTTAATTTTTAAGTGAGAGTCTACAAGGAACTATTAGTGTATTTTATAATTGAACTGGTTTTTGGGACGGGTCCGATGTAACATATCATTTTATCATATTTTCATTTGAATTGCTAATTTACTAGCCAATTGACAGAGATACTCCTTTTAGTCATAAGAACCACAGGATTATTAGATTTAATTTTTTAAAATTTGTATCTAGTTTTAAAATGTTTCTACATATGAAGAACTGATTAAAGATTACTTAAATTTCCGTGTACTTTTTATTTACCGATTTTTACAGTTTTATTTTAAATTTAATTAGTTTTTGCGGAATAATTTAACAACAAAAAATAATTGGCACACAAAAGTTAATCACATGAAAAATATTATTTTGTTTATACAAACTTTCTATTAAATTTTATATATATATATATATATATATATATATATATATATTAGTGATATTTATTTATGAAAAATGGTAAGCTTAACTCTGTTATATCTTCACTACAAACATAAGGAAATTATTATTTATCGTGTTCAAATATAAAAGGAATAAATAAAATCATACTATAAAATCTCAACTCAAATTTAACGAAACTTATTTTAACGTCAAATTATTTTCAGAATATTTTTTTCCATATAAAAGTATAATTTTATGATATTATTGTTTATAAAATTTAAGAAATGTCTATTTACTATAGTACTTACCTGGTTTCCTTTAACTTTAATGAGCTCCTTGCATCTATCAACTATGTAGAAGTATGAATCTTCATCATAATATCCTACATCTCCTGTATGTAACCAACCGTCTTCATCAATGGTCTCTGCTGTAGCTTCATCATTATTCAAATATCCCATCATTAACTAAAGAAAAGCAATAATCAGTATAAAATATTACTAAAATATTGAACGTTTTCACCTGTGGACCTCTTACTAGAAGTTCTCCAGATTTGTGAGTACCTAAAACCTCTCCAGTTGTTAAGCTAATGACTTTTGCTTCCGTTCCTGGATAAGGGATACCAATAGTTCCAAGTTTTGAGGGTGGTGTCAACTTAGGCATACAGAATGTTACAGGTGAACTCTCGGTCATTCCGTACCCTTAAATTAAATACAGTAACTTATCGATTCTAAACAATTTTTAATAATCCTACCTTGGCGAATTAACACGTCGGGCCTGTTGATCTTTTCTCTGAATTTCTGTAGAAGACCTTCAGTTAGAGGAGCAGCTCCCGATTGAATTCCTTCGATGGAAGCCAAGTGATCCTTGGTAACTGCAGGATGCGTGGCCAAAAACAACAGTAAAGAAGGTACCACAAACAAGAAGGTAGGTCGATATTCTGTCAAAGCTTTAATATAATCCTCAGGTGTAAATCTAGGGATCGTGATCAAATGCTGGCCATCCCTTAACGAGATGTTCATGATGCCGTTGAACCCGTAGATGTGGAAAAATGGCAAGACCGTTAGTACTTTTTGTTTTGATCCGTCTTTCGTTTCCTTCTCCATCAAAGCTGGATGGTCACCTTGTACCAAGTTCGCGACCAAGTTTTGATGCGATAACATTACACCTTTGGGTAAGCCTGTAGTGCCACTGGAATAGGGCAAAAGTGCGAGTTCCCTAGGACTTATCCCAGGCAATTCGGCTTCGTGACCGGCGGTTAAAAGACTTTGAAGTCCGTGGACTTTGTTCGCTGGATCGTCTTCGCCTCCGATGCAAATTGTGGAATTGTATTTAGGTAGAAGGGGACCAATTGTTGTCGCTACTTCTAACAATAAGGGGACGGTCACGATCATTTTTACACCGGCATTTTCAAATTGCCTTCTAATTTCATCTGAAAGTGGTGAAAGTCATTTCTTTATTCTATTCATCCAAATGATTCCAAAGTAAATATATTTTATTTCATGTTAATTACTCGTTAATTGTTTTACTCTTTTAATTACAATAATTATTAATTGCACTTACGGTACCGAGTACTATTGTTGTTTAGTATTTTAACAATTGTAAATCCAAGGTTAACAAAATGTTATACATTAAAACATATTGCGGAAACATAATTTACAAACTACTAAATGTAAATTAAAAAAATTTAATACATAAACTTTACAAGTGATTGACAAGCTACACCACGTATCTTGTTATCTAAACATGAATCTCTGTATTCAAGATAATTTCTGGGTATTTATTACTAACATGTTTACACATATAACAACATACATTTATTTATAAATATGTATGTGCACTTTGTACATTATCCCTATAGTTTTTACAATTAAAGATACCTTATTATTATTTACTTTTTAAGTTTAGTTTAATGTCGTTTGCACAATAATTGCTGTCTGGCCCGATGAACTTTACTCTTTACACACCCTTTATATTCTATTTATCTATAGTGATTAAATTATGACGTTAGTGTTAACTATGTAAAATATTCTAAATATGGATTAATTTTTATGCCATGGATAACGGGTTAAAGTGTAGAATTTTTGTAATATAAATAATATTTCTAATTATAGACTTTGCAATTTCTTAGTTAAAATGGTGATTGCTCATTTATCAAAGAGGAATATCCGGTCGATAATATATTCTAAATTAGTTGCAATGTTTATATTTTATTTATGTGTATATTTAATTTTTATAATTTATTATTGTATAACTAATATAATTTTTAATTAATAAAGAGACAATTATAGTTTTACATTGACTATTGTAAACTCTTGTCATTTTTGTGAATTAATTAATCACAATTATTTAGGTAACTCATTAAATTTTAAAACATTTAAATTAAATATAATTTCAAATGTAGAAATTAGTAGTTTATTCTCCCAAACTAACATATGTATCTTAATATTATTAAATAAAAATTAATTTTTATATTTTTCTTAATTTCATGTTTATTAATTAGATAATTTTAAATACAAGAAAAAACTTTTATTTTTTCTGTACGCCACTGACTAATATAACTTTAATTATGTTTTAAAATACCATCTCCTGTATAAATTATTGCTAAATTAGCTTTATCCGTTTAAAATTTATTAAACATATCGGAAATAATGTACAAAGTTCATTTTTCAACCGTGTTTAGTATGTAAATGATAAATCCGGATTTTATATTTGCGTATCTATTTAAATTTAAAATTTATTTACTCGAATAACAATTGTACTCTATCATTCCTCTACTAGATAAATTTTTTCTTTATTTAAACATTATTTTACCTGGTGTATATAGGGGATTCACAAAAGTGACTGTGAGTCCAGCCTCGATGGCTCCATGACAGATTATGATGAATTCGGGAATGTTAGGCAGTAGTAAACCCACCACATCTCTGGGTTTAAGACCGCAATGGCCCAAAAGTGCTTGAGCACATCTGTTAATTAACATTCTCATCATACCGTAGGTGTAAGAACGACCAGAAACAGCACACGTCTGAAATCAAGGCCCAAATTAATAATATTAGTAATTAATTTTTAACTTGTTAATAGCACAATTTTCGATTCATTAATTAAATTTATTGTTAGTTAAACGTGACGCAACGTTTCTATTAAATCATGGTTCTAATATTTACACAGAAGTGTAAATTTATACTGAACTTTGAACAGTGTCGTATTCCATTTTTTTTATTTAGAAATATTGAGGTAGCCAACCTTTCATAATATTTGGATCAATTAGCATTACTATTCATGAATGTAATGAATAAATCACTATGAGGTTATTAGGTAATTAATGGAAATTTATTTGTATTGTTTAGTTAGGATAAAAAAGCGTTATGATGGATCAATAGCAAAGCTTGCAAAAATTTAATAGTTTCAATTTTTTAAAATTAAGTTCATGTTTTTTATTTTATTCAATACGTCTTGTTAAAAAAATTGTCGCAATCTAATGATGAATTTTGTCACTTTACCCAATAATCCAAAAATAACTCGAAAATATTAAACAGGTTAGTGAGAAACTCAAAGGTCGATTTCAAACTTCTAGTAAATAAGATTACCTACTTTTAAAAAATAAGCCAAGCTTATCAACATGTTTTGCAAACATTTCAGTACACATATACTTGTATTTATTAATAAATCACTTTGTAATATATATAAATAAAGGTAATTGTAACACTACCACTAACATGCCGATATTTTAATCTTTTTTTTTTGTTATTTGATTTTATTAAGGAAATTGTATTTTTTTTGTTAATTTTTAAATTAAAACTATATTTACAATTTTCTACTATTAATTTTTTGTTTATACATATTTACTGGTATTAAGATAAATGGTGAACTTTTAACATGTCAGACTATCTAAAGTGTTATCGAATAAAATTATTCAAAATTTCCGTATATAAATACCAAAATATTTTCTCGCGATATATTCGACTAACGCGATATAGAACATAGCAACTTAAAAAAAATATTTAGTTAATAACGTAAAATGTATTAAATTTGTCATTTAAAAAATATTATTTATGATTGGTTGAATATAAATTGTAAACAAATTGCAATTGAAACAAAACATGGGAAGTATGTAATTTAGCAAATTTGCAAAGTAGTGTATAATTTGCTTTAAAATTTAATTAGAATAATCCATATTAATTTAATACCCACGTAACAATATTATGATATTAAAATATGTAGGAACTGATCGTTTTCATTTGTCGAAGGTTGTGAAAAATAATTATCTTTAAAATTCAGTCAGATATTTGTCGCTGACCTACGATAATTTTAAATTTCGTTATGCGAATATGTAATGCATTGTTAGAATATTAATTCTTACGTATTAATAATGGTGATTATTTTTTACACATATAGTGTATATTATAAATTATAATATTTTGACCTTTGAATTTAAAAATTTTTGAAAATAAATATAAAATTTGATAATAATAAATTATAACATTATTTACTGGGTATATAATATTGCAATATGTTATTAAGAAATAAAATTATAAACTACCACATTTAATAGTATTCCTAAGTTAGTATTTATGATTGGTGAATTGACTTAAGTCATTTTATTATGTTTTCGGTAAAAATTATCTATTTTCATTAAAATTCATAAACAAATCCACGTTATCGCGTCTCTCTGTGGCTATAGACAAATAATACACTAGCCTTGAACCGCATAAGAAAAAAGAACAAAACCGATATCAATGCCCGCCGTTCAAACTGGCCAATCCGATAATAAGAGCCGCACGTGCGCGTCCGTCACGTGTCTCAGCCGCGAGTAATATTTTTTCGAAAACTTACCGCCGCCGGTTCTTCGATCCACTGCTCCGAACCCTTGTAAACGTACTCCACCAGGTTCTCATTTGGAATTTTTGGTGCGGCACCCAGGGGAGATTGAATGATTCCCGTGGCCAATTCCCTGGTCTGAGAAGCACGTTTTATTTGTTGTCTCTTGGCGGTGAGCGAATAATTCCGTGCTTGGACAGTTTGCAGGCCCGAAATGATTGCCAAATTTTGGACCAAGGGTTGGTTGTACCTTAACACGAGCCTCGACATTCTAACTGCTTCCTGAAAATAAATTTTAAATTGCCGTTTATTTATAACTGAAGCGCATGTGTTTGTTCTAATTCTATCTAATACACGAAACAAACAACAATTAAACTGACCAAAGTTCGAGCGCATTTATGCATTCATTATTTAAAAAATTCTCCGCAATTCGTTATAATTATTAAAGTATAAAAATAATGCTAACCTTGGGTTCTTGATGTATTCCAGCGGGACGCTCCTTGTGGATGCCAAATAATTATAAATGCGTTAAAAATTTGTGCGACGCTTAAAGGGTCTGTTTTGTTTGAGAGTCGGCCTGTTTATGTGTATGCATACAAAATAAAATGTGTGTGTGGATGTGATTCGGTGAGTCCGTTTCTAGCTGTTCAAAGTCCAAGTTTCTCCGCGGCCACAGCCTGAAAAATCCGTTGTTCGACGCTTGACTTTCACGAATACGATCGACAGACGCGAACTGTGTGCATTCAAAGTGGTTTTTCGAATTTTTGCATAAGCGTAGAATTTATATAGGTCCGCATAACAGGGCTATGACGTGGGAAGTAGGGGTAATAGCTTTGTTTATAAAGTTTTTGGTACAGACTAAAATATAGACAATAGTATTGATAATATAATTACCATATATTTGAGCAATTTTAGCTAATTTTAAACCAAATTTACAGATGTTAATTATTATATGCATCTCACATTTCAAAACGAAATACTAATGCTAGTATATCGTATAAATAAATATGATTTTAATTATTAAAAAAAGAATTTCAGCAGTGATAATTTAATGCTTATTTACAATTTATTCATATAATTACAAACATTTCACATTTTACAACATCAATAATTTAAAACAATAATATTATTGCTACTATAAAAAATAACTTGAATTAAATTGAATAAAAAATATTACTAGAATAAATTGCTTTACCATAAGAGGATATATTATTTAAATGTTACGCACATGTAGGATACTAAAACAAGCATCACAAACTACAAATGTAATGTACTCTAAAATATGACAAGTTGATCCGTAATTAGGATTATGGGATATATTGAACAACATTTCTTCATACATTTTTTCACTTTTGTTGAAAAGTAACCTTTTTGAAAAATTAATAATTTAATTTTATAATGAAACACAAAATAAGCCGATTTAGTGAAATTTATTTTAGTAGAAAGTACAAATTATGGTTAATATATTATACATTAACATTACATTATAATCTTGATTATAGAATTAATCTAATCATGATGACTTTTATAGTATAGTCATCATGTTCATTTTACTTATTTTTTAATAAACAAATTCATTAGCATTCATTTAATTAAAAAATAAATTAATATAATTATAATTAATTAATTCTATAAAATGAACATAATTACGTTTACTTTCATCATTTGGTAATAAAACAATATATCAACAAAAATTTAATTTTGTACATGTTATGAAGTTCATTCAATATTAAATTTATTCAAGTTGCGTAAAAAGCAATCTTAAAATTAAAATAAAATATACATAGCTTTTTTTACATTTAGGATTTTTAATTTTGTTCATAAAAACAATGTTATGCTAATCTTATCACTATAAAAATAACTTTGTTATTGTTTAATTACATGTGCTTCAATTGTATTTTGACTTTGATATGATCATATTAGTATATTTTCATATATTATTACCCTTGTATGAATCTAATAAACTATTTATTTTATGACTGATCATAAAATTATTATGTTATTATTAAATTGTTACTGATTATGAAATATTGTTAATTGTATGACATCCATCATTTTGGTAAAAAAGAAATTAGTTGTTAAAGTTGAAAATTGAAAACTAACTTAACTAAAAATGCATGTAAAATAATATGCTGTGTGCAGGTAAATATATTTATAAATATACAAAATGCTTTAAACAAATTCCTCAAAATTATTTAACAAATCTGTATTCCAATTCATAAATGCCAATAGACTGTTGTGTTTTCTCATCATAATCTACCCATTCTTTTTCTGAAAGATCAATATTTTCATATAAGGTTCCACTTTCTTCAGCTTTGGCAATCCATCCTTCAACTGGTTTAAAATCAGTGGGCTCAAAACCTCGACAGAGAAAAGTTACAATAGGTTTGAATGATCCTTGATCTTTGCTTGTGTATTTCCCTTAAATAAACGTTTATGTTGAAATAAATTAGTTTAGTTTTATTATAAGTGTTTACCATTGCTTTTCTCCTTAATTCCTAGACAATTTTCGCGTCCGCACAGCTTACATTTGGCAATATAGTGAGTTTCGGCTTTTGGAAATCTACTAGGAAAAGTAGTATTTTCGGTAACGTCATGCCACTTATCAGATTCTTCTCCGCAACTGGTGCATTTTAATTTTATAACGAATGAATAGTCTGGGTGATTAGTATAAAATTCTTCAATATTTTCCAACGTTGCTTTCACTTCTAAAGTAACCATTTTAATAAATATTTAATTTGTTGGAGATTTTGGCCTTCCACAACACTATAACCTTAAAAACACCGATCTCTATCTCAAAAGCAGATTTCTGTTTGACCGGCAGACTAAAATAAATATATAAATAATAATAAATAAAAATATTAATTATAAAGATTTAAGTATAAAATTAATTCTTATACCTCTTATTACCTTTATTTTCTGTTACAAATACAACTAAGTAAAAATAACATATATATTAAATTGATTATAGTTCACTTAAAATTAATAGTTAAATTTATAGATTTATATGAGAGTATATAATTTAAAACATCTTTTTGCTTTCACTAATTTTCTTTATTTTGGTTCTATATTACAAACACAAATATGTTTTTTGTTTTGAACCATACACAAACCAAAAAGAATAAAATAAGGGAATTTTTAAATTCAACAAATTTTATTCATTCAACTATAACATAATACACAATTTAATAAAATATCAATTTGTACCACACATAATATAAAATCAATTATATTGATGGTGCAATTTCATTCCACTTGAAACGTCTGATGTTTCATTAAGTCTTTAAAAACGCCATTTTCTAAATTAAGTAATTCTTGATAAGAACCCTGTTCGACGATCACTCCGTCTTTTAAAACGGCAATTGTGTCGGCATTTTGAATAGTTGATAATCTGTGGGCGATCGTCAGAACTGTTCTTCCTTTCATAATTCTTTCTAGAGCTTCTTGAACCAAATGTTCTGATTGCGCATCTAAAGCACTGAAAATAATTAATAAGTAATTCTGTGAAATACTGAATTTTATTGAAATGAATATTGGATGGATTGGATATGTATATATTTTACCTGGTTGCTTCATCTAATAATAAAATTTTGGGATTTTTTATTAGAGCCCTGGCAATTGCGACTCTTTGCTTCTGTCCGCCACTCAACATTACTCCTCGTTCACCAACCAAAGTATTAAAACCGCTAGGCAACTGTGATGCAAATTCATGTACGTTCGCCTCTTTCGCAACTCTCATTAAATCTTCTTCAGTTACTTTCTCAGGATCATCCGCTCCATAAAGGATATTATCCCTTATAGAACATGAAAATAATATAGGTTCCTTAAATTTATTTAATTAAGTCAAAATTAGCGGCTCCAAATACCACAATTTTTATTACCTGACTAACTGTCCCAATAAATCTCCTAATCCAACAAGGATCCAGTTTTTTTATATCACTGTCGTCTAAAATGACGGAACCATTAGAGGGATCATATAGTCGTAACAGTAGAGCCCCCAAGGTGCTTTTTCCAGAACCGCTTGGTCCGACAACGGCAACCGTGCGTCCCGGTGTGATTTCCAAATTGAGATTTTTGAATATCTGAACGTCATTCCTTGATGGATATGCAAAATTTATATCCTTAAATAATATGTGACCTTCTGGAGGTTGCATTGGTATTAAACCACCTAAAAAAATCAATTATTTCTATTTATTTTCTAAGACTGCTAAGAATTTAATTTTGTACCATGAATCTAGGTACCAAATAAATTTAAAGTTGACATTATTTTTGAATTTAAAACTGAGTTACCTTGAATTGGTATGCAAGGCTCCCTGTCAATAATTTCCCATAGTCTTGTGGCTGATCCAAGGGACTTGTTCAATTCTGAATAAAAACTAGAAAGACCGCCCAATGATATGCCAATATAAGCAGCGTACAACAAGAATGATGATAAATCACCAACGGTCAAACTATCAGTCGCCACCAATATTCCACCATAATACAAAACAGATATTATTATCACATGTCCACTAAATCCAGTCTAAAATTACCATAAATCAAAAGTATAACTAATGTGTTGTAACTAGATGAGATGATTACCAAGTTAATATAAGACATTGAACTGAAGTTAATTTAATAATTTTCAAGTGACAAAAAATCAGAGCAAAATAAACATAACTTATTTATCTGTAAATGATAATGCCAACAGTCATTTTCTATTGTAATTAAATAAATTAATTTACCATGGCATAAAATATCCCTCTCATCTTGGATTCCTTGTAGCATATACTTAGGATTGCATTTATTGTTTCAGAGTAGGTCTGCATTTCCCTTTGCTCTTGTGCGAAAGTTTTGACCGTTCGAATGTTACCGATTCGTTCTTCAGCCACTTTTCCCGCTTCCGCCAGCGAATCCTGCAATTTCTTCGAGACATTACGCACGAATCGGCCGTAACAAACTGCCACCAAGACTAGCGGCGGTACCACCGTCAAGCCCACCAACGCAAGTTTAGGAGACATGTATATCTGAAATAAGTATATTAAATAGTTCAAAAAACAAATAATTTATGGTACTCACCATCATTCCCGTACCAGCGCATACCATAACAAATGACCTGAGACCATCGGAAATATTCGTTGACAAAGCTTGACCAACCACTTGAGTATCTGATGATAATCTATTA
Organism: Aethina tumida; assembly: GCF_024364675.1. Classification (NCBI taxonomy): domain Eukaryota; kingdom Metazoa; phylum Arthropoda; class Insecta; order Coleoptera; family Nitidulidae; genus Aethina; species Aethina tumida. The sequence goes on from NC_065441.1 coordinate 10,744,155, forward strand.
ATTAACTCGCCAGTTGATCGTTTGTCGAACCAGCCTTGTTCTTGTTTTAAAATTGAATTGAATACTTTTGAACGTAACCTTTGTATAATTTTGTAACCTAGAAAAATGTTTTACTTAATTTTTAATAAAAATTATGTATGCCAATATCTAGAATATACTAGAAGTTTTAAACATATTAAGGCACTATATGCTAACAATGAGTTAAAGAGATATTGGAATTATAAAAATCAAAGAAAATGACAGTTTTTAAGTCCAAATAATGATTAAATTGATGAAGTTTTGAAATCAAAGTGAAGTTGTAAATGATTAAAACAGATTTTTTTCTGGATGTATATGTAATTATAAAAAAATATGTGTTAAAAGAATTAAATTATTGTTATATATATGTTACATAAAAAGGAGACCAAATTCAAACTAGTCTTATCTGATTATAATTTAGTAATGCAAAAAACTTCTAGATAGTAAAAATTGAATTACTTACTAGCTATTGACATGAAATATATTCTTCCAAAATTACAGACAGCACCCAAAACAAATACTCCCATTAAAATTGTTGTGATTTTAAACAAATTTTGTTTTGCTTCATCTGCTGTTGCACCATCAGGTTTATCCTTATAAACTACATCTAAAATTTTACCTAAACTATATGGAATCGCCATTGTCACAGTACTAGAAACTAATAAAAAACCTATTGCACCTAAAACAGAACATTCAAAATTATATAACTGATTCCAAACAATTGTGTAAGTGTACCTACATATAATTTTCCATTTTTCAGGCTTTGCAAGAGCCAATAACCTTCTGATTTCTGCATTTTTTGTACCCTGAGCAGAAGTTTCACTATGGGGTGTTTTTTTCCTGAACACTGAGAAAAATCGCCTTCGAGTGGCATGGTTGGCTGTTTCAGGTACATTAATAGAAATGTAACTACCCTGCCTGCTCGGTTTCTGGGACATTGTGAAGTTTCTTGTTAAATTCCTTGTTTGCCAGTATAATTTATAGTTAGTGTTTCTCAGAAATCTCAGTGAGGACAGTACATTGTGTCTCGTTACCTCTAAAGAATAAACGATCATTTTAGTACGCGATAAATCCAACTGTTAAATAAATAAAATTGTTAATATTGTGCTTATTCATAGGTTACATGAAATTTTGGCTTTAGAATTAGGTTATAATACTGTCAAAATTTCTTGACAGATGATTGAAAAATTAAATAAATAAACAAAGGTTGTTGAACTACATAATATGATTTATATTCACCTATTTCTTATAACTGCTACAAGTACTTAATTTTAATGGCTTAATTCCACAATAAAAAGCTGGCGATTTGTAAATAATTACCACACCACAACTGCCAGTAACATAACTAAACATTAAATTAAAATTGAATTCATTGTGTTATGATGTCTGTTATAATCTTTTGTTGTCTGTGCTAATTACTCTTATCAGCATATTGAATAACGAATTAGTCCCGTGTAAAATCACCAGACGGTTTAAACGAATTCGTACAGAAGCCAACTCACTATTTATAACTGTTCTTTGTTACAATTTACTTCGTTCTTTATTTTTAACGGCAAAGTGTATACGCTTTTGCTGTAAATATACTTTGGCTTCGGTTAAAATGGCAGAGCGAACTAAATTAGTTCTATTATGTTTATTCTTTTGTCACATATCTGTTACAGAGATAACATTTTGATTGTTATGCATTGTAGTGGGATTAATTTGTTTAATTTTTGAAAATACTTAATCTATTTCCACATAATTTACAAATTTGAGAAAAACTTTTTGAAACCTTGGTGCTTGAAGCATCACAATTCGATTCTTGTGCCATCTATGACTCTTTTTAATTAACAATATTTATTAACATAACTTTAACATTAACTAAAGTTGTATGATATACATATTACATTCTATTTTATTTATTAATGTAACATATAATTAATAATTTTTTACAAATGTATGTAGAAGTGTTCGAGGTAATGTTACATTTTAGGTGGATACAGATTTCTGGTGCATAATTGTCTAAATTACAAAATTCAAAAAGTGTTAATTTAATTAAAGTAACTTTAAGAATGGAATGTTATGCTTATAAAGTGCATGCAAGCGTTGACATAGTTTAAAATAGGTTGTTTGAGAGATTATAAGCTATACTGTTGCCAGATTTCAGATTTATATTTGTACTTTATAGAATATTTAAAAGTCAATTAAGATATATAAAATCATATATTATAATAACAATAATAATAAATGTATAAATACATGAAAGATAATTCGTTTAAATTAAATCAAAACCTAATTAGCCTACTCACAATTTATAAGTGAGATGTGAGAGATTTAAAAATAATTATTACTATTTTGAAATTTACCATATCAATAAATTAAGCATATTCTTATCAAAAGACAAAAAATATAATAATTTATTTTAGAAATAATCTAGCCAGAAAAATCACAACAATCAATGCAATTATTTTCACAGTTACAAATTGGCAACAATGCACTACAAACTCATATTTGTGCGCAACCAGTGCCTCAGAACGCATGCGCCAAAAAATATTTTTTACAATCGCGAATTTTACAACTAGACCTAATTTTATTTTGATTACATAAGATTTTCAAAAATAAACATTATTATTTTATTATATTCAAACTTTACTACTTGGCCGACGCCACTGTCAAGGGAACGCCAGAGAACGCGCTCATTTTTTCGACAGTCACATGAAGCGCCACCTACTTGATGCTCAAGCCTTGTGTATAATGCGAAAAAATGTTTGTTGTATGTTACCCGTATTAGATAATTTATTCCAATTATTTAAGAACTACAGTGATTTTACGCAGTCAATAATAAAACATATATTTATATGGACCATACCAACTTAAATGTCTGTTCAGTGAGTGAGTACAGTAAGCAAATGACGCACTTGAAGACTTCGAGATAGGTAAAATGCCGACGAGCATTTAAAGTCTGCGACCTGATGCGTTGGAAACTGTTGGGTAATGGATAGCACGGAAAAAACCAAGAGTAATACGAGTACCAATAAATCGACGAGCGACACCGATACAACAATGAATTCGGAAAACGAAACGAAAGAATCGCCGTTAAGTGTGAACGGCCGTAACGTCGATGAAGCCAAGCAACACGCTAACAATACCAAAACTGGCGAAGGAAATGCCAGTGATCCACCGGAGTCTCAAACAGTTACTGAACCTGAGAAAAAGGCAGATGAACCTCAAGCAAAGTCGAGTGACCCCAATTCTGCAGATGTCCCTAAAGAGAGAACGATGAGAACAAGGAAAAGAAAAGCAAGCGAAATGAAGACACTTGATGATTCTGAAGAAGCCAGTAAGGAGAAAAAGGTGAATAATGAAACTGCTGTTACTGAGAATAATGTAACTGAAAAGCCTGATGCTCAAACAGAAAAACAAGAAGCTGATGCTGTTAAGGAAAAAGTGCAACAGCCAAAAAGTACCAGCACGGTAGAAACTGATAAAGGTAAATAAAAAAATTTTAACTGAGTAGTATTTGCATAACTGAAATACCTTTTTTTTCAGCAGAAAGTACAGAGTCTGAGTTTGGTATAAATGATGATATTAACTTACCTCCCAAACAAACTCTGGGTAAAGGAAAAAGAGCACGAATTCCAAACAAAAGATACAGTGATATTTTGCTTTCACCACAACACAGGACAAAAACTGAAAATGGATCTGATAATGAGTCTGTTACAAGTGTTACACAAGAAGTTGTAACACCAACTCCACCACCTGTTAAAAGTTCTAGGACATCAACTAGTAGTCCCATTCAAGCATATAAAAAGACTAGAGCTCCCACAGACATTACAAACCCCAATTTTTTGAAACCATTTAAGTACGGATGGAAGAGAGAGTTGGTTTGGAGAGCAACTTTTGATTCCAATCAGAAGCGTAATGGGGATATTTATTACTACACTCCTACTGGAAAAAAAGTAAGGTCGATGAGGGAGGTGTCAGAAAATTTAAAAAATAAAGAACTGACACTTGATGATTTCACATTCACCAAAGAACCAATTGGTCTCAATGATCCTGAAAAAGAAATCATTCGTGACGCAAAATACAAAGCGGGATCTGGAATGGCAAAGAAAGTGTTGTCAAAGAAAGCACCTGCCCCCAAGGCTAAGGTTGCTAGTCCAAAATTAGCCAGCCCTAAAGTTTCTAGTCCCAAACCCAGTTCAACCCCAGCAACCACCTCTACTGAAACAGCAGAATCACCCAAGAAAGGAAAAGACAAGAACCTAGGAAACTTTAAGGTAAACTACCATTTTTTATGTATTATATTAAATTAGAATTAAAAAAAAATCATAATTTTAAAATATTCTGTTACACACTAGTTATATAACTTTACAACACATATGTAAATTGTTGAATTTTATGTTTATTTATATATCTATATATTTTCATAATATGTTTGCATAATTTTAATCACAGATAAGGATTGTTAATTAAAATCTAAATATATATATATATATATATATATATATATTGGAAATTATTGAATTATGTGAAAATAGTACTGACTTATAAATCAATATTTCCCAAATTAATTTTTTTACATATATTTATTTGTAATTTTTAAAGAACACGTTCATAAATTGATGCGGATCTTGACCTAATGTGAACGCGATAGCCTACTTGCAGATCTAGTAGCTTTAAATTTTTTGATCTATGAATAATTTCAAGTTACATGTGTCATAGTGGGCTACATACAATAAATCTTTTCCATTTCCTAGGTAACTAATGTCAAACAATTAAATTTATTAATGGCTCGGTAGACATCATATCGTAATGCGGATAAATAAAAAGGCATGTATATACAATTGCAATGATTACAAAACAATCTTTATTTGTTACAGATAAAACTGCCTGCCAAAAAGGCAGAGAAACGGAAATCAGAAGAGGATGTAGAGTCTGAACCTCCACCAGCAAAACAGAATACCTCCACAACATCCACCAGGCGAACTAGCAAATGGGCCAACAAGTAAGTAGCAAATGGGTTAACTTAGTGTTGTGTAAGATTCTTGTAAAAATCTCAAACCCGTAGTTTTAACTTATGTGGTTGATTTTTCCAAAAGTCATTAATATTGTGGTATACGTTTATTTACTTAACAATTATTTGTGTATTGGAAGTAGAGCTACGCCAATTATATTGAATCGTCTAAAAGAGTCCCGGCCCTTTCCGTCTACCGATTCCTGTTGCCACATCCCTACCCACCTAACATGTTTTTCGAATAAAATATTGCAGTTTTGACAGTGAGAAACCGTGTCAACCTTGTTCGATACGATGTCCGGGCGTGCCAGGAATGGTGCCGACACTCCAGTGCCGACACTGTCTTTGTCTGTACCATCACGAATGTGTGGGCGCTCCGCCCCATATGGCACTCACATACGTATGCAAGGTCTGTATTTATCGCCTATCATTACAGTATAGACCAAGTGTTGAACAAAACTACATTTTTCAATTTTAATTAGATTAATCAAAATACCAAAAGTTATTTGACACATAAGAATTCAAAAAACGAATAGATAAACTTGACATAATTTTCAGAAATGGGAATAATCTGTAAATTTATAGGAAAAAATGTTGATTGGCATTTAGTGTTGCTAAGAAATAATTAGACATTTACTGAACTTGATTTAGCTAGAAAATTTAATAAGACATGAGTAATCTAATAGAATAAAAAGAGAAATAAATATTTTTTGAACATCGTTCTTGGAATTTAGATATTAAAAATTTTTTTTCGTTAAAACTCAAAAAAATTGGACGTTAAATAGCAATTTTTAGTTTGCTGTTGATATTTCGAAATAATTACTAGAAGTGTTGGTTTATATATGCTGAAATAATAAACACAAGAGAAAATAATCGATAACGGAATCAATTTTTAATTAAAAGATTTTTTGTGGGCCAACAGCTTGAAATTGGAACAAAATTACCGCGGATATATCCTATGACCTGTGTACACTAATGTTTCTAACAGCCAAAGACAACCAATTTGTAAACTTTAATTTTTATAAAAATAAAAATGTATTTAACTTATTTAACTGCAACTAGTTAAGTAATAACAATATGAGTACAATAACTAATTTAAGTTAATGTCTTGTTACTGAAATCACTTCACTTATATTTTGTCATTTTGATAGTTTCTTTTAAGTAAAATGAATTTGAGAATCATACTTTCTAGATCAAAAGTGAAAAATATGTTATTTTGCGATTATGATGTGACGATTAAATTGCATAGAAAAGATGTACGTTTTGTTCACACGGCAACCTCCAGTAAATTAAGTAATTCCATTTATTCTGCTTCAGAATTGTCATCTTGATGGTCAAAGTCCGAATCTATCAACACCAAACCCTCAACCTTTAACGCCCACAAATTCTCTTAAAACTGCCCAGTCGTCTACTCCGCCTAAAACGCCACGGATTCCCCGAGGAGACGACGAGAATGTTGAAATGTCAAATTTCATTTCTCGTCCGGAAATAATGCCGAATATATCCGAAACATCTAAATCTCTTGTGGGATCAGTGACAACTTGGTTGCCGCATAATTCCAAAATAATTGATAATTTCCCACGAAATAATGGCGAGTCTCAGGACACGTTGAAACCGCAATATTTAGAAATTATAGCCGGTAGAAAGTTTCTGGTGATTCCCAAACACAATTTTATGACAGTATCGCCGTCTGTGGGCGCTACAGCTTCAAGGAGCAATAGTAGAGACTCACCGACGCCCGATTTAGGCCCGACAAATATGCCCATGGATTCGGCAAGTATGGGCCCTATATTAGATAATATAAAAACTGAACCGAATTCTCCTTCGAAATCGGAAAAAGTTCATACGTCTGAGGCTATGGAAGTGGACATGCCTGTAAAAGATATAGAACTAGATGACGAGAATACAATATCTAAAGAAACGGATTCATTATCAAAGGACGAAATTCCAGAGTGAGTTTCTTTTTCTTTTATTGTCATTTTTCTAATTTTTTCTTGGTATTTTCAGGCGATCCTGGTTATCCCCTATATCGAAACCCTCTTTTAATATCCCCTAGTTGCGTATACTACTCCAATACATGTTTTTTTTATTTTATAACTATAATTTTAGTTTTTCAGGTACACGGGCTTATTTAAATTAACTTGCTTTTGAATAAAATTTCAATGACATTAACATTTATGTTTGGTGAAGGAATTTATTTTAAAAAATATATTAAATATTATTTTAATGAAAACAGGGGATCAGATAAAAAAATACTATAATTTTAACTAGAATTTAATGTAATAAACAATTGATTAAAACAATTAATCTATTTGTTACAGATCTACGCCTGAAGTGACGACACCGACGAGGGCGAAGAAACGTTCCTCCAGAATAAATACTGTTACAACAACGGATAAAACTACCGAGGGAAAGTTCATGGATCACTATCTCCAGAATCTTTCTTTCGGTTACAGCACACTGTTGTACGTATTCCAATACTTGAAAGTGCAGGACCTTCTGCGAGCTGGATGTGTGTGCACGATGTGGCGCGATATAGCCAGTCATCCATCGTTGTGGAGGACTGTCAGGATGAAAAATTCTCAGGTAACATTATTTAAAAAAAATATTTTTTTAACTTTTCTATATAAAACAAAAACATACATGTTTTATAATTTGTTTACATAAACATGAACTAAGAATAATTGACAGATTACGTTGCAATTAAAAACTTATTTTTTTATAGGTCCACAGCTTTGAAGGATTGGCCAACACGCTAAAGAAGCACGGAACCATCCACCTAGATCTGCGGAAGATGTTGCTTCCGTCCGGTGGCGATGAAATTTGGCCAGAATTTTCTAAAGCAATCGAAAAAGTGGAGACTCTTCGCAAAATTGAGTTGTGCCGTTGTCCCGCCGCCGTGGTCGAACAATTGGCAGTGTCTAATCCGCATTTAGAAGTTATAAACGCGGTGACCATAAAATGTGAGAACATGTCCCTCGAACCATTTGCGTCTCTTAGAGCGATTAAAGAACTCAAATTAAAATCAACAAGTGGTCTAACATTGACTTCGAATATAGATTCTCTTAAAGGCTTGATTACTTTAAAAAATTTGTCGTTAACCTCGATAAGAGATTTAAAATCGTTGAATCTTAGTGTCATAGCTGAACTGAAAAACTTAGAATCATTAGATTTAGGAGAGTGTAGTGAATTTCCACAAAATTTCGGTGAAGAAATTTTAATTAAACTAGAAAAATTAGAAAAACTTAGATTAGAGAAAGGACAAGGAAACTGTCACACTTTTGAAATTTTAGAGGCAGTTAAGGACATGAAGCACCTCGAGCAGTTAGAACTTGTCAACTTCGACATTAAAACTGGTTTTGATAAAGCTCTGGGTGCGTGTTCTAACATTAAAAAGTTGTTGATTATACCCACGTATATTTCACAAAGTGCTACGACTAATCACATGGTTTTGGGAGGCGTACTACGTTTGCACAAAACACTGTCTCATTTTGTATGGGGCGTGACGTTGGAACTTCTGCGCGTGACAGAATTGTTCGTTGACCAGTGTGAGGAACCAACTACCAAAGAAAAGAAGGAGAAAAAGGTGACTGGTAATGGTGACAGTATTCCAGTATTGAAACCTGTGCCACTGATTACTGAAGATTGTGAGATACCACCAGCTCATGATCCACCCCAGGTGGAAATCCTTCCTTTACCGAACTTACAGAAGTTATTACTGCAAAGTTTACCCACGACAAGAGTGAAAATTCTTAAGATACCTTTTCATGCTACATGGAGACAGAGCATCACAGATTCCGTTAATTAGTGGATATATTTATGTTCTGTTTTAAATTAAAGAGTTATGTAATAACAGTGTAGTGATAGCTGTTAAATGTGAAATTACAAGATTATACCTTTTTGAAGCGACATGTAAGGCTGCGGATGCTTTAATAATTGTACCTAAAAGTAGATGTATAATTATAAAGAAATATGAACAGCTCTAAAAGATATCTTGTATTTTCATGTTGCATTTTCATCTTTTTAAATTTTTGATAGTTTATTTTAAAATGTATATTACACATATTCTTATATGTACCTTGTTTAGTTTATTTTAACTAAGGTAAAGGAATGTAATTTTTCTCACATTTTAAACATTCTTTGAAAGAATAATTCAATGTATTTTCCTTTTTTTCAAATTTGAGCTTTTTTGTTTGATGAAAGTAAATTATTTCTAATAAAAATATTTTTAAATTTTTGAACAATGTATTATTTATTTTGCGATATGTATAAGAGAGATATTCACTAAAGAAACTTGCAAAAAGAGAGTAGCTACTCAATATAGCTATATCATCTTCATATATCCACAATGAGTTCCCTCAGAAAGGTTTTTTTTTTAATTCGAAAGCACAAATCCACGTCCTGCTAAAGTGTCTTTAATACTTTTATCCGTAAAAAGTATAATGCTAAAGGCATTGTTTGCGATTCTGAAGCGTTTTCAAGTTTCTTCAGAAAAAAAAATGTATATAGACGGTTTTCCAATATGTTTTAAAGCTGAATTGCTAACTTGAATGTAATCGATGTCGCTTTAGCATGGTCTTGTAGTTACAAATGTATATAGATGGTATATTTATGACAAGTTACCTAGTCACATACTAAATATATGTGATCTGCAGATGGAGAGAAGACATTTGTCATGGGATGATATAAGGTATCTTGTTGAAATACTTGAAAAGAGCTGTAAATTGGAATTCAAGGAACTCAAAGTTTGACGCTGTAAATGTAAGTTAAAATTCTAACTCACCGACTCAATGTTTTCAAAGAGGCATTCTATTGGGGAGAAAATATGTAGTCATAAAATTTTAAAAACTAAACAAATAACCTTCGAGACGACTATAAAAATAATTTATTTGAAAAATACTTTTTAATAAGTTCAGTTCTTTTCGATGTAACCGAGTTTGTCTATATTTATTTCTTTGTGACATTTTTTAAAAATTGTGATACTTTTTGCAATACTTATTATATTGATTGATTCATTTATATGATGATATTTCTTATCGTTTAAAAAGGACGAGAAAAACTGTAAACCAATTACTATTCAACATAATATAAATAAATTTTCACTTCCTTATTATTATTGTAAACAGTAAATTTTCAAATTCAAATGTTATGATTAGTCATTTAGAACGACCTATGTAAAATAAACAAAAAATATTTGATTAAAGCTTTATAATGTGACATAAAAATATTTTAAATATTTTGGTTGGTGAAACAATGCCAGTTGTAATTATTTTATGTAAATCTTATTTCATAAAAACTTACAAATTAAGGGAAAGAAGCCTGTTACAGAGTGGCCTCGAACCCTTTTGGTCAATCGCCAAGATTGACCAAAAGGCACGTGTTTCTTTGCCTCCATTTAAAGGTATACCCTTCATTCATACGAATTCATTACAGTAATAATAAGTTTATTAACATCAAAATAATATGAATAATTCATGAAGTTCATCCCTCGATTGTAAAAAGTAATTTTGGTAAATAAATTTTTCCACGACGTAGAACTAACTCTTATAATTTATAGATCTAAATGTAAACAAAAAATTTACTTCCTGAATAAATTTTAGTATCTACTTTTAACACAGCGGACCAACGATAGAAATCTTGAAAATTTTAGTGGGTCTAAAAAATCTGAATCGCCAATTATCTGGGTTAGACCGAACGCGCCTCTAGTAAAAAGAAGCCAGCTTGATTTGACAGTGCGAATTAATGTTCTGCAAGAAAAAAAAATCGAACCGCTCATTTATTGTTGATCCGTTTCTACGTTGAGTACAAGGTTATATCGTGGCCAGTTATGTAGTGTAAAATACACTCATGCTCAAAAGTCCACAATTTGATGCTCAATAAAATGTTTCCCTTGTATTACACTTTAGCATTATAACAAAGTGAACAAATTCTTTGACAGTACTTCATCGACAATGATTAAAACGAGCAATTGCAGAAACAGGACGTATTAGTTGAATATTCCCAGATACTTCCTTTAAATACAAATAATTTTACATACATAGTAAAAAAATAATTTGCCTATGCAATCATACCATGTGATAAATTGTTATGTTCCGATTCATGATGACTTCTCAAGAAAATAATACTCGCCACATCCTATTTATTTCCATGAATTAATTACAATTCGCATCTTTTATTCTATAAGACCACAAAATAAATATTATCTTTATTTCCGTTTGGACTTATAAAGAAATGTTATATTGGAAAAAATATAAATTAAGAATAACTCATATTACTCAATTTATATAAAAAAATAAAGTAATATGTGGTACAAATATTAAAAAATTTCTTTATTTAACATTTCAAATAGAATTAATCATTAATTCAAAGGCTAAATTTTCTATTTAATTATATTTCAATTCAGAAAGCATTCCCAATTTTGTATTAAGTATTAAATTAGAAAAATTATTTAATTATTTCAAAATCACAGTAAACACTTATTCTCTTTATTTTACATTATAAAAAATATCTTATAAAATCAATAAAAATAATATTTAGTAACAAAAATACGGTTATAATAAGTACTTTTTCATTTTTATTTATGAAATGTCAATTAAATATATACGATGATGTCTAGAATTATCAACTATTTTATTAAGCAAAGTGCATATCGAAGTAAAAAAATCTATGAGATTGAGTGCGATATGTTTGATATGATAAATATCAATTGAAAATATCAAACGTTATAAAATATATATATATATATATATATATATATATATATATATATATATATATAAAAATCAACAGAAATATTCTTGCAATTAGGTAAAATGAAAGACTAAATGAACGTCTTTGATTAAATTTTTATTAATTCGTATATCTCATTTAAATATGTGCCTATATCCAAAACCACATTTTATTTTTTTGTGCAGAAAATATTAAACATGCAGAAGATATTTGTCGAGCTTTGTACTGCTGTATCCCTGCACGCGGCATAGATCCGCAGGAGTGTCGATTGTAGTCCGCCAAACGTTCGGCGTCTCCAACCAATGGCAACTCGCCATGATGTCATGTTCCTCCAATGAGATGAAAGAAACATGACATCAAGGTCTAAAAATAGCCCGTTTAAAAGTAAAACCGCGTGTTCGGTACCAAAACGTTTGAGTGCGAAAAGCAACACGGGCGGATTCAAATCTGAGAGCCGGCATATGCGATGTATTATAACATAAACACGGTGCCTTCATTTAAATTGTGCTATTCACCCGTTCATTATTTTGTGATACTGTGTCAGAGACTCCGTGTCTGTGCTAATTATTATAAACTTTACGAGAGTGGTTCTAATTTAGTTTGCTGCAGGTGGTTGAATGCGAGGTAAATGTTTATATTTACCCCTGACTCCTAAGCTTCACATTTCATCGAGCTTACTAAAAAACTGTCTTGCATGGATGTCACCTGCTGCATACCATATTGTACCACCTGTATGTTTTTTCTAATCCTTTTTCACAACGATTGTATTTACTTAACATTTGGTCAATTCGAAGCGTCTTTGAAGATCCGGTTAAGGAGCAAATCAGTTGATGAATGGCACTTCATTTATTGAGAAGGAAAAGCTTGTTTTTCTTATTAGATCTTATGCTTATTTAGTTTATTAATTTATTATAAATGTCTAGTTAATTTTTATTTTCATCTTAAAGGATGAAAATTTTCAAAGATAAAATTTGCTTCGTTTTCCAAATAATTAAATATGATTGTAAAAGGATTATTTGCTTTCTCATTTGTCATGTATGTTTTAAATATATAATATTCCTTAATTGTCTTGTATTTTTATTGTCGGTCAAAAAATTAGCACAAATAAGAGCTTTTTTAAAGTAAATTTCATTTCTCTACATGCTTTTTTTAAATCACTTACTAATTATTTAATTGTGAGTGTAAACGGATACAAAAATTATCGATTCATAACAAATTCAATTATTTTAATTCATTACCCATGTAGGACCAAAGATCAATGCAGATCGATTAATTTTAAATTGTGTAACTCAATTTTGGATTAAGAAAACATCTTAAATTCATAAAATTTCATTTGCTTATTCGTAAACTTTCAGAAAGAAAATATCCTATTGTTTTTAGAATGAAAAACAGTCTAGAAGGAAGTAATTAATTCAGCTACATCTATGTAAATTCACAAACAAATATACCTTGGGTCGTTGTGATTATTATCTAATTACATTTACATGTACATGTTTATTGTGCGAATGTGTGAGAAAAATAAAATTTTATAGTAATTGATTTAGAAAATATAAAATTTGTAGCTTTTGGTCGAATGCTAACTGCGAATGCTACATTATTTAAGATCGGAGGACTGTTTACTCAATAATTAACGTCAAAATAATTTACTTATAAAACAATTAATATCAATCTAAAATACTTATTTACAATGTTTATAAAAAAAACTCTGAAGTACCAATTCAAATGTTATGTTGCAATAGAAGAGTTTTGTTGGTTTACATATTGTATATGATAGTATATTATTTTGGAATTTTATGGAAAAAGTATTCATAACGATAAATTTTAATTTATATTAATATTATTAAGTATGTTAAATTCAAAGTGGTCTGAATAAAATGTTTTGTAAAGTTTAATCAAATTTACCCTTTAATTAAAAACCTCGACAAATATAAGGGAATTAAAATTTATTTTACGAGTAATATTTTCCACTTACATACATCATAATCTTCATGAGGTTTAACATTATTGGGTGTCATGTCCAACGTTTCACACTTTGCTACGCTTCCTCATTACTATTTGGTTATTTTATTCATTCATTAATAATTATTTGTTGTTTTTTTTTCTAATTAGTCAAACATTAAAAAAGTTAACTCAAAGTAAACGCAATTATTTCGAATTTTTCTAATCATCATTCCACATATTTTCATCAAAATAAGTCGGTTTGTTTTAATTAACTGTAATCTAAATTTTGATATTAATGTAAAACTGAACTGAACAAAATAAAAATTAAAAAAAAATTTCAAATACAAAAGATTCTGTCGACTTTCAAGATTTGACTATTTTTTCAAACAAATTACTAGTATAATATCGGGTAATATTTAACACTATTACACTAACAAATTACATACTAGTTTTTAAAAACTGATCAGAATTCTCTTAAAAACTTTCATGACAATTATATAATGTTTATGTGAAATGGGAAAAAAGTTAATAATATAATAATTTACTTTGACTTTAGCATAAAGATTGGTTAAGGGATAATTTGGCAATGTATATAGTGACAAGAGTTTTTCAGATAGACAATTTAGTTGATGCAAAGGGCTTGGCTACATTTTGAGTCGTTAAACGTTTAAACGTTTGTCAATATTGCTATAAATTAACATAATATATCTTGAGGAAACTATTATAATAGATTCAGTAAATTGTTTAAAGTTATTTATGTATTTTACCAATAAATAAATTACTGCTTTCCAAAATGATAATGTCTTAAAATATAAATTTGGCCACACACCAAAACAATTTGTTATGTGAATGGAGTAAATAGATCATTTCGTAACTAATTGAACGAATTGATAAATTGAAAATAATAATTTTCATTCAGCATTCCTGAGTTTTTGGTAAACTTGTTGGTATTGTTTCATTAAATTTAATTAGTCCTACATTAAAATTGTATCTGATTAACATTTGGAGATCCATAATTAGGTCACACACTTGGCTTAATTAAAAGAAACAATTAAGACAATAAAAAATAATTGTAAATTGAAAAATGTTAGCGTTATTATGTTATGCAGAAACACACTAGCATAGACATGGGCTCGGCCATACTTAAAAATTATAATAATCAGTAAAAATGGTACATTTTTTTAATTAAACGCCCGTCTGGGGTACTACGTAGAATTTAAAACGAAATAAAAACAAAACTTAAAAATAAAATAATTTGGCATTAAAAATATCTGATCATGTAATTACATGCACTTCGGAATAAAGTCCATCACACACCATAAAGAAATGTCACGTAGTGCCAACCTTTCAAAAATAAACCTGACGGCATTACACATGAAGCTCAAGTTTGATAGGCTTCAAATATTTGACAAGGTGCTTTAAGAAACCGGTGTAAATTTTGCTTCCACCATAAATTTTACGGTTACGTGTTTTAGCACATAACATAAATTATATTTGGGTAGCACATATTCAGATTTATCTTTTGATAAGAACATTGTCTGGAATTATAAATTTTGGGTGTGAACATTGCATTGCCCCCTTGATTCTGATACTTAAACGAAAATATTATTAAAAATGGTCTTGATAAGTACTGATAATATAAATTGATTTTCCTAATATGGATAAAAATATTGGTTCTAATAAAGATATAGATTAATGTTAGTCTGCTTACGTGTGTAAACGCACTGCAAATTGGACGTTTACCTATTTATTCCACGTTGCATGATAAGATAAGGAATTGTTGCAAAATTTTTATCAGCGATAAAAAATTACTTTTATAATTTAAGAAAATTACTTTTCTTAGAATTTTTTTAAATTAAATATATATCAGGTGCTAATAAAACAATATTGATATATTAAGTTAAATAATACTGTGTGACTATAAATGAAGTACTGATGGATCAGAAACGCATGAAAAATTAATAAACAATAATAAAATTGATATTATTCCTAAAAGTCTTTATATCGATCAAATATCTAATATCTAGATATACAAATATTCATTGGTTTTAATAAATATTTATTGTTGATGAACAAACGCAGTCAAATTTCATGATTTAATGATTTAATGAAACAATATTGAACAATACCAGTGCCAGCCTTGTCCATCTTGGTGCCTCGAGCCAGATTTTTTCCACACCCATTATTTCTTAATATATCAGATGTCCATAATAAAATTAATAATAAAGTCGCAACAGCAAACAATTTTATAATAATTTGCATTAAATATTATTTTTAATGATCATTATGACTTTTGCAAGTCACCCACCCCGTATAGACTAACATTTTAACCGTATAAAAAGATTTAAATTCAATCATGCCTCTGTTTATCATGTTTAGCTCATTGTCAACTGATTATTAAATTAAAATTTATTACAGAGAAATGTTAAATAAATGAGCCTACGTAACAAGCTTAATTCCTGCGTACTTAGTGGACATGGAGTTCCACGTGAACGAAAACACTTCTTTAGTATTTAGCATAGTTATGCCTTTTGTATACGTAGACATTCTCGCATTAGCCAAATTGTAATTCGATCTGAAGCTATAAATTCCTATTTGGGAACACGCAACTGTCAAAATGATTTAATGTTATTTATTAACCTAATGGTACTCGGTTTTTATACAATTTTTTGTTCAAACTTTTGGTAAATTCGAACATTATTCAAATAATGTTTTATTATAGCGTCACGCCATTCATCGGGTGAACTTTTTAAGATAAACTTTGTTTACGAATAACTGCATACGTGACTTTAACGCATTAAATTAACAATTTCAGTTTGTGTAATTCAATTTTTGCTTTAATTATTCAAGTAAATAAAATTACACATTGTTCTATACTAATTTAACTAAAAAATATCGCATCAACCGTAAAATTTCGTGGTATGTTGTGTGTCGAAATCGCAGGTAAATTCTGCAGGCATGTTTTTTATTCAACAGAAAACAACATCTACATTCAACTCCCATGCTCAAGCACAAACAAGGTCAAGCAAACTGGTGATAGTATTCGAAAACATAAAAATGGCTTGAAAATGCAATAAATAATGTTAATATTAAAAAACACATTTACTATAATCGACTGTTAATAGAAACCGCACTGAACACGAAACGCGGCTTGCCGGGCATAAGTTGCATTTTATTATTCTTGAAGTACAGAGCGAAGTCATAATGCAGAAGTAATTATTGTTATGTGAGCATAACAAAGTAGTGGGTGGAAAAACTGATCGAGCAAGTGATCTATCCAAGTAAACTATGCATGCTTCGACATATACTGCCCAACGCAATCAATAGTTGAAGCTGTTATCTGAGAAAAAAGTGGGTATGCCAATTCGGTAATTTAAACTTAATACAAAACATGACATTAGTACAAATATTACGATGCTAGTCAAAATTTTGCTTACTCTATGATATAGATAAGAAAAAAGTCTGAAGTGGAATTAGTTCCGGGAAATAATGTGCTTAATCTTTGAAAATACCATAATTATTGTGGTAACAAACTAATATATTTGGCAGTTTAATCTGAAAGTTTATAGTATTTTCATTAATAAATATTTCAAGATTCGTTCCTTATATTAGAGTAAATTTCAATTATCCACGTTAATAAAACTAAAAAAAAAATTTATTTCAAAAATTGTGTTCTCAAAAAACAATAGCACAGTTCAATATATTTTATAAAGTAACGAATTTATTTAGTTTATACTGAGCAGAAAACTATGTTTCAATATGCAACATTTGTGTATGATAACGATTATATGATTAGGACCTAAATTAAGTATAAAGTGAAGTTATTTCCAGGAAAGGTTAGTTTTTTAGAAGCTTTTATAATAAGATTTATCCAGTTTAGCCAATTTTCACATTTTATACAAAACACCTACATAAAAATCATAATTCGTAACTATCCATGTTTAATAAGCTACAACAATTATGATATTTTCTCATAATTAATATTCCATTTTAGCAAGAGAGTATATCAATTTTGTTGAGGAGCTATAAAGATAAGTTCATTCAGATTAGCCAGTTTCGACATTGTATAAAGACAATTCAACAAAATTATGTTTCATTGAAGTGAATTAAGTAAATTTAAATTAACCATCTTTTATATATTTAAATAATTTTAAAAAATACAAATAGAAAATGGAATTTCTATCATAGGTTGAGTAGCGTAGATTTTACCATCGGTTGTCTGTCAAGGGCTTGACTCCATTTGGAATAAGCGCTATTTATAGCGTTTCTTTTTTATTTGACTGCACCTAGATAAATCTCGTATACGGTTTTGTTACCGCTGATTAATAGTTAATTGTTTATTTCACTTATGACATCAAATTCTAAATTAAAATACTACTAACCAGTTGAAAACGTGATGCATTAATTTGTTTTGTTTTCCTTTTCATTAAGTTATGGATATTTTTAATAACATTGGTGTTGGTATGTTGCATTAAGGAAAATATAAATTTCTTTAAATCATCAATAATAGCTTCTCCACAAAATAATTAAGTAAACAATAATTATAACCACCATAATATCATAACTTTTCCGCAATTTCCGTTGTAGCACGATAAACTATTTTATCATTTAAAAAATTACACAGTTTTCATAATTTTTAGTAATCTTTACATTTGACTAAGTTTAATGTACTTTAGGATAATCGTTAATATTAATATTTTCATTTTAGGTGAGAATATGACATGAACAAGTTAAAGTTGATGAGTGAGTATGTATAGGTATAAGTTAATGAAATATTTATAACCTGTAGGATTATGATGGGTGATTATCAAAGAATTCAATCAAGCTAATTATCCACTCATTGAATTCAGACCAAATTAATTTGTGAAATGATTAAAGCGGGTTTATGGTAAACAAAATTTGGGATCCGTTTAAGAATGAGATGTAAAAATAAATCAATATATTAACACTCTATTTTTGCTCACATTATCTCCATCGCTGTTTACTTTCAAATTAATCAAGAGGAATCCATTAAAACAATAATCCACATAAGTCTTGCAAATTA
The DNA here is from genome assembly GCF_024364675.1 of Aethina tumida. Classification (NCBI taxonomy): domain Eukaryota; kingdom Metazoa; phylum Arthropoda; class Insecta; order Coleoptera; family Nitidulidae; genus Aethina; species Aethina tumida. The sequence continues at coordinate 10,762,883 of NC_065441.1, forward strand.
AAATCTAAGTGCACCTTGAATATTTTTTTTAATAGAATTGAATGTTTATCACTGCGAGGGATATTAAGAAGTAAATTAACTAACAATAGTTGCCATTGTAATCTAACGTCCGTGATATGTAATTACATCAAATTTATTCAGCAGACATTCTATCGTCCATCAGTCAATTATTGAACCTAGTCATGCAAATATTTAATCAAAATTTATACTAGCCCGCCACTTCCTATACTGATATCGTTGGCTAGGCTGCGCAACCAAATATCGCATCCTTGAACACAAAAACCCATAAAACCTGTATAACGAAGACTTCTTTCTGTTTCAAGTTCGAATGTTACTAAACACCTGTTCAAAGGTGTAACTTCCATAAACGAAATTAGCAATTGTTTTAAAGCTATCGTATAATTTTAATTAAATTATACGTTGTGTTCTGAGGAGGCGTGTTTGCCTGAAAATGATCATCAAGATCCATATAACCGTGGCATTGATTTGTTAATAAATAACTAAATGCAATAAAATAAATACATGATAACCGAAGCAATTAGGAGTCAGAACTGAAACTCTCTTGGAGTGATATTCAAAAAGTTTTCAAGTGCCATCGCAAAGTCGAATACCAATTAACCTGTTCTTGTTTTTTGGCGTTTCGAAAGGGTGGGGCGAATGACGTCATCGCTATATAATTTAAATAAGCATAATAAATTTTGATTATTTTTTGGGAATGTGTCGAGCATTTCAAACCGTTATCTATGTTTTCTAATTAATTGTTATATGGTTTGTGCACAATAACATATTTTTAACAATTTTTTACGGCAAAAAAATGTAAATGTAGCTTTTGATACCAACGTGATTTTGATGTAAATCATATATTACAAAATATATTTTTAAAAACAACAATTAATTAGACCTAATTTTATTTCTTTTACAGATAAAGGTATTGGGGAATCTTTTAATTTTTCCTTTAAGCAAAAATTAAGTAATTTAATTTACAAAATATATATTGATAATTATTTATGTATATATATATATTCATAAAATATTCATAGATTGGACTTTGTTACATTCAAAATTAATTTGATTATTTTAAAGTAAACCTTTTAAATATTATAAGAACATTATAATTTTATCAAATTTAAAAAAATGTCGAATAAATTTAATTCTCAAAACTTTTGTGTGATTAATATACACCCTGTATAATATATAATATAATTTCTTATATTCCGATGGATTTTGAGTGAAGTATGTTGTTAGATTTGAAATTAAATCCTCTTATATTTTTGTTTAAATTATATATTTTTGTAAGAACAAAGTTTTTTAATTTTGGGGAAATTCTTAATGGACTTAGAAAAATAATCAACTGATTAATATCAAGATATTTATCGTTAAAAATTATCTAAAATAATTATCAACGATCCGTGTTAAATATGATTAACACTAGTAATCGATTTTCTCTATTATATTTCACTATGAAAATTTTCTCACGTGTGCTAATTTTTGATAAACGACAACTCAGTTTTTAAAAAATCCAATTTCAAAACACATGGTCAAAGTTTTGACAGTCAAACATTCAAATTTCTTAAACCTATTGCCGTTAAAACATTTGTCCAAGTCATAATATTAATGTGGTACATTTATTGGCGGTGACAGGAAGTAGGTAATTTCAACAACAAATTAATAAGTCTTTAAATTTATTGCGGACGACATCTTGTTAATAGATTTAAGAAAACCCACGGGACACCTTGAATTGAAAATTTTCGTTTTCAGTAATTTCGAGTTTCGCAATATAAACATTAAAATATTTATAAATAAGATCAATAAATCTTCGACAGAGAATTGTGGCATATGGTTTTCGCCTGGGATTACATTAAATAAGTAGGCAGAATACATTGGCGTAACCAAACAATTTTTATTAGGTGTAGGTGAAAATTTTTAGGATATAATAAGGTTGCTTTACTGTTTCTTAATGTTGGTTAGAAATGCATTTAGAACAAATAAAAATGGCACAATAAACAGTGATAAAACAGTATTTTTAAAACCGAGATCGTGGAATCCTTTAACCTCATGATAACCCAATTCGTCATCTCTCCTACGGTGTTTGCCTCATCTATGACGTTTCGCCAATGTGCAATTGCATCTATAAATAAAGAATGTTATAATCCACTACGTAGTGTATAGTAAGATGTTAACGTGAGTAATTCCATTTCCCGGTACTGTAAAATATCTGCATAAATTACGTCATTAATTTTACATTCTCATTCACTATTTTGCGATATGAGTATCGGTGGTCAGAAAGGCGTGCGCTATGACAACAGAGACATGCTGTCTGCAGAAACATTTCCTGTTTTCAATTCCTTGTTGTTAACTAGGGATCGTAATTATCTTTGTTACTGTCCTTGAGTTATTGTTATTTTACTAAAGCTTTATAATAACAACAAAATATCTTTTCCCCTGAAAAATAACAGCAATTAATTAGTCATTAAATAAGTTAATGCTTCTTTTTACTGCTTTTAATACAATCTAAAATTGTAAGCTTAACCTATGTTACTTTTATTTAAAGTCGTATATTTTATTTTGATTTCCACTCTTATGGTTTATCGTTGTAAGTATGTAATTGTATTTTTTGTTGATTAATGAGAAGTTTTTTTATTAAAATTAACCGCAGGAATTATCATACTTTCATTGTTCAGTCAGTGCTCCAGCTGTCTAGTGATTCACTGGAGTCTAATAAATGTTTATTTACTGTTTCATGAAAAACCACTAATATAGTGTATTAAAATTTCGAGAATTTAATAATAGGCCCCAACAGGATGTTGATATTCTAGAATAATTTGAGTAAAATGTTTTTTCCAAGAATACATTTTATGGAAGAAAGGTATTCGTCCCTTCCTGTTGCAAAACACATCTTATTTTAGATATCTATTAAAAACATTGTATTTACAAACATTCACAAACTTTTTATGATTTTTGTTCTTTCTACTAATATATACCAGTTTATTCTTAGCATATAATTTATAAAATATATTTTTTAATTAAGACTTACGTTTCAAAATCTAATAATATAAAAAAGAACAGAATAAATTAGTAAAATAAATATGTATAATAGAAAAATATAAAACACATATTTATTCAATATTAGGTCTGAAGTTTTTTGTTGCTTATGTTGAAATTGAATTATTTATTTTGATTATTTATCAAATACAAATTAGTTTATTTTTATCACTTACAAAAAATATATTTTTTATATTGAGATTTAATTTTTAATTTTATTTAATTAAAGTCACAACAAAAATTATTTATAATAGGATTCCAGCTTTTTGCTATTTAGTTTGAATTTGAATAATATTTTAGAAGCAAATTAAAGAATTATTTATAATATATATTATTTAAATATATATTTGATTTAAGTTTGTTATTTGATTTCCTTGTTTGGATAGATCAGTTCATGGAAAATCATCTAAAAACCACTAATATTATGCACGAATTCATATTAACAAACCAGTTTTTTTTTTAATTTACCTTTAAAAATATTTATAAAAGCTTGACCATAAAATTAATGATGAAAACTAGAAAGGGATATTGGCCAATGCATTTAAGTTGAATTACACGAAATACCGCCATTTAAAGTCGTTTCGTCGGCACGAGTTTTTATAATTCCTAATTGATTTATTATGTTTTTATCATCATTTGAATTACTTTATAGTTTTTCTCTGTCATTAATAAAACGTCAAAATTAATACGTTTTATCTCTAGACGCGACACCTTTGGGATGCCTCTGGTTCAGAAATTAAGCGCTCGTTATAAATAGCTGCAATTTGAACGGTATAATATAACCACACAAAAAATTGTTCCAAGGACACGATGCTCTTTAATTTGTTTTTAATTAATTAAATGTTCAATTTAGCTTTATTTATTATTATCGGTCCGCTTTAATTAATGTGATTGCATAAAAAAAATTATGTTTAGCAAAAACTATTAATTATAATTGCCACAAAATCTAAATTTCATCAATTTTATCTTGCGATAACTGTCAATTATGGTTGCCAACAAAATAAATTGTATAAATATATACAGTACAGTGTAATATTTTTACGACGAACTTAAATATCTAAATTTTGACTCGAATTTAATGTTCGTGGTGTCCCAGTTAAAAAAATCTATTCATATATTCTATAAATCAGTAGTCGGCGATAAATATTATTTGAGTTTAATTTAGATTTTCTAATGTGCATTTGTTTGAAGTTTGAGTTTATCGAGGTCACATATTTATAGAAGAATATATTTGCAAAATTTTGCTAGAGAAAAAACGTACTTTTTAAGACAAATTAGTTCTCCCAACATATATCGATAATTTTCAGATGGAACAAGAACCTCGAATAAAAACTATGTAAAATGTTGTCAATCTAAAATTTTCCCACAAAATTGTCCCAAATTTCTCAGATTCATATGAGACTATTTTTTATAGAAAGAGTTGTCTTGTCAAATCTCATTTGAAAATTAATTTAGTTCGTTGCTGGGTAGTTATGAACGTTTTATATAAAGTACTAAACAAACTATTTGATGTTTATTCCTAGGCTTGTAATGGTTCAGTATCTGGTTCACATCTGAATTATTGGTGATGCCCAAAATATTTATCAGGATCTCACTGTATTTCATCGTTATACTGGTACAAAAGTATTCAGATCCTTACAAAAAATATTTTATTTCGTACTTTATTTAAATAAATACACTCATGCCATTTTGTAATATGTAGGTTGCTATAAACAATTAGTGACTAACTTACACAACCTTTGGCAAAAATTGCAAATAAAATTATGCGTGATCTCATGTGGTAGTACCATTTTAATTTTCTTTGGTCTCTTTGATTTTTATGTATCCATTACCATTCACAACCTATAATAAGGACAAATAATTAAAGACCAGGCCAGCAATTTGTATTCAAATTTTATGCACACGCTCCGCACATAAGAATTAAGCATTACTAATATGAGCGGCAAGCCTTCAAAGAAAATGGGCGGGTATTTGATTGTAAATACACGCAATTCCAATTGGATAACTTATCTTACATGATTTTATTTGTTTTCACAGTTTAATAGATAAATTCAACTCGGCTGTGATCTGGTTGTGAAGAGTAATGCGTTCCGTCACCATTTGATATTCTCACATTTCCTATTTTTCGTTAAAATCTACAAGTTAATCATAAGTAAACAATTCATTAGAAGGATGTGATCCACATACTTAAATAACATTATTGTTAGTATTATTAAAATTGTATCTTTCAATTATTTTTTTTAAATCTTTTTCCTATTGCAACAGGTATTATTAATATTTTATAGAAATTTATATATTTTCATTGCTAATTTTATAAATTTTCACCTTAATGTCTAAATTTAGGTTGATGTACCTCATCTTATTTTATCATAAACATAATCATTTAATCTAAAATTACAAAAATGTCATAAACAATAAAGAATTACGACATATCAATGAAATATATGTATCAATGGATTATCATCTTTGGAATAAACTATAACTGATACAATTCACGTAAAATATAAAACTACATTATTTAATCTGAAGAGTAAAAATCTTATTTCCCTATTGTTCTAACGTAAATTGTTTACACTTCATTGAGTAATCCATCTCCCAGTAAATTCAAATATGACAAATTTTCTAATTACGTCTTTTAATGTATGTATGCGTTACTAACCAAAATACAATATGAAATGCAAGGCAATCTTTTGTTTAATTGCAAACATTAAATATTTATCAGCTAAACAACGAATTCAAAGAACTAACACGACTTTCCTGTTTTATTGCCACGACCAAAATAAATTAATGACCTTAAAAATATTTACTAGAGTTCTAAATACTATAATAAAATATGGCAGTAATGAGACTATAAATTTCAACCCAGGCGATTATGAACAGTGTTATATGCGGGTATTTAATTTATAACTATATGTATTCCTTGTGGTGGTAGACAGAATAATTAACAAAAATTAATTTTTTATTAATTACTTTAATTAACTGAACAACAGTTGGCTGCACGTATTTTTTAAGACCGTGCCCAACCTGCAGCTGATCATTTTATTTACGAAACTAGCATCCTCGTACAATAGTTGTAAACTTAATAAATATGTTTTATGAGTAATGCAATTGTGTCGCGCATATTAATGTTAGCAATTCAACATTAATAGCTGATTATTATCTTTATTTCTTTAATAATTTTTATATTTATTACAGGTAAGCTTTTACAACGTGGTAATTCTTCGTTGAGATGAACCGAAGGTAAAAACAATTTATTACTCGGCGACCTTTGAAAACAAGTTGCTAATAAATAGATAAAATTTATATTAGTCACTAAATATAACAAAATTTTAGTTACTTCATGATATTAGTGATACCATTTTACTGGGTGAATCTATGAAAAAAAAATTAAATACTTAAATTTGATTAAAATCAATCATTCCACCCTTTGATATATACTTCATACATATCAATTATAGTTTTATCTTCAAGAGCATGATAAACGTCTGTAGCATAATTTACTAGAGTTTATATTTGAAAATCATTTAATTAAAAAAATTAAAGTTATTGATTCATTCTTAAAGATTTCAAAAAATTCATTGAGAAATCTTGATACAGATAAGATTATAACACATATATCATTTCGAAGTTTAGATAAAATTAAATCGATATGTATTTTATCACAAAACATCAAGATATATACATCAATAATAACTGGTTGTTGGTTTTTTAATTTGTAATTAAATACATTTTGATCAGCATCAGTGTGTCGTGAATATCAGGCTGTAAATAAGGTAAAATATTTATTATTTTGTCTTCTTTCATTCCTATTTCAGAAGGAAGTTTGAAACTTATATACTATATTTCTACTTTCTAGAAATATTATTTGCAATCATACACCTTGGTCTCTTTTTGTTAAAATAAAAAACAGTTTTGCCAACTATTGTTATTGACGTTGGAGGTTTCTTACCATTAGTGAAGATGAACTCACCTTTCTTTTAAGGTCATTTATTCTCACTTATGTAATTAAATCTATAGGCACGTGTAGAGTAAATAATGAATAGTAATTTATAATTGAATCATATTTTCTTGTGGTTAAAGGGTGAATGATATATCTCGTATTGTTTTAAATTATAAGTATTACCGCATGCCAATAAATTACTTATAATTGTGCATAATTGTTAAATAGTTTCCCATTTTTAATCAAAACGAATAAACAGAGCATTGTTGCCCAACTCGCCATAATGAAATTAGTCTTTTTTGTTGTTTTAGCCATTAATGTAAAAGCAATTTGTTAGTCTAGAGCCATAAAATTTGGCCTTGACAACTATTAAAATTGCATTATTCAAATTTTAGTGCAGATTCTATTGTAATGTAAACATTTCAAGGATTGTCTTTATTGTATTAAACAATAATCTAAGTGTATACATATATTTTGTTATTCTGTTATTTAAATAGTAGATAATTATTTACTGCAGTTTAAGCCTTTGCATACTCTTTTTTTATAAAAGGAATTGATGTCACCAATAAAATATTTTATGAAACAATTTAAACTAGAATAAACGTGGTTCCAATGGTTGTTCATCTTATACAGAGACTAAATTTCTAAGAAAATTTGAATTTACGAGTTCAGTACCCCTTTAAGTAATCAAATTAAATCAATTAATATTTCTTTAAATTTAAATTCATTCAATATACAGATAATCCATTTTGTTAATTAAAACTTTTATAGGCATACTTAATTGGTTCAATTTGTGTTAATTTGCGATCGTGACGAATTTGTTTGAAACTTTCATTACACAAGTTTTTGCAGTTTATACTCTACGAAATATACGGTTTAGTTCATAAGACTATCGCATTTGTTATCGTCTTTGGTGGTTTCTTATAAAAAAGGAAGAATGTAAAGAGATAATCTACTGTAGAAACCTCATAAAATATTTATCTTCGGAAAAATATGATTATTAGTTTTCGTTTATAGTTTTGAATCGATTCTACGAAAGATCAGCGCCATAAAAGTTGAAATTTCTGAGGTTTCTTGTGAGTTCTCATTTGTATACCTTATAGATAAGAAGTTGTTTTAGAATAACAGCCATTTTTATACAAATAAGGTGGGAGAAACGTTTTACTTCTACAATTTATGTTTGTATCTAGTATTATTCCTAGTAAAACACTATCTCAACTAGATTATAAGCCAACAAAATAGAAATATAATGTAATGAAAAAATATAATATATAAATCAATTAAACAGGCATGAGAAAAAATGTTGCTCTGCTTTGATGTCTGCCATACATACCACATAGTTTCTATTACTTAACTGATTACACTAGTATGTCTAGGAGGAAAAACAAACAGATGTGCATTTCAAGGATGTTTCGGAAATCTTTTTAGCAGACATGCCAACAGTGTGTTGCTGTCGCGAACTGGAACATCTTGGACTACAACAATATGAATAATTGTTTGTGTACGAGCTGGTGCAAAATTATGTCAGACACCACATTTTACACATGAGAATTCTTTAATATTTTTACTCTAAAATGATCTTTAATATTAAAAAAAGTGTAATATCAGTTCACAAGTAACTTTGTTATTTTAACACGATCAAATTTCATCCGTCTAATGGTTTATTTTCATTTTTGTTGGGTGCTACCAACTAAAAATCACTTCAACATAAACATGACATCAAGAAAATTTATCCCACATCTCAAACGTCCCAAAACAATTTGCAATCGTCGTCGATATATTCGAATAATGCAACGGGATCCAGACAGGTCGTTCAATCACTAAATGTTTTGGCAACACATCAAAACTCGGAGATTAACCACAAAGACGTTTCTAATAAATAACGGCTTCACTCTCGCGCTCATTGTCGTGCTGGAAAATTCGAAATGTTGTAACATAAATTACATCCGACCGTTTCCTGTTGTGCAATTTTGTGGCCCACCCTGAAAGTTGTAGCTCAATAATTGCTCAACTATTCATAGGTTATTATTTTCAGGACAGAGTCTGTGTCAGCAATTTTATTGAAGTCCTAGTTATGAATATAGACACATATTTCTTCATTATAGTTGTTCAGCATGTAATTAGATATAACTTATACAAATAAATGTTTATCGAAATGGCCGAAAAATCTCTTCAATAATTTCGATGACAATAACTGAAATTTACAAACTAGAATTTGAGTGGGTGCTTAATATTTAAGAAGAAAAAATATTTTTAGAGTTTAAAGTAATGTTAATTAAATTCTCGTAATATTCCTGTAATAGACCAATTTGAAGAATTTGAGATACTCATAAACTGATGATTTATTACTCATAACTCATAAGACTCGTAAAAGAAATTGGTAATTTTGAAGCCTTTCCTGAAACATAAACCTGGTTTGAGTTGATTTATACTTAGGAATTGATGAAAGCCATTCATGAACTCTCTCAAGATTTTTAAATTCTTTATATATTGAAAAAGTTTCCTTCTATTGATGAAACACCTAAACTGAAAGACTCTCTCTGGAAATAAAAAAAATAGATAAGGATTGATTAATCATTTTTAACTTCTCAAAATTTTAAGGAATTTTTACACTTTAATTCCTGAAACACAAGTTCATTTATCATTTAATTTAATGAATACTGTAAACTCAAAAACAGACATCTTCATTTGTTAACTTAAAGATAAATACTGTTGATAATTATTAAATTTAATACATTGAAGCTTAATATGTTTCTATTACTATCGCCACATTCTGCTTGGCCTAATTTAATTAGGGGCGAAAACAAGATAGTTTTTATCGAAATTTTGTTATTAAAGTACTTTAACTAATTACCCTTTGATTTTTTAACAAAACACTAAAACTAGACAAAACAACCGCCAAAGTGAAGTAAACTTGTTGTTAATGTGTATGTGTATGTGAAATTTTTATCGCCAGTTAATTAGTATGTAAAGACAAAATTAAAAACAAACATGATTGGAATATTCATTTAGATAAATTTTCAAAAAACATGCCGTCAGGGACTTGCATCAAGTTTTAATTGTTATTGATATTGAACATGATTGATTATGTCAACAAAAATAGTTTTGACCCATTTCAAAACAAATCCACTAACTGGCCACAAACAACCGAAAGCTCCAAGATAAAATTTGAATTTGTGTTAAATAAAGTCCTGTGCTGACTAACAGAAAATTAAATTATATGTCACTTGTGATTTGCATTGTTTATTGTAATTGTAATTAAACATATTTCATAAAACGTATAAATCTGAATTTTGAGTTTAATTTTAAATTTAATTTAGGTCACTGCTTTCTGGAGTAACTTTAACTAAAACGTTAACTTGTTTTTAAACACATATGTGTTTGTCAGTTTTAATTACATTTGCATTTTGCCATTTTGCCTAAATCATCTATGCCAATAACATTATATTTTTCGTCAGTTCGATACTCGAAATAAAATAAAATGTTCAACATGTGTTCAGCATGAAACCGTGTGTTTATTTTTAATCTGCCAGTTTACAATACAACGATATTTACAAAACTGCAAACACTTGTTGAAACATTATGAGTTGCCAACCAATCAGGTAACGTGGTTTAAAAATAAGTATATTGTAGTCGTAAATCAAAAAGTGTGGAACAAGTTGTAAGTTTTACTCGGCCATTTTTCGCTTAGTGTAATAATGATCAAATTTTTCTAAAATGATTAGCCCATTCATAATTCTCATTTGATTTTCAATACAGTTAGTAGAAGAAAAAATCATTTGTAATATTTAAAGAACGTCTAAGCACTAAAAAGTGCTTTTGTTTAGCACTTAAAACAATGTTCTCAAAAATTATTTTATATATTTATGTAAATCAATGCTAATAATATATTTTGCACGAAAATAAATTCTTCATCAGATAAAATAAAAATAATAATTTTTATTTTATCTGATGATTTATTAAAAACTTCTATAATAATTTTAGTAATCGTTTTCGCAACAATTTTTAAATGGCTAAAAAGACGAACGTAGTGGGCGAAAATGCTTGTTTAATTAATTTTTTTTAATTAACATAGTCAGATAAACATCTTAAACTGTTAAATATAAATATTAAATTACACTGCTTTGTTAGTTTCTATTGCTACTACCACTTTCCCGAAAATTATGCGAACAACCATAGCTATTGTTTCTTGTGTAAATAATGATTAATTTGTCAACACTTTAGGTTATATGGTAAACTGTATAAACTTGATAAAGGGAGAGGGAAACATAGTGATACTTAAGCTTGTATAGTCAACGGTCCTTTTTGTATAAAATAAGATGCTTTCCTTTATGTATATCAAAAATTATATTAATTATTTTGTGAATCTTGTTTTTTGACAATTTAAAAGCATATTCAACTATAGTTTCCATTTGAAATAAAACAGTTGGACAATTTTTAAGACATAAAAATTGAAATATGGAAATACAAATTACAATTTGTACCGAAAGTGAGATTTGGTAGATATTTCTTTCATAAATTGTTAAAGACATCAAAATTGGAGCTGAGGCTGAGATTTTCTCAGTAACATTCAGATTGGGACACCCTGTATAAACAATCAACGAAATTATGTATTAGTTGAAGAATATTGACATAAGAAACCTTTACCACTGCATGTTGCTTAATGTCTTTTAATCGTGAATTCCCGAGGTCCTTGAATGTGTTCACACATTTGTTTAAAGAATAAGCGCCATTAGACTGGGACAATGGAAAGACAAATTTATTCAGGAAAGAATAGTAAACGTTCAAGGCTGGCCGCAAAATTAAAACTGAGGAAATGGACCATGTGGTATATGACCCATAAAAATGTTAAATATTGTTTGAGCTTTTATTGCGTTGTTTGTGATGTCTGTTCCGTTGCTAGGCTACGCCAATTATAAACAGTTTTAATTTGAAAAAAAGGAACGCATAAATTTTACACAAGAAGGCACGGTTTATGTCAAAATTTTATGCTTACGTGACTCGGTCTCTTGATATATTATCGTGGAACTTTAAGCCGTGCATATTTCCAAAGCCCATTAAATGAAAAGGCATAAACTAACAATGTAAGTTTAATTTCTACGTTCACAATAGATCTCTTTTATTGTTTTACAAAAAATAATATCTTTAAATCTCTTTTTGAGTAAATTCTTATGTTATACAGCTCTTGTACAAAGCACGAATTGTTGGTTTTTTTGTAAATTCGTTAACGCCTAATGTATTCAAAAATTTAGATGTTAATCTTCTAAGCAGGACGTATTTAAAATAAATTATTTTTCTAACGTGGGTGTGGGCGTAATTAATCACGGCCATGTTATCTAGCAAAACATTAAGAAATGTACAGTTACAATATAATTACAAATATCTTAAGGCACAAACAACCAATCAATAATTACAGTAATTTATGTTTATTTTAAATTGACCCTTTTCTATGACATATTTTATTGAAAACTGATATATAAAATAAATAAAATTATATGTTATGTAATATATTTTTATTTTGAAACAGATTTTGTAAAATTTTAAACAAAATTACAAATTACATAAATTATAATTTTGTTTAATATTTTAAATATTCCGAAGTACGTACAAAGGCCTGATTTAAATGTTAGAACTGTTTAAGTGTAATAACCTATTTAAATTTAACATTGACTTGTAAAGATTTCAAAGGCAACTTCAATTATACTTCCTATTTTAAATAAAAAGTTAAACAAATTCTTAACATCTAAGAAGACATATTTTTCAACTTTTTTATAAATAAATAAATATATATATATATATATATATATATATATATATATATATATATATATATATACTATTACAACAATATTCAGAATATTTCAATAGTTTGAATAACATCTGCTTAATAAATATTTAAATACTTTTATTTTAAAAATTCTATGTTCATTAAAAAATCTACGAAAAAACTCATAAGAAATTATAATAAATTAATTCCTCCCTACTAACTCAATCCGTAAATTATTATTTTAAATATTTATAAATAACTTAACTGCATATACAACAGTTACATAGAATTCCTTGAGCATTAAATCTTTAGCAAGTGACTTGTAAACATGATGTATTGATTAATAATTAATATTAGCCTAACCCTGACCAATCCAAAATTACAAACGAGTTAATTTTGTGGACACAGTGACATCTCCCACATATCATGTGTAAATTATTAATTCGATTATAATTAGTTCTCACCGGTGCCATAAAACGGATATTTGATGTTCGGTAATGGAACATATGCAAATCACCATAGAAAATTTGACCTTTGCCAATTTGACTTCTTGCATCACAACCAAAGAGTTACAAAATCGAACACGTTTAGGAAATTGTTTCGAGTCGCACACCCAAAAATTAAATTAGCTAGAAGGTATGAAATTCAGTAAAATTAAGCGGACATCGTTATACCAAAGGACACATGAAAGTTGGGAATTAACATTCTTGAAATGGTTTCTATCTCGAAAAATAAGTTCTGGCATTCAATAAAACAAAATCTTTTTTATAGTGCCCACAAATATTTATTTCCAAATTGGCTGTATATAAATTTATTGACGTGGTATATTTTTTAAGGCACATAATTGCACAGTTATAACAGAATGGCGAATAATTTAATATGAAGAATGTCGCTAAGTGGTACCATGACCTATAATATATCTTAATTTAAAATATGTAGGAAGACTATTTCAATTACTTTATCAAAAATGCAATCTAACTGGGGTCAATTGTGAAATATTATAGGTCACATGGCTTATTTACCTAATTTTTGTACCTAGTAAACAACAGCACAAATAAGGATATAAACCTGACAAAAATAAATAAATTAAAATCAATTAAAACAAATTTATTCCCATTTCCTTTGATTGCATAAACATTTAACCATTTAACATAAATTGTTTCGGTTTGCAATAAAAACAACAACACTTTTCGTAAATCTAATTATTATAATACGAAAAATTGTATCATTACCATAATATTATATGTTTATCCATAAGATGCATTATTTATTCTAAAGTTAATTTATATAAAATAATAGCAGAACAAATCGAAATTTGTCTATCCCATTAACTTCCGGTTATTAATGAACTAATGATGAACATCTGCTAAAAACTAAAAAATTTATATAATATTTGGTGTCAAGGAAATATAAATAATCTGCTCAGTAAAACAAGTTTCGTCTCACACTACAAGTGGTATAATGTAAAATGGAGTATAAAAAAATAAATATTTACATTACGGTTAGTATTAAACTGGAAAGATGTCCTGACAATATAAAAATTTGCATAAAGAATGTGGGTGGCGGTATTTATTGTTATTTACGAAAAAGGACATGCGAACGGTTAAACAGAGTTGAACCAGCACAATTTGGCACACCTACATTCAGAAAATTGTATTGTGAACTGAACAACATCGTAGAAAGTAGCTTTCTGAAATTGAACATTCAATTTTGATACTAGGTTGCACTTAGGTGATATTTTTAATCGAAAATTCACAATTTCTATTCGTTTTGAGTTTCCTTAACTTGTGTGTGTGTGTGTGTGTGTGTGTGTAATTAAATAGTAAAAATGGGTGTATATTGTTTACTTAAACGTTCGTTTATGTAAAATAAATTTCCTTATATTTTGCTTAACAATTACAGTTTGCAAATAAAAGTTGCCGTCGTTAGAATGAAACGTGACCTTAAATTCAATTTAACCATTTGCATATGTTTGTTAGTTATGTCGTTCACATCTCGCCATTTCCTTTTTTAAATCAATACAAATCGATAAGCATTTTAAACGATGCGGATTCGATAAATAATGATAAACAAATAGATATCATGTACACCTATTTATTTATCTACTTAATTTAGGTCATTTCTTAAAATAAATTTTTAATACTTGTTTAATTATTATGTATATCATATATATTACTTACATACAGATTGACTCAAAGAATAGCTCCAGAATTCATATTTCACATTTTGACTGTTTCTAACCTCCAAAAATGTATCTCCTTAAAATTTTGAGACATATTAAAATATTACAAAACAAATTGTGTTTTATTAGAAATATTTTTTCTGGCATTTTATAAAGATAATGGATGTTCTATAAATCAAATCAACATTAACTTTGTTTATTTATTTTGAACGAAAAATAAATTTCAAGTGGCAAATATCTAAAAATTTTATATTTTTCGAAATCTGTTTCGAAAGTTTCTCAACAAACTAGAGAGAGATATATTTTTATATTGTCTTATACTACGCTTTTACTGTTTGTTAATAAAAATTAATAAATTATTATACTTTTTCGTACATATTACAAATGTGGTCAGATATATCAAAGTTCCCTTTGTGGTAATCAAAGTTTTAAAGAAACTAAACTGTGACCTCCTGTTAATCAGTTTTTCTGTATCTAGTCTGGGAACATCTATAACCGCCAAAGTCAACAAATTTAGAATACTCTGAATATTCGTAAAAAGTCAATATATAATATTAATATTAGGTAAATTAAAAATCCCATATATTATTCTGCAAATATATATATTTTTGAATATTTTAACACAAATTGCCTTGTGAAATATGCAAAATGTAAGAACATAATATTTCAAATAACTATTTCTATTATGTATTTAACAATATGGATTGTTCGAATCTCTTTCTATAATCTACAATTGCGAAAACAATATATCAGTTTTTAACAAAGAATCATTTACGCCCACATTAGTTGTGGAATTACTATTTTTTATCTAGTTGTTATATGTAATTACCAAATAGAAATTGAACACAATAATAAATTCGGAAATAATTCTTTCCATTCGACACATGAATTGGTTAATTAGAATCCTGCTGTTGCCGATGGCAAAATATAAAAAAAAACAATCGTGAAACCGAATTAAGAAAACACCAATTGAATTTTTGGGACGTACTTTCTACAAGTTTATCTGGCTGAATTTAATGAAATTCGACGTGCATTGTTACAATTCTTGGCTACATATTCTGACAAAATGTAACATGGTAAGTTGCATTATACAAATTTAGAAGCAATTCCGAGAAAAACAGTTGTTTTTAAACAATGAGCGAATAACGCTTTTCTTATCAGCCTGCGACCACGTTTTAATTTCCCATGTTAACTATGATGCTGACCGCAGTGTGTAAAATCATTGTTGCAAGATTTAAACAAACTGAAATATTTAATGTGAGGGCGTAATTTTGTCACAATCACCAAACAATAATATTAATTTTGCAAGCTATCCTTGTCGGTTATGTATCTGAGTGTAACTAATTTTGGTAAAAAAATGGAAAGGTACGTGTACTTGTACAAGTACGTATAGCCTTGACTAAAACATATTTGCAAGTAGTAATGGAAGATGCTGCACGTTTAAAACGCATAAATGCGAAAACAAACAAATAATTAGTAAGTCAAGAAAAACAAGAATTTTAACTAAACAATATTACCTTGACTTATGGCATTTTTAGTTAAAGGATATTTTACGGCAATTTTTAATAAATAAATACACATATTCGATTCTTAATTAAAAACATTTCATAAACAATATTTTGTTCACTGTATATGCATTTTATAAAACATTGTTGTTATTAATTTTTTAAAATTAATGAATATAAAATTAATTTAATACTCATATTTTGTTATAATCATATATAAACACAGTCACGTCACTAATAATTTTAAAGAAAAGAAATAGGTAAAGCAAAATATTAAATTATATACATTTATTAATAAATTTAATAAAAAGTGTTATTTAAATATACAATAAATAGTAAATTTGAATTCCAGTTGTAGATAACATAGATCTGTATAAAATAAAAATAAAATGGAATAGATTTTAAGGGAATAATGTTGAATTATCTGAAAAAAGCCATGAATAGAAAATTGTAACAATTGTAATAAGTTTAAATACACGACATTTTAAATAAAATTTAAAAAACAATTTAAGATGATAGTTTTTGAGATATTTCTTAATTTTAATATGTTGCTTTTTGTTCAGTTACAAATATTTCAAATTCTAATTAGTTGACTATTAAGTTTTTTAATTCAAATTATTGGCAATTAATCTATATCTACTTTTCGATGGATTTACATTTGTTGTTGTAATTATTTGATATTCATTTTTAGTTCAGTTTTAGTAGTTTCGACAGCAGTAAATAAATGAGAATAATCTTTTTATCGACTGTAATAATTTTAAATTAAAATTATAAGTAAAATATATTTTACTTATAATTCTATTTTTCTTATCATGCCTAATTGGCCATATATCTATAGTTTGGGTGGCAACAATTTTCAAGTTCATCAGGATGAAACCGTGTATTGTTTTTTTCTTTCAACCGAAAAAATAACATATCCCTAAACATTAGCCTTGAGCCAATTCCCTCCCACACGTGGTCAGACTTGCCCATATTTGAGCCGCACAAAAAATACGTCCTTCCCCATTGTATTTAAATAGACTGATTTTAAGCTGGAATGTGCGAATTGTTGAAAGAAGATCTGTCTATTTTTAATTTTGTTTAATTAATTTACAGTTTTGTATTAATGGACCATGTAAGTTTATTATAATTTATAAAATTAAAATGTTTGGATTTTTATTAAATGTTAAATATAGTTTTGTATAAAAGCGTATAAGTAAATACCTGCTTTCATTTTGTATATTTTAATTAGTCTGATCTAGAATGTGTTTTGTGTAAATAAATACTTATAGCAATCTATTTTCTAAACAAGGAATAATCAGTACATTGTTCGAAAATGTAAAACTAAAAGATTTAGTTTAACTTACTTATAACTTAACAAATAAAAAATAAATAAATAAAAAAGAAAATATGTTTACATATATATATTGTCGATTAATTCTATGAATTTTAACATTTATTGAATTTGTAAATAGAGAATCTCTTAAATGGATTAATTTTGGCTATTACGATCAGATAAAAAATTTTGACAAACGTATTTTAATAATTGATAATTTATTAGAAAATTAGTAATTATGACAGAATTTTTACAACTTTAGAAAATAAAATTTAGGTTTAAAAAACATAATTAAAATAAATTGTTAATTACGCCCTTATTGTTGTTGTTGTTGTTATAGATAACAATATTAAATATCAGAATTTTTTGAGGTAATATCTTATACTACAATATATCAAAAATGTCTGTAGAAAGTGTGGCAAAAATATATAAATAAATATACAGAAAAGCTGTTAAACTTTTTCGAAACCTTTTTTATAAAAAGAACTCTATATCATACCACAACGTATTATTTAAACACAGGAAAAGAAAAAAGTACATATGTATTTACTCTATATATTTCGTGTATGGAAAGTTTCTTCTTCGACATCGTCTTGTTTATTTCGAAGTTTATCGCAGAAACTCTCGCATATCGCACTGTGCAAAAGGACTGGCAAAAACTGGAACTATAAAATTTCCAACCTACCAGAACAATTTGCATAGAAGCCCAATTCGAGCCCCATCGGGTCGGGCTTATGTTTTAGAGACCGAAATGTATGCGATTAAGATATAGTTTGTTTTTCAGTTGAACGCAATAAATAATTTGATAAATAAAATGCTGAAAAGATTTAATTGGATTTGTCTTGATTGATTGATGTTAATGAGTTTTAGTAAATTTACTTACAAATATTTGTAAATGAATAATATTGTTTAATATTTCAGTGTGCCTTTCATATCATACTGATTTTATTTGTTTGTACTTATGAATAATCAATGTTAGAATATATTCTAAAATAATTTTTTGTAGTTAACGAATATTATGCATGCCAAATGCTTTTATCGCTTATAGACGGCATAATGATCCGTTCCATTTATAATACAATGCTGCTCTTTATTTGCTCAGCGTCTCTGGAACAGTTATTCTGAATATTTAAACACTTATTGCATATATAATGTCAACAGACGACTTTATTGTTAATTTGCATTTCACTTTATGAATTATAATAAACGAATTTCGTTGAACAAAAAAATTATCTCAATTTAAATCGAATTGATGGAATAATCAATTAATCCCGCTACCGTCCGCAGCCTGAACGTGTGGGCAGCAACATGTTTGTTCAAGAAATTGCCGTTTCAGGGTGACTTATTGTAAAAGATAATTAATTTTAAATTAACCGTCGTAAAACAATTTAGGTAGTTTGTTATTTTCATCACACCTATACAGGATGTTCCAAATTGGTTGATTTGTTGTTAGGAGTATTTCGAGACCACTTAAGTGTCTAGAGCTAATTTTTAAAAAATATTGTTTGGCCAAAACCACTTAATTTCTAATTATACAATTTGTTTTAAAAAATAAATGGATAAAATAAAATATCAGTCACGCCCCCTATGTTTCAATAGACGACAATATTAAATATCGAAACCTAACCTAATATTCTTGGAAAATTAAAAAAATTGCACAAATTGCCCCAAAAATTTTTCCTAGATGTTTCAGAAACCGTCTATAATTACAAGCCATCATTTAACATTGTGTTTTTCTCTATCTGGACTGTAAATATTTGTAGCAGCCAAAAATGGACAAATCTTGCATCTCAATATCAAGTTCACATTCGTATAATGCGAAATTGATAGTTTCCAAATCCCGAAAAATTATATGGAACAAACTCCTGCGCAACTATCAACAACATTTTCGACATCGAAGCATCGAATAACAGCAATTTACATTAAAAAACAGTTAAAATTAGTCCGACTAGAAAATGTTTTCGAATGCAAATCCAAACCGGACGTGGTAATTAACTTCAGCCAAATGGTATTTCTGACCATTCGCGTTAAATTAATTCATTTGTCCGACATTATACCTCATTTTAATTGTCCAAATAAAACGAATTCTTTACGTGCACGCAACGTTGTGTGAAGGGGAATTAGCGTGAAAATTTTATGCTGAATTTGTTTTTTTTTTACTTACCGTGTACAACACTTTTCTTTATTGTAATAAAAATGTATAGAAAACCTAACCTAACCTACAATAATTGAACATAACCTATAATAATATAAAATGAAGCAAAATGATTTTAAATTTTCAATTTCTCGCATAAAAGTAACTCATTTCACAAAATGTGAACAATGTTTTTTCCTCAGGAAATATTTCATAAAAATTTCGTCCTTTTATGAATATTTATACATTTAAACACATTAACAATTAATTTATTGCCTCACCATTGAAATGACTATGTTGTAATTATACATGAATAATTTGAAAACATATATATTTGAATATTTTTCAAAATTGCTAATGTATTTGAAATTATATAGAAAACAAGAAACAATGTTTTTGTTGCTCCAATTAATAAATTTTAGAGTAGATATTGGAAATATAAAACCGAATCATATTTCAAATTTATTAGTTTCAGGAATTTTTAATATTTTTAAATTTAATTTCAATAATTTTTTTATTAAATAGTCATTTGTTAATTAAAAAGTGTATTATATTAAGAATTCACATTACACACTTAATATATATAATTTGATTTATCTTGAAAATCTAATCTCTTATCTCTAAAAATTAATATTATAAAATTAAAATTCACTTTTTAAGCCTAAATCCTATTTTATTTAAATGATATACTTCATAATAATGAAATATATTCAAAAATAAAGGACTTCTTTATTTATGAACAATAAAAATTAATTTCAATGAATACATATTCATTATAAAGTAATAAATTATTTGCTGGTATCTTTAGACGCATAAATATTTCAGATAAAAACGGAGCATCATTTAAACGAATAATATAAATATTTATAACAAGTAGAAATCTCTTTGAAACGTTTCCGGAATAAAATACTAATATGATAATATTTTATAAATAATATTTTTAATAATAATGTATGATTTTAAATTAAAATAATCTTATAGGTAGTATATAATAAATAAAAATATTATGAATTGTAATTATCATGAAAAAATTGAAAATAATTTAAAATTCTATAAAATAATTTATACTGAAATTTTTATTATTGACATTTTCGATTAACATTCAAAAATTTCAAGTAAAGACATTAAAATTGTTACATGTTACACGATGTTGTAAAATGTGAATCTATTTTTACAGAATAATTAGTAAATTGGAATAATTCGTAAGTTTTTAAAAATCGTTTTCAAAAGAAATAAATTGTACTAATTGTATGAATACTATAATTAAAGTTTAGTGACTGAAGAAATCTATTCGAAACTGGGTATAATTAAATGTAATTTGCAAGTCAATTATGCACATACGCTGGATATATTAAATTTAATTATAATTTTTAATCTGTGTCAAACCAGAGATCACGAAAATCTAATAAACCATAAATTACGACATTGTATTCTTATATAAACTGACTATCAAAATTACATTGTAAATGTCCATTTTTGATATATTGGGTATTTTGTTGTAAATTTACCTTGATTGATTTTTAGAAGGTTGAAACGTCCTTTAAACATTTATTTCCTAATTTTATTAAAAAAATTATATAAATAACCTTTTCTAAATTATATGCAATAATTTATTATATTAAAAGTTTAATTTTGACACGTACTACAAAACAACAGTTATTTTAAAAGCAATAATTAATATTGTATTACATTACGCAAATTACCTGCTCATCCTAATTGATTTTTTTTTATTTTAAGACTTCTATCACCTTGAATTTACAATAAATAAGGATGTCTAGAGTAATTTTAATGCATTTTCAATTACACCGGTAATTAAGAATATTTCAATATGAACAACTATAAAATTAAATTTACAGCGTTTAAGCAACAATAATTTTTATTTTATTTATTTCTTAACAATAATTTTCATACTCAGTAAATACATCATTAACTCCTTCATATTATATTTTATTTAATTTCTCTTATCCACAAGATTCTATGTAACTATAAAAGTATTATCAAGGTTAATATTTAATGTTTATGAAAAAATTTATGCTTTTTCTTTAATTCACAATCGATTACGGAATCCAATATTCGTATCTTTTTATGTTCAATGTTTATTTACTGTGTAATATGTTAATTTATTATAATTTTTATTAGCTCTCTAACCATGGGCTTCGTCTTCGTCGTATTTATTTTAATTATTAACATGGTAAATTATAATAAATTTGTATTTGTATGAGAGTAAATCTATTTTTAGACAAAAAATTATACTACATTTATTTTTTTTACATAACAAAAATCTGGAACAAAATTAAACGATAAAAAATATAATTAACTTTTGAAATTTCTCAACTTCTGTATATTTTCAAATTGTATTGTGTTTATTTTATATCTAAACAAAGGACGTATTACGTTATACTGTCATGTTTCCAAATACTCCAATATTTATAATTATAATAATAATTTAAAACTATAAATTGGCTTATTTTAGGTCTGGTGTTAAAGAAATAATTTAAATAATTCTTAAATTTTCTTTTATTACAAATTATAAATACGCCTCATCAATTAAACAGCCAAACGTTTAAGTGAATACAAATTATCAAGAAAACTACAAAATGATTATTAATGTATCGCATGAAAGAGACGTGGAAAATATTTTTGATTATCAAAGATCAGTTGGAGAGACTAATATGACCACTCCATAAAACACAAAGTTTATGATGATAATTCTTCCATTTCAAGATTTATTGGTCAAACAGATACTTTTGTTCGAATTTTGAAAGTAAACACAATCCATGATTGAATGTAATATGATTATCAATCATGATAATCATCAAGGATTAGCACATCTAGATTGATATCGTCTAATGATTGTTTTGTTTCTGTTTCAGATTGTCTTCACCTGACGATCCAAATTGCCTGAACCACTCGCGAGAAAGTTGAACCCTACTCGCACTTTGAACTTCCGAACTGAACATTGTGTTTCCAAGTGACTTTTTATTAATTTATTATTAGTTATTATTCGTACGGTTGTCCCGTATTGGTTTTCTTGTGATCTAACTTTAGTAACAAAACAAAGCGTGATATTATGTATAATTTAAACGTTAACCTGGCCCAACAAGCCGCCACAGCCGTTAACAATTTGTTGGTCGAGTCCTCGTGCAACACACCCAGAACTCCCGAGATATTGAATTCGGTCATCGCCATGACGAGTCCTTTTGGTAAGTTTCTCACATATATTAAACAATTATTACACGTAGTGCCAACAAGTAAATTGAATTATTTTTATTACAAATATTTTAATTAAATATATAATGAATGAACGACAATAACGCACGATTTTGATGATGATAAAAACGGTATCAAATTTACTAGAAGTCGTTATCTTGACGTAAAATATGTAAAATTAAAGTAATAGTTCATAAGAGAGGTCTCTTATTTCAAGTGGTCGAGTTTTATTAGAATATTTTTATAATACAAGAAAGAAAAATTGATTATGACATATATTGAAAAAATATTTATAAGATTGAATTTCTCGTTGTTTAAAATAGTTGATTAATTTAAATATGAAATTTATTTCTTTTATTACAACTTAAATTTAATAGATTGTTTGCATAATTATTAATTTTACTTTTATTGTAATATATTTTATTACGATAACTTTTTGATATAAACTTATAAATAGATCTGATTTTCTCAAATACTCATGGAGATATGCAGTAATAATTCTTAAAGAGACAATCATTACAAAGCTAGTAATGGTTAAGAAGCATAGTTATTTATATATTATGACATAAGTAATATAAAGATAAGAATGCAAACCCATAATCCATAATGAAAATATATTTCCGTAGATCTGCCATTAAATAACGAGAACCAAACTCAGCAACAATCGCAGCGAATAGCCGGCGGCAGCTGCGGCGGCCCGTTGGCGAACATCAGCAGCGACTCGAACAGCTCGTCGAGCAGCCACGTGGAATCGCCGACCACGAATCCGCCCAGTGTGCAGGACACGTGCTCGCAGCTGATCAAAGCGAGCCTCAGGGTAACGATCGAGAAGAAGCGAAAACACCAGGGTGATCCCGACGATTTGCTTGACCTCGACAAGATTAAGAGGATCAAGCGCACCGAAAGCGAATCCGAAGAGGACAAGATCAAACAAGAGAGCGGTGTAAGTGTTGCTCCCTACAACTCTAAGATACTCTAATACTTAAACTCTGAGAGAAAATAGAATTCAAGGACAAAACCCACAACAACCAGAATAATTTGTTCAGTTTGATTGTTTTAAAATTTGTATATGTTCACATTGATCCATACCGCCTTTTATTGTTTGTTGAGGGAAAAAGGTACTTTACAACATTATCTTCTTTATGATTATCATTATGTTTCAAAATATGTTTGTAGAATCCAGTCTATTTTTATCAAAAAGTATTAATCAATGTTCTTCATTTAAATATTCCGAAATTAAATTTATTGTGGATATTAAAACAGTTTTTAGAATTGATAAAGTAAATGCATATTAATTGATATCAATAATTTAAATTTATGAACATCATAATTTTATAGTTAAACAAACAAAATACACAAGTACTTGAAAAGTTTTATTTTAACCAATTTAATAATTAAGCTTACCTATTAACTGCATTCTTACATTTGTAGCTACCATAAACCAAGTTTATTATTTCGTCCTTGTACAGTTTTGAAGAAAATTGAAAACTGCTGCATAAAAATATTGTAATATTTTTTCGTTGGCAGCATAATTAATCACAACTGGTTACTTTGAATAAAAGCCAAGTGTGTAACTCAATATATTTTGGGTGCTCCTGCCAAAGCAATTATTATACCTATGAACATAATACATTTTTATTATTATATTTTTGTTATTTTCATCGATTCCATAACACTCAATGTATAAATAATATATTTTGCAATAGTAAGGTAACGTTTTATAACTTACAAAGTACTTGAAACGCCCATTTTTAGTATCACTATTCTGTTGTTTTAACATTGTTTGCGGTACACACTTTTATTACACGGCAGAAAATGGGTCATGAACAAAGGCATCATAGGACATAATTTAATTCGAGATTTATAGCTGCATCTTGCAACATTTGAATTCTTTGTTGACGTTTTACTTACAAATTTAATAAGTTTACATTGTATATGAACATAATGGGAGTGGATTTTTGAGGAGTATTTTATTACAAATGAAAAAAAATTTTAAGACGACAATGTGGTTCACAATGACTTCTATCGTTTTAATCTTGTACGTGTCATTAATTCTAAAATTCTTGAAACTATCGTGTTGTTTCAAAGAACAAACATTGAGATTCGCGCTGAATTCGAAATGAGAATTGTTGCTAAATTATACGACCTTCGTTCGCGGAAAAAGACTAAATAAAAATAAACCTACCTACGATATTTATAATATTTTAATAGAAGACTGTTAAATTTAGATTTATATACTATTGTTGAATGAAAACAAATTGATGAATAAACAATAATTTAGATGATTCCAATAAAACCACCTAACTCTACAGTTTTTTATCACATTAATCTATAAAAGTTTCGTATAAAATATAAATAAAAATACAATTATTATTTTTTGGGAAGTTATGTGATTCAAAACTAAAATAAATTATATTAAATGTGTATAATTTTAATAGTTTATCATAAACTTGTGATAGGTTTATGAGAAGTATCTGTATAAAAGTTTTGTATACATAGTAATAGTAAATATTTTAGGAAACTTTTAGAAGTACATGAACAAAGTTAAAATCATGTAAATATGAATACAACTTTCCTAATTTCTTTCTTCTTTGTTTTAATATCTCTATAAAAGCGTGTACATTTAATAATTTCTTCCATAATTTTTTTGACAACTAAAATATCTCTATAAACAAATAATTATTATGTTTAAGAAACTTTTGTTGTATATAATGTAACTAAATGTAACATTTTCTTCAATATGATTCAGTAAAATATCTCCTTAGAACTTAGAACTATAAATTATAAGAAACAACTACATATTATTTTGTAAGGAAATGGATATATGTAACATTAAAATCACATATTTTTAAAATATCAATACAAGTGTACATATGTAGAAATCAAGGTTGATTGTATTTTATATTTATGAGCAATAACTTTTATACTATTTTTAGAGAGCACTAAAATCATCCATATAAACATAATTTGTACTAAGGTATCTTTTAAATTTCAGATTCAAAATAACATCTGGTATAACAATGATGATAATTTTGGAGTAAGTTGGCATATAGGAAATAAAAGACATATTTTAACACCATTAATATTACAAAGAAATTTTCGGAACATTAAATTGTATATATAAAAGTTTCATGTTGTCTAAAGTACAATTAACTATCTTAAGCAAGGGTTAGGATGATTTATGCTCAAAGCGTAGATATTTTACATTCTTAAAATTAATTTGAACAAGAATTTTGAACAATTCTTAACAAAAAAGTCGTAAATTGGTCAAAACAGTTTTAGGTTGGTTTGTTTTTTTCTCTTTCCACCTTTAATAATATAATTTAAGTGTAATATTAAACGTGTCAAATATGTTTCATAATTATTTAGAATACCCAAATTACAAATTATTACTTTCATTGTTTCAGTTGACTCCAGAGGATGAAGAGAGGAGGAGGCGAAGACGCGAACGCAACAAGATAGCGGCGACGAAATGCCGTTTGAAGAAACGGGAACGCACCGCCAATCTGGTGACCGAAGCCGAAACACTGGAGGCCCAAAATCTGGATTTCAAGAGCCAACTGTCGGAACTCCAAAAACAAATGAACACCTTGCAGAACCTGCTGTCCAGGCACAGGCCACAGTGTCAGCATAACATCGGACCCGCCACCAGGGAGCATCTGGGCAGACTGCCGCCGGTGTCATCCGTTTTGGAAAGTCATTCCTACAGCAGGCCGCCTTCGAACGAACCTGCGTTCCAAAATGTTAACTACTTCGGGAGGTCCGACGGCATGGCCATGTCGAGTAGTCCTTACACCCGTTCTACCCCGACCTACACCAGAACGCCGAATATCGTCGTCGTAGAACCGATACAAGATAACTATGACAACCAACATTTCACCGACCTGGACGATTATTCCTCCTTTAACACCCAATGTCATAATTATTCGGGCAGTCAGAATTATGGGAATTCCGGTTTGGACAATGGTTGTATGGCATAAATTATGTCAGAATTTGGTGTTCGTGTCCCTACAATCAAGCTGTGTGTGCCCTGTCTACTTGTACCTTTTATTATGCTTTGTGTGAAGTTTTATATTTTTATAGTAACGTATTTATGTACACTTATAATTGTTTGTTTTCTATAAAAATCTACTGCTCCTCTATGAAGAATTTGAATAATTCTCGAAGTCACTAATCTCGAATACTGAATTTGAATTTTAAATTAAATGAAATTGTGGTAATATAATACACGAGAGTAATATCATATTTCCGTACTTCGTTTTTAATTGTCTACCATTCTATACTTGCCTTATGAAGTATTATTCAATTATGTTTCGAAACAATATCTAATTTCTTATATTTTAATCGAAAATATACAGTCAAAAGGATAAAAATATTAAAACTTCATTAATTCATAGTTACTGCTTTCTTTTTCCTTTATATTTGGTACATTACAGGCTAGATTGTATTTATTTATTTTTACCTTTACACCTCATTTTATTGTTACCAGATCTGAAAATTACCAATGTTAAAGTTTTTAAAATATATTGACTGTTACATACTATATATTTTAATAGCCTTTACAAGAAAAATCTGTCATGGCTCAAAAATGAGTCTTTTTATGTGTCATTTTTTCTTAATAAAGGATGGATATAATAAAAATTACGAAACCGTATAATATATAAAAACTGACAAAGATATTAAATATTTTTTATACATAAAAGGTCATCTTTGGGTCACGACTGCCTGTTTTAATATTTTATTTTTAAGGATTAAAAAGTGATACAGCCTTTGGCATTGGTGTAGTACCACATGGCATTCCAAGTTTGTAGTACTAGTATTTAATGTATTTTTAAATGTTTAAATTTTTGTATATACAACTGCCAAATTTTACCTATTTTTACTATTCATTATGTTTGACAATATTTAATTTTATGTGAATTACATATTTTTCTATTTACTTATTTTAGTTTAGTTTTTATTCTTTCTTGTACCTTTCCATTTACCTGTTTACTTAGGTTAAGGCGAATTTGTAAATGAAATTTATTTCTGGACATTGTTTGTCTTTAGTTTTTAATGAAATAAATTTCAAATTTTTTAACTCAGATATCCTTTGTATACTTATTTACTTAGGCAATTATGGAATATAATTTGCTTTAAGATTTTTTTGCGCTGATCAAGGTACGAATTTTGTTACATCACAATTTAATATCGAAGAAATCGTATCCTTGTGTATTCCCATCAGAAATTCTAATCCGTTATTAGATATTGTTTTTATTGTGAATTTAATTTGTTGATTTGAATTTTTAGTTGGAATACAAAGCCTACATGCTTTTTACGCTCTATTATAAAAAATAATGGAACAATTTTCTAGATATTGGTGCTATACTGTGCCTTTTTGTCTTGAAATGGCACATGTGTTTTGCTTCTATTACAAAATAGCTTAGAGTAAAATGTAATTTTTGCGGGAACATTTAAAAATTGTATTCCTGCTTTCAAAAATTCGTCTCATACCAGTAATAAGAATACTTAAAAAATCAAATTGTGATATGAATTTCTAGAAATTTAACTTGTATACTTTATTTTACTCACATATTATTACATCTTTATACGTGCCATCACATTTTTACACAATATTTCTATTTTTTTATAAAATGAGTTAAACCTTTTTTGAAAATTATCAGTACTAAACGTCCAAATGAAGAATGTATGTTATTTATTTATTTGAATTGAACGTACAATTCAAAATATATTTTTTGTAAGAGATTTGCCAAATATAAATCATTACAATAATAATTTATGTCTTACTTTCTTTTGATACTTTTCCACACATGTCTTCTTTAAATGTTAGCAAATCTCAGAATAATAGTTATAATATATTGTATTTGTGCCTTATACATTGGTCATAATAAAAAAAGTCAACACTTTATACTGGAATTTTTATTTAACATCATCACTGTTTTATAATTACAAAACCTCAATATATTTTTGTTTGCTGGATAAATTTTCATGTTTCATTCATTTGCATATTTCAGACAACAAGCTCACTGTTTTTCCTTCCGTGGGGGTAAAATTATATTTAAGTGAAAATATCTCAGAATGGATTCTCAAAAAAGGTATCTTTGTCAACTGTTATCGTTACATAAATATATGTAATTTGTACAGGATGGGAATAAATAATAGACATTATAAAATTCATTACTTATATTTCCTTTTTACTTAAATTAAAACATTAATATATAACCTTATGCAACTTTTGCAGGTATCAAAGCACAAACTACATCCTTATCATCTTTACTCCTTAATTCCCATTTCACATCTACAGTAACCTACAAAAATAAAATTGTGAGTAGTAATATCTATGTATGCCGTTAGTTCCATTTACCTTGGGGTACTCATTTTCTACTGGCAGAGATGCCACATATTTGTACGTTTGACCACTCTTCATTGGACATTCTATTCCAGAATCTACACAAGCATTTGAATTCGGAATAGCAAATGGTAGAGGTACATTTAAAACTATTCCATGGACTACTGCTTTCAATTCATCAATGTCTTCCTCTAAAATATTGAAAATTGTACAATTACAGGTGATTATGTTAAATATAATAAAGACTTACTTGTTTTAAATGAAATTTCTATTGTAGCGTTAGTTCCTCGTTTAAGTATACATCTAGCGGGAGGATGGCAACCGCCTACTGTTACACTAACGATTTCTCCATTTACTGATCCTGAAATAATTAATGATAAATTATAAAATAAATAAAATCCGTGCCATTAAATGTATTATATTTTTATCTCGTTTTTTATTGGTACTAACAAAGATGTCAAGAATTATTAAATGAATTTTCAATTTCAAATATTAATTTTATAGTAATATTAAATTATTTCTTCAATTTATTTTTATTAAATACATTTTTCACAAAAAAGATATTAATAAACGAGTACAATAGTTTTTGTAGTAGACAATTCATTTATTGCAAATTTTGAGTTAAAATAACATTGGTGGCTGTTTAAAGGTTAATATATCTGGAACAAAATGTAGATATCACTATCATTCAATAATTGTTTGTTGTGATTCATGGGGTTATCTTTAAAAGGAATATGATACATGTACACGTCACACTCTTTTGTACATTCTGGCACTCTTGAATATAAAAGACAGTACATTAATTTATTCTTAAATTATGAACAGTGAACTATTAAAATTGTTTTAAAAATAATTTATTTTACCTTTTTTATATTTAAATATATAAAGCTACCCCAAATTCATTTTTTCTACATTTTCTTTTAATTATATTCTGAAAAATCACATGTATAATAATACTTCGCCTTTTTACAATAATTACATAACTTTTAATATTGTATATTACGAGGTTATCTCGATAATTTATACTATATTAAAAATAGAACACATAATTATTTAAATCTAAAAAAGTTATCTTAAAATAAGTAATAATCAGAATTAATTTAAGAAAAGCCTCATTGAATATTATACTTTATTTAAAATATCAAAAGTTTCATTTGGTTAATGGTAATTCAATTAAAATTAATTATAATCTCTTTCTTTTAACTGATATTACCATAATTTAATGGAACTCAACATAATCAATAATTAATAAAAAAGTTTTATAAAAATTTTATAGTAAAAAATTAAATTTTGTAGTTACTTACCACAATCATTAATGTCACAGAAGACAGCACAAAACATGGAAATGAAGACTAAAAATGAAACTGTTTTACTCATCTTGACTGATCACTTTTCAGAAGACAACTACTGATCACTGAGGAAGACTCTTGTCGATTACAGTATTTACATAAATTTTATTTCATTATCTAAGTTAAATAAAGAGCAATCTACTGCGCTGTCCACTTCGGACTGTCCTACGATCACGTTCATATCTCAGAACAAATATACGAGGGTTGACCAATAAAATTCCATTAAATTATTTAAATAAACTGGCCAAATATACATTAGATATTTTTTTAATTTCATGCTTTAATGTTACAATTCAGCTTTGTTTTTGAATTAATTAACCATTTTTTTATTCGATTTTATGAATGTTCAGTTTATTTGTGAATTTCTTTTTAGTATGCTAAAGTTTATACATATATCATTGCAATAAGTAATGATGCATTTTCAAGTTTTAGTATCATACAGGCTTACATTAATAATAGATACATTTAAATTAAATAACACATATAAAGTTTCAATAAAAGTACTAGACACTTCTTTTTAAATGTTAAGACAATAAAACCTTTTAAATTTCTTTGTTGCGTATTCTTATCGAAACTACGTAGTGAACAGCGTCGATGAACAATGGAACGTGTTTCGTAATTTTACTATGTTCTGTTTTTGCTAATTCTAATTTATACATGTTCTTTTTGTATTAATTTAGTGAATAGTAAATAGTTGAATAACTACTACTTAAATTGAAGTAAATGGGTGGTTGAATACACAGATACAGTACATATGCGTATTTAGCACTGAATAATTTAATGAAATTACCGCATGGACAAAGAAATATCTCGGATTCTCGGGTAATTGTACATACTGAAGGACTTCTCCATGTATATACAGAACATACAAATTAAACATATGCATATGTGTTATCTAAAAAATGATTAGACGACGAATTGTATAAATTTGGAACTAACACTAAATTAAAATTGATAAACAGTTCAAACTGATTAAATTAATGATCTTCTTTATCTCAATGGGTACACGTGTTCTTATAGTTTAATTCATTTTAAATACATTTTAATTCATAGTTTATCGAGTTGTAAAAAACGATATCACAATTATAAAATAATATTTTATTCAAATCTTTATTCCACAATTAACCAAATTTTCATATTTATACACACACACTTTATGAATGTCGGTAACGGAGTCATAATGATGAAACCTGGTATTTTTGTGACAATGGACACCGGAACAAACACGATCAACTTAATTATACATAATTAAATTATTATGTTAGGGAAGATGACATTGTACGACTTCGGCGTACTGTTAATTTGTTTATTCCTGATTTTTCAATAGAACTTTTAGCTAAATTTATTTACGTAATTGTGAAAATTCGAATTTAATTGGTTGTTAATGATGATGATAATTTTGAAAATTATTGCAAATAAATTTAAATTTTAACGACATTTAATTTTCTAAGCAGGAAATGTGCTATGATGTACCTAATAACACAAAAAGTAAATATAATAACATTTTCAATGATGTATTCTTGTTTAATAAATAAATAATGCGTTACACTTTTTATTTAAAATTTTTATTTATTTATTTTTAGCAGTACTGAAATGGAAAAAATAATCAGTACATAAAATAAACTGAATTAGAAGTTTTAAAAATAATTCTTTTGTTATTTTATTACTATTAAACTATTTTATCATTTCTCACCCAATAAGTATATTTATTTTTATTAGTAATAAAATTTTTTTATGGTAAGAAAGAAACAAAACTATCACATGTAAAAATTTAACAAAATTTAAAATTCACCTATTCACATACGATTTGATTGATTTAAGTTCAAATTTTAGATCATAATTATATAATTAATAATTACTAATATATATTACAAATATTTTTAAACCAGGTCTACTTTAATTTTAATATTTTTAATTTTATTAGATTTTTATAATAATATTTAGAAAAGTAATTTAGGTTAAATTAAATAATGTTAAATAGTTCTGTAACTAGACAACCCAAATAGCACGTAAAAAATAACAGACTTATTTTTATTTATAAAACAATATATCTTCGTTTAACGTTTTCAATTTAATAAATTTTAATAAAACACCAGAAATGCAAATGTATGTGTAGAACCGTATATTATTTGCAGTGTGGTCCATTTGAAAGCGGGACAGCCTCAAATTTGTATTTTTTATCTGATTTTGATAATTTTTTTTTCAATTGTCGTATTTATAGACAATGTTTTCTTATCTAGGGAAATTTTTTAGACATGAAAATTGAAGAAATCATACTAGCAATTTTTTACAGAAAATCTAACTATATAACTGGATTAAACATCCCCTGTATCCCCCTTTCAAATGCAAGTGTAAAAAATTAAAGAAATATAAGAGACAAAATAATCAAAATGATAAGTGAAATAGATTTTATTAATATAATTCATAAATATTTTAGTAATTCTTTTTGAGTAGATTTTACTAACATGTATATTTTTATTTTATTTGTCAAAAATAATACAAATTATTGTCTTCGTTCAAACATTTTTGAATTTAATATTCATATAAATTAATTTCTTTTAAATTGACCACAGAAATATTAATTATGTTATTTACTTAATGTTGGGTTAATGCAAACCATAATTACGGATAATTTAAAAAGCGCGCGTAAATATCAAATGAAAGCACTCCCAACGTAGTGACACGTCATGCTTCGTGGCCTGGCAAGTTGGTTCACTAAGGCAACGGTGCCTGTCAATTTGGCTTGATTTTCACTTCACCCAAGTTGCGTCCGAGTGTTAGATTGTTTTGAGCTTCCCACACAAAATTAACTAAATGTAAGCATCTTTTTTCTAATACAATGCGGTTGAACTTAAATTTGTGCACATTGGTTTTAATTTAATACGTTTTTAGCGTGATTATTTGTTTGTGTAATTTCGTTTTATTATTTTGAGGTTAATATGTTTTTCTTTTAGTAAAAATGGATCAGGTTGTCAGATACATCGAACCAGGCCGTCAGTTCGCCAAAGATTCTCTCAGATTAGTCAAAAGGTGCACAAAACCCGATAGAAGAGGTAAATATTATTTTTTTTTCTGTATTTAAGGACTTAACTTAAAGGATTTGCATATGTTTGAAACGTCAACGTGGACAACATAACAGTGACTTTTTATGACATAAAGTAATGACGAATAGTCAATTAAATATTTTTAATATATAATTTTCATAATTTAAAAAATAATACATGGTGTGACAAAAACAAATTTTTAAAATTTCAATTTAGATATATGCAAAGAAATGTGTAAAATTAACTAATATGTCACATTAACTATATTAACTATATTTTTC
The DNA here is from genome assembly GCF_024364675.1 of Aethina tumida. Classification (NCBI taxonomy): domain Eukaryota; kingdom Metazoa; phylum Arthropoda; class Insecta; order Coleoptera; family Nitidulidae; genus Aethina; species Aethina tumida. The sequence continues at coordinate 10,797,001 of NC_065441.1, forward strand.
ATTAATTTCAATAATTATAAACTTAATTTTGTGAAAAAATCTCTCTAATAAATTTAACAATAAATAAATTTGTCATCTTTAGATATGTGTATATATATTAATGTTTGTAATATTTCCAAATTTTGGTTGAGACATGCTTATATATTTTGCTTATGAAGAATTTTACATCAATAAAAATTATCAGCTGAAATCTCCTAATTTTACAAAAAAGTATAGAAATCTCAGAATTTTTATTAATAGTAAATCTATATATTAACTTTTGTCCTACACTAAACAGATTATTTAAATGTTATATATATATATATTTGCTTTTCTATTATTTGCGATATTGTTATGGTATTAACAAATGTCTACAAAAAGTGATCTAAACATTAAATATACTTCTATTTTGTTTCCATAATTTATTTATTATTATTTTCAGAATTCCAAAAGATTGCTGTGGCGACTGCAATAGGTTTTTGCATTATGGGATTCATTGGTTTCTTTGTGAAACTAATCCACATACCAATCAACAACATTATTGTTGGATCATAAAGGATATTATTTATTTATTTTCTTAGTTTAAGATTCGGACTTATATATGTAAAGTTATCATTTACATGATTTTTTTGTATTATCATACTTCCATTTCATTGGGTCAATAAATACATTATTTTGTATACAAGTATTTTTTTAATGTACCCCATATGTTTATGTCCCTTTATGTGTTTATGTGCTATATATGTCTTTAAGCACACGTTTTTCTAGTTGTATGGTTCAATATTTAATTTGGTAATTTTATATGTAATGCTTACAAAATTGGTAAAAATATAATTTGCTTCCATTTAATTCTTTTCAGTCTATTTTCCTTAAATCTTCCCTGTCCTTCACAAATTTCTTAATATTGTATATTTAAGACGATTGTGTTTCGAATAATATTTTTCATCTTATGATCCTAAGATTTTTTCAGGACTTAATTAGCGAAGCACAACTATTTTAGTAAAAAAGAACCATCTACATTTATACTTATAATGTAATTAACGTATATCTTAGAATATTAAATATGTTAGTTCTATAATTTAACAGAGAAATAATTGTATCCATTGAAAGCTTAATTTTTCGTTTCTTTTACAGCCCCAACATTGGGATACTGCAACGTTGTTTTTCTTTTTTTTTTAATATAAAAATATTGCAGAAATTTGGGTAAGATTTTAACAATATTCCGCAACCTTGCATCTAGTTTTATTTGTATTTGTATATTTATTTATTTACAAATATATTTAGACATCCCTTAACTAACCGATTATCTCTTGTTAGTAGAAATAATAGTGCAAGTACTTGTAAACCACGAATCAAATCAGTTATATGATATGTTACTATAGTAATACTCTAAAAAGTGTATTTATCTTTGTATATTTTATTAATTTTGTATATTATATTATAAATGTTTATTTTTCGGAATACAATAGGCTACTGCAATAGGTTTTTGTATTATGGGATTCGTTGGTTTCTTTCTGAAACTAACCTACATACCAATCCACAACATTGTTTTTGGATCTTAAAGGATATTATTTATTTATTTTTTTAGTTAATGATATGAACTTTAATTAAAGTTGGGTTAATAAATATAGTATTTTATATATTAGTTATTTATATATTTCCAAAATAATAATAATGTTTTCAGTCGTTCCTTTAAACTGAATATTTGAAGAACTCAAATTTCTATAAATAAAACAAGTTGTCAGTAATGTTCGTATATTCTAGTCAACATTTTTTTAATTGTGAAAATATAATCAAATTAAATGTGGCGTGCAGTTTCTTATTATTTAATATATTAAATTCTATGACTTGTATGACGAATTAAGTTAGAATTTTTATTTAACATCTAATTTATTTCGTAGTTTCCTTACCGATACTGCCTTTTCTATAGACATTTCTCCAAAACGACCTATGTAAAGAGCTAGTGGTTTTGAGATCTAATTATTATTAATGTTCGTATATTCTAGTCAACTTTAATTGTGAAAATATAATCAAGTTAAATGTGGTGTGCAGTTTATTAGTATTTAATATATTAAATTGTGTGATTTTTTGACGTATTAAGTTAGTTTATCTGTACATAAAAGCGGTGAAACTGTATGCTGTTTTAATAATCTAAAATAAAGAATTTTTATATACCATCTAATTTATTTCGTAGTTTCCTTACCGATACTGCTTTTTCAAGAGACATTTCTCCAAAAGGACCTATGTAGAGAGCTAGAGATTTTTGAGATCTCATTATTATTATTTGAATTCTGATATTCATACTAGTACTAAACGTGTACCAGGGAATTTCATATGTTGCCAAAGATATTGCAAAGCTCTGTATCTTAATTTCATTTGCAAACCAATAGAGTGCTATAATTTGATAAAGCATCATTGTGAAACAGACAATTCCAAAATATAACAGAGCAGATGCCTCTTGCTGAAAAAAATATTGTGCTCAGATTTTTGTTTTATTTCATTAAATTGAAGTTAAAATAGATGCTTTTTAATATCGCACATTCTATTATATATTATAGAAAAAGAAAAAAAAAATACTTACCATAATTATTGATATAAGCAGTGAAGCTAATTGAAAAGATGAGGTAGTAAAATCCAATAACATTAACATTCTTAGAGACTCATTCAATTTCTTTAAAAATCTAAAACAGTTATTAAACTTTTATAATGAACATATTATTATTAGTGTTTAATTATTTTGGTTCTTTTATTCATAACCGACTAGATTAATCTAAATGTAAAAAAGTAACGATTCTTCTTTGATTTAAAATATTTTTAAAATGTTGACTCACTTGATTATATTTTTATGTTCTTCAACGCACAAATATAAGGTAGTTTTAACAGCTTCTTCTTCACTACTTAATTTTTCCATGTATTCTCTCGAATAATACTTAATGTTTCTCAATACATGTTGTAAACATTCCAATCTATTGCAAATGTGTACCTCAAAAGTTAATACAAATAGTTGAGCCACTACATAAAAAAATCCGGCTTGTATTGCAATAATGCTATGAAAAACAAATCCAAAAGCAAAATGTTGATTTCTGTCAAAAGGAAAGTTTGCCACATAAGGTAATCGCCTTTTTACTGGAACTCCATCAATTTCCTTAATGCCATCCCATTTAAATACAAGCTCTATGTAATGCGTTATTATGAATGATGTACAAACACATGTACACAAGTATAAGAAAACCTTTGACGTAAGATTTCGTTTTTGCACATAACTCATAAATATCTTTTTCATTTCCTTATCTTTAGTTTCCATCATAGACTTTTCCGAATTTAAAATGATGTATAACAAATTTCTCATTTTTTTAGATTTGCAAATATATACTTTAAATAAACTCATAGTATATATGATACTTAAGCTGACATTTTCTAATATGGTTCCTTCCTGAAATGCAACTGGAATTTCCATGTACATGGTAACCATAAATAACATAAAATGCCATGTATTAATAAAGGAAAGGCATTGATAAAGGATTTGGTGTTTCCTTGATTTAATTAAATGTGTAGGCCATGTTCCTGCTAATAGCATCGACCATTTGAATATATTTAAGGTTTTTAGATCTATATCGTTCTGGAAAAAAAATCACCAATTAAATTTTGAAAATTCTGTATTTTATCATATCCGTAAACTATCGTTGAATTTATTAAAGAAAAAATAAAGTTGAAATTAATATAAAATATGTATATATATATATATATATATATATATATATATGTGTGTGTGTGTGTGCCAACTACTTACTGCATGCATGGTCACAGATGTAACATACTGAAATTATCCCTAGAAATACTGAAAACCTAGAAATCGTTGGTGTTATTACGTACGTTAGTATAATTACAAGTTAAATAGCTGAAGAACAATAAATAATTGTTTAGCGATTATTTCCTTGACAGCAAGGGGTATTTTGTGTATTACAAATTTGTAAATGATAGATAATGTTACCCATCAAGGAGTTGTTGTTGTACCTTATTAAGGACAATTAAATTTTTAAAAGGGGAAAATTGTCTTATACGTAATTCTAAGGAAGTAATTGGATACTTAATAAGCTAGGAATGAAACAGATAGGTAATATGTGTTTTAAAATTTAAACGTTTTAATCGATTCTAATGTTTCTATATTTTTCTTCAAGAAAAGAAATTGAAAAATATGCAAGGAAATCTAGCAAACATTAATAAAGTTTTAAATAGAAAAAGGGCATGCAAATAATTCTCAAACAACAATGTTGAGAGGCACATCAGTTTTTTATTTTAATTTAAAATAAAAATTATTATTACAATCTAAATTAGATATGAATACAAGAATCTAAATTAAAAGTTATTTTACAGTAGATAGGGACTACTATTTATAAACTTGGCAATTATGACATAAAAATGGAAAATTTGTATGAAATTATTACTGATCAATAAGGTACAAAGAAAACTGCTGATTAAAAAAAAAATACATTATTGATAAGGATTCTTTGGGAAATAAATATTTACATTACGAACTGCAATTCACAGTGTACGTTAATTTTAAATAATTTAATAAAAAATAATAGAGTACACTTAGGTTTACATTAGTTTACAATTTTCAGTTAAAACAATGGTGAAAGTTTCTCTATTATGATTATTGGCTTCTTTTTACTAGAAAATCTAAGAAAAAATTACCAAATCAGTAAAATAGTTTAATCAAAAGCAATTAAAAATCAATTTATTTCATTAAAGCTTTGACCACTTATGTTTTTATAAACTACAATTTTAATTCAGAATACAAATTTTACCAATCACTCATAACACATTGCTTTAGATTCATCGATATAATGAAAATCAATCTCTTCAGAATTATAATCAAATTTTAGAACTCCCGAATAGCCCGTTTTTTCATTAATTTCGAAATAGATTCCATCCTCTTTTCTAAAATTTGACCATAAAATTCAGTTGTATTGTTTATATATTATAATAGAGTTTTTTCCTATTTGTTCAGTGAACTTTTATATTTTGTAGCATCTTCATCGGAAAACAAGACAGTACTTATACAAATTAAAAAAAATAGAAAATAAATTACTAATAACGATATTACGAGAAATATAAATATAGCAAAACAAAATATTGTATTTTTCTTAATTCCATACTTAGTTAAATTATGAAATAAAAAATAAGATATATAATATATTCTATATGAAGTTGAGTTTAAAGAATTTAACTTGAAGTGTTAATGAGTCTTAATGGATTAATTATTTAAAAATTACTACATGAAAGACATTTTTTAAATATGCATACATTGCATTTTCCAGGACTGTATTCAAATGGAATAAATAATAGCGTTAGGGACTATACAGAATTAAAATTTCTGCAGTTGATTATTTCTTTCACATTTATAATCATATTAGTGGACAACGAAACGAGAGTTTAATAGGCACTATGAATTATAACTCTCCTATGTACGATCCAGGTAAGTCTAGTTGAGTGATTTTGTGGACAGAAAGTATTTAATCATAAAGAATATAAATTAAATTATCAAATTATACTTCTATTTAACAAAGTTAAAGTAAAATTAATATATGCAAAAATAATTCAAACCAAAATAAAAAAAGTTGTGTAAAATTTTCTGGCAAATATTCATGAATAGACAAGTTAATATTAAATAATTGAATAGTGGACGTTAAGTAGTTTGTATCCAGTACAATATATAGTGACTATTCAGAATTTTTTTAATTGATTGTAGACGACAGATAGTAGACTATGTTCTGAAAATGTAGAAAAACTTTTATTCATCGGCAAAATTTAAATAAAATAAATTATGATTATTAGTAATCACTCGATTTTTAAAAGTATTAAGTTCAAAACTTTTTTTTTAATCAATTCTAAAATTTTTGGAAATTCTCGTCACTAGAACTTTTCCTAATTTATTCAATTTCTATTTCAAAAATTTAAATATTTTAATTATTTATTATTCGGTACTTGAGTTAGATAAATTTACTTAATATTGACAATGTTTTTAAAAATTTAATGAGTCGGTTGAATTATGCTGCACTTTATTATCATCAAATTATATTAATTTATAGTGAAAGCAACCAAATAAGTAAAAAACTTTTAGTTAGACAAGTTTTTATCAATGACAGTTAAAAAAGTTTGATAAACATGAAAACAATTATTTTTGTTACAAAACAAAAAAATGCTAATGAATTAAAATACTGTATATAAAATCAAATAGTTAAGATTATTCTCATTTCTCATTTATATTCACTGGTTAATTAAATATTAATAATAATAACAAAAATAAAAAACAGTATGAATTATGATACTCTTTATTATGATCCTGGTAATACTCATTAATTGTTTACCTTTGATATTAGTTTTAATTTTAACTGTATTTTAAAATTAAATAGTTTTTTGTGGTAAAAATTATTCCTTAACTTCTTTTTCAGTTGATCGTCTTTTATTCATAAACAAAATTTCTCTTGGAGTTTATGATATTAAGATAATTCGTCTTTTATTATGGATAATACTTACAGTCCATTTAATTATAGCTGCAATTACAACTTTATATGTTTTGTTTAAATTTGACATGAACATTTTTGCTCAATATGCAGCAATATATTTTGGATTTATGTATGTAAGTAATACACATACAAATTTATATGTATTTTATAGTAATTTGTGTTACTTTTTTAATTGTACAAATTTATTTCAGTGCAATGTATCACTTTTAAATTCCGTATTTTACGCAAATGATTTTAAAAAGTTGTGTAAAGACATATTAAAGACAACACGAAGTCTTGAGGCATTGGGCGAAAACCAAACGAAAAAAATTAATCATATAGTAAAAAGCCTGGAAATAGTTTGTGTAGTATTCATATTGTTGTCATTGGTTGAAGTATATTTCTTCGTCCCTCTAAGTGGAGCTAGTGAAGACATGTATTTTGCAATCTGGTTTTTCAAAAATTATTGTGGATCTTTGCAAAAAGTTCTTATACCTTTATATTATTTAAGCTTTGTGGCATTGTTTCTTGGAAGTGTTGAACAATTTTTTGGTTTATATTGGGTTTGTTTTCAGATAATATTTCAAATAATAAACTTGTCACATTTTATTTCCAACGTCACTTCAAATATAACCAATAATGAAGAAGTACTTTATGATGATTATGAATATCAAAGCGAGATAACGAAAAGACTGAAATTTTGTATTAAATATCATCAGGAAATTCACAAGTAAAACTTTTTATCTACAATTGTCTCATTTTAAGTGCTTTTGTATTGTAGTATTACTGGCGTTTTTCAAGAAATTATTAAATATCCACTCTTGTCTCAGTTTATTAGTGGCACCGTACTTGGAGTCAGTATGATGTTTTATATGTATACAGTGAGTAACTTATTAAATGTCACAGAAAAAATATCAAATGTATAAAGAATAATTAATTTAAATAGTATCATCTTAAGTCGTCTAACTAATTATCTTGTTTAGGGAATGACACCAGACACCTATCCAAGAATGATTTGTTTGTCGATAATTACTATAACAATTTTAATTATGGTGGCGGTAATTGGTCAAAAATTTACAAATGTGGTAAGTAAATATATCATATGTGATTTAATCTCTGAATTACATGGATAATTTAAAAATTTAATCAAATATATATTATATAGTATTTATAAAATTATCTCTTCTCCTGTTCATTTGTTCATATTGTAGAGTGAAACAGTATTTGATGCTACTTTTGAAATTAAATGGTACACCTTTAATACAAAAAATAAGAAACTGTTATCAATATTCTTAATGAATTGCATAAACCCTTACACGTTAGCCATGTCAGAAACGGTTATTCTAGATTACACAATCATGGTTAAGGTAAGGATACTATTTTTATGTATTTGAAAGACATCTCGTTTATTTTTTAGGCAGCAAACAATTTATATTCAATGGCAACTGTTTTGAGTGGTTTTGCTAGTAGACAACATCAAACTGATTGATTATAATATTTATAAAATATATATTTAATAATGTGGGACAACTTTTAATAATGTAAAAATTTACGATATCCTGCAATATTAAATTAATCGTTAGAATTTCTTGATCAAGTTTGTGTTTTATTAATTATGAAACTATAATTAAATAATCCTTAATGTATTACACAATAGAAGTAATTATTTCATTTGAATTTACAAGTTTTTCAAGTTGTAAATATGTAATAATTTGCATCCATTTTGCCTTTAAAATCATTAAATTCTGTCGCTAATTGTATTAAATATTATCGAATCTCCAATTCTGTTCTTATTCTAGAGCAAAAAATCTGCTGCAATTAAGGTTTTAACGAGTACTAATTCTTATTAGAAAACGAAAATTGTTAATTAAATGACAATAATTTACAGTAAATATGAAATTAATAGGGCTTCTTAATGATGTTAATCATTTAAATATTTCTACTTACTTAATTGTCATTTTCGTCTGAAAGAGAATAGATAATATCAATAAAGCCTAATTATAATTGTTCTTCAGGAATAAGTAGTTACAATTTTATTTCGTTTTTTTTATATTTTGTAATCAATATGAATTATGATACTCCTATATATGACCCAGGTAATATTTTTAAATTTACATATAATTTTTATTGTAGTTATCTTTGGTAACTGATGTGTAAAATAAATTTCTTTTTTTTTATTCAAGAATCCTTTTATTCCTATTTGGTAGACACTTTATCGTTATTTTTTTTTTCTTCATTATGTTGCATTTTGATAATTCTGTTTTAGTTGATCGGCTCCTGTTTATAAAAAAAATTTCTCTCGATGTTTATGACTTTTTAATAATACGTATTCTCATATGGTTAACTTTGATATCCCAACTCTTTACAGCTGCTATAACACTAATATATTTTTTGATAGAATTTAATATGAATTTTTTTGATCAATATGCGGCCATATTTTTTGGATTTGTATATGTAAGTATCAATTATAAATACTATATATACAATATAAATTCCTATTATATTTTTTTCAGTGTAATGTATCACTTGTAAATTCGGTAGTTTACATAAATGATTTTAAAAAATTATGTCGTGAGACATTAAATACTATTAGAAGTCTTGAACCATTAGGAGAAAAACAAATAAAAAAAATTGATCGTATAGCAATGATTGTAAAAATAGTTTGTGTCATATTCATATTGCTCTCATTGGTTGAAGTTTATTTCTTTGTTCCTTTGAGCGGTGCTAGTGAAGAAATGTATTTTGCAATTTGGTTTGTTAAAGAATATTGTGCTGGCTTCTACAAAATTTTAAGTATATTGTATTACTTAAGTTTTATAGCTGTTTTCCTTTCAAGTGTAGAACAGTTTTTTTGTATATATTGGATATGTTTTCAAGTAATGTTTCAAACAATGAATCTGTCGCATTTTATTTCCAACATTACTTCAAATGTAACTAAAAATGAAGAAATGCTTTGTGATAATCAGGAATATCAAAAGGAAATATCAAAGAGATTAAAATTTTGTATAATGTATCATCAAGACATTCACAAGTAAGTGGTTTTCCTTTAGCCTTTTTATTGACAATATAAAAGATATAAATATCTTTTAGAATTGTTGGCGATTTTCAAGAAATTATTAAATATCCTCTCTTGTCTCAATTTATATCTGGTACAATACTTGGAGTCAGCATGATGTTTTATATGTACACAGTAAGTCTATATAAACTTATGTTTTAAAATTCGGAGTTTATTCGAAATATGTAAAATACTATTAAACTATTCACAATTATTCTAATTCTTTAGTTAATTATATATTTTTTTATTTCTGCATACATTTACATAAGGAGTTAAATCAATTTTTAGGGAATGACCCCAGACACTTACCCAAGAATGATTTGCTTGTCAATAATTTCCATAGCGATTTTAATTCTTGTAGCCATTATTGGTCAAAAATTTACTAACGTGGTAAGTCAAAAAAGTATATTTAATTTTGTATTAAATTTAATTTATTGCAAAATTTAATATAAAATTAATTAAGGAGTATTAAAAACTCTTTTCTTCACAAATAATTCTATGATTCTCTTAAAAAACATATATAAAATGTATATCACGAGCCATTCAAATTTTAGAGTGAAACAGTATTCGATGCAACACTTAATATAAAATGGTATACTTTTAATACTGAAAATAAAAGAATGTTACATATATTCTTGATGAATTGCATAAACTCTTACACATTAGCCATGTCAGAAACAGTTATTCTGGATTACTCAATCATGATTAAGGTAACGACATAATATTTAAAACATTATGTAAAGATTATGTATTGTCAATTTATTTTTAGGTAGCAAATAACTTGTATTCAATGGCAACTGTTCTAAGTGGTTTTGCTAGCAGACAAGCTCATCAAATTGAATTAGCCAATAATTAATAATAAGGAGTAGTTTTTCTACATTTAAACATTTAAATTTGAACCGTGTATAATTATTATAATAAATGTGTGATTAATTCTTTTCTTTTCTTATTGTATATGTATGTCTGACTTTAATGAAATTATGTCACGCAGAGAAAATTATTAATCTTGATTTTAATTAGAAATTAACAAGAAAATTTTCTAACCATGACAATAAATATATACTATAAGCAAAATTATAGAATAATTTAATTTATATGGAGCCACGAATCATGCGAACCAAAATTTGTTTAATGTTCCAAAAAGAATACCCTTTCTTAGTGAATATTAAGAAAGGGTGTAAGATCCCTAGTAATATCAGGAATATTAAACTAAAATTAAGATATTTGCTTTAAAGAACACCATCACAAATTAGATTCGTCATTTAATATAGATGTATTTGTTTGAAGGATTATTAATTATTTTATTTAATTATACATGATCTTGTAATATTCACAATGTATAAAAATATTTACACCTTCTGCAAAAGTGTAAAATATTATAATTAAATTTTATTTCGTTTTGCATATAATTGCAAAGTACACTGGAAATAATTGGCATTACATTATCTTAATTTGCAAAGATAGATCCCCCGCTTGTATGGAACTTCACGAGCGTTGATAAGTTGAAACAGGATTTGTATTATTAGATTATGATAATTATTCAAGGTTATGTTTTTATAATATTTCAAATTTGTCATGGAATCAATGCGCCCTAATTTTTAAATGAGTTTTCTTATTGTTAGCCTTTTTTGTACAAAACGTTGATGATTGTTTATATCCTATTAAATTATTATGACACGCAAACAAGACACTTACTAGATAATATGTTGCTATTTAAAGTCACTTAATAATTTTTAAGTAAGTGACACATCAATTTAAATAAAATTAAAATTATACCTATAAATCTATTAAAGTAAATTACATAATCACATGAAACTGTATGTAAGTAAGGTGTGCCTGAAGTGTTTTGATAATGATGAGATTTGTTGATGAGCTTATCGATGATTTTTGATTTGCATCGTTTTGATTGGATGTTGCGACGAATCCATTAGCACTAAATCACTAAAATTAATATTTGATACTTCCCTTATACGATATACTTTTCCAACACCTTTAAACAATTTCGAAAATATTTTAAACCCACATTTAAATACGTGGGGTTTTAAAAATATTCCGTTGAGACCTTCAAGCTACAATGGTACTGCACTGAGATAAATTTACAGGAAGCAGTTATCAATTTACATATAAAACAGACCCTCTTAATATTTATTCTTTGCTCACGACTATCAGTATCTAACCACAATTTAACCAATAATGATCAAATTGTACAATGTGGTTCTTTATTTTTGTTTTTTAAGTTATTATTTTGTTAACTGCAGATTTACAACAACAAGTAAGTGGTATTAACCTGTATTTTTTTTCAAATTTTTAACTAAATTTTATATATAATGCTGAAAGTTATTCATGAATGAATTTGTAATAAAATTATCTATTATTTCAATTTATCTGAGGTATTATCTTAGCATGAACTTATCTGAATTTATGTCAAATGATCTATTATATGTATTTTGTTAGTAAGATTTAATTATTTATTAACAAAAATCAAAAGGAATACCTACAACAACTGGAATAAAACAGCATATATATCAATAAAATAATTATACTTTCCTTGAAATCTAGATTTCGAAATCATATTTTTCTACTCTAGTTTTTAAACCAAAATCAATTAACATATAGAACTTTAAGATTATTATAAATATTTCATTCTAAATTTGTTTTTTACAAAAAATATTTTTCATTTTTAAGAACAAACAAATAAACTTTTAAATATGTGTTTTACACAACGCTTTAACGGAAATTTTTGTAGAGATAGGTCCTCCGCCCATATGGAATTCAACGCATACCGATAAGTTGCGACAGGATTTGCTCCTAAATTATGATAAATTCGCAAGGCCAGCACAACACGATGCCTTAACAACTGTTAGATTTGGATTGAGCGTTCGTCATATCGAAATTGATGAGTTCAAATCCACAATGACTGTTTATTCCTGGGTTAGACTGGTTAGTGCATTTATATTTTATGAAATAATCTGTTGTCTACATAGCGGCTATAAATTAATAAATGTTCATGGTAACATTATGGTATTATGCTTTCCTCGACATCACCAATAATTTTCAAACACAACACTTATGAAATCAAACATCTAATTAAGTCTTTAACTTAGGTTTGGGCTGATGAGAAATTGAAGTGGGATCCAGCGGAATACGGTGACTTGAAAGTTTTAAATTTAGCAGATCATGAAATTTGGCAACCAGATTTATTCGTTTATAATAGGTAAGCAAATATTTTGCTTTTCTATTAAAAATTAAGATACTAATTAGATGTTCTTCAGTGCTGTCACTACTGCCCTCAATCACTTTGGAAGCACACATTGTCTTGTATATGATAACGGCGAGGTATTATGGGTCCCCCCAGCACAATTTACTGTTCTCTGCCAACTTAATTTAAGGTATTGGCCTTTTGACACACAGGAATGCTATATGAAATTTGGATCTTGGACCTACAATGGTGATCAAATTGATCTCACAATAATGAACAATGCTACAGAAGTAGAGGTAACAACTTTAACGATAAAATTATTTTACACAATTTAATATTTATTCTTCTAGTTGGAATTATTAATAGAAAACTCAGAATGGACTATACTTAAACACACTATAAAAAGATCAGTAAAAATTTATGATTGTTGTGCTGAACCATATCCAGATATAACAGTCACATTTTATTTGCAAAGAGTATCCCCCTCATACAAGGCAGTTATCGTTACACCTGCTATTGGTAAATGTTGTAATATTTAATAATTATTAAAAATAATAGTTTAATTATTTACGGTGGGAAATAATTAACGGATATATTAGTTTTCTAAAATATGGAATAATTTTGAAACAAATTCAATGCCTTCACCTTCAATTTCTTGTTTCTGGATTTCAGTTTACGTTCTTAATTTTCATAGAAAACTAATATATTATACTTGTAGTCCAATCATAAGTAATTAAAAACTAATTATTTTCTATTTTTAGTCGTCATAATTTTGACCTTAATAACCTTTTGGCTACCCCCAATGGCTGGTGAAAAGATAATTATTAATGGATGCACTGCTGTGATCATTTGTCTTTTCCTGCTATACTTCACTCAAAAACTACCAGCAATGGGAACTCATACTCCTTTAATAGGTGAAAAACTTAATAAAAAATGTTAACAATATTTGAACGTGTTGTTTTTAGTATTATTTTACTGCCATTCTCTCTATATGGTTAGTTTTTCACTTATTGGCTCAGTCATAGTAATATGGTTGTCAAGGACCAAACACACCACAGGTTTGCCTTGGGTATTAAAGAAGCCTTTAACCGGAACTGTCGGAAGAGTTTTAGGACTTAGCACATACTTGGCGCAGGTAATGCGATTCAATGTTTCAAATAATTTGGTCCTAATTTTTTTTTATGTCTTAGTCTGGTTTAACTACTGTACATAGAGTGACTGCGGAGGAAATGAGAGATCACCAAGTGACTGATTTTGATGATCACAATAGCGGCGACGAACACCATATCATTAAGTCAGCGACAATAAAGCCGTCACTTCAAAATGATTGGATACTTTTGGCTGCAGCAATCGATAGACTTTCTTTTTGTTTTTATTGTTTTGTATTTGCAATTTTAGCTATTGTTTATTCTATTTAAGTCTTTTGTTTTTATTTGAATTTAAGAATTATAAGGCTTAATACAATTCGATTGTTTGAATTATAATGTTTTTGGTTTCGAAAGAAATTAAAATTTTAACAGCAAATATACTTTATTCTCTGTGCAAAAATATAACCTGTAGAACAACATATGCGACATATATAAAATAAAAGCCTAGTCAACTAGATAGGGACTATCCAAGGCACCGGAACCAGCAGCAACACCTCCCTCATTAGCATCTGACATTTTAGTGCGCAACATGTGTCCCACCTGTCGATTGACGAGGATTTTTTGCGAATCACTACAACAGAATTAACATGGACAAAGTTCTTATAAAATATAAACATTCTTTAAAATTATCTCTTACCCGATCACGACGCCGAAAATGCCCAGCTCGGACACCATTTCGGAGACCGGAGGAGGGTTGGGACCGCCGGCCCTCACCAAATAACCTTTAGTTATCGGCGGTCGGATCCGATCCATCAGGATCCAAGCGGCCCGCTCTTTCGAATTCTTCATTTTCAACAGTGCAGTGCGTATTTCTGAGCCGTATACGTTATTGCCACCACCCTCACGTTGTGGTTTCAACACGTATCTGGAAATAAACATTTGTGTGCATGCCTATGTGGACAGTATAACTTTCGTACTTCTCAGGATCGTTGAGAGCCATTTGAAGGGCACGTTCGCCCGTCTCGTCGAAGTCCAAGGAGTAAAGTCCGGTGAAAATCTCTTTGAGAGCCTCGATACTTTTCGGATCAGACACGAATTGCTCCAGAGCTCCCGGTTTGGCCAGTGCCTGTTGAACCTTTTTCGTGCCGGCCAAGTGATAGTGAATCGATGGACATTTTATAGCCAACGACCTGGGATTGAACGGAATGAAGCAGTTTTAATTGTATAACTTTTACTGTCAGCACTTTTACTCACCGTTCAATCATTAGTCTCGCGTCCCACTCCTTTTTTCCATGATAATGACCGGGTTCGTATCCGGCCCGGAAGTATACGACGGCGACTACATGCCCGTCTACTATCAGTTCATTCTCCGACGAAAGGGAACCCTTTAATAATACGTTATCGGTTTCATACACTTATTATTTGTCAAATTTTTGGTAGTGCACTAACCTTAGCGGCGATCTGCGTCAGTGTTCTGCGTATCACCTTCACCTCAGGATTCATATGTCGAATTTCGAACTCGTGGAAACGCTGATCGCAAATGTTATAAGTCACATCTTCGACCACGAATAGGATAACCGCCTCCAATTTACCATAGATCTTCCAGGCTTCGATCATGCCTCCACATAAGCCTTGAAGAGCATTATTTTCTGGCAACTAACAAAATATTATTTAAGATTAACACTGGTCAACGAAACGAATATTTTTAATTATTTCCTCTTACAATTAATTTAAAGTGATTTCAAATCAAACAATTAACAACACGAAGATCCTGTTTAAATAATCCGACTATACAATTAACAAAAACAATATTAGCAAATAGAATACTTCAAAAAATATAAGTGTAGTTATCAAATAAAGATGGTTATATAAGAACAAAAAATAAAAAAAGGCAAACTCTGTTATAAGAAATGTAGAAACCTTATTAAGAGTTTATATTTCATAAATTACTTGTAGTTTGAAATTTTTTGTTTCGATTATAAGAAAATGCTATTTTAACTTAAAAAACCTTTGTAGCAACAGAAACATACTTCCTTAATTATAGTATGATTTAGATCAATTTCTGAATTCAGTATGACAAAATACACACCACTATTAAATGTACATACATAACATTAATTGAGACAGATACTAAAAATAGCAAAGTTGTAATGTCTAAATAGATAAAATGTAGAGTTGGCATAATTTATCGTAAAATTTTTATAACCGATGCTTCAAATATTAATTAAAATAATTGTTAAATTTTAGGAAAAAGGTGAGTCTGGACAAGTATTTTGACAATAATTATTGTAAATATCAGTTAGCTCTTAATGAAATTTTGAACCAATTTTCTTTTACTGAATAGATGAATTTTTTATTTTACAAACGGGATGTTTTATTATTAGCAAAATGGAACAAGTTTATTTAAAATTTCAGATACTTACATTTGCAAGCTTATCGGAATGTCCCAATTCTTGTAAAACGTATCTAAAAAAGTTATTATGATTAAGTAATGTTTAAGTAAATTTTAGTGCGTTTTAGATAGAAAAGTGCAACTTTTAAAAACATAAAACATGAAAACCCACATTAATTTATTGAACTTGTTAACTTTTCCAACATGATAAACAACACTTAAATTTCTACATACAATAGTATGTCGGTACCAAATGAATAAATGAAATGGCAAGTGTCCCTGATGGAAAAAAAACGCATATCAAACGACAAATTGCGTTGTTAAAAAAGTTTTCATGTGTGTACCTGTTATGTTGCGTGATCCGCGTAGCGATCGCGCCGAAACTCGACGCCACCGTGTTAATTTCCACCTGTTTTATCGTTCCCGCCGTCGCCGCCTCCGAATCGGAGTGCACCATGTAGTCGGACCGCAACAGACCCAGTGTGACGCGCTGCAAAACAAACCACATGCAAAAAACATTTCGATACCACCTTAAAATCTACTGACAAAACAAGGACGGAGCAAGCCGGAAAGCGGTTGGTTAAAAGTTGCACTTTTCATCCACTGGGTCAATTTATTGTTAACGATTACCGTAGACAACAAACCTATGAATTCGGGAGGAAACCGGACCCAAAAATCCGAAACCGGAGGCAATGGTGTTCATTTCGACCTGTTTCCAACAGCAGTACGGTCTCAATCGTTCTTCGTTCAGGTCTTCGTCGCTGCTGTTATCCTGACGACACAGGGTCTCTAACATCAGATCGCTGCGCAGCATGCCCAACGACAATGGCTGGATGAGGACAAAATTGGTACGACTGACATACTAACTGCGTAAGACTATACGACTTTTGGATAGATTATGGTTGTCACAACTATATATTAACTGTTAGAAGTTCCGGGATCCCATAGTTAAAACGAATTAAACGAGGGTTTATAGCACTTTATTCTAGTATTATTGCTATTGTTAGTATTTGGTTAGATAAAATTAATTAAGAATATCTACGATATAATTGTATAGTATTCATTCATATCCGTCTTCCTCTTTTACATAAAATGGTACAAATTACATATATTTTTCCACGATTCATCAGTTTCGTTAGAAAGCCAATATCCTCGTATTTATCTAAATATTTTGATACTTTTTAATATTGTAAAAGCAAACTCCATTGATGAGTACTCCCTTCCACTAAACTTCTATAAGGAATTCAGGAGATCACTTTTTTTGAATTTTTCCTTTCCTTTTTTGACAACAATAATCCTAATAATAGTTTCTTGTTGTAATTAATAGATAAATCATTGATAAAATATTTTTGTTCTGTGAAACTACTATATAACGATTGTAAAATTACAAGAAAATCATTATTTATTATCATAATAATTTTGAAAATTCGAATAAAATTGGTTGACTGATAGTACCAAAAGTGAGCAGCACGGTTTTATTAAAATCTAAAGTCAAAAGACTTTTTTTCCGAAATATGACCACGAAAGTTCATATCAGTAGATTCAAATGTCATATAAAATACGAAATGCCATTACCACCACAAAACATTGAGAATCACATCACATTAATGGACAAAATAACCAAATCATCAAGTCGATTTTGATTAATGTTTTGAAAGGAGGAACAAAATGAGTGAAACAGTGAGGGAACGTTCAAAATTTGGAAAAGTGTCAGAAATGTGCAACGTGTCTTATATATTTAATCTATTATATTATTTTTTTATTCATAAGGAGAAATTATCCTTTTAATCAAAATCAATTAAATGAAGTGTATAATTACTATTACATTCAAATAAAATTTGTTTGTTAATATGTACCAAAGCAAATTAAAACCAAGGTTTAGTAATTTATGTTATCAAGCAAGTAAGGAGATTAAACTTATTACTGATTTAATTATTTTTGGTACACATATACATAAATTGTATTAGTTTTTATTAATAAATAACTTTTTAATAGTGTTAATAAATTTAGGAACCCAACCACAGAGAATTTTCATATTCATTTTTAAAATCTCTTTTGTCGAAATACACCAACACCCCACATAAAAATAATAAAAATGTATAGAAGACAAAACATTAGTCACATAGCACCATAACCTTATAAGTTAACTGACCTGGGCTACACCTTCCGTCTGTACTGTCTCATATATCTTAAACAGCCCCCCGGTGAACTCGTCGACCTGGATAGCGTCGTGCAGGCATTCGGTAAGAAAGGCGCGATCGTTCGCGCATCTGTGCACCAACTCGTTTAAGATCGTCTGGATGCGCACGGCCTTCGCGAACTCCCGTCGGGGAAACGGCGACGGCAAGAGCGTGAATGGCGCGAACGTTATGGAGTCCTCGGAATAGTTGGATTTCGGTCGCATCGCCGCCCCGTGCATCAAACACCAGTCCTTCGATTTTTCCACGATGTCGGTGAGGACGTCGTCGGGTAGCGGAAGTGGCACCACTTCCGGCAAATACGACTGTTGTTGGGCCATATTGTGGAACTGAATTTGAATTTCGTGTAATCTACACACATTAAATTAAATTTTGCTTAAACACAAACGTATTTATACATACATTTTACTATAGGCTAAATTAAAATAAGAATATATAGGGGGTCCCAAATTGGTTCTTTTAAGCTGTGACAAGTGTTTCCAGATTAGAAAAACTGAATCAAGTATCAAAATTCTTTGTAACATAATTGCCGTACAAAGTACATTTGAACATATTTTACGTAATATAAATAATTTACTCGTAATAGACAAAGACAACCAATTTGACACCGCAAACTAATTATGAATTTGGTTTCTTAAAATTATAAAGGAAATTTCAAGTAATAATAATACTTCCTCCTTATGTTATGCAATGAATTTTGGAAAGCTGAGGCAGTAATTTTGAAATTATGAAAAGTTTTCTAAAGCAAAGTTTGTTGATGTCATTAATTTTCACCAAAATATGCCTCTCATATGATGATCTATATACATGACAAATAATTTTTGTTATTAGTTTTTTGTTCAGAAGCATCAAAGTATTAAAGTGAGGACCAAATAAATGATTCATTTTACTTAACTTGGTGTTATATACATATTTGAAATAAGGTTAAATAAAAATAATTACTTAATTTTGTTTTATTTATTTTAACGATTTTTTTATTAACGAACTGTAAATTATTACATCCCTTAGGATGTTGTCCTTATTTTATTATTAATTTATAGTCAAAAAGTTGTTTACGGTAATTTTTAATGATTGACTTTATTATATTAGGAAAAAATACAATTTTCGTATTTTTTGGTTCCACATCTTTTCTTGATCTGATATTCACTAAATATGAAGTGAGTTTCGTTTTATTATTGTAAATGATTTTGATAAAATAAATGTCAAATCATTATTGTTCACACAAGGTTATAATAAGAATGAATAAGTCTAACCGAGATTAGATTATAAACTTACAGTAATTTAAATAAACAATTCTTGATAACAATGTTAAATCACGAGATCTATTAAACCATAAAATATTACGTACGTTTAATACCGATTAGCGTTAATAATTAAAATTTATTTTAACAAAGTCAGAATAATTTAAGTTTCATTTTATATTTAAATAAAGCAAACAATTTTAAGCGCACTATATTTATATTATTTCACTAGCAAATTAATATTTGTAAAATAATATACAACTTTATTTAATTCAAATTATTTAATTGAGTATATGTTTTTATTATTAAGAATATTAATGTTTATAATTAATAAAAATATGTATAGGTTAGATTTGATAAGCGAAACTATGTATTTTATTCTAAATGAACACAATTATTTAATACACACACATTATCGGACTCTATAAATAAAATACATGTAAAACTCACGTTTTGGAAAGTATTTAACTAAAATTTATAATAAAAACTAACAAATTGGTATCACGTATACTAAATTTTGACATTTCGCCATATTTGTTTACTTCAGTATTGCCAACTTTCTTAATTTGCCACTACCAACATATTATTAGTTGCTATGAAAAATCACTAAATTAATTTAAATGTTTGCATATAAATAAAAATTCATATTATAAAAGCATTGCTGTACATGTAACTATAAAACTAATAAATCTATCAATAAAAGCATGAGCAATATTTTCCAGTTGATATTGTCATAGATAATATTGATTGTCATAGAAAACTATTGTACAATAGTACTTTCTAAGGAGCATGAATTCTTTAAAGAGTAATTTTTAGTGACTTTCATTTTAATCAATGAAACAAGAGTGAGTGTTTATACAGAGTAGTAATACAAGTAAAAGTAATTATTATTTGTATTGCGTGGAAGGAAATAAATTATTAAAAACTTAAATTAAATAATAAATATAATTAATTATAAACATTTTGGATCAAACACACATTTTTGGAGATAGACGTCATATCGGAAGGCGGAATTGCAAAATTTACGTATCCATTGGTTCCACCACATTATTTTAGTACAAATAAAATATTCGTTACATTTTTCTCCAGGATATGATCGTCCGGAATTTGAATTGGAACATTTTGGTCTTGCTAAAAATGTAACTACATAAACAATAAATTAAGAAATTTTAAAGACTCGTACCTTGTTTTTCTGTCGTTGCTTCAGTTAGTTCTCCATTCGTTACTAAACTTGTCTCATTGTCAGTCCATTTTTGAGTTGATATTTCATAAACATCAACCAAATTGTTCAATTGTTCAGAAGACTTTCTTAAAAGTGGTTCCGTCCCTGAAGCATTTTTAACGGTTTCAGGCAAGTTGTAATACAAAATTGGTCTGTTTATTACAATTTCGTGGATTACAGTTTTTGGAGAATTTTGTGATTGAGTAAACTCTTTTTCATTTTTCTTAGGTGCGCTTATTTTGTTACTTTTTATGTTTATTTTTAAATTGCTTAAATCTGAATTCACTAATATGATATTTGAATACAATTTTTTTAACAAAACTGCTTCAGTTTCATTATCACTTTTTCCAATTTTTGTTTTATTTATATTGATTTTTATGTTATCAAGTGGCTTTTTTGGTTCAGTTTCATAATTTCCTGAAAAATTAGTTCTGATTCCAACTGAACTTTTAGTTGTAATTTCAAAATTGTCCACAGTTTTGTCATTTGTATAATTAAGATTTAAGCTATTCTTTTTAATTATATTAGAATTATCAAAACTTGTATTATATTCTATCATTGTTTCTGAGCATTTTATAACTTTTTTTGTTAAATGTTCATATTCATTTTCAGGTTTTTCACACTCAACATTAGCATCTTTTCTATTTGCATTTTGTGTTTTATTATTTTTTATTGATATTACAGTGCTGCTACCAAAATTTTCTTCTGTTTGGAATATATCAATTTCAGTTGACGTTTCTATTTCACTATCCAGATATTCAATGATATAGTTATATTTTTGACGGTCTTTTATAGTACTTAGTTCAATATCATAATTTTTAGTGATATTTTTAACATTGTCATTACTTTCACTCATTGTTTCTGTTATAGTTCCATAACCCTGAGTGTTTGTTTCAAAATATTCTTCGTTTTTTATTATATTATCTTTTTCAAGCTCATCATATTCATTCATATATTCAGAGTAGTCATAATTTTCATGATTTTTGAAATCAATTGTTTCAAATCCATAATTATCAACTGTTTGTACGGTTGGAAAATCATAGTTTTCCGTGTAGCTTTCTGATACATCTTCATAATTAGAGTCAAAGCTTCCAAATTGTTCATTGTCTTCTATTTCAATCTTTGTTTCATTCTTCCCTACCGGCATCTCCGTCACAACTTCGAAATGTTTACTAGAATTTTCAAAAACCTCATTATTTCCTAATCCGTTTTGTAATTCAATTTTGTCAGTTTCCAAGTTCGCTTCAAAATTTTCTTCCTTTTCTGTCATCTCTTCCA
This sequence comes from Aethina tumida, assembly GCF_024364675.1. Taxonomy (NCBI): domain Eukaryota; kingdom Metazoa; phylum Arthropoda; class Insecta; order Coleoptera; family Nitidulidae; genus Aethina; species Aethina tumida. The sequence continues at coordinate 10,819,162 of NC_065441.1, forward strand.
TTTCATGTTCTTGATTTTCATCTGAATCTTCTGTCTCAGTAACTATATTTTCATATTCATTTGTAACTCCAAATTCATACATTTTGGTGAACTCTTCGATACTTTCATCATGATTATCAGGTACATTTAACAAATTTGTAGTGAATGTTTCGAAATTTTCTTTGTTTTCTTCTACGCGTTCTGTTCCTCGTACATAATCAAATATATTTTGCATATTTTCGGTGGGTGTTTCAGAATTTTCTTGGTTTTCTTCTATGTGTTCTGTTTCAGTTACATAATTATCAAGATTTTCAAAATCATCTTTTCCAAAATTATTATTTTGTAACGGATAGTCTATCTGAGGAATTTCATATTTTTTTGTGGAGTTATCTAATTTAACTTTATAATTGTTTAAATCATTCGTAATTGTGATTCCCTTTTCAGATTCTGTTTTATTGATTTCTGGTAAATTGTTCGTTTCATCTAGAATGCGTTTCAATTCAAATAATTTTTCCCTATTTTCTGCATCTAAATTTTCAAAAATTTTCCAATAAGAATTCTCATAAGCATGTGTACATCTGAAAAAAGAAATAATGTTTATAAATATTTAGAAATTAATCCAAAGTTTTAATAATTAAATCTTACGGTTCTTTTTGATTTTTTGTACAATAAAACTCTGATGGACAGAAAAAAATAGTTTCTAATATTGCCAATTTCCCGTTAAATGATGAACAAAATGTAAACATGTTTTTTTCCAAACAAATTGTGGAATTTTCACATTTTAATTCTGAATTTTCCAAAATTTTCCAATTTATCGTTTGAAATTTTGAAACCTGAAGAATTGTTGACAAAATCTACAAGTAAATTTAATGAAAACACTATTTAAAACTGAAAAATAAATACTTACCAAAATAACAAAAAACATAATAAACAAACTTTTTTTATTACCATATAACCAACATTTTCCATTACTAATAAGAATTTCAACGCTACAATACTAAAATAACTGTTTTTTGTTAATGTTTACAAACAAATTAACATCAGTTTAACTCATACTAGCTAAATAACTAACCGCTATGTAAATTCATTTCATTCACGTACTCATATATCTGGCCAGCAGTGATATATCATCATATATATATATATATATATATATATATATATATGATCGCCAGTTTTAAATTTTTAAAAAATTATTCAATTGTTTTGGTTTATTTAAAACTGTCATTTTTGATTTATTTAATTTTGAACAGTTAATATTCGTTACTATGGTTGGAAGAATATTAATATTTTTTCATATATTTTCTTATTAAATTATGAGAAATGGTTTAAAATGTCATTAGAAAACCTAAATAAATAACATAATAAAATATGTTTGATGATTTGGGAAAGGTATGTATTCGGTTAATTAAATCATATTTGTCAATCTGTAATTCATAGTTTTAGCTTATGACATTTCCAACTGCACAACTGAAATTTGAAAAAACAGAATTGCTTTTGAAAAGATTCAGTGAAGCGAAAAAGAAAATCAATTAGACGTTATATTTAAAAATCGTTAATTTGAATTTCAGAGGATCTACTACACATTTTGCTGCACTGTTATAAAAAAATATTATGTTTTTTATTAAATTTAATTTTTTTTATCTCCTATTTTAGGTCATATGTTCTATTGATAATCCACCTGTGTATTTGAATTTAGAGCCGGAAGAATCGCCACTTATTTTTGAAGAAGTATCTTTTAACATTAGCGATAAGAGACCAGGATCTGAATATGTACTAAAAAATTTTGATTATAATTATTTTGCTATTGACAATGAGAATAACAGAAAGGAGAAAGAAGATATAGAAGCGGAAGCTGATTTTGATGATAAAACGGAAGACCGTGTAACGGATCTCACTTCAGCACCCAGTTCAGTTAACATGGAATCTTGGATAATGGGTGCATATGAAGAAGACAAACGTTGTAAGTATAAGTTTAAGAATAAAGTTAATTAGTGAATATCGAACGACTAGTTTATAATATTTATATTTTTTACATTTTTTAAAATAAAATGTGTTTATGGTGTGTGTAAATAAAATAAATTATAAATTTTACTGTTAAATTTTTTTCTAGGTGGTGATAAGTCACTTCCGGAACCACCCGATACATTAAGGCAAGAAATTGTAGACGAAGAAATCAACATGATAGAACGCTCTCCATTATTTCCTGAATTAGACCTAGTACCACTAATTGAAATAACCGAATCACAGGAGAGAATCATAAAAGACAATTTAAAAACTATGGATGAATATCGAAACTATGGTAATCTAAATAGGAATTTATCTGCACGTGGTTTACATCCTCGGAGTACATTGGAGAAATCAATTAGTGATAGTTCTGATGATCAAGTACAAGATGAAAAAAATCAACATTCCAGTACCGGATGTTGCGGAAGAATCATACGCCGCAAAAACAGGAAATAAGTAGAAATGGCTGTTTATTGTAGATCATTTTCATTAATAGGTTTTTGTATTTTAGTATTATAAAGAAGGAAGCACAACAGCTCAGCATTTAATTAAGTATTATAATACGAAATTTTCATTGCAACATATATCATAAATGTTTATATTAAGTGTGTGAACGTTGATCAAGTGAGCTTCAGAACTCAAATGAGATTAACAGGGTAGTTGTATGTTTACATATAGTTTCCACATAAGAATTGAACAATATTTCTAATAAAGAAAGTTATGTCCACAATTCAGTTTTTAAATTTTAACGGTTAATTTAAATAATACCACCATAAACAAAATTGGTCCATTTAATTTTTTTATTACATTAATAGAAAAAATAATATAAAATATATAACCGTTATGTTAAACCAAATGACGCAGATAGAAATTTGTCAACAGTTTTATCCAAACTATCAAATAAATCTTCCCCTGGTGTTTGTTTTCTAGTTGCTGGCAAAGCTATGATAGTTACACAGAAATTTTGGGGCTCTGGCTTAGGCGTCGTCGTTGTGGAAGGAGCAATTGTTGTAGGAACTGGAGTAGTTGTTGAATTTGCTGCATTATTAATGTTACTAGCATTAATTGTCGAATTTGCTGTATTATTATTACTACTAGTTACATTGGTGGGTTCAACTAATATTGTGTTATTAACATAGGTAACACTTCCGTAAATTTTGGCTGTTGAAATACAAGGAATACTAACAGCCGTTGTATTTTGACTGCTACCTTTACATTCCGGTGCGTTCTTATCGACACAAGGAACAGTACTCTTAATGCAATTTGTATCCTTAACATCTTTGCATGGTACTGTTGACAGTGCGCTTGCTACACACATAATTGCTCCATTGCTGGTACACAATGAAGTGGTATTTGCAGGACAAATACTACCGCTGTCACCCACACAACCTACTACTGTATTCGATTCAATAACCTTTTCTTTTTCCACTACCCTTTCGTTGTTGTGATAGTAGTGATGCACTTCGTAATGATCATATCTGGGTCTGTAACCGTCGTAGAAGTTACTACTGTATGTGTGATAAGTAGGTGTAGTAATTTTAGCCAAGGAATATCCTAAGAAAAACCCTAAAGTACCACTTCCAGTATCATGTGAATGATAGGTATAAGATGGATAAGCTATTGGAGCAGAATATCCATGATGGTTGTTAATGTTATTATTATTAATAATCGTTACTGCACCTCCGGGTGGGTGGTACCCTCCCTGATTATATGCATTTCCTCCTGGTGGATGATATCCCCAGTTCTGTTGGGGATAAGAAGCTTGCGGAGGATGGAAGGTTCCTCCAGTGTAAGTTGGTTGATATGCTGGTAGTGCACCACTTGGAGTATACGCGGGTGGATATGGGGGATGTCCCGGACTGTATGCAGGTGGATGCATTCCATATGGAGGAGGGGCTATGTAGATAATATTGAGGTAATTAAAATTTCATTTAAAATTTGTAATTTATAATTTATGAATTATAATAAAGGAAATTAATTAATACATATATACCTGAATTTCCTAAATTATTTGCCTTTTGTGGTGCTCCCACTGGTTGACTTGGACTTGGATTTTCTATAATATAAACACATCTATTATAATTCTTGAACTATGATAGAAATTATTCAGATTAAAAGACTGATCACTGAAGATTATTAGCACGCATAAACTAATATCAAAATTAAAGAAACAATAGAAATAGAAATTCGTGTAATTGTTTTCAACCGTTAAACAAGTTTTGTGGTAATTGATACATAAACAACTGTTAAAATATTAATTTTACGCTCTTAAATTAAAACTTACGTAATGGTTTATTGGATATTGGAGGTCCTATGGGCTCGTTGGGCTTTTTGAATCCTATCTCGGGAGGATTTTTATTGTTTGAACTTGTTAGAGGAGCTGAAGGTTTGTTTGCAGGTGCTGGTGGATTATATGATGGATAACTAGGTCTGGCCTTTGATGGCTCATAATGCGAAGGATGAGTAAATGTGGATGGAGATGGATGTGAATACGAAGGTGACGGATGTGAATAAGAAGGTGACGGGTGTGAATAAGAAGGCGAAGGACGTGAATAAGAAGGCGAAGGGTGTGAATAAGAAGGACTTGAATAGGACGGTCTTGAATAGGACGGTCTAGAATGTGATGTCCTGGATCCTAAAAGTTGAATTATTTTTAAAATCAATATTGTGAATTAATAAAAATTATTAAATTAATTACTGAATGTGGAAATTTCCATGATTCTTATATTATAAACTCTTGACAATATATAAAACAAATAAGTAATTTGAAAATATTATAAATTTTTTAACATACTCCAAATTAGTTAAAAGAATTGTTATATTTTTAAAAATCTTACCTCCCCCTGATCTTCTACATTCTGTACAAACAACTAACAAAATAACAATAATAACGTTCAGAGAGTATTTCTTCATGTTGTTTCGAAGCACTAAAACATATTATATGATATTAATTTCATTTAATATCAATAATTATCTTTATTTACATTGCGAGGTCAAAGAACAAATCGCACTGTAAAACAAATCTTGTTTTCTGAAATTAAACCTAGCAATTCACCATTATCACTTATGAGGAAATATTAATTTTAACCTGGAGTGAAACTTCTCAGTCTCGTCTACATCAGTTGTGGGGTACAATCATGAGTCCTATTGAGAATTAAAATTAAGAATGCAGTCACTTGTAGATGATGACGTAAACAGAAAGGTTTTTCCCAGACAGTGTTGATAATGAAGTAGACGACTCATAAACGTCTGGTAATGTTTGTTAAACTATTTCAACTAACCTAGGGTTATCTTCAGTCAAGGCAGAGTCCTTACTTGTTTCTTGTCTATCACTGTCAATATACGTATCGCAGGAACACCTAACACAACTCAATTGTTGAACATATATTATAATTCGAGGTAAGAAAACAATGATTTGTTTTTCTTGTATTACCTTTAACCTTCAACAAAACCGCCCACGTATTTGGCTAAAATTAATACATTCAACATTTGTTCCTTATTATGCTGTATTATTTATAAACAATGTCTTGCAATGAAATGACCATCTGGACATGTATATTACACTATTAGGTTAGGTTTAATTTCGAGTTACTGTCTTAACTATCGAAAATACTTCCGAAAACTGGTCGTCGCAGTATCATTTAAATTTAATTCAGATAGAAAACATGAAATAAACGAAATTATTTCCTTTATAAATAAATAAATAAATAGTAGTTTATGTTCAAAGTAACGGTGTATGGAATTTTATAAAGATTAGCCTTATCATTATTAAATTTCTCTTGAAAATTACGTACGAAACATGAATCATTATAATCATTTTCTCATATCTGCGGAAGTTTTATGGTTTTTAGTTTATAATGTGCAACTGAATTATTAAATATCAGAAAGTTTAGCTACCACAGTTAAGGTTAAAAATAGATTTTCTGTAATTAATCGATTTTAAGTAAGTATCTAAGAAGTTTTAAACAAATTTTATTAATGTAGAATTAAAAAGACACAAAAGTGCATTCAGTGTTATAGAAAATAAGACATATATATCCAATAGTCCAATTTTATCTTTCGTCCATCCAAATTATTAGATTTTTAAGATTGTACTACTCTTTTTTTGTACAATTTTGATATGTGTTAAATTTATACAATATGACTCGGTTATGAATGAGTTACTTATTTTGTAAACATAATTATCAAGAAATATTATTCAGTGTCATTAATAGGAATATGAGTGTATTATATTGCTTTCTTAATAATTCATTCTTATCTGTATTTTAATTCCCAAGACACTGTTAACAAATACACTTATATTACCAATAATTCTTGTGATTTTTCAATTTATTTCCAGTTTATAATCAATTAGTTGATTGTTTTGCACCAATATTTCGTTATTTCAAATTTGAATGTTGAAATAGTGAAATGACAGTCATTTGATAATATTTACAAACAATATATTCTACCTGTACTATTTTCTTTATTTAATATTACAACTTTCTTCAAAAATACCATTTCTTTACAATATATTTTATTTATATAGATTATATAAAAGAACATGAGGAAGAAAATCTTTTAACGGATTATAGTTCAATCAGCGGATCAACCATGAGAAATAAAGGGTTTATATCCGATGATGATGAAAAACGCGGTATTTAAAAGTTTCTTTAATAATTAATTATTTCATTAACAGGTACGTAAAACCAAATTTTGCTATTAATATATAATAAATACAGGTAGAATAAAATCAGTGGGAGAAGGTCTAAGGGAAGAAATAATAGATAAAAAGAGTTTTTTCTTTCTTATCACAATGGTAAAAACATAATCTACACATAATTCTAATTGTCTAATTATTTCAAACCAAATGACGCAGTTAGAAATTTGTCAACAGTTTTATCCAAACTATCAAATAAATCTTCCCCTGGTGTTTGTTTTCTAATTGCTGGCAGAGCTATAATAGTTACACAGAAATTTTGGGGCTCTGGCTTAGCCGTCGTAGTTGTGGAAGGTGCAGTTGTTGTAGGAACTGGCGTAGTTGTTGTAGGAACAGGCGTCGTTGAGTTATTAGCAGTTATTGTCGAATTTGTTGCATTATTATTGTTACTAGTTACATTGGTGGGTTCAACTAATATCGTATTATTAACATAGGTAACATTTCCGTAAATTTTGGCTGTTGAAATACAAGGAATACTAACAGTCGTCGTATTCTGACTGCTATCTTTACATTCCGGTGCGTTCTTATCGATACAAGGAACTGAACTTTTAATGCAATTTGTATCCTTAACATCTTTGCATGGTACTGTTGACAGTGCGCTTGCTACACACATAATTGCTCCATTGCTGGTACACAATGACGTGGTATTTGCAGGACAAATACTACCACTGTCGCCCACACATCCTACAATTGTATTTGATTCAATAATCTTCTCCTTCTCTACCACCTTTTCGGTGTTGTGATAGTAATGATGCACTTCGTAATGATCATATCTGGGTCTGTAACCGTCATAGAAGTTACTATTGTGTGTGTGATAAGTAGGTGTACTAATTTTAGCCAAGGAATATCCTAAGAAAAACCCTAAAGTGCCACTTCCAGTGTCATGTGAATGATAAGTATAAGATGGATAAGCCATGGGAGCAGAGTATCCGTGGTTGTTAATATTATTATTAATAATCGTTACTCCGCCTCCCGGAGAGTGGTGTCCTCCTTGTGGATGATGACCCCAGTTCTGATGGGGATAAGAAGCTTGCGGAGGATTGAAAGTGCCTCCATTATAAGTTGGTTGAAATACAGGTGGTGCACCATTTGGAGTATATGGGGGCGAATAGGGAGAATGTCCCGGACTGTATGCAGGTGGATGCATTCCATATGGAGGTGGGGCTATGAACATAATATTGAGCTAATTAAAATTTCATTTACTGGACTATATGTAATTTATTGAATTTAAGAATTATAATAAAGGAAATAAATGCATATATACCTGAATTTCCCAAATTATTTGCCTTTTGTGGTGGTCCCATTGGACTTTCATTTTCTATAATAAAAACATCTATTTTAATTCTTATACTTTGACACCAATTTTTCAAATTTCAAAAATGCGTTATTATTTTCAAGCATTAATTAATTTTTGAGCTAACTAATATAAAAACAATATATTAAATAAAAAATAATTTTAGTATACCTACTAAATTAATACTTACGCAATGGCTTGTTGGATAAAGGAGGTCCTATGGGGTCGTTGGGTTTTTTAAATCCTATCTCCGGGGGATTTCTATTGTTTGAAGTTGTTGATGGAGCTGAAGGTGCGGGTGGATTATATGGTTGATAACTAGGTCTGGGTTTTGGATGTGTTGTCTTGGATCCTAAAATCGGATATAAATTTTAACATAAATATTGTAAATGTTATGTTTTTAATAATCTTACCCCCTCCTCTTCTTCTACATTCTGCACAAACTACTAACAAAATAATAACGTTCACGCAGAATTTCTTCATAGTATTTCAAAGTACTAAAACATTATTATTTATATTAATTTTATTGGGTACCAATAATTATCTTTATCTACATTCAGAAGTCAAAGAACAATTCCAATTAAACCTAGTAGTTATATCATTACCATTTATAGGGAAATATTAATATTAAATCGATGTGAAATTTCTTAGTCTCGTCTACATCTGTTGTCGATCACAATCATAGATCTTATTTATAATTAAAATTTGAATATTGAAAATAAAGTAGACGACTTATGGACGTCTGACAATGTTTGTTAAACGATTTCAACTAAGCTGGGGTTATCTCTAATTAGAGTAGAGTTCTTACTTGTTTCTTGACTATCACTTTCAATATATTTACGTACCGCAGGAACAACCAACACACTCAATTACTGACCGAACATCTTATATTATAATGTAATGTAATAAAATATTTTTTTTTTCTTGTATACCTCTGACCTTCAACAAGGTTCCCACGTATTAGACTAGAAATAATACATTGAAAATTTGTTCCTTTTTGTGCTGTACTATTTATAAACAATATTTTGCAACGAACTGACCATCTGAACATATGTATTACACTACTAGGTTAGGTTTAATTTCAAGTCACTTTCTTAACAGTCGAGAAGACTTTCTAAAACTGGTCGTCACGGTATCAGTTATGGTAAACCTAACTCAGGTAGAAATGATGGTGCACTAAGTAAGGTAAAACTTAATTTTAAAATTGATGTTCAAAGTAACGGTATACGGAATTTTATGATAATTATTCTTATTATTATTAAATTTCTCTTGAAAACTACATTCGAGACATGAATTATTATAATATCATTTTTTCAGATATCTGCGGAAATTTTATTTTATCTTATGTTTTGCAATTAATCTATTTTCAGTAAATATCTAAAAACTTTTACAAAAATTTTATTAGTGTATAAAGGTTGTGCTTCTCTTTTTTCCCACAATTTTTGTAATTGTGAAATTCGTAAATACATACATAGTTATGAATTAATTTGTCCTTGTTTTTAAAGATTCTCTCATTCATTTCAAATGTTTGATAAAGGGCCAATTATTGTTGGGAAAGAGAAAGATTGTGAAAAACATGGGATGAAATTTATATAAATTATGCAAGAAGTATATTGTTTTCTAAATTTATGTTTGCGTTATTAACTACATTAATTATATTTGTATTAACGATAGCGATAATAATTATGTTTGCATTAATGGACGTCAACATTTCCAAAAAATGAGTCACTTATTTAATAATCGACAACAACTATTGTTTATTGATTTAAACCAAAATCTCTTTTCAAGAATATTAAGAAAATTAATAACAATTAATTGATGAAAGTAATAAAAAAGTTTCATTTTCATCGTGAATCATAATTTTTGTATTTTGAGTATAAAAAATACTTTTAATAAAATAGATACATTCGTCTAAAGTAGAACAAGAATTGTTCAGATTGTTAAACTAAGTATTTGAGCAGAAAATTTAATCATTTCAAATCAATAAATAAAGATGCGAATTGCATTAATTCAAAACTACTTATTAAAACTTATTGTTTAGTTGATATCTATGGTTACATATATATTCATGTCATTTTTGATTGATTTTTGAAATTAAATTGAATGAAAAAAATGATTTTTCAAATGTATAGTTATTCACACATAGTAAAAAACAGGTACGTATCGAATAAACTAATTCAAATATGACTATTTAGTTTATTTAATGTATTTAATTTGAGGTTTTCAGGTGTGGCCATTTGATATTTTATGTTCAAAAAACAAACAACCACTAAACGTTATATTTTTGCTGCACTGTTAAAAGAAAAAAATGTTTGAAATTAAATTTTAATACTTTCTTGTCCTTAATTTTAGTCCAAATGTTGTAAAGAGAAAACAATATTGCATCCGATTTTGAAGGTAGTGGAAGAAAAACAGGCACCTATTAAGGAAGAACCGTATGATAATGAAAGCGAAGATGAGTTTCCTGCATACGAACTACTACATCAATACGATTTCGATTATACGGCTATTGAAAATGATAATAAGAAAGGTAAAACAGGAAAAGATGAGAATCTAAAAGATTATGTGAAGGAACATGAGGAAAGAGGAGAAGATGATGACAGTGAGGAAGAAGAACTTTTAACGGATTATGGTTCAAACGCAGGATCAAACATCACAGAAAGTGGAATTATATCTGATGATTATGATCAAAGAGGTATTTAAATTTTTTTTTAATAATTACATTTATTTCAGTAATAGGTGTGTAAAACAAGTTATACATTTTACTATTAATATATAATTAATGCAGGTAGAATAAAATCAATAGCAGGCATTTCAAGAGAAGAAATAATAGATAAAGACATCTTAATGATAGAACGCTCCACATTATTTCCAGAATTTGATATAATACCTGCAGTTGAAATAAGTGAATCTCAAGAGAGAATTATAAAAGACAATTTAAAGACTATGGATGAATATCGAAATTATTTATCTTATAGTGCAAATATGAATAGGATTTTACCAGCACGTGGTTTAATGCCTCAGAGCACTTATGAAAAATCAAGTATTGAAAGTATTGATTCGGATGTGGAAGTAAACGTTGTCGAACATGAAATTTCCAGTACCGGATGTTGCGGAAGGAAAAAACGACGCAGAAAGGAAAGGTAAGTAGAAATATCAAAATGATATTTATTAATAAATGTATTGACATTTTAGTAGTGTGCTATAATTGAAGGACACAAAAGAAGAATAAACAATATGGATATATTCTAAATTGATTTAAACATGTAGTTACTGGCAAAATATATCTATTCCGAATAAAATTATATCCAGAATTGAGTTTTTTTTCTTTTCACATTATGTTTAAATCAAATGAAGCACAGATTAAAATTTATCAACAGTTTTTTCCAAACTATCAAATAATAATTGTTGCATTTAAAAGTCTCAAGATTTGTCACCAATTGAACATGTGTGGAACATCAAACCCTCTCTCTGATTTAATTAGATTAAAGTATACTAGAGTCATTTTTCAATATTTTATCAGTTTCTACTCTATATACCTTTATACCAAGAATTAATGGAATCTATGTGTAAAATTAAAAAATATGTCGTTTTCTATTTCCAAAATAGCATAATCGTGAACAAAATTTTAATTCTTCTCCTTCCATCTTTGTGAGTAATAAATTTTTAAAAATTTTCAATTGACTGGGTACACGGGTGATGATGATCATTTGAAAGGATTTATTATATAAGGAATAACATTATTGTCTTTTAATTACGATCTTCATTTTGAGTAAATTATCCAATTCCTAAAATTTTTCCCCTAATTAAATTTTATATACAATAGAATAGCAATATTCAATATCTGTTTTAATTTTTTGTAACTAATTTAAAAATTTATGAATTATTCAAGTTCAAGCACTTTATTATCTAAAAGTTTCAAGCAAAAGATATGAAATGTAAATTGTTATAATGGATAGCAATTTACAATCAGGAAAAATAATGATATTTTTTTCAAATGGCTGTGGCAATTTAATTGAAACAATAAGTAAAACAAATTCATTAGAAGGAACAGTTAGAAGAGTTTAACTACTTTATTACCTGAGCTTTGATGCACAGTTTACTATTTTATTTTAACATTTATTGGTTGCCATGAATTTTAATTCAATAACCACTATTGAAAAAGGTATTAAATTTCTAAATTTTATAAAATTATTTAACATTAAAAAATATTCTGTTAAATTTGTTTCAGATAACGGTTTTTCTCTATTGATTTTTTTTAGTCTCTACATAATCCAAAGACCAATTTTTAAAATTGCATGTATTCTAACAGTTCTTGGACATTTCACTTCTACTTCTATAACGCTCTTTCTAATGATAAAAAATTTTTCAGTTGATTTTTTTGTGCAATATGCTTCTGTGACATTTGGAAGTCTATATGTAAGTCAATAAAATTTAATTGTTTTTATATTAAATTATGATTTTTAGAGCGTCATTATAATTATAATTTCTTTGTTATGTGAAAAAGATGTTGCAGATGTAATTAAACGTTGCGATAGAATAATTCGCCCTTATGAAGAGTTGAATTTGAAGACACGCAAACAAATCAAATTAATTAGATTCACCACAAACTTTATTGCTTTTATTTTAATCGGTATGTCCCAATACATTGGATACTTGTACCTTCCGTTTGATGGAAGAAACGATGAGAAATTTTTTGCAATACAATTTATAAAACAATATTTTGGAATTATTAAAGGACTATTCGAATTTGGTTATTATGCCTCTTGGTTCGGTTTACTATTCGGCCCCCCTTCTGAATTTTTCCCTATATTTTACATTGCGATGAGATGTGTTTTCGAATGCGTTAAGTTGAAAAACTACATGCGTCACATTTCTTCGGAATTTGACGATAATGATTTAAATTTAATGTACGACTGCGACTATCAAAAGATGATAGGACGTCGTCTTAGATTGTGCTTCAATTATCACAGAGAAATAAAAATGTACGAATATATTTTTATATGAACGTAAATTATGACGAAATATAATAACTTACTTATCAAATTAATGACATTAAAAATTTCATTGTAGGATTATAGATGACTTGTGTAAATTAGTGTATTATCCATTAATTTTTCAATTCATATTTGGCGTATTAGCTGGCATAACTATTGTCGTTGATTTAGAAAAAGTGAGACATTTATGTATAAATGATTTTATTAATTAATAAACAAATAATTTTTAGAGTGATTCAATAGAACGCCAACGTATCATTTTTCTATTATTATTCTTTGTGTTTTTAATAATTCTTATATCTGTTGTCGGTCAAATGCTACAAGATACTGTAAGCAAATATATTCACATTAGTTGAAAATAATTATTGTTATTATATTTACAGACTGAATCAATATTCGATTTATCTTTAAAATGGCCTTGGTATTTATGGAATAAAAAAAATAATAAGATTTATAACATATTTTTAAAGGGCTGCATTTCACCTCAAAGAATGAGAATGTCTGACACTTTAAGTATTAATTATTCACTTGCAATAAAGGTAAATAAAACATTTTATGTATGTATGTATGTATGTATGTTACTCAATTAAATTATTATAATTTGTTACAATTATACCAACATTTCAATTTAATTTTTATTTTTCAGATTGCTACTAATTTATATTCAGCAAGAACTATAATTATTGGTTTACAACACAAATTTTAAACGAAATTATTAATGTATGCTACACCTCAAATTATTTACATTACATATATAGTTGCTAATTATGAAGTATTTAATTACTAAAATATTATATATATCACACTAGCAAAATGACAATGACACAGTATAGTTCTAATAGTGTTTAGTGTTTGTTTTAGTGTTATTAAAAAAATAATTATAATTCAATAAATATATACTTTACATTAATTATATACTTTACTTTTCTTACAGTTGATATATACTTTTCTATATATATATATATATATATATATATATATATATATATATATATACAGAGTGCCAGTCATAAAACAGCCACATTAATACATGTTATTGAGTTATTGAGGGAAAAATCTCCCGCATGTTACTTAAGAAAGATAATATACTTCGAGGATAAGGAATTTTTATCACTTGTGTGGTTTAAGTCAGCTAAAAAGTCCACGTATTTTAAATTTATAGAAAAAACTATTATTGCATATATATAAAATTTATACATTTCATTTGAAGTTAACAAAAAATATTTTTTTTATCATACAAGCATTGAAATTTTTTTACCCTACCATTAAAAGCTTGGAGCTTTTTAAAAATGTACTCCAAACTTTTGGTATACTAATATATTTTAACTTATATTTTATTTCATAAATACAGAATTCTAAATTAGTTATAATTAATGAGAATATTACAATGTACAATTTAAGGTCGCATATCGAATATATCTTGAAAATCTTGCTTACCAGCTTCAGGTTTACTGAATAAAATTGAAAATAAAACCTTATTGTCACCATAAATACAGAATCGTTCGTCAGTTAAATCAGTTCTGTTAAAACTGTATCAGTAATCTTGACTCAAGACTATTGACTGTCATTTCTTTTAGCACGGACTATAGGCAACCACGAATACATGATTTCCATGAAATTATTAATATTATTATTAATATATATATATATACTTTAATACATATGTGTAAATAAAATCGATACGCCTTAAACTGTAAACTTAGAAACAAAAATCGATGATAACATTAAAAATTTAATGCGAAATATTGGAATAAGCAATCACTTTCATACAATTGCAGACATTAAATGCAGAACATGCATATATAAAAATATAATAATATGTAATTCATACTCATGAAACACAGATTAAAACATTGTATACCCAAAATACAGTAATACAGTTTAATTACATATTAATAGTAAATGTACAGATTCCATTAAACTATTGTTAAGTAATTAAATATGAATAATTCAGTAAATAAACTAAATAGTCTTTTCTTTTATTTAAAAATATTAAGAAAAATAATATAAAAACGTTAGGATAAATTTATATTTAATTAAATACTTCATTCAAATAAATAATTGAATTATTGAAATGAGACATATCAAGAATCATAAGTCATTAGTTAAAGTGTACAGCTATATTGTACATTATCTTAGACAAATATTAATTAAATATGAACTAATCTATTGACATTGGTTACAGAGTTTTTCCTTAAATACGAGATCATTACCCACTAAATTTCAGTCAGACAATCTCTTGATGATGATGTGCAACAGCATAGAAGAAAAGTGGTTATTAATTATTAAGTAGGCTTGCTGGAGATAATTGAATTTTAACTTACCTCTTACTTGTCTACTTATTATTTTGTGACCACAATGCATCAATAATTAGTGAAGATACAACAGGTAAACATTTTATAATTTTATTTTCTACTAAATTTATTTGATTGTTACAAGATATTAAGTAGGTTTGCTGAAATAAACTTCAGATTTTTTTTACATATTTATTGTTGTGAACTCTAATTGTTCAAATTACTTCAAAATCATTAACTGTATGACATGTGTACTTACATAATAACCTATAGTTCCTTGCATTTTTATTTAATGCATTTCCACACATTTTGACAAAAAATAAAAAAAGAAATTTGTGCACTGACTAAGAATAATTTATTGTCAGTGAGTGTGTAAAATTAGCCTAAAACTGTAATGCTAAAAATAAAACTTCTATATGCAATTTATTTATTTATTTAGTCAATAACAACCTAACATTAATTTAACCTAAATCCAACCGAAAAAATTAAAGCAAGACAACAGGAACTTACTTAAAAAAAACTGGTACGTATAAATCCCAAGCATTATTTGATAAAGTACAAACATAAACTTCACTTTACCAAGGCTAAATTGAAATAATCGTCAACAAAGATTTGTTAATAATAATAATAATAATAAAATTATTTAAAATGTACACACATAACAGATCAATTTAACTAAATTTATAAGTTCAAAGAAATATATTTTATTGTACCTAAACATTTACTTTAAATAATTATTACAAAATAATCTGTAAATCAAAATGTAATGGAGATAAATGAATTATAGTTAAAATGTTCTAAGACTCTAAATTTCAATTTGTATATACACATTCAATAATTTTAAAATTTTTACAAGTACCCATTGTACCAGAATTAATGGTATCTTAAATTAAAACATATCACAATATTTAATAAAAAAACAATCAATTATTTACACTATTTTATTTTCTTTTGTAAAAATAATCAATTTGAAATGAACTGATTATTGGGACGATTTAAAAATAACGGAGGTAGATATTCATTTTTAATGATGACCACCGTTTCACCTCACAAAAAGAAAACACCACTCATCACACTGATTAAAACCCTCTCGATTCGATTCAATTGAACGGATGCCCTCTAGGATCAAACGATCCTGGTGAATAGGGCCAATAGGTCGGAGGCGAAAACAGGCTGGGTTGGGAATGTTGTGCTCCGCCTGGCAATATGCTGGGTATCCTGGGATTTCCGCCTGGTCCTGTCGGATACAAGGCGGCTCCGAGTTCGCTCTGGTGCGGCTGATACTTATGATAGCCAGGCATGACGTCACTTTGGCCCTGGGCTTGGGCCTGGCAGGCCGCCATCAAGCCGTGGAAGTCAAACTTGTACGCGTACCGTTTGCCGTGGACTTTCGACATTATGTTCTTGTCGTAGTAGTATCTATAATGTGAAAATAATGTTAATATACAATATAGGAATTGCTTAATTAAGTATAAAAATATGCAATATTAGATATTAAAACATCCATCAATGTTGAGCTCTAGATATCTAAAATCACTATTAATATCTTCACTTTCAGATACTTCCCCGAGAGGACTTTGCCCTCATGAAACACGACAATCGTTATTCCCCCTAAATTTAATTGGTACCCTTCTGAAGCAAATAGTCTGAAAGTCTCACTGAGTACCAACTACTTTACGTTCATACCTTGTTGAAGGCTTAAATACGTACTAAGACCCAAATCCTTTATAGTACCCGCCTTCGGAGAGTTTAATGTTTATTAGATTCCATCAATAATTTCAAGGTAAAACTATAGAAATATAATTTTAAAGTGAGTTGTAGTTTATGAAAAATAATTTAATCACTTTTTAAGGTGCACCTTGAATAAATTTTATCTTAAAAATAGAGTAAAATACTTTAAGCTCTTCTGATATTCTGGTAACTTAAATTGTATTTATTGTTATTTAAATGGGTGACAAATTGTTAATCTTGCATTGGTCAGTTACAACCATAGAAAATATCATATTCCGATCCTCATTCACTATTAGGTGCTCATAGAGCAAAGGTATGTGCAGTGATTTATCAAAATTTTGATTGGCATTACTAAAGAACAAATAAACGAGACGTAATGGACAAATTTACCTGAGTGCTCTGCTCAGCTTGTCGTAGTTCATGTTCGGCTTCGACTTGCGTTCGCCCCAACGTCGCGCCACCTCGTCGGGGTCGGTCAGCTTGAATTCACCATTGGTGCCCTCCCACGTGATGCACGCCGCATTCGACGAATCGTTCAGCAGCTCGAGGAGGAACTGCCACAATTGGATCTGGCCGCTGCCCTGCGCCACCAATCGGCTCGTGGCGGCGTTCAGCAGCTGATACGGATCTGTAAGAGGACGCGGAAACCATCTTTAGAAATACGAGAACTGGAGATGTTGGGATCGACTACTCCAACGTCTCTTAACGGTATTCGAAAACTCGAATTAAATTTATTTTGCTTTGTATGGTTATTATTATTACTATTATTATTCCACAAGAACGTATTGTTATATAGAGATGGTTTGAAAATTATGAAAATTATATTAATAGAAAATAGAATTTTAAAAATCTTGCACGTAAAATATTAATACTATTAAGTAATACTTCTTTAAATTCATAATTATTTATACCAAAAAAGTCTTTACAAATTATATCTTAAAATAATACAACAACAAAGAAACACTATTCCAGACAAATTAATCTTCTGAAGGTCAAGTAGGTTTGACTTTGATGTATTTGGCATATTTATTAAAGTAGTAAAGTGTATTATTAACATTTGTTTTTAAAGATGAGAATGTGGATATAAATTATTTAAACAATTTATTTATAATTAATTAATGCTGTATAGAATGAACATAATATGATTGTTTAGTATAACGGCTCCATCTATTTTCAGCCATAAAAAATCGAAAGATTGAACTTTCTTCAATTTTTTTTTAATCTTGACTTTTTTTATACTACGAATATAATCAAAAATAGCATACTTTCAAAAAAAAATTGTCGTCAACGTAATATTTCAAATTTTTATTTTTTTGAATATTACATACAAATCAATATTTTTTCATATTTTATATGTTCCTCCACATTATACCATGATATTTTGAAGGCGTGATGAAAAACTTGTCTTGGTTAATAAAAAAAACAAACTTTATTAGAAAAAAATTAATTTACTGATTTTCCCTAAAAATGTTTATGATTTTTTTATACTGTATGCGTACTTTTTTCATAAAGTGCATCAATAAAAAGAATATTTAAAAAAAAATGTCAGTAACGTAATTTTCCACTTTTTTATGAATTTTTAAAAATTTTGAAATTTTTATTAAATTTAATCAAAATATATTTATCATTTTTTATTCATGATTTCTCATTTTTTACACTCTATTTTCAAAATTATTCTTTTATTAGTTTTCAATAGTTTACGAAAAATGTTGATTGAAAAAAATTCAAATTTTTAATATTTCGTTTTAAACAATTTCTATTTTACCGTTAATACATAAAGTTATATTTATTATCCATTGAATTTTTGGAATTTCACGCGTTGCAAGTTACGAACAAATTTGGGCTAATAATGTTTGTTTAAATTTGAAAAATTATGTTATTGACAATTATTTTAAAAAATATTCCACTTTTTGAATTTCCGAAAAAAATAGGTTAGGTTGAAATGTTTTGAAACAGAAAACAAAATGTTTATAAATTTTTCTAGAAAAGAATTCAAAAATTGTTCAAATTTAAAATGAATTTTTCTCTAAGAATGTTCGATCTTTTTCAATTGACAAAGACAAATTCTTCATCATGCCTAAAAATGGAACATTTTCAAAAATATATATGAAAAAATATTAATATTCTACAATATAAAAATTGTTAAATTTTCAAAAATTCAAAAAATATTGAAATTTTTTTGAAAATAGTATAGCATAAAACAATTTTTTTATAAAAATTTCAAGCCAAAACCGCAAAAATCATCATTTTTCTTTAAATTAAAAATTAATTTTTCTCTAAGAAATCATATTTCCTTTTACTCGATGAAAACATATTCTTTAATGCGTCGAAGAGTATAATATTTTGAAAAAATATATATGAAAAATGTTGTTTTTTACATTTTTATAGCCAAAAATAAGTGAGGCCTCTATTCTAAACAATTATCAAAAGACTTCTTTTTATTTTAAATTCGTATTTTAGAATTAGTAAATAATTCTGAAAAATTGATTGAAATTGATTAACATTACGTTAAAAATATATTAAATTTTACAGAATGAAATATATTTTATTTTGGTCCTCAATATATCTTAAATATACTAAATATATTGAGAAATTTAATGAAATTCTATGAAATTTGGAACAATCCATTTTGCAGGGTGCTTAAATCAGTGGAATAGATTTGTTATAAAAAATTTACTTGATTTCTTTAATTGTCATATCTAAAATTTTATTGTCAGAATCAAATTTATGAGACTGTCTCGCTTTCAAATGGACCACACCGTATCAGGTAGGGTAGGGAATATATTTTCATAAATACTTCAAATTATCTATAATGTTAAGCTTATATTAATAATAATTATACTCAGGTTTCATTTACTACCACTAATTAATCCTTCAATTAAATGTATTCAACATCTTTTTAATAAGTTCGTGGTAGAATTAATGAATTATTAAAATTAAATATATAATATATAATTAAATATTACCCACGAACAATAAGGAGAATAAAATTTACAATTTTTCTATACAATTTTATGCATATAAACAATTTTTATGAAATTTGGTACATACTCATTTAAGGGAGTGCTAAATCTATTAGTAATAGATAAATTTGTTATAAGAATTTGCTAATATGATTTCTTCTATTTTCATATATAAAAATTAATATTATTAAATTAAAAATTATATAATTTTTATTTCGACAAAGTTTTGTTTTTACTTCTAACATTTATTACACACCGTCTAATCTCTAAATTATCAATTAAGTTTAAGAATTTTATTTTTTTATTATAAGGACCAATTTTACAAAAAATCAACTATTGTTAAAAAGTTTCGTATTCAAAAGCTTTCATAAACAATTACATAAACAATAAATTATCATACTAAAAGTCACTGTCAAATGGGTTGGGTTTCTCTTTCATTGGATGCCTCAAACCACATTCAAATAATTTATAACATTTTACCTGTTCACAGATTGGTCCAAATTTGAAAAAAACATAATATGGTGGGAGTTTTATTTCTATGAAATCTCAGCATTCTGAGAATTCATGTATTTATTAATGGCATCCGGTATTCAGCCATGTCGTCAAGTCAATATTTATTGTTTATAACACGTAAGTTATGTTTTTTATCTTTTTGGGACAGACGCTCTGAACAAATTTTGCAATGGCGCCTATTTTAATGATGTAGATACCTATTTACGACAAACTTTTGTAACAACATGCTAATGACGAAAATATTTGATCAGTTTAACCTTGAAATTTTTAGTACAATTCCAGCTAACCAAATTTAGTTAATTGAGTGGATTAAAAAGTTATTCATTTTATTGAAGGTTTAATCTCCTAACCTTGAAATATTTAAGTTGGACAAAATATTTTATGAAGAAGTAACTAAGTGTATAATGATTTGTTTAATTTTTAATAAAATATTTTAAATCATTAATTAGATATCAGACCATATTCAAAAGAAAAGTTTTGATCTGTAAATAAGACCATTACCATTGTAGATCATGTTTCCAGAATGCAGCTTGTGATGAACTGGATGCGATCTAACTGCCAGTCTCCTGGCCACCAACAAATCTTCGGGTGTGCAGCCCGGCAGCCTCCACATGGCTGCCCACTATATTTTTAACATTATCAAAAAGAGTTCACAACACACAAATATTAAATTTTATAACCATTGACAAAGTTCACAATATCCAATCGGTTGTGAAAACGTTTGTGCACCGCGACGCTTTCTGGTTCAGTGGCATCGCGACGTCGACGTCCGTCCGCAGATCATCCCCCCTCTAGTTTCATCTAATGTCCGGCACCCCTTCAGTTGCTTAACACAGATTAACTTATCATCAATCAAGGTTTACTTTCCAAATTCCAATCTCAATTAGTTACGTGGCATTTGCAGTTAGTTTCATATTGGAAGTTGTTCACGTTTTAGTTTTGTAAACTGCATTGGTTCTATACATCTTTCAAAATTGATTATTTCAATAACATCAGTCTTCTAATTACTTGATATTGAGTGAAAGTGATTTTCACAAGATACGTATACAATTTTCATTCTTCTATTTACAATATTTTATTTTTACTTTACAATATTATTATTTTAATAAAGAATGACTATCAGTTTCCTTTTACATCGACTTAAAAACTATTTTAAATTTTATCATGTTGTTTTATATTACTTTAATATTTTAACAATTTCCACCTTAGTCCTTCAGTGTTATTTAATTATTATTTTAAGTCTACTGTGGACAATAATTTCATAAGTGTTCTAATCTTTATATTTCTATTTAAACCTTGATGTTAACCGAAAAGGTTCATGAATTGTTTAGATCTATTTATTTTCAAAATAAATAAATGACTCGTGTTACAAAAATGTTTATTTAATACTATTTATTTACCATATAAGTTATAAAGAGATTGAATCATTTTGGATACGGACCTGTGGCGTTCGCAGTGGTTCGTGGCAGGGATCAAGGCGCCATAGGGGCGCATCTAAAAGTCAAATGTTGTCACTTCTCACTCGACCTCCCGACTTTATCGGACTTAAGCCTCGTTTCACCCCTCACCCCCAACAATATGTATTGTATCAACGAATCTTGATGCCAATGCGTAAATACCGTTCAGTCGTCTGATTTGATTTGTTACTTAATTAATTTTTATGTCAACATATTGAAATTGTTGTAAATAATTTTGTTAACATTAACTTTAATTTTATAACCTTGGGATTCGTTAATAAATATTTAACATCAATGTATAGCTTATGTAATAAAACAAATATAAACCATAATATTTTATATTATTTTATCTTATAAACAATTTAATTTAATACACATATTTCTGGTTTCTATTAAATTTGTGTCGGTTTTGGTATGCAGCAGGTTTTTAATATCTTCCTTCCTTCCTCGGACAACTGTGGCTTTCCGAAAACTTTCCACCATTCGGTTAATGCCACAATATTAATGATCATTTTATAACATTCCGCGGCAACTGCTACCCGAGTAAATGCCCCCTTAATAATTGAATTATTATACACTTTGCCACGAAGGGTGGCAATTGCCACGTGTCAAGTCGATTATTTAAATGGTTTTAGGGTGCTTTTCATTTTACTAAATAAATAATTATAGTTTACAATAACTTATATCAGTCTTAATAAAGAAATAATAGGTTCTTACGTTATTGTAATTTTTTTTAAATTGTTTATATTTAAAAATAAAATAAAATATATTAGACATGTCAGTACTATTAATATTTGTAAGTATATATATATAATATAAATTGATAAATTAATAAATGCCAAAGAAATATTGAAAATGACAGATTCTTTAGATTCTTTAGACTCTTTAGAATCTTTAGATTCTTTAGATTCTTTAGATTCTTTAAATTCTTTAGATTCTTTAGATTCTTTAGATTCTTTAGATTCTTTAGATTCTTTAGATTCTTTAGATTCTTTAGATTCTTTAGATTCTTTAGATTCTTTAGATTCTTTAGATTCTTTAGATTCTTTAGATTCTTTAGATTCTTTAGATTCTTTAGATTCTTTAGATTCTTTAGATTCTTTAGATTCTTTAGATTCTTTAGATTCTTTAGATTCTTTAGATTCTTTAGATTCTTTAGATTCTTTAGATTCTTTAGATTCTTTAGATTCTTTAGATTCTTTAGATTCTTTAGATTCTTTAGATTCTTTAGATTCTTTAGATTCTTTAGATTCTTTAGATTCTTTAGATTCTTTAGATTCTTTAGATTCTTTAGATTCTTTAGATTCTTTAGATTCTTTAGATTCTTTAGATTCTTTAGATTCTTTAGATTCTTTAGATTCTTTAGATTCTTTAGATTCTTTAGATTCTTTAGATTCTTTAGATTCTTTAGATTCTTTAGATTCTTTAGATTCTTTAGATTCTTTAGATTCTTTAGATTCTTTAGATTCTTTAGATTCTTTAGATTCTTTAGATTCTTTAGATTCTTTAGATTCTTTAGATTCTTTAGATTCTTTAGATTCTTTAGATTCTTTAGATTCTTTAGATTCTTTAGATTCTTTAGATTCTTTAGATTCTTTAGATTCTTTAGATTCTTTAGATTCTTTAGATTCTTTAGATTCTTTAGATTCTTTAGATTCTTTAGATTCTTTAGATTCTTTAGATTCTTTAGATTCTTTAGATTC
The DNA here is from genome assembly GCF_024364675.1 of Aethina tumida. NCBI lineage: Eukaryota > Metazoa > Arthropoda > Insecta > Coleoptera > Nitidulidae > Aethina > Aethina tumida. The sequence continues at coordinate 10,842,799 of NC_065441.1, forward strand.
TTTAGATTCTTTAGATTCTTTAGATTCTTTAGATTCTTTAGATTCTTTAGATTCTTTAGATTCTTTAGATTCTTTAGATTCTTTAGATTCTTTAGATTCTTTAGATTCTTTAGATTCTTTAGATTCTTTAGATTCTTTAGATTATTTAGATTATATTACTAAATTGTATTAAAAATATGTGCTATAAATGTAATGTAATTTCATTATTGAATACTCAATTATTATATTTTTTAATAAATTTCTAAATAATCTTATTATATGATGTTTCAAATAAATTTAATAAAACAGAATAAATAATTTCAATCTTTAATACACAATTATTCGAATATAAATTAAAAAATTCTATATGTTTTTCATATAAATTATATTTTTAACTTATAAACTTAATAAAGTAAAATAAATAATTTCATTTTTTTGTTCACTTTTATTCGAATATTTAAATACTTAAGTATATATTAAAGATCTATAAAATTTTTATACAAATTATATATTTCTTATGTGATATATCATAAATATTATGCATATAATATATTATTAAATAAATTATTTTTAAGACAGATGAGGAATAATCTTAAAATCAGGACCTGTCCGGGATCAGAGGTAACCGACGCGTCGCTCGACGTCCGTGAAATCAACGTAACGCATTTACGGTGTTAATCACGTGGAAATTTGAATGCTTAAGTCAGAAATCTTATGGGCGTAAAGCCGGCGGGCTGGATCCCGCACCCGACACAGGTAATCAAGAAAACAATATCGCAGCTCCCGTGGCGCCGTATAATGAGACGGTCCGCCCGGATCACCCGGATAAGCCCCGTACCGGGATGGGATTATCTCCGGCCTGGATCCGGGGCAGGCGCTCTAACTGCCTATATTAGCCCGCTAAGTTATTTATTGCACTATAATTAAGTTTCCAAGTGTCGCCCGATCTGCATACGGTTAACTCGTTAAGGATTGTCTTAATTAAAATTTTCGTTTTTCGTTTGTGTTCCGAGGCGGGTACGAAACGTTTTTATTGGGACACACTTTCGCTGCTTTTATTGTCACGTCATTCATTATGCGATCATCGAAAAATCAATATTTAAAACTAGTAAAATAGTTGTTGTCGAGGAAAATAATAATAATAATTAAACACGTTCTTTTCAATTAATAATAACATAATAAAAGAAGATGTAACAGATTTTATTTTATATAATTTGTTGTCATTTTGGTACTTAAAAAGCTAAGATATAATAAATGAATTCCCATATGTAGCCTTGGATAAAGTTATATAAAACGAAACCATCAATGTATGTAACTTTTGAAGAGACGTTTACGAAACGTCGACATAAATTTGAAGTCGGGTGGCGCCTTTACTACCAACACAATATCCTGCCAAGAGATAAGTTTTACGAGACGACTTTGCACCGTTTAACCCCGGGCACGTTCTGGAGGCGGGAAGTGCAAATCCCACTTGAAATTCAGAAGAAGCCCCGATATAAGGGCAATATATAACCCGTTCCTTCCCGTCACCCCGCCCATCTTCCTTCCTACCTACCCGGTTTCCTTCCTTCCTCCGACAACGACGGCTTTCCGAAAAGTTTCCACGTTTCAGATAATGCCACAATATTAATGATCATTTTATAACTTCGCCGCCTGAGATGCTGATAACTGAATTATTATTCGAGCGTATTTATAACAATTCTAGTCACTCCTTTAAAATTAATCAGTTTCAATAAACATTCTGATGTAGTCGATATTTTCCTATAGCAATATTATTATTAAGAATCTTAACATATAAATTAGATACTTAATTTTATTTGTACTTATTTTGGCCCATTTAAAACAGATGTCGTTATTTAGAGTCTATAGAAGAATGTCTATTTTTTAAAATCAATGAGTTGACATAGATCCTTTGTTGTATTTTTTATAATAATTTTAAATAAAATGCTTTGAAGTCTTAGCCATGAATTTGATTTTTCTTATAAATTCTTAATATATTATTAATCAAAATTTGCTAGTTTATGTTAAGGAATATAAATAAAAATAATGTACTTTTTTAATTATTACATTTTTTATTTTGTAAATAAATTGCTATCAATAATGAAAAAAATAAATATATTTATTGCATTTGATTTATTAAGATTTAAAGAGTAAATGTCACAGTCAATTAAAGTACAAATTAAATTTCAATCTGGTCGTTTATTCATGTCGACCTCCTATCAAGATGGACCGGGCAAAGCGGAAGCAGTTATTTTACCCCTGGGCGTTCGGAATCCTTTAATCTGGAAGCGAAAATCTCGAAAGGCAATAATGATGATTTCGTCTGTATCAATCAGGCTCTGGTGCCGGTTCGGCACTTTTACTTTCCGATTCATTTCCATGAATTATTAACACCGACCCCGTGATGGTGCCCCTTTTATTTTTTTCCTTCCTAAAAATAACACATTGTGTCGGCTTCAGTACAAACATGCAATTCTCGGAATAGGCAAGGTGGTTGGCGTAAGGGGAATTGAAAAGTTGTGGGTTTTCCGTTACCGAGAAACCTTACACACAGCATACTGATTTCGAGCGCTTTTATTAATCGATAATAAATTACTTTCTTTGAATGACCTACTATCATTATGTGCAGGATGTGTCTGCTTAAGCTCACTCTCATACATCAAATTGTAAAAATATTCATATATATTTACAAAATAAAAGTTAATTTATTTCTAATGTTAATATAATATAGCCAAATGTAAAAAAGTCTTGAAATCTCCATATTGGACCACAGTTTATTTTGATATTTCATGAACATATAATATTATTTATTTGTGACAACCCTAATATTATTATTATAGTGGTTAAATCATTTTAATTAATAAATAAAATATTTATATATTTGTTAAATTTACATGTTTTTAAACTGGTTATTTTATTTATTTTAAAAATATTAAATAATATGTTATAATTGTATAAAAATTTAACTTTATCGTAAAAAATATTAAATAAACGTTTTTAAAAAAGAAAAAAAATATAAGAAAATAGAAAACAATAATATTTAATGTTTTAATTAATTTAATTACAATATGTATTTTTTCAACTTTCTCTATTTGGATTTTGGCAAAATGGTTTAAGTAGAAAACATTTTAAAATAAAAAAATATTTATTTATATCATTAATATATTTTCTGATTTTTGTTAAAACGGTACATCTTATCCTAATTGGTTAGATTATATAACAATTAATTACTACTAATTTTGTAGAAAAAAATGTTATTAATATATAATAAACATATTAATATTTTTTAAAACTGAATTTATATAATTTAATTTATAGTTTAAAATTAATATTGTTGGTTTTTTAATAATAAAATATTTTTTAAAAGATTATAGAAATTACTATTTTGCTGATTTATAATAGAAAATATATCAATATTTTTCTTTATTTAAAATAAATTTATATTTACTTGTGGTAAATTTTTATAATTTAATAATATTTTTAAGTACTTTTAGTAGAACCAATTAACACATTTTCCGTGTAAAATGAATTTAAAAATTGTTCAAACAATACGAAAAATGTTAAAAAATGACTAATTAAAGAAAAAAATAGATTGTGTAATAATTATAACAACTAGGAAAATATCAAAAATTGATTAATTAACTCATTTTCCACATAAAATTAATTTAAAAGTGGTTTGCTGACTTATTATAAAAAATACATAATAGAAAATTGAAAAATATTTATTTTTAACACATAATAAATTAATTTTATGTTAAATAAAGAAGTATTCTTATTGTTTTGTTTTAAAAACTACGAAAGTAGTAATTAATAAAATATATATTTTATAGGTATATTTCTTTATTTAACATGAATTCAATTTACTCTGTGACAAAAATAAATATTTTTCAAGTTAAATAATGATTTATATTTTTATATTAAATGCTATTAAAAATTTTTATATACTATTATGATTTGTAATTTAATTTTATTAAAAATATACATAACATTTTTTTATAAAAATTTCTATGTGACAAAAAAAAAAAATATTTTTTTAATAAAAAGAGATTTTGTGGTTGTAATAATTTGAAGATTGTTTTATTCATAAATAAAGACAAAAGGTAAACATTTATGTTATGTAAATATGTTCAAAGCACAAAAAAATCTCCGTTGATCATAAAATAACCCTATTGCATTAATGTTCCATTTCAATTCAGTGTCAATAATAATTTGCACAAAAAAGACATATTGTAGTGCCGTATATGTTATTTTGATTCCACGAACGTATAAAATAAATTCAACGATAAGCTAAAGATAAGGACCCCAGGAAAGCGTAAATCGGTTTTGCCGGAAAATGACTGGAATTGGAAATGGAAACGATTACGGCAGTGAAAGAAGTAAATTGAATCGCTCGGAAAGAGTCATTATCACATTTACAACTGTATTGGTTGTGAAGAGGTCAATTTCAGAAATTACCAATGCTCTTTATCAAATTGTAGATATAGTGTCTTTATCAATAACATTTTCTTATTCAAGTTGTCACAACTGGTTGCGAAGGGGTTAATTTTGAAAATCAATAATCAAACTGAAAATACGATGTCATTTTCATTAATATTTTCTTATTCAAACTATCACATCTACAACTTTATTTATTGTGGAGAGGTCAAGGCTTAATAATCATTAATTATCCTTGGAATTAGAAAACAGCAAAATATCAATTTAGAATTACAAGTTACAATGTATAATAAAAATCCTTACCTTGTTCCTCATCGCTGTCGCTTTCAGCAAACACTTTGCATTCAATGTTGAGGGGGCTGCTCGCCCGGCCAGTGACGCTGTGCCTTTGATGAGCGATGTATTTGGCCAAGATCTTGCCCGTCCTCTCTGATCCGGCCCTGGTCTCGAACTCGGCCCTGGACAATTCGCACAGCTCGGTCCCTGTTTCCGGGAAACTTCCCGGATCCGGTTTCGGGTCCAGCGAGAATTTTTGTGAACTCCACGACAGCCATGATTTAATGTGTTCGGCGGTCCATTCGAGTGGATCTGATAATAGTTTGGGAGTGCGTTATTAGAGGTGCTATTCCGAGATAGAACTTTTTGGTACTGGGAACGTGCAGTTTTGGGAATGCGTTTGTTAAATGGGGAATTACTTATTCTTTGAATCGTGTATAATACCTACACAATTATCACGGCTGATGATGATTCAGTTTGACTATACGAATAAATAAAATAGATTATAAATATTTATTAGATTTACTTATTTTTATATTATTATTATTATTATTATTACATGTGTAAATATGATAAATTGATTATTTTAATTATTGTGCATATTTATAAAAAATCTCGAATTATCTCTATTTTAAATTATAATGACTGTTGAAAGCCTAAAATTATAGAGTAGAATACATCAATAAATATTATTGTTTTCAAATTTAATGCAAAAAATATCATTAAAAATTTTTTTCTAAATAAATTAGTTTACAATTTTACACTTGTACACTACACACTCTCAATTAAAACCAAACAATAACGAATTGATTAATTTTATTGAATCGTAGCTGTATGTTTAAAAAAATTACATAAAAGAAATAGATACATTAGAGTTGAATGTAATTATACCCCTGAACAGTGAAACTTATTTCAAATTATATGATTGTCCCTTACAGGTCTTATAGCCTTGTACACTTGTTGTGAGATATATTCATTGAAAAGAGCCCGCACATTTATATTTTTTTATTTAAATTTATTTCATAAATATTTAATCCGAGAACGTAGCATTTTTAATTATTCATGTACTAAAAAATCTATGTATCGTTGAATTTGCATAGTGGTTTTAAATTACAAACAGTTTTATTGATTTTAAGATTAATAACAGTAGTTCACATAGTAATAAAATAATTATATTAGAATGTTTAATTTTTATCGGTTTCATTACAAACAGTATAAATACCGTGAGTGAATACAATACCTTTCAGTCGAAGTAATCTTTGGTTCAAGATGGATTGTGAAAATCTTGTATTACTAGGTACCCTGAGGAGTTTAAAATTACTTGGAGTATTTCTTGGCAACCCAGGAAAGGACTCACATCTCTTGTTGAAATACATTTTGATGACGCCTTTGTTTTACATCTCACATGTAACATTATTTTACGATTTAGTCTATAGAATTAAAAGTAGGTAAGTAAACGTAGGCTAAGTTATAAAACTGTTTAAATTTACTTTTAGATGGAATTCCTTTGGACGTAGAACTGTGCGCCACTATGTGTTCTGCCCTAGTAGCTAACTATATGCTTATTGTCTTTTTGTTTAATATTGATTCAGTCATGTCTATATGCCATCATCTGTCCAGTACAGAAGAATTCCCTTTACCACCTGACTTTATACCAACCAGGGATAGAGTGGAGAAATTTGCACACATTTATAGGATATATATATGTGTGTCTAGTGTGATATATAGTTCCTCAAAAGCAATATTAACAAACCCATGTCAAATCACAAAAGCAGCTCTAAATGTGGAACGTGATTGTGCCCTTTATTTGCCTACATTTTTTCCCTTTAAGATAGAATATTTTCCCGTATATCAATTAGTATTTTTGGTGCAAGGTTGTTCGTTATTACATATTCTTATTGGGGCTTCTTACGTAGCGTTATTGTCTTACGAAATAATTTCGTATCTTGGAAATAGAATGAATCATTTGTGTCTCATATTAGAAACCATTTCAACTGAAAAAGACGAAAAACTACAGAAAGAAACAATAAAATTTTGTGTTCGCTATCATGAGTTTATCATTAGGTAAGTGAAAGTGTGTTTCATACACATATGCAAGTCTGTTATATTTATTTTTAGGATATCAACGGATACATCAAGTCTATATAATAAAATTTTTGCGATTCACGCAATTGCTGCAGCTTTAGTGTTTGCTGGGCTATCAAAACAAGCTTTGAATGTAAGTCTTTTTAATTAATATATTTTTTTCCTGTTTAATATATATGCCTTTTTATAGGATTTAAATGCAGCGCTCCATCTGATCGGTTGGATTGGTTGCATATTTTTAGTCTGTCACACTGGACAAAACCTGATTCACGTGGTAATAATTAATTATCAATTATTTTAAAAAAGCCTCCAATGTGCATTTATGTATTATAGAGCGAGAATTTAGGAGAAAAGATTATGTTTATGTGCAAATGGTATAAATTGAATTCCTCACTTCAGAAAGATTTGCAGTTAATTTTATTGCGTTCACAACGACCATTAACTTTGCCTGCTGGACCGTTTGCAACTTTAAATTATGAATTATTCATAAAGGTAATAGGTTAAATGGAATAAATTGATAAATTATTGTGTGTTTTGTTTCAGGTTATAAAAACAGCCTATTCATATTTTACCTTCATTGCAAATACTTAGGATATTATTTAGAAAATAAAAATATAATTTATATATACACTTCACTGAAATCACTTAGATAGACTTTTTCTGTACTTGTAGATACAAAATATAATATTACATTGTATTTTTCCATAATTATATATACTATTATAAAAATATTTATTGTTTTTATTTATAATATTACGATTCGTTTTTTTTATATATCGTATAAATAGTAATATGAAGAGCAATGTGACATACAATAACAGAATAATGGTACTACTTGAAATGTATACTTATATCGCCTTTGTTTTACTTCTCACATCTAACAATAATTTATGATTTTATCATCAGAATTAAATATAGGTAAGTAATGATTTACTGAAATATGAAAGGTCCAATTAAATTATCCAATTTGGCTATATATATTACTTAGATAGATTTTTTCTGTACTTGTAGATACAAAATATAATATTACATTGTATTTTTCCATATATATATATATATATATATATATATATATATATATATATATATATATATATATATACCGTATCAAAAATGATGAGCGTGTCTACTCGCATATTGAGACGGAACATCAATACCCCTTTGTAAACAAAAAGAAAAGATATACATGCAATTATGTGGGCGGGCCGAACTGACTGGAGGGGATCATTTGGTTTTGCTGCGTTTAGCATGCGGTTCGTCTCCGCAGACGTTGTTTTTAGTATATTTTATTTAATTTTTGGGATACATTTTTATTTTGAAAAAAGTGGTTTATTTTTAGAATACTTATTTTTGTTTTTGATATACCCTCAAAAAATATTTCATTTTACAGATTGAAAATTATACAAAGTTAGGGAATTTAAATGGAGCATCCGAAGAACTCGAACGCATACGGAGAGTTACTAAATGCATTCGCAAAGATTAATTTACATTGTGCGCCGGCGCGCACCAGCACAGCGCATTGTCTCTGAGAGTAGGGATTCTTACTACCGGGCAAAACTTTTCTCTCTTTGTCGTGCATCCATCTCTTACAACATCCAGACACGAAGAGCATTTTTCGTACGGTATATATATATATATATATATATATATATATATATATATATATATATATATATATACATTTTAATACATATTTAATGTTTTATGTAGAATACATCAACTAAATAGTATTTTCAAATTTAATGCAAAAAATATCATTAAAAATAAATTTTTATATATTCACATACTAAAACATCTATATCCATAATAAATAATATACGTTTCTTCGACAATAACAGATTTATTTTCCTTTTTATTATTCAAGTAATTATATTAATAACATATACGTGTATCTTAAGTAATAATTTGCTGATCTTTTAGTTTTTATTGACCCAATCATATATAAATATATTACTTAGATAGATTTTTTCTGTACTTGTAGATAAAAAATATAATATTACATTCTATTTTTCCATAATTATATATGCTACTATAAAAATATTTATTGTTTTTATTTATAATATTACGATTTGTTTTTTTTTTTGTTTTTATATATGATAATATATTTTATTTGCATAAACATGAACGACTTTTTAAACTCTATTGTATAACGACAAGAAAATGAATTTTGTACACTTTTGTACATATTTAATATTGAAAGCCTAAAAGTAGTATACATCAACTAAATAGTGTTTTCAAATTTAATGCAAAAAAATATAATTAAAAATAAATTTTTATTTATTCATGTACTAAAACATCTATATCCATAATAAATAATATACTTTTCTTTCGTATTACTTCGACAATAACAGATTTCTTTTCCTTTTTATCATTCAAGTAATTATATTAATAACATATACATGTACCGTTGAATTTACATAATGGTTTTAAATTACAAACAGTTTTATTGATTGTAAACTTAAAAACAGTAGTTCACATAGTATTAAAATAATTATATTAGAATCTTTAATTTTTATCGGTTTCACTACAAACAGTATAAATATCGTGAATAAATACAGCACCTTTCAGTCGAAGTAATCGTTTCGTTCAAGATGGATTGTGATAATCTTGTATTACGAGGTAGCCTGAAGAGTTTAAAAATATTAGGAATATTGCTTGGCAACCCAGTAAAGGACTCACACCTCTTGTTGAAATACATTTTGAGGACGCCTTTGTTTTACTTCGCACAACTAACAATATTTTTAGATTTTTTCTATAGAATTAAAAGTAGGTAAGTAAATATAAGCTAAGTTATAAAACTGTTTAAATTTACTTTTAGTTGGAATTCCTTTGGACGAAGAACTATGCGCCTCGACGTGTTCTCCCGGAATAGCTGGCTACATGATTATTATCTTTTTGCTTAATATTGATTCAGTCTTGTCTATATGCTCACCTAACTTTATATCAACCAGTGATAGAGTGGAGAGAATTGCATACATTTATAGGTTATATATGTGTGTGGCTAGTATGATTTATACTTTCGCAAAAGCAATATTACCAAACCCATTTCAAATCACAAAAGTAGCCTTCAATGTGGAACGTGATTGTGCCCTTTATGTGCCTACATTCATTCCCTTTAACATAGAATACTTTCCCATATATCAATTAGTATTTTTGGTGCAAAGTTTTTCGTCGTTACATCTTCTTAATGGGGGTGCTTACGTAGGGTTATTGTCTTTCGAAATACTTTCGTATATTGGAAATAGAATGAATCATTTGTGTCTTATATTAGAAACCATTTCAACTGAAAAAGATGAAAAACTACAGAAAGAAACAATAAAATTTTGTGTTCGCTATCATCAGTTTATTATTAGGTAAGTCAAACTATATTTCATACACATATGCATATATTTTATATTTATTTTTAGAATATCAACGGATACATCTAATTTATATAATAAAGTTTTTGCCATTCACGCAATTGGTGCAGCTTTAGTGTTTGCTCTGCTATCAAAACAAATTTTGCATGTAAGTTTTTTTAATTAATATAATTTTTTCCTGTTTAAAATATATGCCGTTTTATAGGATTTTAATGCAGCGCTTCATCTGTCCGGTTGGATTGGTTGCATATTTTTAGTCTGTCACACTGGACAAAACCTGATTCATATGGTAATATTTAATTATCAATTATTTTAAAAATGCTTCAAATGTGTATTTCTGTATTATAGAGCGAGAATTTAGGAGAAAAGATTATGTTTATGTGCAAGTAGTATAAATTGAATCCCTCACTTCAGAAGGATTTGTAGTTAATTTTATTGCGTACACAACGACAATTAACTTTGCCTGCTGGACCGTTTGCAACTTTAAATTATGATTTATTCATAAAGGTAATAGGTTAAATGGAATAAATTGATAAATTATTGTGTGTTTTATTTCAGGTTGTAAAAACAGCCTATTCATATTATTTTACCTTCATTGCAAATACCTAGGATATTATTTACAAAATAGAAATATAATATATATAAGACACTTCACTGAAATCACTTAGATAGATTTTTTCTGTACTTGTAGTAATATATATATATATATATATATATATATATATATATATATATATATATTACTTTGTATTTTTCCATAATTATATATACTACTATAAAAATATTTATTGTTTTTATTTATAATATTACGATTCGTTTTTTTTATATGATAATATTTCTTATTTGTAAAAACACAAACGACTTTTTAAACTCTATTGTATAAATAGTAATATGAAGAGCAATGTGACATACAATAACAGAATAATGGTACTACTTGAAATGTATTCTGATATCGCCTTTCTTTTACTTCTCACATCTAACAATAATTTATGATTTTATCATCAGAATTAAAGATGACTTGCTGAAATATGAAAGGTGACGTCAAATTAAATTATCCAATTTGGCTTCTTTTAGTTTTTATTGATCCCATCATATATCAACGAGAATTATTTAAAATTTTTAAGATGGTCGTGAAGAACATTTTTAACAAATGTTAAAAAATTACTAAATAGTAATTCACAAATAGTATTTTTAAGTAAATGTTTAGCGGCATCTTTGTTTTAGTTTTTATTACAATATTAAAATTTAATTATTTTTAACCAAATACTAAAATTAATGAAAAATATGTTATTTTCTTATTAAAAATAGCATCAAGACAAGAATTATCTTATTAATGTCATTCCGCAATTTTTTTCAAATTGTCAAATGATACCTCATTAAAAACGAATTGCTTAGTTCTTGTAAATTTATCCTCTACGTTTAGAAAATTAAAGGGCATTGGAATGACAATAATATGTATGATGTAAAATTTAAAAGTCTATTTGACTAATCATAACAACTTACACAATAAACAGTCGAGAAACTACTCCTGAAAAAATATCATCTTCAAACATCTCCGAACCCAACCTTCATTATCTTTGTAACAATATTACATTTATAAGCATATGTTGTATAAATGAAAATTAAGTAATGTGTAATGTGTATGTAATTTGTAATTTTTATCAGGCCACGTTGCATATTTAATTATTCATATAGTAAAAAATCTATATCCATTATAAGTAATGTATCTTCCTTTCGTATTAATTCAATAATAACAGCTGTCTTGTCGTGTAGTAGATTAATAACATATACGTATATCCTTGAATTTGCATGAGTTTTAAATTACAAAGAGTTTCTTTGATTGTAGGCTTTATGACAATATTAAATTAATTATATTAGAATCTTAAATTTTTATCGATCTTGGTACATATTATATAAATCTCGTGTGTAAACACAGGACACAGTCGAAGTAGTCATTTGATTCAAAATATATTCTAATAATCTCGTATTACGAGGCACCCTAAAGAGTTTAAAATTTATAATAATATTCCCCGACAACACAAAAATGGACGTACGTCCATTTTTTTTGTACGGCTCTACTTGAAATACATTTTGATGACGCCTTTGTTCTACTTCGGACCTCTTACAATAATTTACAATTTTATCTATAGAATTAAATGTAGGTAAGTGAACATAGGTTTTGTTATAAAACAGTTGAAATTTATTTTTAGTTGGAATTCCTTTGGCCGACGATCTATGCGCCACATTTTTTTCTTATGCAACTGTTAAATATACGATTGTTGTCTTCATGATTAATATTGATTCAATCCAGACTATATGCCATCATTTGTCCAATACGTATGAGTTCCCTTTGCCACCTGTCTTTGGACCAACCAGGGGGAGGGTAGAGAGATTTGCAAACTTTTATAAGATATATATGTTTGTATCAAGTATGATTTATACTCTCATAAAAACATTGTTATCAAACCCATGTGAAATCGTAAAATTAACCCTAAATGTGGATCATTATTGCGTCCTTTTTGTGCCTACATTTTTTCCCTCTAACATAGAATCTTTTCCCGCATATCAATCAGTATTTTTGGCTCAATGTGTTTCGGCATTAAATCTTCTTATTGGGGGTGCTTACTTAGGGTTAGTGTCTTACAAAATAGTTTCGTATATTGGGAATAGAATGAATCATTTGTCCATCATATTAGAAACCATTTCAAATCAAAAAGATGAAAAACTACAGAAAGAAAAAATAAAACTTTGTGTTCGCTATCATCAGTTTATCATTAGGTAAGTCAAACTGTATTTCATACACATATGCATATATGTTATATTTATTTTTAGGATATCAACGAATACATCTAATCTAAGTCTTGGAGACTTACGATTTATTGAATCGAGATAATTTAAATATATCTATCGGGAAATAGAGTGATTAATAAATTATTTTGTTGACCATGTCCATTATTTTCAAAAGGCAGTGAAAATGATTGGTGAAATGGGGTCTTTGTAATTTGCACACAGTCCTTACTAATTATTCGAATTGTATGTACGTGGTTAATTAGGCGTAACTGAAAATAATTTATCATTTTTATTTAATATAATTATACTAATATTAATTGTTTTATTTCTAAGATGATTTATGATTTTATCTGTAGAATTAAATGTAGATAAGCAAAGATTTGTTGACATATATATATATATATATATATATATATATATATATACACTTAAATTACCCAATTTAGTTTTATAATACGTTTATTAGGTACTGAAAAAATATTATGCATATATATTTTTAATTTTAAAATTATAAATTAGAATTTACCATAGCTTATCACAACTTATATCCTCAATCAATAAAGTTGCATATTTAATTATTAAAGTAGTAAAAAATCCATTTCTAATAAGAACTATTGGCCTTTACTTTATATAAATAATGATAGTTTTCTTCACGTATTTATTATTCAAATAATTACGTTAATAATATATCTACATATCCTTGAACTTGCATAAGAGTTTTCAATTAAAATAAGTTTTATTGACTTTAATTTTTATTGATCTAGCCACATGCATAATAAAGATTATGCTAAAACAAAATAAATTTGAAACTAACTAATCGTTTCTCATAAAAAAATAATTTAAATTATTAAGATTATGGTCTGGCAACCGAAAAGAACAATTTTGAAACTTCATTGGTTACAAAAACATTCCCTATTTCGCCTCAACAAGTGCGGATTGCAGTCCTTTAAGCATCATGAAAACTATCTTAAAGCAATCGAAACGAAAATGGATTATGTTTTAAAATACAATATTACCTTTAAAATGTATACATCCTAAATAAATTCTAACGTAGATAGATAAATAAAAGTAATCTTTATTTTTTTTTTTTAAATTTATATATTAATAAAAAAATAATAAGCATTCCATTCTTATATCATATATATCAAAACTGATGATTATTGTGATTATTTTTCATCGTTTACATAAATTTTTAATTGTACTTTTATGAAGTATTCAATAACACATAATGATGCAGCGCATCCACCATAATTTTAATAATTTTGTGTAATCTTGTCTAAAGAAGTCAAGGATTAAAACGAAAAAATAATTTAAAAATTAGAATATTTTTTACTTTTAATGTAGCTCTTGATTAATAGCAATAGACATTGTCACTAAATCTGATTCGTTCATTTCCTACATAAATTAGTGACTAATATTACATATGTATTATAACAAATTTTTCTCAAGGGTAATACTAATTTATATTATATTAAATTAAGATTTAATAATATTTTGTTTATATCTGAATAAATAAATATTTTTTGTTTATAATCAGTCGTTTTAGCCTATTTTAAAAAATAATAAATCGTACTAAAATTCTTATACAAATCTGAATAAATTAAGATATTCAAAAAATGATTGTAATTATTAAGTCTAATTCTAAAAATTATAAGAAATTATTGACATAATTTTAGTATTTAATTACAAATATTTGGACATTTATATATTTTCATTTTTTTTGAGTGTGTAAATTTGAATATTATAAGAAGTAAATGCACAAGAAATTAGGCCTACAAATTAAAAAAAAAATAGTAAAATAGTTAACTCACCAGAAGGAACTAGTACCATAGCATTTTCAATTTCTTGATCACTATCACTGTCCGAGTCACATTTTATCACACCGTCCCCACTAATCACCTTATCACTTTCCGTCGGACAGACTTCAACGTTCGATTCCCCTTTTGAAGAAGAAGCCTTCGATAATATGTCCGAAACTGAGGCACTAGTACTCGGTTGCAGTTCCACAAATTCACACGTGTCACTACCCCGAGAGTGTTGATTGTATGGGGGTGACTTAATGTATAAACTTTCGGATAAAATAAAGTCAATGGTGTCGGTTGACAGATCACCAACGATGTCCTGGAAGTCTTCCGGCTGTTCCTGCACATGTTCATGTCTGGTTTGTACTTCTCCATAAAGGGTGCTGCTGGATAATTCTTTATTCTCGTCAATGTCGCTCGTTTCGTCCATAATTCCATTTTCGTAGTTATAACTAGCCTCTGTTACGGACGAAACTGTAGTGCCCACAGAATTAAACGCACTCTCGAATTTATGACTGGACAATTCCGGTGAAAAGCATTTCCGCGACTTCCCCTGAATCACCGAGGCGCATGACTCACTCTTCAAATGTGTCTTGTGCTTGTTCTCGATCCGTGCACTCAACAGATGCTTAAGCAGTTCGGACGGCTTCAGCTTGTGAAAAATCATTTCGTTTTCGCATTGCTTTTTCGATATCTTCCCGCTCGCCGTGGATGTAGACCGGCTACTGAGCGTTGATTCACCACTCTTGGCTATCATTGCTAACTGATTCATAAGTTCTAAGAAGTGTTCGCGAAGAATTTCAATGCAATTAACTTTTTGAACGTTCGCCTTCGGTAAAACCCGCAACACATACCTCGACTCCTATATGTTTTTCATCCCGACGCCGCAACGCTCTTTTTCTATTTACTAATTTTCATTTGAAACTTGTGAATGGATGTCTAACCAAAAAATGGTACAGATTGTTTATTATTGCTAGAAAGATTGCCAATGTGTGTTTCGCGATGTCTATAATTATACTGAGACTCCAGCACGTGCTTGTCAATGGAATAAGAAGTGGGCCCCCAAAATAAAACACACCTCCGGATAAAAAAGGAAAAAAATATATATAATCAGGGTAACGCTATTGGCCTAGATGGCAAAAAGGCGTTGCGGTAATTTTGGTTTAATATTTATTTACTCTATTGTCAAAGGAACCACTTAAAATTATACGGTAATTTATTATCCAATTTTTTTAAAAAAAAAATCCAGACTGTATCAAATTGACTTACGAGAAAACAGCAAATTGGGATTTGTTTGTTTGAAATTGTGAATCATGGTAATTAATAACGTGTGGTCGAAAATAAACTATAATAAGTACGTCAAATTGTGTCATTAATGTTATTATAAAAAGATTAATTCAAATTTATTTATTTTATTTACACGTTTATATTATATTATTTCGAAAATATTAAGTTATTTTTATTTGTTTTCTCTAATTAAATTTAAAATGAACAAATCTGAAATATGGATCCATAAATATTCTCAAAATAAAATATTTGTTTTGAAGAAACAAGTTTTATTACAATAACCCAGAGCTTTAAAAAGAATTTGTTAAATTTAACTTTTTACTTAATTTAGTAGATTTTTTAAAAGATATCATTTTTTGAACACCTCAGACTAATATCAAAATTATAATTACTTACTAACAAATTTCGGTCATGTCTCTTGGAATTGATTATATTAAATTTTCTAATGTCACTAAAATTTTTTAAAATTTAAATACCGTTAAAAATATTTATGAAATATTATATTATTAGAAGAAAATGCAGAAGTGAGAAAGACATTAATTAGAAGTGTTTTCACATTATTTTTGATGGAAAAATTAAATATTTTAATATCAAAAAGTAATATTATTAAAGTTAAAAATACAAAAAAGAATTTATTTATAAAAATCGAGATACAAAGTATCGAAAATGTTTTTATTTTTTGTTTTTCCATTAAATTTGGTATACAGAAGTTTTCAAATGTTCAAATTTAAATGAGCAGTTAGATTTTAAGTAGTATTTTATACATTGTACCACTACCATTTGATATATATTTTTGTTTGACAATAATTATAAATTATACAAGAAACTATTGAAACTTAACTATAAAATTTTCTTCTTCACATCAATCATTTTTTTGTGTATAAATAAAAAAAATTGCCATAACTTCGATTTCGATTTATTCTAATATTTAAATATTCCACAAATATTCAATCTTAAATATATATTAGAATAAGTCACATTCTTTCTGATAGATTATACCATAACCTATCCAAATTTGTTCGAGGAATTCTAAAATATTTTTGGCCAACTGACAAATATTTAGAAACTATTTGTTTGTTTACATTTTTTATATATTTCTCAGAGAAAATATATATACAATTAAATATACAATAAAAATTTGTAATATTTAATAATAAAAATAAAATAAAATTGAAATTATGTATAAAAAACTATAAAAGTTAACCGTATGAACATTTTAATTAGATAATAATTCAAACAGCGGAGGTCAATAAAAACATGTTATCTAGCAAACATTTCTTAGAATTCAAAATTAGTCATTTTAAAGGCGCCAACATTTCGACGCCCAGCGTCATCTATTTATGCGGATGACATATTTAAAATGTAACGTTCGTTTACCTACTCTAATATGTGTGTCCTTATTGAAATTTCCCTTGAAAATTAGTAAATAGAGTTCTGAAAGTCAGATTAAAGTTGGCACGATACAGAAATAGTTTAAATAACTCGTGTTCATTGATACGTTGTTCTAAATTTAAGAAGGGAATGTTTTGTGTGTTTTAACCATTAAATTCGTTGATCTTGCATTTAATATATATTTCGTAATTATTACAACAAACTAATGGGGGTTGTAGACGGTAGACGGGTCAACTTAAGTAATTTTGTCTTTGTCCGTATCCGGAAATTTGGTGACATTTTTAGAACACTTCTAATATCAAAATTTACAATATGTTTACTAACTAAAAAATTTTTGCCATGTCTCTTGGAATTGATGATCATCTTAAATTTTATAAAGTCACGATTTTATTTGATATTTGTAAATGTAATCTGACATGATTAAATCTTCGTTAAAATATATTGTTTCGGCAAGTTCAAAGATTATTTATTCTACTGACCACCCATCTATTGAATACTCTAGGACAGCTTACGTATACCTACCATTCACACACATTCTAATTTACGTGTCACTTTTGCAGCAATTTCCAAGAAATTGAATCCGGTTTAAAAAGCCATTGAAATTTTGTTGATTATTTTTTCTACTTTCGATTGTGCTATACTTTTGACCACCAACAAAACATATCCACTAACATAAAGATAAGAAGGAATGTTAAAATATCTTTATTTTGCGAACTAGGTGGCAAAAAGTTTGCGGATGCTTTGGCGTGAATAATAATGTCCGACCACAAACATTTCGTTTTCATTGGCCTTCTTAAACCGTAAATTTGGAGGTCGTTAAAGGAATTTCACCTAATGATTTTATGGTTTTTAAACACTAACCAAAAGTAAATGCGAACTGTATAAAACAAATGAAGTTTAATAAGTGTCTTCAGTTATTAAACAATTAACTTTTCCCCTAATTTTCTCTATCATTTTAAAGACACAAATATAGGTATACTGTACTTCATTCATTCAAAAGTCAATAACATGTGTTGTTTACCATTTATGTACATATTAGCATGTCAAATACGTGCGAAAATAAATGCAGTTGCCAGGAGTTGTCAGAAATGCCACAGCTTCATTTTTCTTAGAATAATTTAAGTATTCGCTTGTAACAACACAACAACTTATTTGTTGATTATTATTCATTATGATAATGCATTAGAATTGAAGTAAGATCTAATTTTATAATTTTACATTTCTTATTAATAATAAAAATTGAGAATCTCATCTTTATCTTTCTTTGAAAAGAAAACAAATAATTTATTATCAACCTTTGGCATAATGCAAATATAGCAGATGTTGTGAAATGCATTTCGTTTAAAAATTTAAAATGTATTTTGAATTGATGTTTCTCAATCCTACCACAGTCTGACTAATGTAACGTTGTAATTAAATTTCGACCACCAATGTGCTTAGTATAAGTTTTGAAAGTAATTCTGAGAATCAAAAGTGAAACATTTCACCAGTTCCCGAGATATTGTAAATAAGATACAGAATAAATTATATTAAAAGAGACGATGTTAAAATAGAATGTCATGATTTAATTTGTGAAAAGATAATAACATAATATAAAATTATTCGATTTCTCATATGGCAATTTAAACAAAAAGAAAGCGTTATGAATATAGTAATTTATATTAATAATGTTAAAAAATAATTATCGAATATTTAATGCATGTAAGTTCTAATTACACAAAAGAAAACAACTTAACACCAGTCCCACATGTTATTCTCCGAAAGGAAGGAAGTATAATGTTAGATATTCAGTTATTTTCATTGAGTCACATGTTCAATAATAGTTTGATCGGTCCTGATATACATGTGTAAAATAAAATTTATGCAGGAAGTTTGCGGTTTCGTCTCGTTACGATGTAACATGATGAAAATTGGCGCCTTTTATTTTTGGCGCCCGACTTAGGTGTGGCATTCATATTTGACCCAAGTCAAATTAAACTCCGTAATTTAACAATAGGCCATCATAAAAAGGAGATCCCTTTTGATTACTGGTTTGAAAATCGATTATTTATCTTGGCATGTTTTTATTTTATATTCTTGGTTCGACCAACGTACAAACAATACAACTTCTAATAATAACTGTATTATATTAGGAACTCCATTATGGAGTTAAACGTTAATATTAATTTCAAGCTCTTTATCCAAACATTCTGATAATTTGGGAGTAATTTTTACAATGCACATGTGAATATTCAATGTCCCACATGACCTAAAAATAACGCAGTTTTTCAATGCAAAATAAGCACGTGGTGGGATTTTAAGTCTTCATTTTGTAACTTCTTAGAAATTCGGGACGATCAAGTTAACCACATTTATCACGTGTCCGACGCTCTAGGCTCTTTTAGATGTAGGGTACGATCTCGGATTGTATCTTACGAATCGTTTCAACTGAACAGTTTGGCCGATGCATGGGAAAATTCTTGAGCAGCTACTCATCCACCAATTACCATACATACTGTCCGCATTCCGAAACACCGGATTATCGCATCAATTATAGGGAACCTCCCCCACCCTATTGATCGTATAACATTTCGGTGCGAATTTCTGGAATGCAGTACCACTCATCTTGTTCGGCGGCACCGGCTGATCAGTGTCAGATACGCACCAAATATGGTGTGATCAAGTCTAGTTCATCATCTTTCGGATTTAAAGCAAATTATGTTATTTGATGTGTAGTTTATTAAATTTAATTTTTTTACAAATTATAACCATTTTATAATTAAATTGCATTAATTTAAATGGATGTCCTCTTAGTGTGTATATTTTTTCTCAATAATCATGTTACTAAACACAAGACAGTGTTAATAAATTTTTATTTATTTTCTATTAAAGAAGAATATAAAAAATAAGTTTGTATAGCCTTTTTTTATTTAAGTTTCGATATCTGTGCCCTGGTAACTGACCAACACCTATAACTTTAATCACAGATTCCCAATATTAAAAAAATATACTTCCGCCTCTCAAAAACGTGGAAGTTTTTCAACAAAATTAGCCAAAATTCCGTTTATTCACAATGCATGAGTATATGTATGGATCCACTTTAAAGATGTATTAGTCATTTACTCATTTAGGTGAGCCATTCCATTCATATAAATTGTTTACATGTACTAAAGCAATGTTACTACAAATTCAGCTTGATTCATTCATAGTTTTTTATCTCAGAAATTAATTTTCAACAGAATCTTACTCATTCATCATTTGATAGTAATTTCGATCTTAATTTCATTCTTGGAATACCATTGAGTCATCCGCGTTTTCACATCAGTAAACGCGGATCTTATATATAGGCAAAACAGATTACACATTACAAAATTTTATTTCCTATATTAATAACCAAATAAGAGATTTACTGAAATCAGTATATACGTTTATGTGTCAATCTTTGATAATAATACACTTATTATTTACATCATGTCTAATTTCAGAAATAATTAAAACAAGTAGTTACAAATGTATACATCGAAAAAAAATTGAATATATATAATTATCCTATAATTGATTTTCACTCTAACGTTAAGAAAAACTTTGAAGTTTACCATTAATTGAATAATTTAATAATTTTCTAACCTTTATCACACACAAATTTAAATAAAACCAAAATATTTGTTTAAATAATATATTTAATTAAAACATAAAGTTTATTATAAATTTAAATATTTGCTATCCCAGATTTTTCTAATTGTTCTATAATGCTCTTTAGATTCGTATCAAACAATTCACACCTTATAGGCATTTCCAAAGAATAAAAAGGATTTTTTAAAGCATAATCTGCATAAATTTCATAAATCTTTCTTAGTAAAATTTCAATTCCCGCCTGATGAGGATCTGCGACTATCATAATTTTAACGCCTGTCAAGGTCTGATAACAGTGTAAACGGAATGTATCAGCTTCTAGTACTTCAATGCCTGATGATTTAGGTTCTGGACTTAACTGACTGGCTATTGCAAACAAAGGATAAAACATACTGGCTAAGAAAATTTTGTCATTTGTAGTCATTTTAATTCTACCAAATTTAAGGCTTAAGGGATAATTATTTTTATTTTCAATGACTTCAAAAGCATCTCGACCATCATCCAACTGTCGACCAGTCACTGGAATTCCATTAATAGCATACAAAATGTGACCAACTACAACAATACAAAAGTTAAATTGAGAAAGTTAATAAAATCATGATAAATGTACCGTGTATTCCATCCCTTTGGCCAAATTCTACCACAATTCCATTATTTTTGTACTTCAATTTAATGTCCAATGGATATGAAAACGTTTTTTCACATTCTATTTTAGGAATATTGTTTTCGAGATTGAAAATTAACCCACCAGATTTAGAAACAATATAAATACCATAAAGGACCATCTCTATTTATTAAAAATATAGTACCCAACTGTCAACTTGACATTTACTGTCTAAAATTCATAACCTCAAACGCTCCTTATGTTTTGTAAATATGAGTAATTTATACGAAGAATATTTAAATAACTTTAGACAGAAAAATGCAGATCGTGCTCCAAGTAGATACAAGAAAAAGTTAATGTATATAAAGCAGCTAATTCGTGAATATGTTCATGTAAGAATTTATTGCGTTAAACTACAATGTTTCTAAATTAACAACTTGTCTGAAAGCACCAATGTATCAGTGTGATTTACAACGTCTAATTGCAGGAAAATGCAGCCTTGGTCGACGAGTTAGAGGAAGTGCAGACTAAAATATTAATGAGGAAGGAGGAGAGGAAGTTCTTATTGAGAAAACTCTGTGAATATGAACCACAAATTTTACAAGAAGTTCAAAATGCTGCTGCAAAAATCTCTGGATCAAACCATGTTCCTCCAGTAGAGAATTCTAAGAAAACCAAAAGGAAACATTCAGATTCACATGGTATGGTTTAAAATAATGGTTGAAGTCATCCATTGTTTATACTGAATTAATTAAAATTTCAGAGAGGAGATCATCATCCTCAAAACCTCGCAAATCAGTTTCTTCTAAAGGCCGTAAAAAAATTGTTCAACCAATACCAGTAGATAACACAGGAAGACCAATATTTCCGATAGAATTGGGACAATTAACAATTCATTCTTTGGGAGAAGTCATTACAGATCGTTCAGAATTTCACTGTGAAGATGCAATATTCCCTGTTGGTTTTGTGTCTACAAGAATATATGGTAGTTTGAAAGATCCTAATGTAAAATGTATCTATACTTGTAAGATATCAGATATTAATGATTTACCCAGGTGAGCATAACATTATTTTAATAATATCAGATAAATAATGAATGTGTTTTTTGTAGATTTGAAATTGCAGCAGATGATGGCTGCTCCCCAATTGTAGGAGACACTCCAGATGTGTGTCACTCTCTACTTCTACAGAAGATTAATGATGCACTTTCCTTAAATGTAGTTAGTACTAGACCAAGAGGAAACGATTTCTTTGGATTGACTCATCCCACTGTTCTCAATTTAATTCAAAATTCACCTGGAACCAGAAAATGCACTTACTACAAGTGGAGCAAATTTGAAGTATCAAAGTCTGGAGATCCACATCCCGAATTTAACGATGCTGGCTTGAATTATGAGCATCTACAAAGAAGTATTAGTTTTTTTAAATATAAGATGGCACCAGATATATTACAGAAGCCTGAACATTTTGCTTAAATTTTATTAATAAATATTCTACTTAAAATTGCGAAAACTGTCAACTAAATACAATAAAATAATTATAAAAAATTAAAATCTATTCATATTTTAATAATGATATAAAAAGCTAAAATATGTTGAAATTGAAAATTGGTTTTGGTATTCTTGAATAGAAACTGGTAATTACAAAAACGTAACGTGAATCTTTGGAGTGTTCTTACCTAACCAACAATCGTCAATCATTTTTCAATATATATACAAAGTGTTATCCGAAAAATAAAACAACAATAATGTAAATATCAGTCCTTTAATGCCATTATGTAAAAATGTTTACAATTTCTGGAATTAATATCACCGCCTCATCACAAATGTTTTATACATGCAAGGTCACAAAAATTACAATGTCTTATTTAATTTTAAACTATTGATAGAAATACACATAATTAAATATTACGAATATCTGCACATACAGAAAATATAGGCCCATATAAAAGCTATCAAATTATCTATAATAAATAACAAGTCGCTTATAAGATCAGTCATTTATTACCTTAAGTACAAATATGTACAAAATAATTAAAATTATATAACTTTGTATAATATGAAAAATGATATACATATATATTTATGTACAGACAAATACCTATATTTTGCTAAACTAACCAATATATGATTAGATGTAAATTTTGTTCATTGATAGAAAATAAATTTGTCAATATTTAAAATTATCTAATATTTTTAAAAAATCACCTCCTACTGTGCATTCTGCTTGAAGCTCTGCTAGGAGTGGAAGGAACACTTCTTGGAGGAAGATATGCAGGAGTGTTACTTTGTCCCAAGCCACATTTGAATATTGTGTTTGATATTTGTATCACAGGTGCAAAGAAATGAAGTGAAAATTGGCTGAAATGAAAACTGAGGTAAGTGTCTAGATCTCTCTTATCTTATATTCTTTATAGTCAAAAACTAATTAAAAACTTCAAGGAAAAAATAAAAAATACATTACCTTGAATTTATTTCTGGATCTGATGCTGTAGCACTAACAATAAAAAATGGAAAGAGCACAGCAAAAATTCCACCACTAAAAATGAAACAGTTAGATTACATAAGTTAATACTTATGTTAAACTTATACCAACCTTATCAGCCAAGAATCAGTCAATTGAGTAAAAACCGCCTGCGGTAAACCAAATCCAATGAAGTATGGCCAGTTATCTTCAATAAAGCACAATCTCCTGTGCAATTCCCATCCCATATTACACCATTTATATTCAAATGAGTACAAAGCATACAACATACACATTTGTATCATAGAAAGTATTGATCCAACATATTCAATTGGTAAATAATTTGTGATGGATGCCTGAACTAGAAAAAGTGTTTGGATTACAACACTAAATAATGAATCAGCAATTAGTGTGCTGAATTTTATTTGTTTTGGTCTTCCTTTCAAATGTGTGTATGCCTCATCAGCTATATCCTAAAAATGGTAAAAAGTGAGTGTGTAGAATCATTTCAAATAGAACACAAATAATTTTGTTCAAACAGATTCTTTAAAATATGTTTGTATTAACAAGAAATAATTTTATGTCAAAACAATTCATTTTGCATATATTAATTTAAAGTAAATCATACCTGGAACCAGACAATGTTGATTACTTTGCAAATAATATACAGTGGTACATTATACACAACATTAACTAGTATTCTGGGCACAGATGCATATGAGTAAGAAAATAATGCCCAAATTGCATATTCAAAAAATAGGACACTTGAAAGAAATAGCAGTCCATTCAAAACACCACATTTGGTTGCTCTAAATAATAGAGAATTCCTAAAATATGCAAATTAGTAAATTAAAGTGCTATATATTTCCATATCTTACTCATTTTTGTCCTCCCGGACTGGAGTGTTAGTAGATCTTTGTCTAATTAATACATTTCTTCCAGGTGATGTTCCCCTTCTTAAATTAATTTCTTTATTCAGCTTAAAGATTTTTATCATACCACTTAAGCTGTCACATATTCCTTTTGAAAACGCATATAGTATATTCTAAAATTAATAAATATAATAGAGTAAAAAAGGTTAATTATTCACATACCTTGACCTCCATATTATTTAGTCCTTTTATTTAGGTTTTATTATTAAGAAACGAATAATTTTGAAACTACTGCAAACTATTAGTTTTCATTGTTATGAACTTAAAAATATTTGGGAATCATTTGTTACGTCAAAATTATCACTACATCAAATTTTCGTAGGTTCAAATACTCACGTTTCAGCGAATCGGTTTTAAAAAAAATATTTATATATAAATTAAATAAACGAAGTAAATACTAAAACGGTATTTTCTTTTTAGTTTACTTTTATTAAAAGAATATTTAATTTGGTATTATATATATTTACTAGTATATTTTACAGAATATTTTTTGTATTTGTTTGTTTGTGATCCGTTGGAAAGTGTTCTACGAATGGTATATTTTAATTTAGTTTAAATCAATTAAAATTAACCCAAATTCCCTTTTGTGTGTAACATATTACGACTTAATTTTTTTAACTGATTAAAATCATGGTAAAATGGGAAATGAACCTAGTGAATGATTTTATTCAGATTTATATTTTGCACAGAGAACCAAAATGTTCTGAAGGAATGTCTGCAGGTTTTTATTTAAATATACATTATACACAGGTTGCATATTTATCAAAAAGTCAAATTAAAATATACATAATATTTTATTAACAACATCTAGCAAAATATAATAAATCAAATGTACAAAGCTGATAAATTGAAGTTATTTTTGAGATATATAAAATACTTCCAAGCTTATATAGTGTTTGATATTGATTGTAAAAGAAATAATTAGTTCGTATATATTCTCTAACAACGTCAACAATTTGACAATATATCTAAGAAAACAATCAAAATATCCACTATTTTAAATTTGGCTATTTTTACCAATACATCTCAGGTTTTCTCAGATATTAAAATACTAAAAGGTCTAAGCATTAACATTCTAATAAATAAAATAGTAATGATAAAATTCACGTTTTAAAAATAAGCCATATATAGAAAAAAGTAAATAAGTTTAATACTATATTCTTATGTTTAATCTTTATGGAAAGATTAGTTGAAAGTAGCCAAATTTTAAAATATTGTAAAAATAAATATACCAAGAAACAAAACTATATAGTAAATTGGTATTGAAAAACAAGTAAATAATTGACAATTAAAATACTGGTACATAATATAATAAATAAACAGATCATATTACCTGTATCTAAAACTGGGAAATATAAAAGTCATAAAATAATACTTTACAAATAAGGTTCAAGAGCATCAATCTTATGTATAATGTAGAACAGAACAAATACATAGTCTTTTAAGGCAAATAAATATTATATTTTTAAATTAGTAATGTAAGTAGTGATTTTAAAAAAATAGCTTCGATGATATGTTTTCACGTACGTAAAACGAATGTCTCGAGTACAAAAAATACACTCTCTAGACGATTTCTCTACTTGTGCATGTTATAAACCTAAAACTGAATATTTGGTTTAAGGAACTATTTGGTACACAATAAGTAAGACGAAATTTAAAAGTACTGAAATATTTGCTAGAGAACAGAGCGTTTGATTTTAGTCGTAGACTTTGATTTTTTCGTAATCTATTGGTGTTAGATTCTTGGACTTCCTAGAGTACTTGAGCCCCAGTTCGTCTGCCACTTCGTCAATGACATCCAATGCGTAATCAAGTTGTTCCTTAGTGTGTCCTGCTGAAAGACAGATTCTAATTCTTCCTTCATACAACGGAGTGGCTGGATAACCGACACCCACAGTAGCGATCTTCTCTTTCACCAGTGTACGCACCATTGCACTGTAAAAATACATTTACCATAAATTTAGTCAATGTAGAATTTTATGTGGTGTTATTTACTTACGCTATTTTAGAATATAAATAGACTAATATAGGCACAACTGGGGAGTCTTCGTTGCCGTGTACGATAACACCTATTTGCTCAAGACGCATACGGAAATATCTCGTATTACGAGCCAAAGTTTCTATTCTCCTACGACCCTCATTTGTACCATCACGTCCCATGAGAATCTTTAAAACGCTAATGATCTGTGCGGCCAAAGCTGGCGGCATCGCCCACGCATGTTCAGATGCGTAGCTTTTTTTTCTTAAGAAGGTGATTAACTCCTAGAACACATAATAATGATGTAACATAAATTAATGGTAGACAGTGACGTTTACCTTCGAACCAGCGATGTATCCGCCGGCAGAACCGAAGCTCTTGGTGAAGGTTCCCATGAGGATGTCAATATCCTTGGGATCACAGCCAAAATAGTCCACAACACCTTTTCCATTTTTACCCATTGCACCAATGCTGTGGGCTTCATCCAGGTACAAGTAGGCTTTGTACTTTTTTTTAAGGGCAATGATTTCAGGCAATTTCACTATTGTTCCTTCCATGCTGTAAACGCCCTCGACAATTATGACAATCTTTTTCCATGGTTTGTATTCCCCCTTTCGATCTTGGCCATAGTAGATGGATTCCTGGAGGATTTGCTCTAAATCCTTTACATCTGAAGAAGAAATATTACTAAATATTAATTACAAGATCAATCATTTTTGATGTAAAAAGTATGTCACAATTTATCCAATGATAACTAACATATACTGTTTCGTATTTCATGCCAAATAGGCAAAATCTGAATATAAGACCAAAATTAAATTTTAAGATACACCTGTTTTTTTGATTTTTGTAAAAGTACTGTTATATTAATATTAAAACTTACCATTGTGTTTGAAAACTCTAACAACACTCCCTCGTACTTTAATTCCAACAATAATGCTGGCATGATTTTTTTCATCACTGATAATCAAGGTTCCGGGTGTTATGAAGGTGGGAAGATTGAGGGTGTTGGTGGCGTAGCCCATACCGAAAGTAATGGCGTCCTCAACACCCAAAAACTCAGCAGTAAGTTGCTCAAGTTCGTTGTGCAAGGGACACGTACCATATCTTTGTCTTGTACCACCTGTTGTAACTCCATATTTATAAATCGATTCGATTGCCGCTTCGGCACATGGACCCGACGATTCGGCGAAGCCTAAGTAATTGTACGAAGCGAGATTAAGGCAATTGATTTTTTCTCCCGTGAATCTGTACCAACATTCAATATTAAAACAACAAAATGTGTAAATGTGAAACGTTTACATACTCGAATGTCCACCCGCAATCCTTGGTGACCCTCTCCTTAAGCACCACTTGTGAACCAGGCACACTAGAGATGGGATAGTTCCAACAGTCCCGAATCCGTCTGTACACGTATCTCGAATAAAATGCGGCGAATCTGTCTATTAAAGGTGGATAGCCGTCGCGGTTCTTTTCCTTGACTAGTTTAGGAGGGAAAAGGGCTTGACTGAGATAGCCGAGAAACATGAGGATGTAAAAACTAATCTGGGTGAGGGCGTATGTTATCAAGGTTGGCGGTTCGAAGGACTCGCGCATTATGCGATTCTTTTCTACTGCGCCACTTCGAAGATATCCCTAAAAAATTAATAAACCTCATTGTTTTCGGGTAATATTGGTTCCTTCAAAATTAAATTAAATATGATAATAAATTCACAATAGAGAAGGCCAAATTCTAAAACTTACTGTTAGTATCGTGATTCCCTATATGTTCTGTATTATAAAGAATACTTTTTCATTAATATGAAAAACTTGGTTGAAATTATATTTCATTACATTCATTTTATGAACAGAAATTTTGTAAACATAAAATAATTTGTTGAAAAAAACTTAAATAAATAGATAAATAATTTAAATTAAATGCTTCAAAATACCTTTAAAAAATTGCAACAACGACCCTTTTTAATTTAATAATTTGAATTTGTATCCAATATTGTATATTACGATCGTTATAAGGGATTATTTAAGATCAGTTCACACATGAAGTATTTTTTTAACTGATTAAATAACAGAAACAAATATTGGATAACATCAGAGATTATTTAATGAACATTTTTTTACTCAGGTGATACATGTATGGAATTGAGAGATCATATCCTAGATAAGATTAAAGCAAATAAATCGAAATGTTTTTCCAAGAATTCATTCATGTAAGCCAATGTTTCACACATTGGATAATTTAATGTGTATTACACATGCCAAGAGTATTAAAAATATCCGTAAAATTTTATTGCAATATCAGTTTTTAAATTTATTCTACAATGACCTTCAATTGGAATATAAACTACAATGTTATATTCAGTTATCAGTTTTGTTACTTGAAACTTGAATATTTCTGTTTGATATATTTATTATATTTTAATGTGTACTAGAAAATATCAAAATTATTTGGAGAGAATCTAACTAAATTAAATATAATAATTTTAAACATTTTTTAATAACAAATAGAAACAGTATACCTGTATATTTCAAATGACAAGTGTGACTGAATTGCTCGTTATTTGAAGTCGTTTTATGTAAACGAAAATTTGTTTACTTTACTTTTGTATCTGTACTAGGAAAGTATGATAATAGATAAATATTCTTTTAAAAGTGCAAATCAAACAATTAGAAGAAATAATATAGGTAAAGCCAATTCATTTTGAGTACAAGTCATAAATATTAATTTAATTATTATAGTGTTTATTAAAGTATTTGGATAAGAACCAACAACACATAGTGCACTCAATTTTTCATTTGAGAACAACCTTGTCATTAATTTTATAATACATTAGATTGCAAATTAGATTTTAAATTCCACGTTAAAATTCGATGTCGCTTCTTAAATTTGAAATTATGTAATTTAAGATCTCTATTATATAA
Organism: Aethina tumida; assembly: GCF_024364675.1. Classification (NCBI taxonomy): domain Eukaryota; kingdom Metazoa; phylum Arthropoda; class Insecta; order Coleoptera; family Nitidulidae; genus Aethina; species Aethina tumida. The sequence continues at coordinate 10,872,711 of NC_065441.1, forward strand.
TTTTCTTTATATGTAACAAAATTGAAAATGTTTATAAATATACATAATTGTTATGCTAGGAAAAACACTGTGCACAACCATTTTTCCAGTACAAATACTTACTTTATGAAAAAATAAACTGTAATTAGTTTTATTCTAGTAAAACCCTTTAGCTAAAGATACATAAAACTGTTGTTCATTAGGCTATGAACACTTCAATAAAAATAAAATTTTATTGACAATTACTTGAAATTATACAACTGACTTTAAACATTATAAAGTTTTGTTTCTTTTACGCATACATACCCATACACATGTGTTTGATCATTATGAATAATCAATTGACAATAATGTCTTGTTAATTTAAATTTATTTGGCCTTATTTAAACTAGCATACTCTTTTATCACAGGGATATTATAAAATTCAAAATTCTGAGAAAATTTTATCTAAATTGGAAATAATATATGACTCACATTCTGAAGTGCACCCTCTTCATCAGAGGAACCCTAAAATTTCAATGATTAGTATAACACTACTACAATGTTTTTAAAATAAATACCAATACATGTCCCACTCCTTTTGTGAATCCATTTGCGTTTTTAAGGGACTGAAAGACGAAAAAACATGAAAACAATCCAGTTTACAATCAAATACTGCTGTCATTAAAAACAGTTTTGCCGCAGTGAGGAAGTTTGTAGTAACCTACTTTGTTTGCCTTAAGTTTCGATGGATCGATTCCATTTTTCGAGATATCCACTTTATTTATTACTTCAGTCACACAGTCACCTACACCCTGCCTCATTCTTATGGACATTCTATTCACAAAACATCAAATTCTAAATTCACTGAACATTCGTACTTAACCTATATTATGGCGCATGCGGCATTGCAGTACTAGATTGATTTCTGTTGGTTGCTTGCAGTCGCATGATGCTGTGTTGTCAGATTCTTTTATAATTCCCAATTTTTCTTAACAACTGGGACATTTTTACAATAATTTATTTAGTTCAGTAACATTTTTTGGATGTAGAGGTTTATAATAATTGTAACTGATGTTATGATTAGAGTTTAATATTATTATTATACAGATTGCCACAGAATTAAAATCTATGTTCAAGAATATATAAACAACTGGCAACAGGCTTAACCTTGAAAGTAAGCCGGTATTTTCAATTCGGAAAAATTAATTGTTGTGAAACATTTTAAATCTTTATCACGAAATAGTGATAAAAATGCATTGTCTAAAATACAAAATTAATTGTTCTTATAGTGTAGTCTTTATGGCTTGCGATATGTTATCCAAATTTGAATGCAAATTCAGCGGATGGCATATCTAATGAATGAGTCATTTGAAATTCATATGATTGGGTGAGCAGCGCAGTATTTTGGGGAAACACTAATGTAGACGGTTAGTTTTCTTAGGCGTCCCGTACGACGTGATATAGGGTTGAAATTAAAATATATTTCTTATAAATATCTTTGATTTTTTCACATGTACGGTAGGCCTGTAAAAGTATTCTTGTTTACAATTCCTTTGTATTTTTTTAAATCTGTATTATTAAAAATTTATCAAATTTGGCAACTAAGGAGCAAATTTTTGTATACCTTTTACACAAAGTAAATGTAATAACAAAAATCTTTTGTATTAAATCTATATGAAAAAAATTAATTAACGTATTTAATTTTTAATTAAACTGATATTACTAATTTAATATAATAATTTTAATTATAACATTACCTCTACAAAAAAGTTATATTTTGTACGGTATTTATATTATTTTATTATTTATATATTATATTCAATGAACATTAGTAAATTCTATTCTTATTGTATGTTATTTTATCATTAAATTTAATAATATTTTTGCGTTTGTATAAATTGAATATTATTGACATTGTTGAAATATAGAGGATATACATAAAACTAATTCAGCAAATCAAAATAATATAATACTTAAAATATTTATAAAACTTCATGTTATTATAATATAATAATTTTAAATGTAATATAGGAACTAATATAGAAATAAAAAATGTTATTATGATTTTTAAAAATTAACAAACTTGAGTTGCACATGTAAAAAATATAAAAATAATCTCGAAAATTTAAAAAAATAGAAAAAATTTGCAACTCTAAGTAAAAATTTAAAACGATTCCAAAAATACATGATAGTACGTTATTGTTTGTTCAACAAATTTAAAATAATTTGGTGTACGTGAACAATTTTTTGTCAATATATAAGTATAAGATAAGTTGGCTAAAAATAATACTAATAATTATTACGCAATTTAAGTGACTTTCTTTAATTGCTTTTATAGTGTTCAATCCCAAAATATACATATACTTTTATTTTAATTTGGAAACATTTAAAAAACATTTTATAATTTATAGTTTTTAAGTAAGTTTTCAGTTAAAAACTTTATATAAGTGAAATTCATTTTTTTTATTTTAAGACCAACTTTAAAATTTTTAACACATATTATTATGTTTATTAGTTGAAATATTCAATTAGAAAATTTCCAAAGTTATTTAAAAAAGATAATATCTAAATCTAATTTTAATAATTTAGAATTTATTTTATCACTTTCAAGAAATTTAAGATTTATTTGTTTTAAATTACTTCTAATAGATTCTCAGATTAAGATCTGAAAAATAAATATTCAGAGGCAGAAATATAAAAAAATATACATATTTCGTTTATTAATTTTTATAACATTTAAAAACATAAAAGTCTATTCATCATAAATAAAATATCGAATTTAAAGAATTATCCTTTTAATATTTGTTAGAATATAATAAATTATTCTTTAGTAATTAAGTTATTATTATTAAATATAATAATAATAATTTAATTACTAAAAAATTTTATTATTGTAAATAATAATTTACAATAATAATTTAACACGTAGTATAAACTTTATTCTACAAGAAATGTCAAATTAAAAAAATTAATTTAGTGAATGAATAATGAATGTATTAGCCAATAAAATAAATAAATACAAATTATATGTACTTTGTTAATAAAGAAAAGTAAATGTTAAAAAATGAATAATTTATTTCAGATTTTAAATATTCAAGCAGATAATTCCAAACGTGGTTAAAAGAGTGCGTAACGTGACGTTAATTTAAAACGAGCTATCGAAACCTAGATAAAAAAGTAACGCGCGCGCCACTGCATTCAGAACCCCTCCACATCTTAAACATCTGCAACAAAGCAAATTCAACACGAGTGAAGTTCAGTTTGACGTTTGACAGTATTGTGCCGGTAGTATTGTATATTCTAATTGGAACGCGATCGTACTACTTTGAAGAAGTTTCAATCCAGAAACAGTTATGGATAACATACCGGCGAAAATTGAAGACGTGAAGGACGCCATCGGTGAGGACGTAAAGGAGCATAAGGAGACCATCAAGAGGGAAGTGGATTCTTTGGATGATTTCGAACATTTAGGACACGACTCTAGCCCGCTGAAGGATGTGGCAAAAGAAGTTACTGGCGATTTGTTAGGTAATTTTCAAACCGAGTCCGCTACACGTGATCTGTTGGGGGAAATCAATAAAGGGGTTGAAAAAGTCGGCAGTACAGTTACCGACGAGCTACTGTCGTTCGACCCGCTGAAGGGTGCAGAGAATTTATTCGACAAACCCTTGAACCCCAGCAAGATGGATTCAAACTTATTGGACATGACTGAAAAATTTCCGGATCGCAAAGAGGCCGACGATAAATTGGACAAGTTCCTGCACGAGATGAGCCAGCCGTTCGCACAGCCGAAGGCCCAGGAGCTGCCCGAAACCCAAGACAAGTACGGTCTCGACGATTTCAAATCGACCACACAGAATTTCATGGACAATGAACGCGGCCCAATTGAACCGGCAACGATCCACTCTAATGACTCGATCGACCGCTACTCGGACAGTGAACCAGATGTTGGAGACGATGGGGAAGATTTCACGCCATCCAAGTACGGTTTCGTGCCCAAGAAAAACGAATTGCCCGAATCGTTCGGCTCCACAGAGAATTTCAAAACTGAAACTTTCAAGGATGTCGAAGAATTCGAGCCGGCACCGCCCCACAAGGATCATCCGGTCGTCAAGCCCAAAGATCCGGCCCCTGAGCCGCCGAAGGTGCCGGAACCGGTCAAGGAACCGGCAAAAGCACCAGAACCTGTCAAACCGAAGACCCCTGAGCCAGTTGTCGAGCCACCCAAACCGAAACCGATCGAAACCAAGGAAACGAAGAAGGAGGACGTGAAGCCCGTCCAAAAACCGAAGGCTGCCGTCACAGATGCCGAAGCTATCTTTTGCAAAATGGGTTTGGGTAAGTTTCTGCATTTATCTCGTTCAGATTGAGGCTTTTTTGAGCTGCGTGCTAACTAACTTGCCACTTTGTATATACTATTTTTATTGTCAGTTGCTTCTAGGCATTATTAAGAGCTTTTTTGTTAGTTTTTACTACAGGTCAGATCAAACAAAGTTGGCTAAATATTGCAAAATACTGCTAAGTCATCAACAATTCTCGACATATAGTTATAATTAGTAAGAAAGGGTCACTATTATTTATATTATATATTTATATATATTTTTTGATAAATTTTAACTTCGTGTATAGAGCTAGGACATTTACATGTAGGAGATTTACATGTCGTGACTAAATTGTGAAAATCGATGCAAAAATGTCGGAAATTACCTACGAAAACGCAAATTCTGTAATGACTCGTTATTTTCCGTACCACACTTGACTTTTCTACAGTACGTTAAATTGGAAAATCATTAAATAGGTGCGGCTTCTATAAACCTGTGTAAGCTAAATTTGATATCAATTTTGGTAAATGATGCAGACATGAACTAATAATAGGAAATAATGGACAATTCAGGTGCAAAAACAATATCATTTTAATTAGCGTAACTGCGGTTTATATTATTTACTAATTTATTTAAACAAAAACACACGTTAACGTAATCCGTCATACAAAAGAGACATTGTGCAAAATTATTATTTTTTTTAATCCACCTTGAGAATTTGCTGGAAAGTTCAGTCATGGTTTATGTTATTCTTAGGTCATTTCAGTGAGTCAAATGAGTCATTGAATTTATTTATAATCGTGCGATCATATCTAACTCCTAAACTATTTATCGATTAAATGCTAATTAATCACTTAATATTAAGTGCATGTTAACTTATCCACTAAATAGTCACGAGTGATAGAGAATCATTTTTTAAAAAGATTTTACTAATGAGTCAGTATAATTGTTTTAGTATCTTATAGTTAAACATATTGCAAATGCATTTTTATAGTACGCCTATGCATTTAGCAAGTAGAAGGACATATTTTATTAGATCAACATTTTTTGTTATTCAAATATTGGTTAAAAATAGCGCAATCTGTTGACTTACACGTCAGAAAACAAATTACTCGAATCCGAGTATCAACAATGGAAAATTTGTTTACCATGTTTGCACAAAAATTTGAAAATTGCATCAAATATAACTTGTTTAGTTTAGAAAAATTTATAGCACATTTCCGTTATCTTTTTATAATTTTAGTATCGTATAGGCAATAAAGTAGTTAACTACAAATTTCCCCTTGATGAAACGTTTTCCACAGATATTTATTACTAACTTATTACTTTTTCATCATATTACCAAATTATGGTCAAAATATTAAAAATCATCACACTCTCTATAAAACATCAATTTTTAGACTTTGGTCATAGCCTAATAATTATAAATTTTCTACACTTTACGGTAGTGCCTTTTTGTCTTCATAAAATTATTTTATTCGCACCGTATTATAAATTAGAGAATCAATTTAAAATTCTCAACATAAAACGAAATAAATTTATCATTTTTAAAATTCTTCCAACTAATAATTGAGTAAAATTCATTCAAATAATAAAAGGGTTTAATACTTTCCACATGTTTTAAATAAATACTTAGATTGTTTTAACTTTGTTAAACCATTTTGGAAAATGTGACAGAATTTTAATTAACTCGTTTATATCGTACACCGAACTATTTGAATCTCCCTTTTTCGTATTTTATATTTTTACATCGCATGCATCTAAAAAGTATGAGCATTCTTTGTTCTGTTGTACTGAAATAGTACAGTATCATGTTACCTCTTAAATTCCTTTCACGGATATCAAATAAAGAAAAACCATTGTGTTAAAATAATTTTAGGTTTACAACTGTTTCAAAACAATGGGTATTATTTACAAAAAAAATGCGTGAAAAATTATAAAAATAATCCTTTTGATAATTTTTACTTTTTACGAAAAAAATGTTTAAAAATAAAACTATATATCAAACAGAGAAAAAAGGGTTAAAATACGTGTTTTTGGAAAATGAATGTGGGTACATACTTAAGTTATTTTGTTCCTTGTTTTTATTATTATTTAACTTTGTCTCAATAGCAATAATTTTAGGATACTTACCGCAGAAATTTACGAAGTGTACTATTCACTTTAACAACGAAAACTAATATATTTAAGAAATGTGGAAGTGCTTTATCTCTGTTTTCTTAAGGTGTTAGTTTAACCTAAACTCAATAGTTAAATTCTAAATAATTGTTTAAAACGCCGTAAAGAATGTAATCCGTATATAATCTCTTTTGTTTTTTTTAAATTTTATCCGTAGATGATACGATATCGCATATTATGCGGGAAGCGGATATTGTGGCCAAAACTATATCTGAATGGTCTTGGTTAAGATGAGTTATTTAATATTCGAAATATCAGAAGTTTATTTATTTTATGTATTTATTTGGGCTGTTGAAGTTTTTCTTAAATGTGTGCAATTAGATAAAGATAACAGAAGTCAATGTATTTATATCGCATTTGTATGCATATAAATAAGTGTGCTTCACTGTGATTGAGTATAAGAATTATTTATAGTGTACTTTAAATGCCTTTCTATATTTAAAATTGACAAGAGATTCCCAAAATAATTAAATCGCACGCCGGTAACATCCAGTATATTTTGTTCAAAATTCTTTTATTCTATCCGATTTTAAATACACATTCCTCATATGTTTCTTTTTTAATATTTTTCAAAATTAAAAACTTCAAAAACTGAAAAAGAATAATTTGTACGATTGTAAACTTTTATATTTTATTCAGATTTGTTTGATTTTGATGATATTTGTTTACTTTAAAATATTAATTATTTTTATCTTGATAATATTTTTTGCGAATATCACAGTTATAGCTTTAATAGTTAATAAAACATTATAATATAATTTTAAAGGGGTATTTAATGCAGTAATCTTGGTTTTATATTTATTGTTTTCATATAGTTATAATATTGGGATTAATTTGTTTAAATATTTTATTACATACATTAATATGAGTTCATTATAATTGTAATTCGTTTACTTTTATGAGAAATTAACATTTTAGATTAACATCACATATACACATGTATTCAATTAATTTTCATAAAATGATTAGCTGTAATGAATTGTTTATTGTAAGTGTTTAAATACGTAACGTGAGAGTCAGTTTATAATCTTCAAACCGCTATAAAATTGAATTTCTTCCTGTTTGGCGTTACATGGAAAATTTATAATGTAATAACTTCTTTAATAAAATTGTCGTTATTTTCATAAATTTTTATAAAACCAACAGGATTTATTAAATTAAATTATTATCAATATGTGGAATATTAAAATTGATTTGAAAGAACAGAAATTCTTTCGAAATTAAATAAATTTCATCATAATAAACATGTTGTTTCATTATTCAAAAATAAATATTGTTTAAATATTTTCAACCAATAAAATATGTTTCATTTATTATAATCACTTGTAAATGTATAAATAATATCCATTATCAAAAATGCATTTTGATTATTTACTCGAAACTAATTATAGTAATAAATAATCAATTGAATGACTATATGTACTATTACCCATTATTTACAATTCCCATTCCTAAACTGTATAAACATCTTTAATCTAGAAATCATAATAATTTTACAAAATAAATTATAGATTTTATAGGAATGGATATAAAAATTAATTTTATTATTAATTATTAAATATTCAATAATTCTATAGAAGGCGATTATTTGTTATCAATAAATATAGAAAAGTAATAGTTCATTCAAAAACTAGTACTCCAATATAAAATTTAATTTTTTTTATTATTAGTGAAAAAGTTGAGGTTTTCGCAACCATATTTTTTAGCAAATTTTTCGTGTTATTGGTCCGTCATTTTCGGAAATCCTTTTCAAAAACCCGAATAATGAATATATTTTACATTATAAATACTCAAGAAATTCTCCTTATTAATATTAGTCAATCAATTTTTCATTGCAAATTTTAAAATGTATGTATTAACAGTTGTGAACATGAATCTTTAAATTGTCCCACTATTTTTAATTAGCAATCAGCGGTTTTAAGGTGCGGTTACTTTTGTAATAATTAAATGATTATTTAATAAAAGAAAATTATTTTAATGGTTAAATATAAACATAAATTATAATTATTATTTAAAGACATTAACAAAACCATTACTTTAAAATTATGATTAGAAATTATAAAGAACATAAAATTTTCGAAAAAATATTTATGTGAGTAACAAATTTAATTTGATAATTAAAAAAAATAAGATTATTTTATCTCTAAATAGAAAGTAGTTTTGAAGAGTGTAATCGAAATAAACACAGTTAAAAGTATCTGTTGTGTGACTATTCTATAAAGTATCAGTTTTATTATTTTCTACAATTCGGATATTTGGTTACTGATAATTCAGAAACTGCTAAATTATCTACTAGACTAGTCCAGCACAAATTAAAATGTAACTGCTGGTTGAAAAGTAATAGTTTTAAAAATTATACATGTAACTGACTTAATATACAATAGTGGCCATAATTATAGCCACTTATTCAAATATATTAAAAATATAAGCTGTTCTAATTAAATTGGATACAAGTATATATAATGTTTATTGTTTTTTCTGTTATTGTTGTGTCTATTTTTCAGATGGTTCAGAAAACTGAGTATGTTTTTTATTTTTCGTTAAACAAAATTACAGTTACAGTTACACCTTTTTACCTCAAAATTTCATGACTCCTGTGAACTAGTTGATTATTTAATACTGGTCTTTTGACTTATTATAATTATCTACTATGAGTCATTCAAAACGTGTAAGAAAGATTATATTAGATATATTACAGCTTTATCAAAACGAAAAAAAAAAATAATTAATAAAATTGGAGGAACCAAGCTGGAGGAAATGGGATTTGCTAAAAATTAGTTTAAGGAATGTGACAGGTGGTTGGGGATTTATCTTGCCACAAAAAAGCCTGCTATCTACTAGAATGTAGAGGTCCGTTTTACTTAGGATGTTCACTGGACTCCAGAACAATAGGGAGAGGTAGTTTTAACTGACGTAGCAAATTTAATTTATTAAAAAATGACGATCATGTTTATATAAGGCGAATTTCCACAGGAAAGTCTTTTTGAATAATACTCATTCCTGAATTTCATGACATGTAAATTGAAACTTTTGTTAATTAGTAATGTTCGTTTAAACGTTTAACTCAGATAGGAGAAGGAAACAAGTTTATGTAGAAACCGTTTCTGGTATTTCTGCAAAGAAATTATCCCTCAAATTTTTTTATAATATAGACATTTTTTTCCAAAGAATTATCTTATAAACTATGACACACCATATAATAAACAAAATATTTTGGACCAATAATATAATTTAATTAAGTACACCTGTAAATAATAAAAAACGTGTTATTACATGCCTATATATTCAATTAATTGGCACAATAAAACCAATTAAACGAAAAGACAATAAAAATTTTCTGACTAGGTCAACATGCCCTTGTAACGGGGGCATAGGTCTAAGTCCCAGCCTGGTCGATAAGAGTTACGCCTGCTCAGATCACACTTTGCGGCAGATTTGCGCCATCAGGTGCACACAAACGACAGACCGCCACATATACTCGATAGCACATAATATCCACGCCGTGTTCGTAGTGCGACAACCCAGTCCAGTGGAACCGCATCAATCTTTCATTACACAGTGTGTGCGTTGAAAATCGGTGTGCTAGTTATTTAATTTTTTTCCGTGACATAACAATGGAAGACGGGCTGAAGAGCGCGGCCAACGCCGTCGTCGACGATGTCATTAACGGGGTGAACAGTGAGATCAACAAAACAAAGGGTGGCGTTCAGCCGGGCCGGGACAAGGCCTGTCAAAGGTCATTGCTGTGTGTACTTTTCAGACCAAGTAAGTGGGCAATTTTGGTTCAGCGAGAGAGGAAACTTGCTACGCAATTTAATAAAATTCGTGAATTATGCAGTTGAACAGCCCAAATCGTTGAATTTTATTGTAGTGTGGTTTTTTGTCCTGGAGTTTTTACTGGGTTTTTTTACCTGCTGCAGTTAGTATATTCCAATAGGTTTGAGGATGTTTTAAGAGACAAGCTTATCAAACTGTTTATTGCGTTTTAACAATAACAATTACATAGTTTCGTTATGACTCGTCAATGTAACTATGACACATTTAGTGTTAACTTAATCGAAATACTTACTTGTAAAGCTACATCAAAAAACTCTTCGTGTTAATTGAAGGTAACTCTTGGTCATTTGGTGTGTTTCCTTTTATATTTTAATACAAAATACAATTTAACAATGACACAACACAGTTTTACACAAATAACTACCGTAAGGTCAAAGTAATTACAGTTTGTTCGTCTGGCTGTGATATAAATTGGAATCAAAATAGTCATGGATTATGTCAGTCGCCATTACAAGAGCAAGCTCCTAATATATTTATGTCGATTTAAATGAAATACCTCATTGTGAATAAAGTGAACAATGTGATGTATAGTACTCCAGACACATGTGTCACATGTGTGGAGCCGTTATTTTATGATAAAAAAATAATGTAACTTTTTCAAATTCAAACATTAAAACTGATAATAAAAGTTGGGATGATGCGGGTTTACCATTAAATGAATGCATCCTTTAATTGATGGTCAATCTGCTGTCTTTGACAACAATTTTCGTTCTGTATTTACAGAATTAAACGTTGATTTGAGACGAATTGTTTTTATATTGTATTGTTGTTCCATTTGATATTCTAGAATTGTCAAGGATAAATTAAATACCGTCTCGCCACATTCGTATCACCTTGCAATTGTCTGACCGAATGAGACATCACTAGATATCAAATTAATACTGTTGACAATTAGTCAAGTCACACGTGTGTAATGAATGACTGAATTATTTAATATTATGTAATTTGTCGAAAATTTTCGATTCACCATTGTACATTATTATACTATATCAGTATACAAAAGTCAGCGACGATAAATGGTATTATATTAGTACACTTACAGGAAAATAAACATTGGTAGTTGATAAGGAAAGTATATATTATACCTATTTATATTATAATTTATACAAATTTCCACACATGTTTTGACTAAGTGTGCATCTTTTGAAGTGATATAAAGATAAATACCTAAATATAGATTGAAATTCAACTTATCAATCCCTGACCTTCCTTTGTGCGTGCACAATATCTACATGATCATTGACCCGAGCATTTCTTGATGCTGTTTGCTTCTCCCGAACCGTTGGTTTCCGATAAGTTGCTATTGCCATGTTCAGTATGATTTTATTTTTTCAGTTTACTGGTGCTTGAACTCTTTAAGCAAAATTTTTCTCAGTGATATAATGTTTCAAGGGTCAATTTTTATAATCTATAATGGAACTACATATTTGACAGCTAAAACTATGTTTTATCTAATCTGTCAATGTTATTACATAATAATAAATTAATCTAGTCTGACGCCTCATATCATTCAGATCTTATCTTGAAAATTGTTTCTCTCTAATGAAATTATTGTATAACACGATTTAATTTGCATGCCTCTCTTGCACATCTAATTATTAATTATTTTGTATATATACTAACATTTGCACTAACTCTACTTTTCAGATACGTGGTTTAACCCAACGAGACTGAACCCACAAGGTAAGATGTTAATTGGTAAATGAATTTATGTCAGTTCCTAATATTTTCAATTGGAATTACTAACATAAAGAACTGGTCACATCACTATTAACTATTTGATAATATGTTTAAGAATAGTAATCATCATGCGGGATTAATAAACCAATCTAGAAGGTACTATTGAACTATGCACCTTTATTGTAAAAAAGAAAGTTTCTGTCTTCGACTAACTCGTTGATCATTTCTTCAATGTCCTTGTCGAAAAGGCTTTCGCACAGTTTTGTACTGGACACATGCACAACAAGTATTTAATAATATACAATATCATTTATATATAAATTTTTCCAAATTCAAAAATCAACACACAGTGCAGTCAATAAAGGGATTGCATCTTTATTGTAAAAAAGGAACATTCTATTTAATGACTAGCGTAGTTTTCTTCATCATTTTGATGAACTCGTCCTGCTCGACATCGCCGTTGCCGTCCCTGTCGGCTTCGTCGATCATCTCCTGGATCTCCTCGTTGGTGAGGTCCTCGCCCAGTTCCTGGGCAACGCGTCTCAGATCCCCGAACGTGATCGCGCCTGAGCCCGTGCTGTCTATCAGTCTGAACGCCTTCTGGATCTCCTCCTTCGAATCGCGTTCCGCCATCTTGGTAGCCATCAGATGGAGGAAGTTCTCGAACGACAGCTTGCCAGTCCCGTACTTATCCACTTCGGCGAGTAACTTCTTCAGCTCCTCCTTTTTCGGTTCGAAACCGAGGGCACGGATTGCGACTTTGAAGTTTTTTATGTCGATTTTACCGGTGCCTTCGGTGTCGAATAAGTTGAAGGCTTCAAGCATGTCGGCCCTTTGAGCCGGGCTGAAATCGAAGCGCGGACCGATCTTCTTGCGCAACGGCGCAGTACTTATGTTTGACATTTTAACTGTTTACTTTCGTGTCTGGATTATTTTGGATTCTGGCGTTTTATAAATTGACTTTATCTCTAAGCTATGGTTTGATGTATTGATTTGTCAGTGCCTTCAAATGTTTAAACATTTTCATTTGTTTATTCTGTTATAATTGTAATTCAAATTTTGATTTTTTGAACCAAACATTCTTCATTTGTAATCTGTGTTGCATACAAAAATGCATATTTCCATTTTCTGCTTTTAATGTAATTTTATAAACGATTCCGGTAACCACAAACAAAATTAAATATACCTAGATTTTATTACTTCATATGTTACATTTATTACACTAACAAATCTTTGCCAAAAATAGTGAGAGAAAAATTCTTTATAAATATAGAATGCCAATTTCTTTGTGCCAAATTGCACGTTTAATTTACCGGTGCAGGTGGAATGAAATATCCTTCCTTGCAATAATCAAGTATCGAACGACAGATATTGGTTATTCTACTATAATTTGCCAGGTGTTCAAGTCCCACATTTATTTTAGATGCGCCACTTTGTACCTGGTTTATTAATAAATTTTTGCCAGTTTATAAGACTACGTTAGAGAATATTTGTAACTAGAACATTGAATTCTTAAAGCAATATTTTAATGGCAGCAATGTTTAAAATAATTTTATGTAACTAATAAAATAATATTCTTCAGTATGATAATATAATGTAAAGTAATTTACAAATCATTAATCTTAAAATCACAAGTTGAGTTCTCCCAAGAGAAAGCATTTACACACCTCAGAAATCAGCCTTTGAATAATTAAATGCCATCACCGCACGACAAAGATGAAAAAATATATCGATTGAAAGCGTTGACGTGTGGTAAGCGTCGGGACGCAGGCGTTCGATGTGAGTTGCACGCGCCAAGTTGCCAGATTAAATAATAATTTTCAATTGAGATCTTCTTTTGTGAGATTTTCCCCTCGAATTTCATTCATTGTTTAGTAAAGTAACACTTGCTGAATAATTGTTTGACATTAATATGTGATTCAATTGTTTAACTTTAAATACATGAAATTGATAACAATAACGCATGTCAAATATAGCTTGTTGTTTTTAGTATTATATGTTAAAATCGAAAGCTTTCATTAGCATTGGATATTTTTGTTCAGTATTATAAAAATATCAATCGATTATATAAGTAATATAAAAGAAACAAAAAAAAAACAAATATAATTTTTAATGTCAGTTTGTTTCGGCACAAATGAATAATCTAATATACAGTTATATAGTAGAGTAGTATCTAAAAAATTACTAAACTTTTGATTTTTTTTTGGTTATTGAAAATCTTTTAATATTTTTTCATTGATATTTTTAGGACACACTTTGTCAAGAAATCTACTTTTACTCTTCTGACAAAATTGAAAAATTTTTATATATTTTTAACATATTCAAATTTTTTAAAATAATTTATAATTTTTCCTGATTTTAATACTTTTTCAGCAATTTGAATAATCATGTTTTATTGTGCCTTCAGTATATAATTATTCTATTATTAATATATTTGTAGTCACACATTTTCGATATATTTTTTAAATTGTATTTAATAATTTAAAATTAATTAAATTCTGAATTTACTGTATTTTTTTACATTAAATTAATTTCTTTTATCTTTTATCGTTTTAATTAATTTTGGAAACTTTCTTTGCATATTTTTTTAAAACAAATTATATTTTTAATTACGATATACTGTTATTTTCCAAATTACTTTAATAACTGTATTTAATTTTAGATAAATATAAACAGTTATATATAGTTAAATTGTCATATTTTTATAATTATCTATTACACAATATTGTTTTTCCAATTTTTAATAAGTGTATATATATTACTATTCTTCCAACACATTTTACAGTTTTTATTTATAACACATTTTAATAATCAAATTAACCTTTTTTCAAGAATACTTTTCAATTTTAGCAAGTTATCTATACTTGTAGATATCTTATATTTTTTAATAATTTATTATTTTAAATTACTTTATAATTTTAAAACAATTTTTTTGTTAATATTTCAATGGTATCTTATATTACACATACATGATTTTTTCTTTTTTTTTATAAATTGTGTCTGTAATAGATTTTGTAACTTTTAATAACTTTTATTATTTTTTTAATTTTTACAGCTTGTTTTAAATTCATTTGATTAAGAAAAAATTATTAATTTTAAAATAAAATTCTCATTTTTTTAATTTTTCTTTCTATATAATTATATATGACAAAAAAATTGTAATTTTGTTTATTTAAAAACACAGTTATATTATTTAAGTTTAGAAATGAAAATGAATCTTGGATCTGAACTGAGGTCGAGACACTCAATATCCGGTAATCCCATAAACCAAGTTCGCTGCCCTGCCAGTTGGTATTTGTTATGTAAACCGGAATAACGGAAAGGGAGACGGAGAATGAGCGGCAACGCAGCGCACACCCCGTACATTTTGGGGTCCCGACGGTGGCGGCGACGGCGTCGTCGTTAGCTCGCCCCCGACAGTCGACGGCGGCGATTATCAGAGCAGCTTGCGGGTGGTGCGTGTCGCCGTTCGTGTGGTCCCCGTTTCGCAGAGGTGGTTTTCAGTTCGGTCGCGAGGCCGTCCGTTTCGATTCAAATTTAGAAACCGACGGCACACACAGACGGGCTCGGTGCCAAGAAAAGCGCGCGACATTTCAGTCCGGGAAAGTTCGCCATCCAGGCCAGGTTCCCTTTTCTCTCTCTGTCTCTCGCTTCGTCGACGACGCGATCAGTGAAACGGCACCGTGATGATGAACAGCCTCTTCGACACAGTCATGCAACGTGAATACCGTAAGTTGCGTTGAGTTGTTTCAATCCGATTTGCCCGATCGAAACGAGACCGTCAATCGAACTGAGGGGGCCGTTCGATCGAGTGTGATTTGATCCCAGCAGTTTGTGTGCGCTCCCTCCCACACCACTTCACTTGCAGTACGGTTTTTGGGTTCCTGCAGTGTGTCCTGCGACGCTCTACCTCAATTCGGGGACAGTACGTGTGCCTCTTTTGTGCATTATGGTGTCTGTGCTTTACATCACAAAGTCCGTTGTTGTACAGCTTAACTAACCGAAACCGATTATCTAACCAATCGCATTTCGGTGGCTTCGGGAAATTCCATTTCCCCCTCTGACCTTGAATTATTTGCACCACACTAAATATACCCATAACGGAACACTTGATGCCAATTATTTTAGAAACAATTCAGTGACGTGCCCAGGCATTTTGTCCCACTAATTGATGAAATATGATTGTAACGTAATATTAGTTGGTGCCAATTTTTTCGGTACAATTCAGCTATGTGGATCCCGGTATTTTAATAATTGAACGTTTCGAGAGTCACGTCCTTAAAATATATCAATGGAAGTTCATTGATTTTCCGTCGACTTATAATTAGACGTATTTTTATTAAAATTAATATTGAATGAGATGTTAATAATTAAAAGAAACCTGGAAAATCAATTTTGAAGTAATCAATTAAGATTAATTTGAACTTACATATTTATTTTTATTTTTAATTAATTTTTAAATACAAATTTGCCCAGACCATTTTTGTGTTTATGACTTTTTTATACCGCAGTTTTAAAAATAGAATGGTTTGTAATTAACTATGTTATGAGTGAATGGGTACTAATGCGTCCTAAAGCTTGTGTTGCATTAACGCATTAAAATACATCTGTGTCTGCTAATACGTATGTTCAATAGTGTATTTCCCTGTCTTCTATTTGTATAGATACGAGTTAATTCAATGAATATTTAATATAATGACCATTAAGCTTAAAAAATTATTTAAAACTGTTTTTATTGACTAGCTTCGGAATTTATAGAGGCAAAAACGTAATCATTCAAATTATTTCTTCAAATCATATAACAGAAGAAGTAAAGGCCATTAACATTGGCCAGGCATTTCGTCCTACTAATTGATCTAATATGATTTTAACGTGAGATCACTTAATCAATTAGTATAAATTTTCTTGTACCTAAGTGTGCGCATAGATCCAGGTGCTTTAGTAGTTGAACGTTTTGAGAGTCGTGTTCTTTAAATATATCAATGGAAGATCATCGATTTTCCATCATGTTAATTATACTATAATTAACATAAACCTGGAATGTCAATTTCGGAGTAATTAATGATCATTCATTTGAACATAGTTATTTTTAATTAATTTATAAACGACATTTACTTAGATTATTTGTAAAAATAGAATAGTTTGTAATCAACCATGTTATGAATAAGTAAATACTAATGCGTTGTAAAGCTTATGTAGCATTAACATAGATATTAAGTTACATCTGTGTTTGCTAATACATATTTTCAATATTCATTGAAAATTTAAAATAATTAAGTTTAAAAAAATACTTCCGTGGCTTAAAAATATTTATTAATGGTTACAATCAACAGAAGTACTTAAATATAGTACAAGTTTTAAAATTTACTTTATTATTAAGCAACAATAAACTTACATTAATAATATAAAAAACAGGAACCATTAAACAAAAAAATTATGTTTAGCTATAAATTGCAAAACATAACAATGCGAGTCAAAGATGTGAATTGTGAAATTTTAAATGAATTCTTGATTATAAATGTCCCTGCATTTTAAGAAGAATCCTTAATTGAACTTAATAAGCTCTTTCTTTTATGATCGACTCAAATAGGATTGTAGCTTGATGAATTTAAGGTGCTGTTAATTGAAAACTATGTTATTAGTTTGCCCAATTTGCTCCAAAACACGGAATATTATCATTTTTGCAAAATATGTTAAAATATGGACATAATCTTTAACATCATCTTAATGTTAAATATTAATTAAATAATAAAATATTTTAAGTTTTACATAACTCTTAAACTTAAGAACATAATAATATTAATATTCATGTATTTTATATTGCAATTTTAAATACACTAAATATATAAATGCAATAAAAATACATAATTAAACTGCATATTTATTATATGAAACGATTAATACTTACTACTAGAAAAAAAAATAACTGGAATAAATACTTGATATTTATTTGCAACTAGTAAAATATTGAAGATAGTAATACGTTTGAAACAGCTGTGTTAGAAAAGATTTTAACACTCTTAACCTACTACTACATAGTGAATTAATTTACGAGACTTTAGTGCATATTATCTTCTTCACTGAGAGCTGCTTACTAATTTACCACATGATAACCTCCAGCCGATTCCTTCCACGTTGTCAGTTACGCAAACGTAAACTGGTTTTGCTGAAAATCGTTTCTATCTATCGTGTTCCAGTGTTGGAACCAAAACAGATGGGAACCGTTTGCCACGAGTTCACCTGCGGAACACGTTGGAGCTAAATACTATGTAGCTGTGGATATACACGATGTTGTCGGTTGTACACATAAGTTTTATCATATGGTAATAATATCACCAGAAATTGAAATTATTTCTGGAATGTAAAAAAGAAAAAATAATAATAAAATTTGGCATATGGCCTGCATATGTTACATTTGTACAGTAAATATAATTACATTGATGATATAATTTTTGGTTGTAACATGATGTTGCGGAGATCCAGTTTAAGTGATCGTTTGGGGAGTTCTATTTATAAGCAGATAAAGGGGATTGGGATATCGATTTGTAATATAGGGCTCAATTAATGACAAGATGCCAAATTAATGGATCAAAGGCCTTTGAAGTTGCAAATTTGGTTGGAGTTAGTTTCACATGATTGGTTTGATAGATAGATAAGTTTGCAGTACTCCTAGGTATGAATGGTCACACAAAGTTCCTATTTATTGACTCTAATAAGTACCTTATTGATAAACCTTCTATCAGATAGTTTCCGTTATTTTGAAGATATCATTTTGGAAAATTGAAGTGGTTAGTAGACGTCAATTAGAAGTATGTGTCATACCAATGATACTTGATTTGGTACCGAAACACCCACGCTGGCAACAAGGTGCCGGATTTTCAACGCGACCGCTTACACGTCACCTGCCTTTCCCTCCCTGTCTACGGTCGAGTTGGAAAAAGATAAGGCGACGGTAAAACGTAGGCGCTGGTACCACAAGTCTTTG
The DNA here is from genome assembly GCF_024364675.1 of Aethina tumida. Taxonomy (NCBI): domain Eukaryota; kingdom Metazoa; phylum Arthropoda; class Insecta; order Coleoptera; family Nitidulidae; genus Aethina; species Aethina tumida. Next base: position 10,891,674 of record NC_065441.1, read on the forward strand.
ACAATACTCGCTCACTTTTACGGCGCCTCCCGTCCCGTCTGCGATCAGGATTTATGTGCAGTTAGTCCTGCTAGCAGCCGTCCACAGTACGTGCTGCAGTTTTTGTTTCTCTTCTTATTTTACGTTTTATTTTCGACCGCCTTTCCGGTTAAACGAAGATGGTGCGCAGACAGAACTCCAGAAACCAGTACTCCGAACCATTGCCAGAACGTGGGCCCGGTAAGAATTTTTGACATATGTTTCAACACGCACATGCGTTAGCCATTGTTTTATTTACCTCGTACGAACGGACTGTAACGTGTATTGATTCGATTTTCTGCTCCAATTGAGGTTGTTGCATGTGATGAAGAAATAGGGGTTCCCAGGGTTGTAGCCTAAGCTACCATAAATATTAATTTAATATTTATAGTTCTCTAACACAGATAACATCTTTAAATTCATAATATGTTTTAAAACATAAGTTTTAGTTTTTTATTGTTGAAATAATCTTATCTTAATATTTTTCACTGGTTCCATACAACATATCTCTTTTTAACATAATTTTATTTTATGTCACGGACTAAAATATAATGTTTGCGAAGATTTAGATGTCAAAGATGTAACAAATTAAAATTCATTGAATGAATCACATTAGTATTCTGTCTTAGATACTGTTACAATCTCTTCATCGCTACAACTGGGCAAAAGTCTATTACCGTATGGGCTCTTGACTATTTTTTATCGTTAGGATAATTTATTACTTATTTAATTTCTTTGGTAAATAATTTAATTTAAAAGAGTATGTGTAACATCTAATCTTACAAGTCCTGAAATTCGGTTTCCTTATGTTAATATAAATTAATTAGAATGTAATCTGTTTTTAAAATATCATATGTATTTCCGTATAAAATATAAATTAAATTATAAATATGAATGAATATTTTGAATCGAACCGGTTAATTCATCATTATTTTAGCAATACTATATAATATATTCAAAAAATTATTCATGACATTTTTGTTGCAGTATAAATTTCATTTTCATTTTACGAAAGATAAAAATATTTCTGACGTCGCACAAATAAGTAATTAAAACATTTTTAATATGCATTAATTATAATTATTTTGATATTTGTCTGTTTTGCAGTTTAAACAGATACTGTTTTGTACAGCTTAGTTTGCAGTTCATGCATTTGCTAATTTTGCAAATAAATTTGTTATCTAAATTTTTAAAATAATATTAACTCTGATAAATTTATATAAAAAATAAATGTTGTATATTACATTTTTTCTGATAGTATTTCATAGTAACAAAATGTAGCCTGAAACAAACGAGGGTATTATAATTGTGCAGCAGACAGTTACAATATATGATATGAATATTTGTTGTCATAAATAGAATATTCATATAAAACTAAGTGAACCTAAATAACCATTACCTCCAAATAAACCGAAAAGCAGATCTCTTTCAACGAAGTTTCAACAGGAGTTGAAAACCATTGAAATCGAACACGTTGGTATCGATTAAACTCCGACAGGAACTTATTATCGTAACTGCGTAATAAGCGGACATTGCAAAAGTTCAGATTGCTTTTGTATTGGACAAATAGCACCCAGTTTAAAGGGATCCATTCAGGCGACTCTGAAAGTTTAAACAGGTGTCAAACTCTGGTGTGTAGTCGAGGGGGAACTTAATTGATTCTATTAAATTGAAGCCCGGAATATTGCGTTTTATAAATTTAAGATATTTAATTATTCATTGATTCGGAGTGGAGTATTTTAACATGTATATTTCTCTCAAATATTGCCTTTGACATACGAAACAACAGATTATAAGTACTCTTATTATTATCACTGTGTATGGTAAACAGAGATGTATCAAGTTTGTTTCGATGAACAATAAAGCGTATTTATTTCAATGTTTATATCCGATTTCTAATGTAATTTGATGATTCAAAAAGTGATGCAAGGTCGATATAAGTAGGATGGATTATGTTCTGTAAATTTCTAGAAAGTACTAAATTATGTTAAACCGCGAAAAAACAAATGCTGGTAATTAAATATTTAAATAGTTTTAATTAGTGCAAATTTGAATCGTGGCCTATTCCGCAAGGGCAAATAAAGTGGCGTCTCGATGTTGGCAAACTATACAATTTTCATGTGTGCTTAAATTTGGCAACTTTACCGAAATCTTTATGTATGTGTGTCACAACTTTCTATTGATGAGAGTTTGACCGCTTTAATTGCTTCCAAAACTGGACTGCCGACATTCTAATATGCAAATAAATATTAATAAAATCAACTAACACACTAATAATTAACAGGAAAAGCGGACATAAACTAACTGATTTTTTTTTCTGATTACAGTGGAGAGTCTGATATACTGGCGCGACCCCAAGAAGTCGGGCCCAGTATTTGGGGGCGTTCTTGTCGTACTTCTCGCCCTGACATACTTCTCCCTGATCAGCGTGATCGCCTACCTGTCGCTGTTAGCACTTTCTGGAACAATTGCATTCAGAATCTACAAAAACATCGTTCAGGCCGTGCAAAAGACTGGTGACGGACATCCATTCAAGTAAGCGACACTGTATTTATGTATTATTTGGTCTGGTAATAACTTGAAATTTAATAATTTTTTAAATTAATAAAATAAATTTATAATTTTTTTTTTGTGTGTGCAGAGAATTTTTGGATATCGACATTTCCCTGTCGCAAGACAAAGTAAAGGAAGTATCGGAAGTGGCAGTCGCCCACTTGAATGCCGCCACAGCCGAGTTGCGCAGATTGTTCCTCGTCGAAGACTTGGTCGACTCCATCAAATTCGGAGTTCTGTTGTGGGCTTTCACATACTTGGGAGCATGGTTCAACGGAATGACCCTGATTATTATCGGTACGTTTAACAACTGAAACATTTTTGTATTAATACGACTATTTTTTTACGGGCACATAATAAATGTATTTGTATTTTAGCTTGGGTCGCACTCTTCTCACTCCCGAAGGTATATGAAACCAACAAGACACAAATTGATGCCAACTTGGAAATCGTGAGAACTAAAGTAGATGAAATTACATCAAAGTAAGTTTAATTAAGATTATTAAAAGTCTCCTACTAATTATTTTGTTTATTTTTCAGAGTAAAAGCAGCTATTCCCATTGGCAAAAAAGGTGAAGAAAAGAAAGAACAGTAAATATTTTATTTTTAACATCTTCCAAATCATCCTATAATTTTCCATATTCCATCCCATTGAACGATTGATTTACTTTTGACTTGTGTTATTAATATATTTTTTTTGTATATATATGATATTTTATTCAATTATTTATTCAGTTTATGGATATTTGTTGGTCACTGTCTAAGAATGTAATACATAAGTTTTATCAATGCAAAACACATGAGGTGTTAAATATGTTCTATTTATAAGAATACAATTAAAAATATAAATTTTAAGATTTTGTTTTATTTATTTTATTCATGTTCATATTAATTTTTTAGAAGTTGAATGGCTATATTTAATAATCTTATAGGTGATAAGGACTAATTTAGATATCTTTCTGAATATTCTTCACAATAAATGTATAAAATTTTGAAAATATATTAATTTTTTACTTGTATTGAGAATATTTTATAATATAGATAAATGTGTTGTTTTAATTGTGATGCTATAGTAATGGTGAGCACGCATCTTTTGCTAAATAGCAAATATAAATTTATATTTACCTGTTGTGTTTTAAAATCAGTTTAATATAAAAATAAAATGTGTATAGGACTGATATATTTATTTCTGAACATACGAATTCATAATAAATTCAGCAATAACACTACATTTTAAAGTTTAACTACTCAATGTTTATGTGAGTTTGTATTGTCGAAGTTATTGCTGTAATTTGTTCGTTTGTTCGTAATTGCTGATGTTAATTATTAAGTAAAATCTCTATAAAGGTCGGAGATGTGAGTAATACCCGTACTAACTAACTATATAAATTTGTGTAACTCTACACTAAGATCATAATATATATATCATAAGAAGACCAAACTTTTATTCCAACAAAATAAAATAATTATTATTTTATTTTGTTCTTACAGGCATGTTTATGTATAATAATTTTTGTATAGAAATAGTTTTTCGTTTTCATTTAGAATATATATCTTGTAAATTTACCTGTAAGTTTAAAAACGCAATCTTAATTTAGACTGTTGCAAACTTTTTATATAGCTTTGTATTTGCTTTAAGAACATTACAATTAAATTGTTTATATCTGCTTAATTCGTGTTTTACTATAACCACATCCCTTTCCTATCACATTTGCTGGTAGAGTAATAATTTAATAATGATAACGTTTAAAGAAATGTTTTGAAATATAAGAATATAAATTATCACTCAATAAATACAACCCTGTTCAAATTGTAATTTGGAGTACAGTTTTATACTGGAATTTAATTTTATGATGATGGTAATAATGATGAATTTCTGATAGTAATAAATAAATTAATTATGAAGTAAACTGTTTATTGAACGTGATTGTTATCTACTATTGTGATGAAGTAAAAGGTAAGTTATGTCCTATATGTTTCAAAATATGTCACAACTAAATTCTATATTCTTAATGATTTAAAATTAAAATGAATGTAAATTGCTTAAATTATAATAAATATTACTTAATTATAAAAAAATATTTTTATAAACGAACTAATTAAAAACCGACAATATTTAATTTAACAATTCGAATTTAAATATTACTTTAATAAATAAATCCTACTTTTTTTAAAAAATATTTAAAAAAAAAAGATTATACTTAAAAAATAATACTTGATTTCCCAAAAACTTCTATATTTGACTTATATACCTTTTCCTAAATACCCTAGAATTAATTTGTGATCAAAGAAACTTACCTTTAAAAATGCATAGTATTCAAGAGGACAATAATAATTACACTAATTAATCGTATATCACCACCGTTAAATCGAATCGCACCACTAAATTAATTTAGGGGGCGAGTGCACCACATCACACGACCGACCAACTGATCGATACTCGAATCGATAACAGACTGACCTGATTAATGGCACGACGGGGTATATCACCCCATGCGTTTTCGTCGCTCAGCCAGATTTTGATACATATTTTGGAGTTATTGCATACTAATCTTAGTCATTAATTTTCTTAGAAAACTTCCTAGTATTATCATTAAATACATATTTTATCCTTGACAAGTACAAAAATTAAATCGAAATTTAAAATTAACAAATATTAAAAAGCATTCTCTAATGTATCTTATTTATACTATTTTTACTATTGTATTGTCTATAACTCATAGGAATCCTAAATAAGCATAACGAGACTTGTGCAATACATAATAAATAAACTTATTTTTACTCACTAAAATTAATGATAAAGCAATAAAGCAATCTCTATTAAGCAGTTTTTGAAAAAAATTACGGGTACTATCAAGAATATCTATCTCAACTATTTCATTTATTGTATAAATCCGTAACCGTAGATTAAATGAAATTTGTAACTTTCGAGTACAAGATCATAAAGCGTAAATAAAACATGCATTTTATTTTAGGTTTATTAGATATAACATAGTATTTTAACATCAAGTACATACATACAGACATATTCTTCTACAATATTGTTATGCTGCAGAATATTTTAAGCAGTAAATATCAACTAAACCATTATTTCCCAAGTGCACTACGAATTATATTAATATATTCTATATTGCAAAATAATCACATAAATAAAATCACGTAATTATAATAATTTGGTCATAAATTCTCTAATTTGTATCACTAATATTTGCAGCCAACAGTTTTTAACTGCTTTGGCTATTAATTAATATTTCATATATATATATATATAAATAAGGAGATGTCTCATAATTTTTAAACACCTATATTTGAAAGTGTGTACACTTGAACTTTTTCTAATAAAAATTTAGTTTAATAGATTACAAATTATACAAAAACTCTCAGTACTCCTTTAATGTTTATCCTAAAAAAATAATACATTGTTTTATCCTTTTCTTTAGATATATGCTTTATAAATGTAGATTTGAAGCAAATTTAAGCAACAATTTGGTTACCTAATAATTATTCCTAAAACAAAATCCAAAACCATATTCAACAAATAAAATAATTATTTTACTGGACTTGATTAACTATCTACAACAAGTCAGTCCCAAGCAACTTAACAAATTTAAAGTCATATACCTAAACACTTGAAGGAAACAAACGTAGCATTTATATTTCTAAGACGGTAATTCAAAGTTACAGTTCAGATTACAAAGAGAGAATGATGAACCTAAAAAATTAATTCAAATGGAATCCTTTCTCTTTCGTAGCTGCTAAAAGTCTTTGTCTCAGTATCTCCTCTGTTGGATAGTCGGGCAATTTCAGGTAGTGGACACAAGTGTTAACTGAAGGATAAGATCCTTCTCCCGCGTCCACTTTGCGCACGATCGTCAGCCTCGGATACAAATTGGCGAGACCGCCTGGAGGAAGCGAGCTACAACCCGTAGTGAATTGTAGGAACGCTTTTCTTTCTTCAGCGTTCATATCCACCAGCACGTTAACAAACCTCAGGAATCCAGGACTGAAACAAGATCAAGAATGTAATGTGACTACCTCACAAATATTAAGTAACATACCTGTCCTTGGTGTAACCCAATTTCGGTTCGGTATAATTGATGAGATCTTCACGAGTCCATTCGGGATTTTGGTCACCGCATAGCATCACCCGCATTTCATCTGGACTGAAAGCGGCCAGTTTCTCCATCGGGAACACCATCGAGAAACCTCTGTGAAACGCTTCCAACTGCCTGTGCACACCCTTTTCTAGACAGAAGCTCATGGTGAGTTCCGCATATTCTTCGACGTTTTCGATGTTTACTTCAATATCGGCTCCGTTGGAAACTAGTTCAACTGCTGGGAATCCATAAACGCTAGAGCTGGGCGCATATGAGAATGTCAACGCCAAATCCTCCAACAATACGGGTCCACTGGAGTGATTCAAGCAGAGATTTTGGACTAGAATAATAAACATATTTTAATAAACTAAAATAAAATTATACAATTACGCTTACTTTGATGAGCTTTTGTTTCAGCTGATAGATTGTGATCTTGCATTATTTTTTGCTTCTGTTTAACTAATTCTTTAATTTGTTTTAGGAAATTGGCCCGAATGGGATCAATGTCGTATAAATCCTCTTCAGTTAAAATGTTTTGATACCAAGGCTTCTTCTCCTCAAGTATGATTTTGGGCGGATCAAATTCCAGCTCCTTCTCACTCTCTTCAGAAATGAGACTAGACGTCATAACATCTTCCTCTGTTATCTTTTTAATTCCTGCGAAGCCGATCCTTTCGTTGACGGTGTTTTGAATTTCGCCGTGACACATGAGTTTCAGGAAACTCTTAGAGAGTGGCAGATCTACTAGCCTGTTATCCTGGAGAATTTTGGCAAGAAACACTCCCAAGAACCAAAAGTATTTAGTAGCCTTGTCGCAAATCTCGGAATTTTGTGGCAACGGTGCTGGAAAAAGTCCAGCTGGCCGTCTTACATAATAGCCGGGCGGTTTCGCTCCTTCGCCCAGATCTATGGACTCCCGCAGGTCAATACTGTCATCTTCGCAAATCCACATGCCCAGATCGCGTCTCTGAATTTCGGCGGCAACCAGGGCGTAAAATTCGAGGGTCGGACCCAGACCGGTCCCTTCTTCGCCGGCAAATTCAACTTCAAGGATTGATTTGCGGCTGGCGTGTATCTTCATCACTTGGATTGCCCATTCTAATAATTCATCTCCTGATTAAAACAAAAGAGAGAGTTAAATATGTCCCTGCATACTGACAAATAATTAGCCTACCTCTTGGAACTTTAACCCTTTCATGCTTCAATCTTCCCACTCGGAATTCGTGTGGATCGTCCCTTCGTGGCGACAACCCCGGTGTTCTTTGCCTTTCCATAGTTACATCCCGTTGGGTTTGCAGCCAGACGATGCTCCGTGATGCACCAAATGCTGTACAATTAAAGTACAACTGTCGCGTCTCGAAGGGGAACAAAAATGGACAGGAGTGGTTCAATTCCTCGCACCACGTGGGCAGACTCGAACTCGACAACACCAACGGATCTTGGATCTGCTGCAACAGCTTGTTGGTGATTTTCTTGCTCGAGAACTGTTCAGGTACTATTTCGGCGACTTCCAAGGCGCTCAGGTCATTTTCTTTCGTTGTAGTGATCACAAATAGATGTCTCAGTAATTGCAACACGTCTTCGACGGTGCAGTTTGATACTGATGGTGTTCCGGGAATCGGAGTGCTGGGAGAAAGGGTAGTACCTGCCACCGAACTGCTTCCACTACGTGAAAACTGTGTGGCGACCGGTGTGGCCCTTCCTTCTTCCGAATCATATGTTCCGTCCTCTTTTACTTCTCTGTAGATGATCATGAATGTCGGTTCCCAGATTCTTCTTAGCTTCTCTTGTTTGGAACTAAATTCTGTCAATTGCATTAGCTCCTGCACAGCCCTAAATATAGTCCAAGAAGGATCTGTTAGTTCAATTTCTACATCCATGATGCCAGCCATGTTGGGACCTTTGAGCACCAATTGTAGTTTAGGTTGGGGAAGAAGTTCATGCTCTATGCTGGAATTACTTTCTTCTTGACCAGGAGCAGGTACTTCCAAATCTGAAATTCGAAGTTTAGAACTGTAATGAAATATTTTATTAACACATTACCTGTCGTTTGATTAACGTTCGTTCTACCAGGTCGCGGATCAAATGCTGGTATCAACGCCGAAAATTGTCTTTTCAATACATATTCGTCGTCCCAAGACCGACGTTTGCTGGGTCTGGCTTCGAAGCCTTCCTCCTCCATAAACGATAACAAGTTACGTGACACCATAACTTCTTCGTAATCGGCGTCGTCTTCATTTTCATCGTCATCATTGTCATCGTCGTCGCCAATCTCTTCGTCATCGTCCAATTCTGCGAGAAGAGTAGGTGCCCTGCAAGATTCCAAGAAATCTTCGAGGGAAACCTGTTCGCTATCACTGCTGGTCGATGTTAAACTCATGGTAAGTGCTTGGCTAAGACCTGGCACCGTTCCAGCTGTAGTTGGAATATCTGGTTGGCCGCCTTCAAACATAGAAATATTAAATTAATCTTTTGTATAATTATTTTAAATATCATTATGGAAGTTTACTTAGGAAATAGAAACTTCCGATAAACGTAAGTACTAGTTTTCTTTTTTCATTATATTATTTATTTCCTATCCGATCTTGGACGGCTAGACTTGAAATGTTACAATTGAATTTCAGGAGGAAGTTTCTACCTTTTAGAATATGTTATTACTGTACTGAACTTTAAAACAATTCAATTACCTGCATTGTTACTGGATGATAAACTGGGATAGCTCTGAGCGGTGCTAAGCAATCCGCTGGGGAAATTGCTAGAGAGCGCCAGACGTACAAGACTGGTGACAGAGTTGGGTCCACGTGGGAACAAGGAACCACTGTTTTGGTTGTTTTGTGCATTCGAACTGGCCACCGACTGATTGTTAATGCCAGTGTTGGCGCTGTTCGTTGTCGACACGGCGCCGAGAGTTCGGCGACGTGCCAATGCTGCAAACGTTTCCAAGAGGCCTGCTGTCGATGTTGCCTCGATTTGACTGTTTGATTCGGTCGACGTAAGATTGGGGACGCTTACACTCATCGGATTTGTAACCATCACCGTGTTATTACTGTTGTTTTTGGCGTTGTTCGTATTCGTCACTGCATCGTCTTTGTCTCTGCTACAACCACCCTTGTCCACGTCTTTTCGACGTACCGGTTTCTCGTCGTCAGTTTCCGAGTTACTGGACACTGAAATTCGCACGCTTGGATGCAACGTACTTGAGAGAGCGTTAATTGCTGATTGGGTATTCTGACGAAAACTTATGTTTAATGCGGACTGTAATAATTCTCCAGATGGTAACAATTCACCAGACAAAAAGTTGTTTGTATTATTCTTCAGCATGTCAGCGGAACCTTCCCGTATTTTATCTAAAGCTTCAACCGCTTCAGCGATACTTTGTACCGCAGCAGCTGCAGCTTGATTGTTCGTCATTTTGGAGCCATTTTTGTTAGAGTGAGATGCTTTATTTGATGCTTTTGAGTTATCGGAACTGATTGATGGTTCTTCTGAGTTTTGTCTGCTGGTACTGTCAGGTCTGTCGGTTTTCGAGTCATTCATGTTTAAACTTTCAACGATTGTGGCCAAATCACTAGAATTATTTATGGCTGACAAGTCATAATGCGGATCTCTTAAAGGATGTACAACAACCGACAATTCAGAGTCGTTACTGGCCGCTTGAGATTCTGACGTCACTGCTACTAACGCTTCGTTCCTTGCGACTGAAAGCACACTTTCCGCAATGGTCTCTGCAGCTTGTTTGGCGGCTAAATTATCGGCCGAAGCTGCTTGTTCCGTAGAGGCTACAGACGTTTTGGCTTCAGTGGCTTCCGGTAAACTTGGTGTGGAACTACTCTTCCTACTAGTCAGTACACTATGTTTTTCCTTGGCATCTTTCGCCTTAAATCCGCAGGCTTTGGATGTGGTAGCTGCATCAAAATCGAAACCAGGAGGCAACTTAAGATCGTATTTACCTTCAGCACCCATGCGATAGGAATTGGAACCACCATGATCCCAAGTCACGTCAATCCATCCATTGTGCAATTCACCTGTGACCGTTCCTTCTCCAGGCGGATTTCCATCTTGATCCCTCCATTTCCAATCAATGCCTCTGACAACCCTAGCACCAACGGTCATATGTTTTAGAAGTTGGGTCTTTAAAAGCCTTCTTTGCTTCCTAAGGTGTGCTTCGGCTTCTTTAGCTGCCTTTCCCAAATCCTCACATACACCGGTGACCTGACCGTAAATTTCAAATCCGGAGAGGCTCAGATAATGAGTTTGTCCAGACGCGTTCTTTCCAGCTTGTTGGATTCTAACATGTCTCCAGCCCTGATATTCAACAGAGGGCACCTCAATGGGCCAGGTGTTCGTAGAGCCTGGATCATTTAAAGACATGTCGTGCGTGTGGGTGTACATTGTTGTCCAAGTAACGCCATCCCTGGACATTTGGAAGTGCCAATTTCTAAGTGCAGACCTGCCATAACCTCGAGCGTGACGTAATGTGTAAGCTGTTGGTATGATGTGCAAACCTAAATCAATACTGAACCATGCCCGTTTATCGTCGTTAGTGTGACAATTTAATGCTGATGAATCTCTTGAAAGTATATCTTCCACTCTACCGTATGGTAAATTCCTACCATCTGAGCTTGTAACTGTTACCAGTCCATATTGTGCCGGATTGACCCATTCCGAACTAGTTTTCCCGTTAGTCCCGATAAAGTAGATGATACCGTTTTCATCAAAGTCGTGCGAATGTTTAAATGTTTGGTATTTTGGATCTCTCATCTTCTTCAGGAACTGGAATGTACTTCTATCGTAGTCGTACCATTGTTTTGCAACCATTTTAAGAAGGTATCTTTCTAGTTGTGCTACTGTCGCTAGTGGTTCCATTTTTAAACCTCTGCCACTACGGTCGATTAATGAGCTTTCACCGGGTGCTTTCTCCAAACGGAACCTTAACCTTCTAGTTAATATCTGAAGACCGTAACCGGAACCTGGGGTGTCGTACAAGTAAACCGGTAGCTTTTCTATACTCTCCAATACTGAGATCAATTTGTGGACTAGAATAGATATCGAATTGTGATCTTCTGTTGATCTGTTCTTAAAGCATTGCTTAAACACTTGCACCCTTTGTTTCTGATACTTGTTCATCTTATTGGACTTTAGACCTTGATCCCAATAACTTGTGGACAATAATGAGAGTAGGGCTTGAACCAAACCGGAACTGTGTAATTCGTAAGCGCTTACGACGCCATCTTCCTGCAAAATTTGCGTGAGATCATCGAGCGCCGTCCGGAGTATTTCCTTCCAGGAGTTGCCGCCTTCGCGGTTGTTTCCGTATGAGCATTGTTTCTGACAGGCCCGTTCAATTTGTGCGACAATATTGCCCAGTTTAGCTACAACTCCTCGCGGCTGAGCTTGTGCAGCTCTGAAATACTGCTCGTAGATCGAATGGGCGAGATATTTTACTTTCATTTTCGTTGCTTCCAATTTCGAACGTAGGCGTTTGCCCTTTTTATTTGTCCATCCAGCTGCAAATTCAGGGCCTGAAATAAAAGAAAATTGGTCTGGTGAAATACATGACATGTATAGATGAACGATTCCATAAATAATTTTTCCAGTGTATATAGAAAACCTATTAAGGATAAACTTGGTAAATAAAACAATATATTTTGATAAATTTCAAGAACTGATTCATAATTCAGGTTAATGAGTGATGATATTAAAATTTATTTTGTTTATTTTAAAAACCTTTTGCATAATTAATAGATAAAGAAGTAATTTAACAAATGTATGATATGTCAGCAGCAAAATTGTATTTCAGTTTTGTTTAAAATGAAAATATTTTTATAGTAATAAATAATATCATGATCTTTTAACTTTTTACCCTACAAATTTTATAAATAAAACATATTTTTTTGTAAATACAATTACTGATAGGTAGTTTTTACTTAATGAATAGAGCTTGTTTTAATAAAATGGGTAATAAAAAGCTTGTCCTCTTGTTAACCACACTGCGGACACAAAACATCAAAACAATAAATTTACCTAGACTTGTTTCAGCTATAAACGAATGCTTAGTTCCTCGGTTGGATTCGAATATGAACCCAGGTAGGTCATCTCTTAAGATTGTGGTCTGTTGTTGTCCGTCAGAATTGTGAATGTGAATTTCCGCATCTTTCCTTGATATCAATGACCAATTTCCCACAACGAGTCTCGTAGCTCCCGGTTTCGAAAGAATGGGAATTGAATTGTTGTTGCATTTTACGGCACCTCTAGCTCTTTGTAACTTTTCTAAAAATTCACCACGGTTTTCTGCGAATAAAAAATTATGTTAGATGTTTATATTTCTTCAATAAATAGTGTTAGTGTTTAATTTTTTAGTAAAATGAAAATGTGTAGCTTTTAAAAATTCTTCATATTTATAGAAAAAACGTAAAATGTTGTATATTTTGAATTTTTAATTGATGTGGATAAACAAAAAATCATTTTGTGACTAGTAAAATAAATCGACGATTATTTAATAACAATATCTTGAAATAATTGTCAAAAATTAAATTGCCTTTGAGCTAAATTCTACAGCAAGCTTAAATTCACATCTAGACACACAAAAAGATAAGATTGGACTATAAGTGGAAAAGAAGCGATAGTAAAGCCAACTAAATAAATAGTCGCAAATTTAGCGATAGAGAGACATGTGGTTTAAAATTTAGAGCAAATCATTCAGACATGTGAAAAAGAAGCAGGAACTTACCTTCTGTGGTGAGCGAATCAGCCGTCCGTCCCTTGCCTATATTGAAGACAAACAAATAACGTCACTTCTGTTATCACACAGCAAATATACAAAACAAAAATGATGGGAAATGAAGACAATTTTTAACAGGTGGTTTGTTTACATGGTATAGGTTTTCTATTATTATAAATATCTCAAACTTTTTGTATCTTATTTCCATTCAACTTTAATAATTTTGTATTTGTAATGCGCTCTTATTTTAAAATTGTAAGTCAAGATATTTTTTTGGCTTTGTCTAATTATTATCTTTCTAGGTCTATATTTTTTATAAAATTTGTTGTATAACTGTACAAGGAGTCACAAATTTGTTGCCCCTTGCCTTGCCAAAAAAACACCATTTTTGATTTCTGTATCCATTTTTGAAAAATTTACGAATTATAATAAGGCAGAAAGGTCTGAATACACTTTTTATATAAGCTGTTTACTTTCAAAAATATATATTCTAAAAATTTAGAGATAATGGATATATACCACTAAAAGTTAACTGAACTCCTGGGTTATTCTTTTTCTGGTCTAGTAATATCTAATGACAAACAATTTGGGTCACATTTTTCACTTCATCAATGAATTACAACTGTATAAAAAGGAATTTTAAGAAGCATATAATAATAACAAATGTGCAATATAATGCAAACAAATATATGAAGTATAAATAATGACAAGGCATCACTAGCAAAACGTATTTAATTAAAAAATTAAATACTAATATCATAAAATGAAATAAATATATTAAATATAGACAATTAAATGAACGAGCGATACAATTTAGTGAATAGAGAGAGTTAGACTATTACAATTTTTTTGAGGACACATTTAATTACAATAACACAACGAACAGTATTTCTGCCATTAAAAAAGCATAAAAGCTTAGGTAAAATGTAGTGAACGTTGACAATCGAAATTTTGTTTAGTTCTATTAGTCTTTTAACTCTGTGGTTACTATGAAATTAATGATTCGAGCAAATAGTAATTACATTCCGTACTCATATTAAAACGTTAGCCATATCGTAGTCATAAAAATGGAAATTGTCTAAATATTTTACATAATCGTTTTCACTTCCATTACGAATTACCGTTTATGCAAACTAACGTTTCAGCTAGAGTACGGTTATTAAATTAATAATTAAATATCTTTATTAATTTGTATATGGGAAAATAAAAATAAAAAGTGTCTGTGAACCTTAATTATATAAAAAACTGCATATTGACTAACAAACATCGATGGCATCACATAATATTAGTCGCAAGAAGCGCACTTGTATTAGTGAGCAACTAAAGATGATGTTACGATATTTTCTTAATTACTTACTTACTGTAAATTTTTGTTAATGAACCGTCTATCATGCTGTTATGTTAGCAATTTAATCAAACTATAGTAATTTTCTTTAATACTTGAGATACATAAAAAGTATTTGTGTAATCAATCTTAATATATCATGTTCAAGTGTTAAAGAAACGTAAAAATTAAATCTCGAATAAAAGCAATAAAATAAAAGACATAGTATAAGACATTGAATCTTTTTGGCTTTTGAAATATGAAAAATGTAAATTGTCTATATTTATATTATGAAAATTTAATTATTTACACACCACAGATATTTAGCTGTTAATGAAATTTATAAATAAAAAGAATAAAAATTTAAAACCACTGTGATTTACTCTTGACATTTCCTTTATCTGAAATATTGTTTTTTAAAACAGATTCAGAAACATTCTATTTTTATTGAATATAGAACCCATTAACTGTTAAGGTAACATCATATTTCAAAAGTCATTATATCATTCACAAACGCAATCATGCACGATCTTCTATATCAGTCTTATATATCGATTCGAGTGGAGGACACTAAAGAGGGGTAACCAGCAAACATTTCAGCACCATCGCAACACCGAACTGAAAACATTCCACCTACCTGTCGTGTCAGCACCGCCCTCCGGCGATCCACTCGAATACATGGTGGCGAGCTTTCCATCTAGTATGAAACGGAACCAACCGTTCGAACCGTTCGACAGTTCGAGAGCGGCTGCATCCGACCATATATACAGGCAATCGCGTCCACGACACACAGACCAATCGCGCCAATGATACGCCTTGCCCGGCAGTATTTCTTTGGCGTCCTCATGCTGTAACTGTTCGTTGCCATCTACAAACGATAAAGCAATGATGATCGATGTTAAACTGATAATAATGGTGTATGAATAAGTAGCAGTTCAACAACACAAGGCCGCCAACACTCTTTACCACCACCATTAAGTGGTGGCACATCAACATTCACATGAAACAAAATTACCTTCGTTAGTTTCGTTTTCTTCTGCTTCCGGTGGATCAGGCGGTCCCGCCAGTGTTTGAACCTTGGTAAATATACCAAGACGAGCGAAATGATCCAAGAATACTTCTTGTGACTTTGTCATTAAATCCTGAATGATGGATAAAACGACTGAATGCCCATCTTCATCTTCCTAAACACAAAAAAAATCATTTAATAGAATGTTCGTAATAAGTTGTATCAACAATTAGTTATAATAGTTTCATTATTTTTAAGTTAGATTATTACCCTACATATGTTTAATGATACCAAAACTTATTCTAACTTCCAGCAATTTAGTGGCCATTTAAATTAATTTCTGTATTACATATAGCAATCATTTGAAAACCTACCTCATTATCTAAAATTGTGGCAATAACTTCAACAAGTTGTGTTCCAAAATTGGGACTAGCTTCAATGCTGCATAAATTCTCCAACAGATTTGGCTGTATGTAATGAATCATTTTCTTGATCAACCCCAAGCTGGCCTTGCGCACGCTGGACAACATCGTCGACTGAAACGTGGTGCAGAACACCGGTAAGAGCCTTTGCAGGTATACGGGGGCCATCTCCGGATCGCCGCGCGGTTCTATCGAGTCTTCGTTGTCAGATTCTGATTTGCGGGTGCGATCCTTGTCTACGGGAATCATCCATTCACCCGGCGATTGAAGAATGGCCGCCACCTCTCTGTGACCCTCGTCGACACGTTCACGCGCCTTGTCCAGAGGCGTCTTGCCGTCTTCGTCGCGTAGATCGGGATTGGCACCGTGACGCAGCAACACCTTGGCGATGGCCGGCCGGCCGAAACACGCGGCGTAATGCAGTGACGAGCTCCTTTGACCTTTGTTCACATCCGCCCCCTTCTCGCACAAATACTCAACCATCTCCTGTGTGCCGAAGGCGGACGCCCAGTTCAACAGCGTCTGACCCACGTCG
Organism: Aethina tumida; assembly: GCF_024364675.1. Classification (NCBI taxonomy): domain Eukaryota; kingdom Metazoa; phylum Arthropoda; class Insecta; order Coleoptera; family Nitidulidae; genus Aethina; species Aethina tumida. The sequence continues at coordinate 10,908,353 of NC_065441.1, forward strand.
TCCATGAAGTTCACCTCGACGCCGCCATTTTCGATGGCTTCGATGAGGGCGTCTGTGTCCTTTGATCTTATGCAGTCAATGAGCTGCCGATGCGATTTCTCCGCGGCGGAGTCCATGCGTCTGATGCGTGGCATCAGTTGTCCGGATGCCGATGACGAACCTCCCGATTTGCCGAGGGCACGTCGTCCCTCGAACAAAAGCACCAGCAAGAGATCGACAAGCCGCATAGAGTCGAGAGCGCAACGTTCGTCTCCTTTCAGTGATTTTTCTATGGCGTCTAGTAATTCTGACCTTAATAAATCCTGCAATAATCATGTATTCGTTAAATTCTATTAACATTCATAAATTTTTCTACTCTTACGTGGGTAATTGTTGGTGACCCCCTACATAATGTTGACAGCAAACTGATAATGGTAGATACTGAAGCGGCGTTGGCTTTTGAATCAGGGGCAGCGGCAGCGGCGTTATTTGTGGATGACGCCTTTCCAGGAGTGCTCTGACTTCCGCTGGCCGTGGCCGGACCGGCAGCATTGGATAGGCGGTTTAATAATTCGTTTACTAAACCTGTACCAAAATATATATTATATCAAGTATTCTTTCATTCCACATCATTTATATATATGAATGTTACTAGTCTTTTTAATGTAGCTTTTCAACACTCAAGTTACAACAAGAATATTAAATAATATAGAATTATATAATATTATTTTTTTATAATTATAATATTAATTATATATTAACTAAACAAATTAATGATTATATGGCACACTTTTCAGAAAATAATTAATATAAGGATTGTATTTTTTGAAAAAAATATTTTAAACTGTCCTATTTTCGGAACCCCTTATACATTTTAATACTTATATTTGAGTATCAAGTTTTTTTTTTGGAAAATCCATACACATTCCCAGTGATTCCAATAAACCACCTGAAAAGCTTACCATGCTGTGCTAAAGGCGCCGGATCAACGCCTCGTCTAGTGAACCGGTCTGCCACCGAGGCGAAACAGCGCAGGGCCCCCTCGGCCACGTGAGCGTCCTCGTGCTGGAGCAGCGTGCTCAGAGCTTGCACGCACGTTGGCAGTTGTGCGTCAGCCGGCTCCATTTTGGTGCAGAGCCTCGACACTACCGTCATCGACGAGTGCAGCGTGTCCTTGTGGACGCGATTTCCATTGTCCCGGATGAATGGCAGGACGGCGCTTAGGCCGCCGGCGTCGAACACCGCGCCCGCCTCTCGTGAACAGATCAGTTCCAGAACCTGTAAATGACGTTAACATTAACGAATTAATTGAATTTAATGGTCACATTTTAGTTACGTTTAAAATTGGCAAACAATGAGGATTGTGGAGGAATAAAAGATTTATTTATTTATTTTAAATATGCTATTTTTTTTTGCGATGTTGCAGATGTTTTACGTAACGAGAACATTTCCGTCTCTCTAGCGGCTATAAAATTTTTGATAGAAAAAAGGAAAAACTTTTTTTGATATATTAAGTTTATCGTCTTACGTCGAGCCGAATAGAGTTATCGTTTTGTATTTTTTTAATATTTAAGGCGTTGCAGCTGTTATTTAGTTTATGAGGCACATTAAAAAGATTTTAATAAAAAATTTTCAAATATTTTGAAAATAATAAAAAATGTTAAACGCATATTTAGTAGGTGAAAAGAAATTTTGATTTACAGATAAGTTATTGGTGCATAGTATGGTGATGAAAAACTGGAGGCATTTTCAGTTTTTTCATTACAGATAAAGACGATTATCTAAAATGAAATTTGATTTATACTATCGAAAACACGTTTCTTTCGAAGTTTTGTTATCAACTGCTAAATATTAATGACATATTAATAAAAATCGACATTTTGAAATTTTCTGTGCTGATTACCTTAACACATTGTTCCGCCAAATCCTTGCTGGTCCTTGATGATAATTCGGCGACGACTAGCCGATTGCAGATAGCACGAACGGCTCCGTCGATGGCCACAATTCTCCTCGTGCATTCGGCCGAAACGTCGAGATAGTAAGTGATGGCGCGGGCCGTCACCTCGAGGACGTTCTCGGGGGCCTGTTCGTCGAGAAAGATGCGACAGAGCGCTGGCAAAAAGGTGCGTGGCGGACAGCTCTCGAAACAACGATCCACATTGTCGGACATCAGCAACAACATGCACAATTGCTCGAGAGCAATTAGTTGCATGTCGCGTTCGTCGCCCAGCCCACTGTTCAGCCATTCAAGCAGGGTCTCCGGATCGGGGTCCGCCATCTAAAAAATTAAAAAAATACATTTGATAGATATCAAGGTATTTTTGTTTAATTATAATTAAAGGCGCCACAGCTGATGATAAATTTTATTGGGTAATGAAAACAAACCTTTTTTCCTAGTCTCATGTTATTATTGAATTTTGGTAACAATTCCGAAAACATTTTGTGATGAAACATTATTGTAATTTTTATAAATTTTTTGTAAACGACAAATCCGGCGTAGTTAATATTAATTGTGTGATGAAATGGTGGAAAAGCTGCGCATCAAAATATTTTTCAAGTTTAACTTTTAATGATGGGCCACTAGTCCGATAACTTAAACATTGTCCACCATAGGACACTGATTTTTAAACTGTATTTCGGAATTTTCTGTCATATTATTTTTGCTATTTAAACTTTTATATTTGTCAAAAAATTGACGTTAGAACAAATATTTTTATTATTGATAATGCCTTTAATAATATTTAATTTAACAGTTAATTTAATAAAACATTTTCGTTTCAATTGATTTTCAACTATAAAGTAAATTGTAAAAACAATCACTAATTTACTGGCACAATTTAAAGAAAATAACTAACTGCATTTTGTTAAGTTAGCCGTGGATTTAACAACATAACGGATGTTAAAAAGTAATGTGAAGTATGCCTTTTGAAGATTACTGCACTCTTAATAAAAAATTATAAGAACATTATTCAAATTAAAAACACAAAATTTTAAATTCTGAGTTGAAAATTTATACAGGATGTTTGTAACTTTCATTAATTTTTTAACCAGATATGCACTTCTAAATAATAACCCGATTACTTAAATATAATCTAATAAAAGTCCAACAGAAAACAGCTTATGTAGAGAGTTAAAAAATTCGAATAAGTTATGAAACACTGTATATGATTTTATTTTTTTAAAAAATGTTCACACATGTAGTGACTAATATTTTATTATCAACAATTGATATATTGTTAAGTTAAGTTAAACATGTTAACGAAATATATCCTATCAGAGCTATTCATGGTGTACCAAAATATTATACACGGTGATTGGTACTTTATTTTTAGTCAGATTTAAATTTCAATAACTTTCTTATTTCGACAGGAAATGTTATAAATCTATAAATATATTTTAGATATGGAACATTCTACAATGAATAAAAAAATAAATTAATTAGTTGAATGGTGTAAAAATTTTATAACATTTTCAATGGTTAGTTATAAACATTTCATCATTCTGTTTCTAAAAATTTCTTTAAAAAATTAAATATTTCAAAGACAAGTAAGTAAAGAAAAACGAGTCATAGTACAATATGTACAGAATTTTACGTAGAAATAAAAAAAATCTATTTTTTCTATTTCTAGGTTTCATTTGAAAAAAGATAGATATAGAATAACTTATAAGAATAATCGTGTATTAACAAAGGTCCTCTTCTATATTGTTTCTACATTAAGTTAGGTCATTTCATTGATATAAAGATCACTTTAAAACTACCACAAAATCGCCAAAAGTAGATAAATTCTTAACACGATTTTAAATTTACAAGTTTAAAAATTTAGACATGTAATTATTTTGGGCTACACATTAGTGTTATAAAAACCCTTTTAGTAAATATTATGAATATTTGTTTAATTGATAAAATTTTATAATAAAAATGTCTAGAAAACTTATATTTGTATTCGTATACATCTAACAAAAGTATACAATAAAATGTAAAAATTATGCCTTCTGAAATATTTGTGCCTGTAAAAAAAAGATGAAAATCATGTAAATGTACAAAAATAGCATGATAATTTGGCGAACGTTAAACATACTTGAAAGGTTATTGCACTTAATATTTTTATTTCGTTATTTACGTTTTAATTATCATACCTCATAAACTTGTCCGTACATACATACGAATTAGCCACATTTTCTGCATAAAAATGGCAGTTCTTAACAATTTTCAACGCACGGTCACACTAAAATAACGAGTCAAAAGATAACTATAATCGATTAAGCGATGTCTATTCGTACAAGTCGCAAATTTTTTTCGCAGACAAATAACTGACTATATTTTACGAAATATTGATCTTTAATACGTTTTAGGCACGAACAAAATTTTTATGTCCGTTATTAGCTTCAGAAACGAAAAAATTTATTCGTATTTTACGAAGGGAAAAGTCATTAAAAAGTAACGCATTAGATTGGAATTTTTATTATGCTGGAAACGCTGTCAATTTTATATGTTTCTTCCATTGAGTTCGTTTGAAGTTGTCGCAAACACATGAGAACGTCATTCTGTGCAATTGATTGTAGTATTGAGGTATTGTGATATCTCTATGACTACGAATCGATAAATTTCCTTTCAAATCCAGTGACGAAGAATACAAATTCATATTTATTCGTATTGCATTTAAATTTTATATAACGACGACGTATTTCATAAAATATTTATGAGAAAATGTAAACATAAACAGTCAAAATTCTCTAAGAGATTATTATTCATAAAATATTACGTTTATAAAAAATTAATAGGTGTCAAAAACCTATGTAACTTTCTTATTTTTATGAATTTTTAATTAATATAATTAATTTAAAATTGAGAAGAAAAATTTACTGCAATTAAATTGACAAATCAAAAAGGGTATTGATTTTATTAGTTAAAATATTGATCATTATTGAGCCCAAATACTTTATGTATGTAACAAACACGGAAATTAAAAATGTAGGTTTCTAAATAATGATAAAAAAGAATTACTTTCACGTGATTATTAATTACTAATATGAGTAGAATTAAACCAATAAAAACATATGATTCACAGCACCAAAACGAAAAATACAAGTAGGAAGAAATGATTCACTGGTTTGAAGGTTGAGTGTTAAAATGGAATTTCAATTTTGTAATTGTTTGATCGCGTTAAAGGCCAAATAATTTGGATTATTATCTCAAGGAAAGACGTAGATAATATCTACGATGTTTGAAAGGGAAAACCACCTCAGAAACAAATCTAATTTTCAATATTATACAACGTAGAACATGAAAAATTCAAACACAAATGCAACAGACGGAATACAAGGTTATCACGCGATAATTAAACTGTATTTGATGGTGCAATTCGTCCGTGGTGCGTGGTGAATTATTTGCCCTTTTGGTTAGTAGGTACGCAATAATACGTGCATCTTTAAGTATGCTAATACTTTATATTATCAAAACTGAAGGCTTGGAATTCAATTTAAATTGTTCGAATAAATATTTAACTATTCGAATATTTGAATATTCATTTTTCAAGGAGTGTTTCTTCCTACAAATTACCCCTATAATTTTTCTGTTTATTAATATGTTTTCGTGACCTATAGGTCTTAAGCTAGTTTTTGAAAAACTGTAAGCATAAAATTAATATGAAATTAATTCATAATAATAATGATTTGTTGTAACTAAAATACTCAAAATTCAGTGGAGAAAAAAGAAGAAAAGATGGACAACGTCATGGTCGTCCTGAAACCTGTACCAACGGAGTAATCAAACAAAATCATCAGGTAAAATGTGTCACTAAAAATTGCGATGAATTAACCATCAGAAAGAAGTTTTATGTAATGAATTTGGACAAATGGATTACACATATATTAAATGCAGATAACAACGTTTAACAATTGCCAATTCCCTCCTTGCACGTAACGTAAATGAACCTTTTATTGATCGTTTTGTTACATACTATGATAAACCGGTTGATTACGACAAATTTCGCCAGTCTGGATTATAGGCTGAAGCTAAACTTTGTGGAAGAGTATTTTAACCAAAGAAAGACTTTGAAGCCTGTATGAAATCTTACATACCTACCAGCCAAGAGGTTAAATGATCGAAGGAACTCTCTATTTGTTTGTAGAACTTTTATAACAGTGATTATTTTGTTGCATAAATAATTTTAAAGAAATGTTAACATTATGGTATCTAAAAATCAATTATAAGCTGGTATTTTTTAAAAAGATATAGATAAAGATCATATTCATATATTTTTAAGCATCTTTAAGTATTCGACTATTCATTCAATACTATAATTTTTATTGAATTCCTTTACTCAACTGCTTAGCCTAGATATTACATATTTACATTTTATAATGTGCAGTCCTATACTTTTATGATTGTATCTTTATCGAATATGTTTATTTGTATATGAATAATATTTTTTGAATATATCTACCTATTATCATATAGTGTTATCGTGTCATATATTTGCTTATTTGTGTAATAATAATAATAATAATAATAATAATAATAATATCTTCAAAGTGCGTATTTCTTTGTTTCATTTTCTTATGTAGAGATAATTTATATTATTTAGGGTTTTCGTCATAAATTTTAACGATGTGTGTTATAACATAAAAAATATTCTCAAATAGAATATAAAATACAACTTAATGTGTAATGTAACCCAATTTCTCAAATTGCCCCCGTGTCAAATAGAACTGATTAACGACAGGATGCAGAAATCAATCATGGCCAATAGTAATGAAAAAACTAGTGCAACGACAGAAAAACAAACAATCCGAAGCCGGACGACATGTGATCGATTTCGTACATGCGCCCACCGCCCGGCGGACTCGCGCCGTCCGCTCCACCCCCAAGCATCACCATTCCCAGACGACAGGAAAATGTCCTTGATATTGACCCACATCCTTAGCATGTGTCCAATCCCCTCCATTGTTTTGTCTTCAAATGTTTACCAATTTCACTTTTTTTTTCGTCTTAAAATTTTAATTGAAAGAGGATTTACTTCGTATCAATTAATATGTAAAATGCATTAGCTAACGCTCGTAACAACTATCACCGTAACGATGTGAAAGCGTGTGCAATAATCCCCATTAAATCCCTAGACAAATGCGCCTTTTTCGCTATGTAATTGCAGAATAAAAGATCAAGTCGGTCATTACCGTGTTTCTCCATTAAAAAAACTTTAATGTCACACGTGATGTCGCAACATCGCCCTCGAGTCTGACAATGAGACAATTCGATGGATCGTGATTGTTGGGGGACACGAAATAAAATTGGAATTTGTCCATTTCAATGTTAATAGACATCTTGCAAGACACGTGTCCGAAATATAATGAAAAAGAAGAGTAACATACTTGAACGATTTCGTATGTTACATTATATAAAAATATAAATTTCATAAAAAATATCACGGAAATACCTTCATATTGCAAATTTTAACATGGTCAAGTTAATTCAAATATAGGGTAATGTGATTACAAAACCTAATTTGCTTTGTTTCATTGCAAAGCATTTATTACCACATCACTTCATTTCGAATTAAAATTCAATTTGGGGTAAACAAAGCGGTTTTTAATTTTCATTTGTACAGAATTAATTTTTGCATTTATACCTATACTGCATTAAAAATATATTTGATGAATTTCCAATTGTGTAGTCTTTGAATAAATATTACTTTGCCTTTATTTAACCTTTGTGAAACCTTGATACCAAAGTATAAAATATTATTACATTCAGATTGCGAGAGTAACGGGAAATATTGGTCAGATAAAAGAAATTTAAAAACATCAAAATAAAAATAATTAATTATTTTGTGGTTATTTAAATGATCACTACTAAAAATAAAGTTTATTAACATAAAATTTGATATTGCAATAATTGTAGCTCTATTTTTTATTTGTCCCTATATAATATATATTTTTTATTACAAATAAGAAAGAAAAGCAGTCAGTGACTTTGCAGTACCAATTTTTATTTTTTAATCTTTTGATTTTTATTACTGTATTCAGTGATAGTAATATTATATATTCTTATATTATTTCTTTGCATTAACTTATTACTATTAAAAATGTGACATGATCTTTTACTGAAGTAAATGACATTTTAGAACAGAAATTTATATAAATTTACAATATTCATAGGCATAAGACAACTAAGAGGTACAAAAGTAAACCATTGAGAGATTCAAATAATTGATTGACAAATAAGAGGCAAATTTTTATTTTTAAATAAATTAAAAAATATTGATTCACACTTTGTATTATTATCCCTAAATGAATAAAGAAAGATAAATGAGAAACTGTACGAACAACTGAGGCGTTCAAAAATAAAACAACAAAGCATTATTCGTGAGTAATAATTATTTGGTAAATATGACTCAAAATGTGCATAAGACTATGAAGATAATAACTCGAGTAAGTATATATTAAAAATTAAAGATAAAGTTCAATAAAAAATAACTATTCAATTATTCTAAAAATATTAAAAGACTTTGTTCTTTATCATTAATAGTTGGTGATCAATTTGTTCCTTACATTTATTCATTATCAACAGAAAAAATTAGAAAACTTCGAGCTTACACACGGGAAAATAATGAAACCCAGATAGTTATATCTATCATCGAGTTTACGGAATTAAATTTACATATGGCTGATATTCAGTTTGGTCGTCCCATTAATTTTTAATTATCAAATAAACCGACCGAACGTCAGGCTGCTCCGCCGTTTCTAACGGAATCACGTGTGTGTATGGAGAAAGCGCAAATTGAAAATCCGCGTTCATCTGTGAAAGTGTTTTCAACACGATCGATATCTGGGAAATATTGCAACAAAATTTAAATACATTTCAGTTTATATATGTATGTGATTTTGAAGTTTAACGTCTATTTAATTGACGACTATTTGTTTGCGTGTATCATTATCCTGTTAGACAAGAACAAATATTTGTTTTTGGATTATTTAAACAATAATCTTTTAAAAATGTCCGTTTACTTTAAAGTGTAAGATTGTACTATGTTTAATTCATTAGCTTCTTAATGTAGCCAAATTATTTATTAATTGTCTAGAAACTAGAACTAGAAAAAAAATTCGCACGACACACTTAAGAAATTTCAATTTTCAAGGAAAGAATCACTTAGCATATAAATTGCGAATTGCTTAAACTAAACTGGATGAATAAATTGTTCAATTGCATTGTATGAATTTATTTACAATTAAATCAGAATTAATACAAAGTAATGCTAATAATGCTGGTAATCTGGATAATATAGCTAAATGACTTTCTCCTTAATGTATGATGATTAATGAAACTTAAATAACGGCGTTGAGAAGTTTGGTATTGTATAGTAACATCGTTATGCAGCTGTTACCTTTTTATTTTTTATAATGTAAATCATATGTGAAAACTAGTTTTTTACATTTGGTAATAGAAAAGGCACAGGATTTTTCTGAAAAGTTTTGTATATTTTTAGTTCAGTACAATTATACTTCAAATAATATGTTTAAAATTCTAAATAAATATTGTAATTTCAAAATGTATGGGGGACAATGAAAGGACACGATCAATTTTATATTTTTTTAAGTTTCTGGCAAGAGGTCAAATATGAGTGGCTGCAACCGATGAATGTTGAATAATGCGATCGCAGAAAAATGAGAACTGGAAAGTAACTGAGTCACGTGTTTGTTTAAAATTTTGCCCATTGTTCAATATATGTACACCATCACAACTTGTTGTTTTAATGGAATCTATACCTATCGATAATTTCAAAACCTTGAATGAAGTCTAAACATTAAAGTGCAATACAAATAAATTCATTTTTTACTCCACATTTACTTGTTTAATTATAATAATTAAAAAATTAATTATATTTATAAAATTCTGCAGTCCGCATAGATAATCTGTTTTCTATAAAATTATAAAATATTTAAATATAAATATTATATATATAGATACATACATGAATTGTATGTATATTTTGTCTATTTCTACTCTATCAAAATCAATCTTGTGAATATTAACTAAATTAATTAAATCACATTTTATAACATTTTTTATTAATACCTTATGTAATTTATTTCTACTTTAATATATTCGTTTTGTACATATGTTGATAAAAATATTTTGGTTGTACCGATGCTATATAATGAAACACTGACAGACTTTAAGGGTTTATAGTAGCCTAAAATATAACGAAAAGACCTAATAATTTCAAAATAAATGGTTAGATACCGAGGAGTATTTCTGTCTACTTATCTTAACGTCACAAAACATCAAACTTGTCCATTGAAGACATTCCTTCATATTTTTGGCTACACTACATTCCCTTAAATATTCTGACATATTTCTATTAACACCCTGTATAATAGGAAATGTTTGGCGTTTATCCAAAATTAGGTAATAGAGATATCTTATTTTAAATCAAGGACAAACATGACACAGCGATAAACAAACACAATTGCCATTGATTAATTCGTAACTGTTGTTAAAAGCATTCTTATTAGACCTAAAAGTTTATGGCCGATCGGGTTAATTGCAGGCGCAAAATCTCTACCGCCTGAAATGTGCAAACGGCAACGGAAATTTGTATACACTAAATCGAACAGCGGCTAAATATTAATGCAGTCTATTTTTATGTCGGCGAATATATAATCTATTTATATGCGATCCGACGGTATGTTTTTGTTAGCCGTTCCCATACGGTTTACAAACAATACGTTCGAGCCGTAGGAAAAAAATATATAAAGATTGAGAGAATGGTTTCGCAAGCCCTGCTTAAAGTAGACCACCATGCTAAATTTACATAGAGTTTAACAGTTATGTGCACTTGCAAGCTGAATTTTGCGTTAATCTTGTGTCCCCGAAATCTCTTCGATTTTAATTCGAGTGGAATAAAGATGTACAAGAAACTTAATTAACATTAAAAGTTAACAATGGTTTAAGGAAGAAATTTTATATACATTTTACCACACCTTAGAAACACTGACATTAGATATTTTCAGTACAATGATCTTTGGGACGCCAATATTGGAAACAACGATTATTTTCGTATTGGTTCGTTGATAAATCAACTTATTAATTGCTACCAAATAAATTATTCATATATTAGATTACATTTTATTAATATTTAATTTTTTAACTGAAAAAATCAATGTTTTTTTACATGAAATATTATAGCATTTTTAAATATACAAAAATATCTTTGATCCAAAATAATAATATAAAATCGTTTATAAATTATTAAGTTCTTGGAGTTAAATTAAAAATTAAAATGTAATCTTTTTTGTTAGTTTTTGAAATAATTTTTATGATTTTAAATTTCTACTTTCCATCCAGTTTTATATTATTATAAAAGACAACAAAACAAACAAATATTTCACACTATAATATTACGTAATATTGTATTATCTGTGTAATGAATTAAAATTTATCTATTATTTAAAACTAATTAAATTCCATATTCTTGTGATAATTGCCATAAATCAACTTTTACAGTAAAATCCACTTTTGTTCACAAATAAAAGACCCTTTTGGGATGAAAAATATATGTATAAAGAAATTATTCTTAACACGAATTGATTTTTGTAATTAAGATTCTAAATTTAATAATTTTCTATTCATTTTAAAAGCATGATTATTACGACCTGACTACATGAGATACAATAATTGTCTAATGTTTATATTGTGACGTTTAGAAATTGTTTTTATAATTTTTTGCTTTTCATTTTAAGCTTTTGCCAATTTGTACTTTTATGTGAAAACAGAAACATTAAATAAAAAATGGATCGCATTTATTACATTATTTAGACAACCTGTAAACAGTTTAGTGTATTATATCAAATAAAATGACAATACCCATTACTGCACAGGTAATTTGAAGAATCCGTAATGAGTTAAAGATTATCTAGTATTTAAAACCAATCAAATTTACATACTCTTTTATGATAGTTGCATAAATTAACTTGTACATTAAAATCTACTTTTGTCAAAGATGAATTAATGCCATTTTTACATAAAAAGATCTTTTTGGAATAAAAATTACATTTTAACTGGACTAATAAAAATATAATAAATTTTAACAAAAACAAGACGAATTATTTGTATGGCTCTAAATTTAATGATTTGTTTGTAACACAAATAATTAACATGACTTCACTGCATGAAAGATTGCGTTGTTACTTTTGGAAATCGCTTTTATAATATTTGCTTGCCATCATCAGGTTTTTTTAAATAGAAAATGTAGGAAATAATTGGTCAAATTATACTCTTATGTTAAAACAAGACGACTAAACAAAAAAAATGATTCTCACATAATATTTACTGTGTAACATTGCATATTGTTTAGTATAAATCTAAAAACGGTTTTGCAATTCAATTTAGCACAATTGTTTAAAATATAATGATTAAACATATTACTATGAAGGTGTTTGTTTATAATTTCTATTATCTATGTAATGAATTAGAAATTATCTATGTGTATACACTTATTTAATACCAATTATATTTCCACCCCTTTTATAGTCGCCATCATAAATTAGTTTTAATAAAATTAGTGTAGTTATGTTCTTTATTATTTTAACAATAAAAACAATTTGGTTAAGGTCACTGCACATCGAAATAACGTTGTTTTTTATGTGCCATAAAGAACAGAAAACGTACTTACATTGTATTATGAACTCGACAACCTTTGCAAATAAAGTACATGGAACTGACAAAAACTGTGACGTTTTGGCAGTAAATAATCACAACGGAAAATTTTACATTGTCCTCTTTCATAAATATCGAAAACCGTAAAGTTTAACATCAGCTGTTTTTTTTTTGAGACACATTAAAAAATAAACAATAAAAATATCGTTTAAAATAAACGCCGGATCACGTGCCTGAATAGCATATTCATCGTGAAATCCAAATAAAAGGTCGGAATATTTTAGGGTTATATAAATATAGAGCTAAAAGGTCAGAATAAGAACATACCTTCGTGTCCGGCTATTCAAAATCCCACGACGCTCGTAAAATGCGAGCTTGCAGTCCCCTATAATTTAGAAAGAAAGTTGTTGAAAATAATAACAAATATGTTCAACAACATATTTAGTTCTTGTGCAAATCGATAGTAACGGTGTATTTGCCACCCACATTTATCTTCATTAAAACCATTAGCGAACACACAAAAACGCACATACAATTTCCTGAAGGTGATTCTACATCAACAAAGAATGACATACACACTGACAAAACATTTTTTTTGATTACACTTTTCTACGCAAATAACTGCGGACTCGCCGAAGGTATCGGACATCATTAAAAACACCATTTTCAAGCCTCACCTCTTACTTCCTGTTCACATATCCATAATTTCCGACTGCGATTAAACTTGATACGATTAAAAACGGTCCGGTTTTTCTAAATTAAAAGTGATAAATAAAAATATTTCACAACATTCACCTACGTTGCGCTCCACTCTTTGCAGTATGTCACGCTCACGCAGCGAATGTGCCGCCGTCTGTCGTTTGTCACGGGCAAAGTCTAAATGGTGGGACCGCGCTAAATTCAAACCACACCTCAACTCATTCTGTGCATTTGGATTAACAGATTTTCCAATATGTACTGTTTATTTGCTGAAAGTATTAAACTAATAATCCCGTTAATCATACTTTTGATGATTCTAGTTTAGGTATACACTTATTAATTACATACAATTATTCTTATATTTGTTATTAATTAGGTTATTATACTTATACTTTTAAATAGATAACATTCATTTAACAATACTAAAAGAAAATTTTGTTTTATAAAGTTATTATAAAAATTGACCAATAAATTTGTTGAAGATTACTTAAAAAAATTATTTATTTTTATTTTATTTATAGAATTATACTATTTGATAACAATTTACACTAACAAATTGAATTATTTTGATATTTCGTATAATTTATTCATTATATTAAAACTAGACAAAACAATTTTCACAATTTAAAGCATAATTTTTAATTTAATAAACCAACTATATTATCATTTGAGCAATATCAGACTATTATTTAAATGGCTTTTTATTATTTCAAGTTAATTACAAACACATACTAGTATAAGAATAATTCTACGAACGACTCATAAAACAGACCAATCATAACATATGTATTTTCAAAACACTGACGTTTGCTGTCAATTAGTTCACTAAAATGAACTTGGATGTAATTCTAAATACATTGGACTTCACAGGTCAAGCTGGAAGAACCCTTACTACAGAAGAGAGCACCGTTTTGTATAACTCCTTACTGATATTGCAAAACGAGAATCACTTCAGCAAGATTTACTTTTGGGGAAAAATATTCGGGGCCGAAAAGGATTATTACATATCGTATGGTTTTGTAAAAGATGTATTAAACGCAAGAACTTTTTACTACAGTCGAGACTGTGTGAACTGGGGTCTTTTACCACTGCCTACAGAAAACGGTAAACTTTTAACTCCGTTATGCACGACCATATTTCAAGGCGATCCAGCACTAGTCATAGACGTTCTCATTGAAAAAGGTGAGACAGTGAAAGATGTTACAATCGAAACACCCCAAATACGACGATTGAAGGAAGAAGACCGATTGTCCGCAACTGTTTATTATTTAAATCATGAAGCAGTTTTAATTCCAAGGGGTGCACTATTCAAAAGACCGGATGGGGTGGTCGTCGAAAACAGAACATTCGACGGACTCACCGAATTGGAATCAAGAGAGATTAAATCGTTTTTGCATTACAGACCTCCAACTCAAATGTGGAACACAAATTTGTTAACTAGGGACGATTTTACATTGGCCATTGATTTTTTGGATTCATGTGACACTGATATTCCAGAAGGATGTTATATGCATCATTTAGTGGCTGGCGACACCTTGGTAGTGATTAAACCAATGTATTGGCCTGGAATGCTATTTTTCCACTACTTGAATACTCCCAGATACGGATTTGTGTATTTTGGTCATGGAAAAAAATGTTTGGATGTCCCATTTTTATTGTTACCCAACCTGTAATTTTTTTATTGGAGATTAATAAATATAATATTATTTAAAGAAATCTAAATTTTGATTGATACATCAAATGATATAGAATGAATATTGATATATTTAAATGTATATATAACATTAAAATTACTTTTAATTTTTTCAGGATAAATTAACAGAATCTAAACTTCGGTACGTTGCCTCTTGTTAGCCTTAAGCTCCTCGAAAAATTCTCTGATGTCCTCTTCGCGAACAACTTTTTTGTTCTCGGCGAATTTCTGCAAATACTTGGATAAGGAGTCCTTCAGATCATTGTAAGCAGTGAGGGTGTCCAATAGAGCTGCCCTTGGTAGTGAATTTAGTAATTTTTTCTCACTCTCTTCAGTTACTTCTTTAGCTTGTGCTTTTGCCCTTTCTTCATAAAGATGAACTGGGTCTTCAGAGTCCAGAAGAAAAGTTATTTCTTCATCTTCATACATTTTTAAGCAATCATCACAGGTGCAAAGTTCTTTCCTCCAAGTAAATTCATTGAAAAATTTAGTTGTGACCTTATCAGACTTTGTTTTAGGCTTTTTGCATCCAGGATATGACGTCTCACTTTCTTTTTCAGTCTCTTTAGTGTTGTCTTCTTTTTCCACTTCGACATTTTCAGATTCATCAGTTTCTTTATCACAACCAAATTGGTCATAATGCAACAAAAATTCATGATCTTTTATGCAAGATTCACAAATCATTTCTGTAAATAAAAATCAAACATATAATAGAGAACAAATTAAAATACTCAATTTGTTTTATCATAGTTATGAACAAAAAATATTATTTTTTAGAATTTTTACATATGATTCCCTAATTAATTTGAATATATAAATTATTGCCAAACAAAAAGTTAAAACAAATATTATAAGAGGGGTCAAAAAAATAGTTGGAAGTGTAATCAATTGTTATACCTGCAAAATTTTTAGGCATAGGAACACCTAAATGTCTGGTGTGATACCAGTCTTCACACACCACACATTGAATCATCTCATCAGCAATATTATCCTCAGGATCTGGATATGGCTTGTGACAAGTACAATAAACACCAGTGAAGTTTTGGTTGTACAAATTCATATCATTCACTGGATTCTTGTCACTGTACAAGTTGCATTTGCCATTTGGAAACTTTGTGTTTCCACAGTCGCAACGGAAATTTCGTTTCGTATACAATTCAATCAGTTCATGACCATCATGACAGTGGAAAGTGCAAGCCAAACAAACCCCAGCAGATTTTTCAATGTCAGTTTTTGCTTCTGGTATACATGTAAGACATGAATACAATGCCTGGCGTTTAATGTAGCCCTAAAACATGCGTAGTTATAGATCTACAAAACAAAAAGAAACAAATTTATCAAACTTACATCTGGATATGAACAACATTTGCTACTTGAAGCTCCCAATACCGCAGCAGATTCTTCGTAAATTTCCTCTTCAAGTTCCAGGACATCGTTTAAAGTCAATGTTACTACGTCGGAATCCTCTGCATTTTGCTCTTGTTCAGCCGGATTTTCATTAGTTTCAGACATTTTGACGAAATTCAATAAACCTCTATGTTCTCAGACAAACTAAAATGTCATGTAACGGTGGCTGGCGCACTATGGCGGGAAACCAAGAACAACTCAATATGTATATCGCGGGATTTTTAAATTTCTATTGTTCATTCTTTTTTATTAAATTAACATAATTTTGCAAAATAAAAAATACTTTATTAAATATGAGGGAAATGCAAAAAATACTTAAATGTTTAAAAATGTCAATTAATTATTTGTCGTAGGCAACCAACTTTTCATTGAATTTAAAAAAATGTAAAAGTAAAACAAGTTTAATTATGATTTTAATAGAATACAAGAAATACATTAAAATTTCTTACATTTGTATATTAAATATGATTCAATATTACAATACAAATAATTATTTGTCAATTGTAGTCAATCAACAAAAGTTATTGTCAATTAATTCTTATTAAAAAACTGTTCAAAATAAAAATGATAACAAGATTGCATTTACTGAATTAGTGCGTGTTTAAGTTTTTATTTAATTATACACACTTGTATCAAATATTTTGTGTTTTATTACTGAATAGTTAATTGTGTTTTATTTTTGTACGTGTTTTTGTACACAATACGTATTTTTTATTTTGATGGTTTTACTTCGTTATTATTTTTTTTTAATATGCTTTTATAGATTCACTAAAAAAAATTGTTTTATTGTGTTGAATCCACCAAATTGTATTTCATATAAAATATCTAAAAAAGACGACCTTTATAAAATGATAAATCAATATCACCTGTATACACAGTATATTAGATAATAATAGTGTATGAAATTCAGAAAATAATACTTGTAGAAAATATTTAGAGTAAAAATCAAATAAACAAACTCCTACATTTACATATAGGAACTTAGATCGATTTGTGAAACAAGTTGTTTCCTATGGAAATTTATTTTCTTTTTATTATTGAATTCATTTTATTTCCAAACTACCAAGTGCCACAATCATAAAAGAGTCTCTCCCTACGAAATCTCTTATTCTGCTATCATGAACCGATTGAACTTTACAAAATGGTTTTAGTCCTTTTGTATGTTTACAATTAACGTGAGCACACAACATCGATTTACCGGAACGAACCGAACTGACGCCCGCGTCGCGACGGCTCCTCCTGCGCCGTATTCCCATTGATTCACATTGAGACGGTCTCCGTCCCACTTGTGTTGAAGACCCATTTGGGTAAGTACCTAGACAAACATTTTCCGTGTTTGAAATTGGAGGGCGTAAACTATCAGCATTATTATTATTATTTTCTATCGATTTGTTGCATATGCTTATATTAATTTTTTTATGCTTGAAATTGCATCTGAAATGCCATTGTAGATAGGTCGAGCACATTTGCAAACTGACACGTCATCGTGTTCCCTCAGGAGTAATAAATTTAACGATAATCTTGTTGTTATTAGAGTAATTAGCCAAATGTAATTAAATAAATTAGCATACTTATTATAAGATAAGAGTTACTGTTAAATTTATTGCGAAGTAGAAATAATCCGGAGCTTAAAAGAATAGGTTGACCTAACAGGTGGTTCATTCATGTTTGAGCTGGCAGGGCGAATCTCGCTTCGGTATTTATAGAAAACCTCGCATGCGAACAGCTCTAAATCAACATTTTCTATGTAAAATGGATTTCTAGCTTTCCTTCGTCCGAAATGGGGTGGAACAGTCCAATTTTTCTTGGGTGTATAAATTTGCTCAAGTTTCTTTTATTACGATTCTAATATTTCGTTATAATATTATAACGAAAATTTGCAATAATTTGTATTTAAAATAAAATAAAATAATCAATATTTTAGGACCTTTCTTTAAGAAATTAAACAGTAAATTCCTTCGAACTTTATTTGTATATAATAAATAATTAATGATAATGAAACTAATGTACTGGAAAAAATTAAATAATTCAACGTACGTAAAAATGACTATTAGATTAGTGAATTTAGAAAATTTAATTAAAAGGCATAATTATGCAGACAAATGCTAATATCTATATTGCCTATGAAAAATTTAATAAAAAATATATATTTGCATATCATGCTAATGTAACAATAAGGGTAATATGAAAAAAAGATTTGCCATAGGTAAACATTTGTTTTGGGCTATATTCGTACGTAATATTTATTACAACGTTAGGTAAATCTGATTTGTTTTTCCAGGGATTTACATATTTGTAATTTATTTGTTATTTACAATTAAATCACAGAATATATAATTAATTGAAACAAATATTTACCCGTCTATAAAAAAGAGGCGTATATTTTTGCTTGAATAATTCAAACAAAATGTTATTATTGAACGCGAGCGTCGACACAAATTTGATATTTAAATTGAAGTAAATACGTAAATCGTTCAGTCGTGTCAAACAACCTCCGACATAATATTCCATCAAGAAACTTATTAAATAGGATATGAAGTTTGCAAAAGATTATTTATAGAACAAGCAATCATAATTCGAGTTAGACGTTGTAAATTAGTCTAAATTAGTGGAAGCTCGTTTAATTTAACTCTTGTAATTTCATTTTAAGGGTGGGATTTTATGTTGCGAACGCTCGTAACCGGTGTACTTTAAAATCATAAACAGCGTTGTACTTTTTATTGTCTCTATATAACTCCGTTCTACGTTTTTTTTTTCATGTGAAACGTATAATTATTTTTAAACATGTATAATATCTATACGTAGCAACTCGAATTATAATTTAATAACAGAAAATATTATTCTCTGTTTAAAAAACAAAGTTAATTAGAGTTTATAACTAATGGTTGTTTCTAGCGTATTATTTGTTTTTTTATTTTTTATTCCCTTTATGAAATGTGAATATAATTTTCGTTAATTATGGCAATTTTATGAGAATTAAAATTACTTTTATCAGAATATTACTAAAGCATAATCCTAATTTCTTATAATATTTTAGAAAACATTATGTTTAGACTGAATTATGAAGTTATCAAACATTTTATTTAAACCATATCTAGCCTAGCTGGGGAAAAGTATAAGTCAACAGATGGTGAAAATGAGATGTGAAAATAAACCTATTTAGGAATTTTCATTCCTACCTCCTACTTAAAAGAGTAAGAAATTTTGCAAATTATTTAAAAAACTAAAAACAACAAATTATACTTATTCCAAAAACTTGGATATTTGAATAAAATTCTTTTCCCCTAGCACATTTTTGTTTGTTGCTGCAGAAGTATATTTTAAATTACATCCCCATATTATTAATTAATAAGATATTCATTCTCAGGTCTCTCGAGCCAAGATGAAGTTGACCATATTATTATGGTCCCTAACGGGGGTGTTCTGCTATGTTCCACCAGGAAAGGTACCCATACTACATACATTGTAAACGTAGGGGTTATCTGTGTTGTACTTTTTAGGACACGATTTTGTCGGGAATATTCCTTCGCGATCTAGTAAATCGTTTAAATTCTAAACAGATGTCGGACATGTCTTATTTGGACTTGAACGACGGTTTGCCTTTAGATGGTCGTTCACTAACACGAGGATTGGAAGGTGAAAGGATGTATCCTTTGGACTACGATAGTCTGGGGGACATCAATATCCATCCTAGTATCAGAGATCAAGTAAGTGTGGATGTAACTAAAACGTATTCAGTAGTAAGAAAAGTTTATCAGTGCACGTCAGCAAAATATGTTTTAACAGAGTTGAAACATTTAAAAAGATATCTGTAGAAGTGTTAATAAATGTAACTTTTGTGTCAAAGGAATTTCTACAGCATAGTAGTTTATGGAGTAACCAGTACGTGTCTGGTGCTGGAGGAGACGGCCACCAACTTTTCAGGCCTGAGGGCATCAAGAATAAACATGAAGTTAAAACCGATACTCTGCCCGCTTATTGTAATCCTCCGAATCCCTGTCCAGTTGGATATACCGGTAACTATTTATTAATTTAATTTTGAACACAATATTACAACATAAACTCTTTTCAGCTGAGAATGGTTGTATTGAAGATTTTGAAAACAGTGCTTTATACAGCCGCCACTATCAGGCAGCGCAGGATTGTATGTGTGACACGGAACATATGTTCCACTGTCCAAATCCTGCTGGTTCAATGGTGGATGATTCCATGGAAGGCATTGACGATATGGAATTCAACAGATTTCTTCAACATTCTTTCAAGGTAACATTAAATTGCACACAAATACAAAAATATTACCTTAACTTTTGATTATCATTTTATATAGACTTCATCGAAATTGTTAATGTGTTTTATTTAAAATAATGAAAATACACTAATGTTAAATTTTGACTGCCTTTTCTGTAAATATTTGAATTAATTATTTTAGTTGAATCCCGGATTTCAACATAAGAATTTGGTGGCCAAAAAGTTTCAAGGATATGAAGAGGTGAGTTAGAGGTAAAGTGATAAGTCCAATACTAGATACTAGCATTTGGTTTTCAGACTGCGAGGGAGAATCCCTTTTTGACAGGAGAGAAATTGCCAGTGGCCGCCAAGAAAGGCAACAAAGTACAGCTATATTAAATGAGGATCTCTTCTTGTTGACACCTAGACAGTCAACAATACCCTGACCAGGACATTCTCTAAGTTTATAAAAATGTGGTTATTTCATACAAACAGAGAGAGGACGCGCAAGGACCCAAATAAATGAGAATTTTATAATTTTTTGTTTTGCAAATGTTGGTTACGTAAGCTTGAAAGGGCTGTTTTGAAACATTTTCCCCGATTATTTAATTATAACCTAGGGAATAATTGTCGGAAAACATTTCAAGAATCTTCATAAATGGTTATGTAATCCACATTTCCCTCCCTCCTTAAGATTTTCATTTTTTTGGTCGTAACACTAGGCAGCCGGATAACCACAATTTTATAAATTTTGAGAATATTCTAGGCAATTATATAACGACAAGGCTATTAAAACGGACTAGCGAGATGGAACTACGCACTTCTATTGAATAGATAGTAGTAACCCTTAAATGTTTAGACCTAAGGCTATGTTTGTGTAATGCAGACAAAACATCTTGTTTTTAATATATAAAAACATATCAAATGACCAGCATATTAAAGGCCCTTTTGATTTTGGTTATAGTATTTTGTTTACCCTAAACTACAACGCTAAATTTAATACTATTAACCGAAATCTCATAATTATGAAATAAACAAAAATGTGAAGTCCCTTGACTTGAAACTCTTTCTCCAACTCTAATAAGGCCAAAGGTGTTAAAACTCACAAACTAAGATCTTTGTTTTGACGTTGTTAAAGTTTGACGATGTTGAGCTAAGGGATTTCATAATAAACTTCACGAGAATACTTTAACATTCTTACGTATTATAGATAAGAGCACTCCTTGCACAAAGTGGATAAAACATTAAATGACACCTTGCACATTAATTGTGAAAATTGATGTAAAAATACATTTTATTAGCTGAGGCTTTGGATGTATGACTAACTTAAAACTTTTCATGTCGAATCTCTAAAAAATATTTAATTATAAGGATATTATGTAACCAATATAACCAATAAATGTTTATTCAACAAGCTGCTTGGACATTGTAAGCTGTCAGTCCTGCGCTGATTTGAATGAAATAAAATATTGTCTTCAATGTGGTATTTTATTGTATTATTTTATTTAACGAGCCCTTTATTTTATTAAAACAAAAACATTTAACTAAAAAATGTTATAAAATATTTTTTATCATATGCAATTTTGTAACTGTTTGAGCATTATTATAATAAATAATATTTACATACAAATGCAATCAGTTTCTGGAAATATGACTTCATATGTGTCTATCGGAACACCATCAATAATAATATTTTATTGAGGTCAACTTGGTTCAATAGTTCCTTTAAAAATCCCCACATCAGAAATCCCCTGGTACTTAATACTAAAGTATAAAATCGCCTGTATAACATATCAGTCGAATCAGTATACACTCCAAGTGCTACTTATTTTATATAAAGATGAATTTTAAAATACTATTCTTTATTTTTTCCACATTTACTTTATTATTTGTTAGTGCATTTCAATTTGAAAATGGTAAGTAAAACTATTTATATACAATTTATTTTAATTAATTATGCACTTTATGTAGATCCAGATGAATCATTAATTAGAGAAAGAAGATATATCCAGTGTCATGATATTCAATGCCAAAGAATATGCACATTTGCTCCCCGGAGTAAAGGTGGTAGATGTGGACCAGGAGGACAATGTATTTGTAATTAATTGAACATGCACTTCTTTATAAAATTATATGAAACGATAAATTTTACTAAATAAATTATAATCTATTGATTACTGATATTTATTTGATTTTGTTGAGAGGCAGGATCATCAAATTATCGCATTAAAAAAAGGTAGAGATACCTTTTTAGTTTGTTGGATTCACAACCAGTTTAAATGATTAAAAAAAATAATTGTATACTATTTATTCACAAATAATTTATTGGTCTTCTTTTCTCTTTCTCGCACTTTTTAAATTTAAAAGAAGTTTTATTATCGAATAATATACAAAAGACCTGTTAATATAAGAATTTTTATTGCGGCTACTACAACGTAAATGCTAATATACATTTTTATTTTATTTGAAGGGAGAATTATAATAAAAGAAATATGAATAAACCTTATAGTTGGTCATCGGATACTTCATCAATTGTGACAACTTCATCTGTTTTCCCATGATCTCCCATTACATTTGATATTTCATCATCAGCACCTGTGACTAATGTACTTTCGGACATAGTTTCACCTTTTTGATCAAAAGCCTAAAAAATCAAAGTTAGTCAATTTTTAAAATGCATTTGTATAAAATCATTTACCATTATTTCTACTATATTTGTTTCTGACACCTCTTCTTCTTGGGTGGCCAATTCATGGATCTCTTCTTTAGTCATATCGGTTTCATCGTATTTCCAAACGTTTTGTGAAGGGGGTTCTTCGCCTTCTCCCTCAATAATTATATCCTTAAGTATAACAAAATCACCTGTAAAATTACCATAGTACGGATCAACTTCCATCCATGAGTTTGTAATGGAAATCGGTACATGCAGACTCTCTTCTTCTATTTGTTCTTTTATAACCTCAACTTCCTCTTCTTTTGCTACCGTTTCCTCAGATTTAACATCAGTCTGTTCTATTTTTTTCGTCATCTCAAGGAAGAATGACACACGAGAAATAAGATCAGTTTCAGTAGAAACATTCTCCTCATCAGAATATTCCAAACTAATCGTTTCCGTCACAATCGATGGAACTACCTAAATAAATTAATGGGACACATTTTTAAATTAAATATTAAATTCCCACTAGACAAACACACCTCCGAAATATTGGACCCCAACTCGAAACTCTTTGAATCACCGGATGGCAAACTAATTTCATCCTCATTCCAAAATGGTTCTCTGGTTCCTTTCCATCGTACCAACCTAGATAAATATTCCGTACCTTCTCGACCCTTACGTCCACATTTTATAATTAAGTCTGTATATTTAGACATTAGTTCTTGTCCTAAAATATCCTATATATATATACTGATATTAAGATTACAAGTTAAATGAAATGTATATTATGTATATATACCAGCTGATATCGCAGCGAGTGTTCGTAATTGCTCAATTTCCTTGAACATATCTAACTCCAAAAATATATTCAAAGACATATTTAAAAGTGGAGTGGCTTCGGCAGCTTCACCTTTGCCTAATTTAATCTCCCCCAGATATCTATACGCCTGAGCTATGAAATACGGTAACCCCTTGATGTTCAAACTGTCTTTCAAGACTATCAAAATTTCCAAAGCAGCAATTGTTTTTCCTTTACTGTAAGTTCAATTCTATAAAATTATTAAGCTTGCTTAGTCAATTTACCGCAAACAATCTACGGCTAGTTTTAGTCTTGGATCTGGGTCCTTTGAATGTTTTAGTTGTATATTTAATCCTGCCAATATAGATTGGATAGCTGTTTTCAGATTATTGTCTACCATATCGGTAATGCCTTTTAATAATAGAGATTCTGTCATACCCTCCGCAAAGCATGCTGAAATATAAAATATTTGTTAGTATAAAGAGTTTCCTGATTAATTTATATATTTTGCTTATTTCAGTTTCGAATGTTGTATGGGGTGTATGTTAAAAATATGTGAATGTGAGCAAAAAAGGTTGTTTATATATCCTGCACCTTGAACTGCTCGTTTCTTAGCTAGCATTGCATATTTTCCTGCGTTCTTTGGATACACTCGTAACAACTGCTTAGCTTTTTCATAGTATGCTTTATACAATGTCAAGCATACTTCTTCCGATAAAGGGAACGTATATTCTGGAAAGAAGTGTCTTACTCTCCAGTGTTGACCTTCACAAATTATGCGACAAAGTTCAAAATGTTCGATCGCCGTATCTATATTCTCAGCTAAGAAAACGTTAAGCTAATAATTAAAAATTTAATTAATATATACTTGTATACTTGTATTAAGTTTAAATTTGCCATACATAAACCGACATATTCCTTCTATTTCACGTTCCGAACCAACTAGCTTTTTGCAACTCTTCAAACACTTAATAAGAATCTCTTCTCCCAGCCACTCCCAATCCTCTATTAGAAAGCAGAACTCGTGAGCCATATGCAAATATTGATTAGCTTCGTTGTAGAATTCATCTGGAAAAGTAATAGTTAACATATTCAAATAAAAATACCTCCGAAATTAATAACTCTGTTGCGAAAATTGTTCGGCTTTACTAAATCCAACCATAAGCTTATCAAGAATATGTTTAGAGTGAAGCAATCTCGGTTTATTCGCCATAGAGGTTTCTAATCCATTCTCCACTCGTCTTTCCTCCTGGTACTCAATTAATCTTTTTATATAATAAACACTTTCGTAATAGCCATTTTCCGTCATTTCACAATATAAAGCTTCATGGTATGGCATTTGTAGCCGACGTAATTCTTCAGGGGTGTATGTGGGTAGCTCAGCCATTAACCGTTGGACTTGTGCACCGATCAACGCTTTTCTCAGTTTCATTTTTTTTACTCGATTTAATAATTTGAAGTCAGACATTTTGAGGAATTTCTTTCAAAAACTATAACAAATTTATATTTTAGTGTTAAATTTTAATTATTCAGTGTTTTGACATTACTGCCAAAATTGATTATTGTATAAATATCACGGGTCAATGAAATGTCAATAAGGATGACGTATTATATTTTTTTAATGAAGGAAATGTGTAATGAATATTTTAAAATATGTCAAATAAATATTTTTTTTAAATAAAATACTCAAATCAACTTGCCTTAAACTTTAATTTATACAATCACATAACAACATTTAATTTATACATAAATTAGATATTAAGCTTTAACTAAAGATTTCCTAGGTTCCAGTTTAATTTTAAATCCTTCTGCCCTTTTCAAAATAATATCACCTTGCAATTGGAAGTCTTCTTCCTTTATGTCGGATTTGATAACATAGTTTCTCAAAATTGTGGAAAGCAAGATTTTAAGTTTCAACATGGCGTATTTGCGACCTACAAAAATAAAATCATTAATTAATTACTATTAATTATTATTATTGTTATTAACAGATACTGCATGATTACTAATATTGTTTTGTCTTATTTATTGCCTTTAGCATATTCACATAAATATTTCATATGTTTTTATTTTTTACAAGATACCTTGAACTTTGGAATATTTTCAAATTAAATTATTAAAACATAGTTTGTTTAAGGAAAATTTTTATGGCATAACTATTTTTGTTTAATTTGTTGTCAATTTCGATCGCGCTGAACTAAGGAAGGACATTTTGGATAAAAGTCTTTACTTACCGACACAACTTCTGGGTCCAGCACTGAATGGAATGAAAGCATAGTAATGCCTATTGGCGGTTCTCTCAGGTAAAAAGTTGTCAGGATCGAATTTAGTAGGATTGGGATAAATATCTTCCTTGCGATGAATTTTAAATGTTGCAATAACTACAGTAGCTCCAGCGGGAACTGTTAAGTTAGATGTGGCTAGAAACAAATAATTATTATAATACATTTTTTAAATATATTAGAGTGTGTTTACATAATTTTACATCCTGGTTGACCTGTCTAGCAATAATCGGTACTGGTGGGTACATTCTTAAAGTTTCCATAAGACAACGCTCAAGATATTTCATTTCCAATGTATCGGCAAATGTGGCGGGCCTGTCCGAGTCACCGAAGATTTCATACAGTTCTTGTACGACGCGTTCTTGAATATGTGGGTGAATACCCATCATTGACAAGAAGAAACTGCTTCCTGCAGCAGTGGTATCGTGTCCCTCAAACATAATGGTATCCACTTGTTCCTTAATTTCCTCATCGTTGATAACAACGCCGTTTTGTGAAGCTTCAATCATAAGATCCAAGAAAGCCATTCTCTTCTTCTCTCCAATATCATCATCAACATCCAGATCATCCTTAAGGCCTGCTGATTGTCCATATGATAATCCTTCAACAACGGTCTTGTTCTTGGCCTCTTGTTTCTCGTAGTTCTTAGTTTTCAAATTTTCAGGCACTTCAGCAGTAGATCCACGAATACCTTGCATAAAATCAGCCTTCTTCCTCTTGATAACTTTACGCGTTAAACTGTGAATTGTGTTGATAAGCTTTTCTTGATAGTTTCCGTATTTAGTGAAGTTGAAAATCAGGTCAGGTCTGAGCCAGAATTTCGTGTGACGGAGATGGATAATGTCACACATCTTCATAACAGCCATGGCATAATCGAATCCACTTTGATCTTGAGTTTTCTTACTAACACCCATGGCGGTTTCTGTAATTTATTGCTTACTTTCACGTCCAATATAATATAATGTAATATTCTTACCCAACAAAATTTCAACAGTGGCTTCAGACATGTAATCGTGACAATCAAACTCCTTTCCAATTTCTTTCTTGAGCTTCTCTACAGTTTCTCTGCTGTTAGCGTTGAACAGGTCGACGAATGATTTCAGGACGTTCAAGTGGAAAGTTGGTGCGATCAGTTTTCTGTGT
Organism: Aethina tumida; assembly: GCF_024364675.1. Classification (NCBI taxonomy): domain Eukaryota; kingdom Metazoa; phylum Arthropoda; class Insecta; order Coleoptera; family Nitidulidae; genus Aethina; species Aethina tumida. The sequence continues at coordinate 10,935,896 of NC_065441.1, forward strand.
GCTCTCCATTTTTCGCCGGTAGAAATCAACAGTCCGTTACCAAGCCATGGTTTGAAGAAACGATATTCGGGCGATTTGTCAATATGTACGTGACTGTTGAGAATAATTTCGGCATCACTGGGATGCAATAAGAAGATGATGAGTTTTGGACCAACCCAAAACTTCACAACGTCCCCATACTCGAAAGATTTTTTGTAAATTCTCTTGAAAATGTCTGCAAAATAAATAACCATTTTGTTTGAGTTTGAGTGAGTGAATTTATTGTTCAATTGTTCTTACCGGGTGCTTTTCCAACAAACTCGAAGGCATTTCCAATTATTGGGTATCCTACAGGTCCAGGAATCTTTTCGGCAAGTTGATTAAAATGTTTTCTAGACATATTCCAGTACATGTACCATAATGCCAATGTGGGTATTATAAGGTAGTAAAAAGCACTGGTAGTTAATAGTCCCGAACTGGGAACCTCTGGTGTAATCGTTGACATGGTCTGATAAATTGATTAAATTAAATAGTGATAAAATAAATATTATCCGTTGTATTAATGTAAAATTACTTAATAACTAGTTAAATGTGGAAATTGTACTTACTGTAGGAATGATGGAAAACCACAAACTACCGACAGCTTGAGCGAATTTTCACTATTTATACGTGTGATAAAAGTGGAATTATTCACAAAAGTCAATATTAATAAGGCTTGTATTCAATGCAAATATTATTGACGTTTTCCCTACAAGACAATACAATTTTGTAAAATACATAAAATCATTCATGAGATTCATAAAGTACTCGATTTCGAACATAATCAGTTTTGTATTTTTAATTGGAAACATTGCTAACGATGACATACTTGCATTTTTCCCATGATGTGAGTTTTATTTAAAAATATATTCATAAAATTAAAATGTTTATTTACTAAGAAATTCAAAATTGACAAAAAATATTGTTATTGTTTACAAAACAGATGAATTAATTATATTTATTTTCTAATATCACAAATTAGATTAATAATCTTAATAATTTGTATAAACTAAATAAAATTAAAATTTAAAAACGGAAATAAACTAAATTGAATCGAAAATTATGATTATAATACTGTACATTAAACGTGTCTCTTGAAATATATTAAGATAAACTTTAAAATGATTAAAATTAGTAAATTTGATAAATACGTTTATTATTCAGTGATCTTTAAACTAATTTTATCAGAAAATAATCATTACAGTATATTTTTATAAGTAACGCTTTAAAATTAACATGTTTGCTTATTTAGATTAAATAGAGTCTGTTTAACAATTATAAAATTTAGAATGTTTGCATATTATGTCTATATTATCTGAAAAAGTAGTTTGATGTATAATGAAAACAATAATTTATTCTAAATGTTTATTTTTACTACCTAAAAATATTTAACAATCCTAAGCCTTAAAAATAAATATAAATAACAAAGAAATATGAATATGAAATCGTCAAGTTAAATCGAAAAAGTTAATTAGTAGCTTTGACATTTCGTTTTCTTGGTTCTACTTTAATTTTAAATCCATCAGCACGTTTCAAAATAATGTCACCTTGAAGTTGAAAATCTTCTTGTTTGACATCAGATATAATTCGATAGTTCCTTAAAATAGTAGAAAGAAGCACCTTCAACTTTAACATTGCATATTTACGACCTAAAATTATAAATTAATTAATAACTCTAACAACAATATTTTTTAATAATTGTTACTTACCAACACAGCTTCTTGGTCCAGCACTAAATGGAATGAATGAGTAATAGTGTCTGTTAGCAGATTTCTCTGGTAAAAAGTTGTCAGGATCAAATTTGTCAGGATTTGGATAAGTGTCCTCGTGACGGTGAACTTTGAATGTACCAATTACCACAGTAGCTCCAGCAGGAATCACGTAATTACCAGAAGCTAGAATTCAAATACATTAACAACATCATTAATTAATCTGAAATAAAACTTACCCATTTTCAAATCTTGATTTATTTGTCTGGCAATTATAGGCACAGGAGGGAATAATCTCAATGTCTCCATGAGACAACGTTCTAAGTACTTCATCTCTAAAGTATCGGCGAATGTAGCAGGTCTATCAGAATCGCCGAATATTTCATCCAATTCTTGGACAACTTTGTCTTGGATATTCTGATGTACTCCCATTAAGGCTAAGAAGAAACTGCTTCCAGCGGCAGTGGTGTCGTGACCTTCAAACATAATGGTGTCTACTTGTTCCTTAATTTCTTCATCGTTGATAACAACACCGTTTTGTGATGCCTCAATCATGAGATCCAAAAATGCCATTCTTTTCTTTTCGCCAATATCGTTATCCTCAACGTCCAGGTCGTCCTTCAGCCCAGCTGACTGACCATATGACATACCTTCAACCGTAGTTTTGTTCTCGACCTTTTCAGTAACCTTAGCACGGATGTCTTCAGGTACGACAGCAGTGGACCCAGTAATTCCTTGAGCAAAATCAGCCTTCTTCTTTTTTATAACTTTACGTGTTAAGCTGTGGATGGTGTCAATTAATTTTTGTTGATATGAACCGTACTTTGTGAGATTGAAGATAATGTCCGGTCTCAGCCACACTTTGGTGTGTCTCAAGTGTAGAATGTCGCACATTTTCATTACTGCCATCGCGTAATCATAACCACTTTGGTCTTGTGTATTTTTGCTAACTCCCATCGCAGTTTCTAGAGACAATTAATGTTGTTTAATTAAACAGCAAATTCAGATCTACAATGAATATTTACCCAACAAGATTTCAACGGTGGCTTCAGACATGTAATCGTGGCAGTCGAATTCCTTTCCTACTTCCTTCCTCAGTTTATTCACAACATCTCTGCTATTGGCATTAAAGAGATCGATAAAAGATTTAAGTACGTTAAGATGGAATGTTGGAGCGATTAGTTTCCTGTGTGCCCTCCATTTCGATCCTGTGGAAATAAGGAGACCATTTCCCAGCCATGGTTTGAAGAAACGGTATTCGGATGACTTGTCGATGTGCACATGACTGCTTAAAATTATTTCAACATCCTGAGGGTCCGTAAGGAATACAATAAGTTTTGGGCCAACCCACAAGCGAACTATTCTTCCATATTCAAATGATTTTTGATATATATTCTTGAAGATGTCTAAAAATAATTTTATGTTTATTGTTTTAATTATAAAGAATTGGAAATGTGAATATAAATTAACATATTATCTTGCTGACAAGTGACAATGCGATAATTTAATGGAAAAAAAATTGTAATTTTCTGCGAATTTTATGATCAGTTGACGGCCTTAACATTGTTGGGAAATGTTGAAATAAAACTTATGTATACGCAGTTTTACGTGAATTTGACAATAACCTGTGTAGTTATTCTAGTTTGCGGTCATCTTGTTCACCTTACCATTAATGTTATTTTTCCCAGTTTGGAATAATTATTTTCTGTTTGTTGTGTAACATTTTTATACCAGTTACATCGTATTGGTGACTGACTTTTTATAGAATGTTTAGTATCCTTGTATCATTTTCCAAACTAAAATTTACTTTGAACTTACATCCCAATGGTCATGATCAAGAAGTCCATTGAAATGATATTTTTACTAAGTTTATTTTTAATATTCATCATCTATTGACTTCGTAGAAAAAGAAGTTCCAATTCAACAAATTCTAATATTTTTAATATAGTTTTACAACGTGAAAATTTTAATTTGTTTGTTAATGAACGTATTTTTACATTTTTGTCTCGAATATTTAATTTTATTTATATCATAAAACAGTTTTATAATTAAGGAAAGGAACAGAGGAAAACTATATTAGTTAAAATTGTTTCATATAAAATGAACTCGACATTATCATGTAATTTAATTTATGTTTCTTCAAATAATTATTGAAAATCAAATGGGAATCAAATAAAATATTGAATAATGTTTAAAAAAGTCTTAAATTAGTTTTGAGAAATTATTTTTAAAAATAGTTATAAAAAATTGTAAAATAAAAATTTTTTAATAGATTAAAAAATTGTTAAATACTTATTAAATATAAGTAAAATATAATTAATCTGTTGAAATAAAAATATATATGTAATTGCAAATAAATTAAAATTTAATATATTCTAATTGATATTATTTTAAAATAAAAAATATGTCAATAATTTTTTGAGAAATATTTTTCATAAAAAAATAAAAAATATTAACAAAATTAAATAAAAATATATTTTATTACATATTTGTTTATTTAAAAACAATGAGCAAATATTTCATTGAGCATTTCTGATATGCTATTCAAGTTCTGGATATATAAATTAGATTGTTTAATATAAAAAAGGATAATCATTATTAATTATGGATATTTTAATATGCAATAGTCTGCAAATTCAGTCATTTGTCATTTTTTTATGCAAAACATTTTAACAACAACTTAATAATTAATATATATATATATATATATATATATATATATATATATATATATATATATATATATATATATAACTCGTTTTGAAAACATGAAAATAATAAGTAAAGGCACATGAAATTAAAAATCATTTAATGAAAAACTCACCACTAGATGAGCCGGCAAATTCCAATGCATTTCCAAGTAACGGAAGACCTTTGGGTCCAGGAAGTTTTTCAGCCAACTCCTCCATGTGTCTCCTGGATAGTTTCCAATAGGCATACCATAGGACCAAAGTTGGCAATAATAGATAATAAAACACACTGGTCGCACTGGCTACTCCACTAGGGGTAGCAATCTCTGGTGTTAAAGTGGCAGACATACCTTAAATATTAAACAGCAAGCAATATTATAGGTGTTAACTATGATTTTGATATCTCACTTTTGTTGGGCGCTGCGAATTCTTATATTATTCCTTCACTAACAACGATTCACTCCCACTTTTAAGCTCCTCTTTCGCTGATCAGTCTCCCCCGTTGGACCGAATAAGCGAATATTTGTGGACAAACAAACTGCTTTATTATATAGACCAGAACCACTGACGTCATAAAATTTTTGTTATTAATTTTCTTTCATTTACTGTAAATAAATACAATGATTGAATTCGAATAAAAAATTAATTAAATATTAAATGTATAAATTAATTATACGTAAGTAATATTTTATTTTTTCTTAGTTAAACAATAAATAAGCACATTTATACAATATTGCCTCACAATTACAAGTTATAAAAAATAATCTAGTTAAGCAGTATTAACTAATTAAAATTTTAACCAGAGTTTATGTATGATTCGTTGAAGTTTATATTAAAAATATTTTATAAAAAAATATTAAATTAATTTTTTTAATAAAATATTGAAAATTGTGTTGTATTCAATTTTTTTATTTTTCTAGAAATATTTGATGGTAATAGAATAGTAATTCTAATCATGTAAAAGCATTTTGCAATGTTAATTGTTATAGTAATTTATAATTAATTAATTACCTAATAGTTTTATGGACTTTAGTATCCATAAATAATATAATCAAATATTTTTCTTTTTATTACATATTATAGTATTTTTTTATTAATTTATTACAGCATATTTGCCTTTTGGGTGTACTTTTTAAATTATTATGTGTGATGTGATGCAATAGGTAGATACAACATAAAAGTTAATTTTAAACAACCTTATAAAATTTATACTAAATATGACAGTCCCAGAAAAACTACTATCAACGTCATATTCATCTTTTTTGATTTCTTGTCTTATAAATTCTGCAATGTATTTGTGATATCATGAGTATTTTGAGGGGGAATCTCAAAATCATATCACGTCTGTGATATTTTAACCTTAGAGAGTCATTCCAATTTTTAACTCTTCTGAGTTTGGCGTAACATCATTCAATGTGTGAATAGTGCAAAAGATTTTTAGTATTATAATGTTTCAAAGTCATATACTACAGTTGATCATTTTTTATCTCATAGTATTATATTATGGGTTAATACATTAATTGTAATTATTACTTTTACATCAAATCTCTCAAAATAAAGTGAGTTCTGGCAAATTTAAAGCCCTTTTTTTCTTTTTTTATTTACGCCTTAGATACAATAGAATATTGAAAAAACTAAGAAACATTTTCAATTATTTATTTAATTATTTTCATTTAAAGCGTAAACTTTTAAAAACGGTTTTCCACACTCATTTTAAAACCGCCTATTTTGTGTGATGTTAACTGCAATTTTAGTTTGAAATCTTCTTGTTTTTGATGACACGTGACCTTGAATTTTCTTAAGATTGTGGCCAGGAAAACCTTTGCTACCAACATCGCGTATTTTGATCCTAAAAATAAACACATAGAATAAATAAGTTTATTTTATGTAACATGAATATTTTATACAGATTTGTCCGATGAACCCTAATAAAATATTTTACAAAAGGTTAGTACTATTTTTACGATATATACGAATTCCTTAATTGTTGAGTTTTATTGATTTTTTAAATATTTATGCTGCAAAGTTTATAATTTATTTTTAAAAAAATTAGAATTGATAAATTTTAATTCCTAATAATTCAATTATTGAATTAAAATTTTATTCTTTTTTCTCAGAAACACCCCAATTATAACAAGAACAACGTAATAAAACCAAACGCATCATATTAATTTTAAAAATAACGAAAATATATTTATAAAACTCGTTCTAAACGTAACGAAATACCTGCCAAACTAACAAATAGCCAAAATAACGTCACAACTAACAAAAAGGTTTTAAATATTCCATTTCTTTTACGTACCTATACATTTCCTATAACCTTGTGAAAAAGGAATAAAACTATAGCCTGGTCGCGCTTTAACCCGTTCCGGATGGAAATTTCCCGGATCAAATTTATTGCCATTGGGAAAGTAGTTTTCATTTCTGTGCAACAAATACAAAGCGCACACTATTGTTGACCCCTTGGGCAAAATGTAGTCGCCTATAATTTGAATTAATTAACCGTGTTTGTAAATAAAATTTTTAAATTGTTTACCGAGTTTAATATCTCTTATTGGAGACCTGGAAAAGGCGTTAATTGGTGGATACAAACGCCAGGACTCTTGTATAACTTGCTCCAAATATTTTAAGTTTTTAGTGTCTTCATATGTAACATCTCTGTCAGATTCTCCGAATATTTCCATTAATTCGGCGTATACTTTTTCCTAAAATAATCTGAGTAAGGATAGTCCCATAATTAATATTATAGCTTTTAAAAATTAATTATTTTTAAAAGATATAAAATCTCAGTTGACAATAAAATCAAATTAACTTTAGGTTATTTATTGTGTATAACATGCAAAATTAAAAACAATCGAAAATATTATTTCTTAATTATGAGAAAATACAAATTATATATATCAAAAATATTTTGAAGAAACCTTAATAAACATAACAAGTAAATTATCTGTAAAATTTGTTATTTGTAAGTATATAAGATAATTAAAAAACTAAAAAAAAACATAAGAGTTTAAACCGATTATAATTAATTTGCTTTTAAACATTTCAATACTGAAATAATATAAATAAAAATATATATAATTTATATATTTTTTAAAATAAATATTTATTTGTGACTTGAATTGTTTCATAAATTAGATGAAACTGTCATCCGAAATATATTGGTTTTTTGAAATTTTAAGAAATCTATCAAAAGTTGAATTAATTTTCATCCTAAATATAGCAGTCCTATAATAATAATAATCTTTTCCAGATTTCTTAAAATAACTAGTTTTGGTTAATGTTTGTTACAAGTCCTACTAACTTTACGATGATGAAAGTATCAATTTTAAACGACTTTTATTAAAGCGTCCGTTTTTGTGAAGAACTATAAACTTTACCTTGAACTAGTCTAAAAAATTCCGCAAAATGTGGCTCGACTTGAAAATAAATAATGTATAACAATATATAACCTTAATAAAATTATGTAAACATACTTGAACATCTTGGTATATTCCCAGAAGGCTCAAAGTAAATCCTAACGTTACAGTACTTGTTTCTTGACCCTGAAAAGTACAATAAAAAAAACAAGAATAATAGTATTCATTAACAACCAACCATTGATATCCAATAGTTTTACCTATGTAGGAAGTATAGTTAAAATTTAAAACATATTACTAATTATATACTTCATTTTACATAACAATGTAGTAACTAAAAAGGATATTTTTGAAATGAATGTCTGTGTTTCTAACATTTCATGTTTTCATTTAGGTGTATCAAATAATTCAGATTGAAATGGTGCATATATTATTAATCAAAATTTAAACAAACAATCATCCGAGTTCAAAAACAACATTAAAAATGTTAATGTAGGGATTTACTTAATATTTTATCAATGGCTTTTATAAAAATGTTTTTCATATATTTTTTTGATTTATAATGTTAATTATTTTTATAACCTGAAACTTACCGCAAACATCATGGTCATAACTTCGTCCTTAATTTCCTTCGAGGAGTAATTTTCACCATTGGATTTGGTCGCACTAAAAAAATTATCTAAAAACACAACACTGTTTTCATCAGACACAATTCCAGACTGAATTCTTTTTTCATACTCAATTTTCTTTTTCTTTAATACTCTATCGGAAATCGTATTAAGAATATTCAAGTGATGATCCTGTTTCTTCTTTAATTTTGTGAACTGAAATATAAAGTCGTTGCTCAGCCAAAATTTGACATGTCGCTCAAAAATGTATGCTCCCAATCTAAAATATGTTTTAATGATTTTTTTACTATAACCAAAAACTTATACTCATACTTTTCAACAGATTCACAGTAGTTAAGAGCGTCTTCTTCGCTGAGGAGCCCCTTGTGAATTCCCAGAGTGGCGGCTAAATATAAACAAATAATATAAAGTAAACCTAATAGAAATGTATGTTACCCAATAAATTAAACATTGTTCCAACTGCCAAATATTTATCGGCTCTAAATTCCCCCAGATCTGCATGCTTCTTAAACTTATCCACGATATCTTTGGCATTCGCGTTGAACACTGGTATAAATTCCAATAGATTTATTTTGTGAAACGTTCGAACTAATATTTTTTTGTTCTCTTGAAACTTAGGTCCTATAAAAATTACATTAAAAGAATCAGTTTATATTTTTAATTCAAAATCAAACCGTGACTTATCAAAATGCTGTCACCTAACCAAGGTCTAACGTACTCGTAGGTGTTTCCTTTGGGGATATCTTCTTTAGAGTTTCGCAGTATGACTTCCATGTCTTCCGCATTATAAACAATTATATAGGGCTTTATGCCAATCCACAAGAGACATTTGCCTTTGTAGTTCTCTATAATTTTTAGTAAGACATCTAAAAGAATAATTTTATTACACATTTTTTTAGTATCATAAAGAATTTCATTATTTACCTATTTTCATGAGAAGGTGCAGATGTCCAATAAGTGGTAACGAGGGAGGTGATGGAATAAATTTAAACTTCTTCAAAAATTTTCTCCGCTTTGCATAAAAATAAATCAAAATTGTTCCGAAACATATAACAAATAATGACCACATATTTCTAAAAGAAGTATCACACATGTTAATTAAGTAATGAATTATATTGAGATTATGTATACACTTAAGTAATCAAATACAATCATTTTATTAATAATTTTAATTTGATAATGGATTTACTATATTTATGTGTACATATGGATGTAATATTTTAACGTCACTTACCAAACTATGGTATATCAATTCAAATTATATTTTGTGATCTGACTGTAATCAATATTGTAAGTACGATTTTAAAAATTTTGTATTGTTTTACATTTACAAACATGGAAGTAAACCACATTTACGTTTGTTTCACTTTTTAATGGCAGGTTGATAAAGTTCTGTAAAAGCCTTTTAACAATGTGATAAAACTAATTAGGTGCTTGTTGAGTTAAATACCTTTCTGTATATAATATTTTTACAATATGTAGCTGAAAATTAATTTGTGTATTTAAACTAAATTTCGATACTATCCAGATTAAAATAAATATTATCTAGTATCACTTAGAATTGAACGTTTTTGAACTCATTAACTTATTTTTATAGTATATACTTTTTGGGAAATATTTTTTTATTTTATAATTACTAAATCATAGATTTTAAAAATTTAGAGTTTTCAAAATATTTCCATTTGGGAAATAATGAAAATGATAAAATTTAATCATTTGATAAAATATTCATTGTCAGTAAAGTAATTGTACTTAAAAGGTGTTTTAAATAGTTTTTTTATGTTAATTATCATAAACCTGCATAACTAAAGTAATAATGTAAAAACTGTTCTGCTAACTGCTTAGTTGTAGCATTCTTCAAATTAACATTAAAAACAAATTTAATAATTATATATTTCTTGTAAATGTTATAATTAATTTGTTAAATAAACATGTTCAAAGAAAGTTTGAATATTTTGGTTTTTATTATTTTCTTTATTTTAGAGTCCAAATGAAGTTCTTAAAACCTACCAGCGAATTGTGGCTAAGAATGTCTCACAACATAGACAACCTACTTTGCATTAGTCCATATAATATAAGGATAGACGAAGGCGAAATTAGTTTTCATCCTCTCACAATTAACCATACACGTTTTCTAATATTTAGGATAATTTTACTGGAGTTCATATTCGTTGCTCCAATAACGCCTAAAGTTCCAGAGTGGATAGGTCAAAAAACTATAATCCGTTATGTTTATACATTTTGTACATTTTCTTTGCATATGTTTATTTTGTTGAATTATTTTCTAACAGTTAAGAACAATACCTGTACATTAAAAACTTTAAACAACATTGTTAAAGTTTGGAAAACTTTAGAAAAGAATACGACGTTTTATCAGACATTATTACTAAAACGATTATATTTTTATGAACTATTATTTACCTTCATTATGTTAATTATCTTCTTACAACAAGATTATCTAAGGGAAATTGCATGGCAAGATACATTAGCATTCACATGTTCTGAAATATTGGTTTTGAAAATAATATTTCAGAAAATGCAAATATTACTCTATATATTTTATCTTTTCAAGACATTAAACTATAAAAGTAAAAATGGTGAAATACAATTTATAGACAAAGCTATGATTCTCTACCACAAAATTAACCAAATCACGAAACAGACCAATCAATATAATGGCTTGTTCTTTTTAATAATTACAGTAAATAGCTTTACATGGTTAATTTACAATTCGTATAAGTTTGTGGTAATTAGCTTATATCAAGATTTTAACTTGAGGACACTGGTATCCTTTTATTTGTGCTTTACTTGGACTGGAATCCAAGTGTTCCATTTAGGCACAATTGTTGTAACTTGTCAGAAAGTGGTTGATGCCAGTAACAGTTTTAAATTCGCTATCAATGGAAATTTTAACAATCTATGTGTATTCCAAAAAATCAATATTTCCAAAAAGGTAATTATATCATTATAATGCAATAATTGTTACTAACAGTCACTTTGTTTTAGATATGTAAATATAACATATATCTATTAAAATGCTCAGTGAAGTTTACAGCTAAAAGTTTGTTTGAGATGGACAGAGCTTTACTCCTTAGTGTAAGTTGTGTTTAGCAGTTGAATTTTGTGTTAATTGAATATTATTCTAGATTTTAGGGACGGTGGCAATATATCTAACAGTACTTAATAATTTTGAGACTATTTATAGGATGAAGAAACACTGAGAAAACAAAATTATATTTTTACATGTAAAATAATTAAATAAATTGTGTAGGATGTTCCACCGTCAAACTATTTTTTCTAAATTTTTTCAAGGTACAAAGTTATTATCTTGTTATCTTATTATTAATTTGGTAATTATATATAAATAAAACTATGTGTGTAGCGATTTAGAAATATAATAAATAATTATGTAAAAAATATAATAAATACAATATTTAATAAAAATTATCTCCCTTAAAATTGCTATGTCTCAATTCTTCTAAACTAATTCTAAAAATAAAATTTAAAAATCTTCATAAAACGAATTAATTCCAAATCCAATTAATTAATTAATTACATAATTTTAATGTTTTATCAAACATCACTTCATCATTTTTTATAAATCAATTTGAAGTCGAATACTTGAGTTTGACAAGTTTCATTCAATTTAATCTCATACAACAGACATAAAAAATAAAACCAGAAGTTCATTTATCTATTAAAATGTATTTCTCTTAAAATAACAGTGGGAAATATTTATTTAAAACATTTTTAAATCCAATACTAAAAATACAATCTAAAAACACATGTAAAATTAATTGAACAGTCTTAGACAAAGTGGCACATATTCACTTTAAAACAATATAAATAAATCATCAAAAATAATAAATATTATTCAGCAGATTTCTTCTCCATGTTCTCTCTAACATCCTGGCATTCCTGACACTCAACAATATCATCATCTTGTTTTGAGTGACCCTTGTGCAAGTATTCATCAACTTTCTGTTTGCCATAGTCCTTCAACTGTTGTGCTTTTTCCATTGCAGGTTGGACGAGCGGTTCCACAATGTTTTTGGCGGCTGTAACTGTCGGTTGTACAGCTGACACGGCTGGTTCCAATTTGTGCATGGCGGTTTGAACAACTGGATCAACCAGATCCTTGGCTTGCTTGATTTTGGGCTCAACCTGTTTACAAATATTATTTAGAATAAGTTACCAACAAGAATTATTGTTCCTTACAATTTCTTTGGCTTGTCCAGCATATGCATAGGCGCATTCCACGGCGGGTGTTACGGCGTTGTTAACGTATTCCTTAGTGTTGGTGTAGATCTGGAGAAGTATCTAAATAGAATAGTATTTAAGTGAAAATGGACATGAACTTTGCGTATATTGGTAAATACAATACATAAGCACATTCAAATGAATATGAGATGAAAGCGGAATGATACAGCGGGTACTTACTTCTCCTGGAGGCAATTTTACAGCCGGAACTTTTTCTTCGACGTAATCCAATCCTGAACAAAGGACACCATCTACTTTTTTAATTGAACCTTCCAAAGTGCTTAGTACCGGGTCTGTGATAGGTTTGCTGACTTCCACAGCTTTTTGTACTGTGCTCTCCGCGGTGGAAAGTGTCCAGTTAGTCAAACCATTGTACTCCTGAAATCGTGAATAAATTTAGAGTTTATTTCATGATTACATGCTATATTCAAAACAAAATCACACAAATTGAAGGTCAAGTTTTACGTTTAGCACTATATTTAAAACGTTGAGTTTAATTGATAGATTAGGAAAATTATTTAATAATTACCTTGACTTTTTCGTAGATATTTGTTGCCGTTTGTATAGTGGTCTCAACAGTTGGCAATTTGGTAATCCTGTTGACTGATTGCATACAGGTAGGGCCAGTAATTTCATTTTGGTTAACTTGATCAGTGGCCATTTTGTTCTGAAAATAAAAAAATAATACTAGTACATAGTTAGTTTAATTGTTTTGTCCTAGCAAATTTAGCTATTAACAGAGTGTTTGTATTGACCTGCGGGGTCTCAATTATTTAACAAGGTTTACATGAATATTTAATAATTACTTTGTTCGTCGAATAGAACACAATTTGTAACATGGAAAATGGATTGAATGTTGTACTACAAGTAAAGATAAAATATAATAATGCGACTTACATTTTCTAACAATATGAACGTTCCTAATTGTACGACGCTTAAGACTGAACTGACTATCTTGAGTATGCTTGTTTTTATTATAATCGAAAAAATGCAATCAATTGACAAAAACTGATAAAAGGTGGCAAAACTATCACTTCGGTCGACATTGAACGGCCAATAAAATGATACAAAGGTCATTCAAGTTGATAAAAATTTAATCTACCAATCTTCGCATGTGTAATTTGCATTCAAACTATTACTCATAAATGAATATGACTTTACTCCGTGCCCTTTCAACTCAATGATAATATTTTATCTTTCCGTTATGTTATTTTTTCTTGAATTTTTGAAAAATACTTCAAACAATCAACTGAACTGAAGCACAAGTAAGCAACGCATTAAAGTAAAATAACCTTGATGGTATATCTTTTTAACTATTAAGTATTAATTGATATAGAGGCATTAAATTCACATTTGAAAAGTACAACAATGAAATGTGTACTTTTAAATCTAAAATATTTAATTACACCTATCTATACAGGTTTAATTATATACAATGTACAAAGAAAATTTTCAAAACTTAATCTTTTTTATTTAAAAAAAAAAAATTAAAAATAATCGTTACTAGAACAGAAATTAATCATAGATTAATAAATAATGATTTAGATGATATATGTACTGATAAAGTAACAACTGATAAATATTTCGGTTCAAAATATATCCGGTTATTTAAGATGTAATTGAGTAAGCGATTGTTGTTCTGTTATTTTATTTTTCTTGAATAAATCCTTATCAATACTTATTCATATAGTAGGGTCTATCTACAGTTAGTATTAATAATAAGTCACATTTAGAAACTATGATCCAATCCATATGCAAGAACATTTACCCCTAATTGGTTCCATTAATTGAATCATATATACGTAAAATTAAGTATTTAAATAAGTAAATAGTACATAATATTTTGTTTTATAATCAGTATTTCCTATATAATTACAACAGAATCGAAATACGCATTAAAAATAAAAATAAATAGATTTCAATTTCTCTAAAAAACTTCTTAAATATAAAATAGTAATACATAAAAATATATAAACCTGTGGTAATACAAGTACTATAATATAGTACTATAATATTATCTTATTTACAGTGGAAAATTTTCATACTGTTCTGTCACGTACATACTCTAAAAATAGTTGAATACGCTAAAATCAATCAATTAATATTTGTAAATAATAAAATTATTAACAAGCTAAATAACGGTTCCTACAGGATTATTTAGATAGAAAAACTTGGAAGAATTTACTCATGTATTAATTATCTATTTATTATTGATTTTTCATAATTAATATTAAATAACTATATGAACTAACTATATTAAAAGATTTTACGATTGTAGGGTTATTGAATGTACTCACTGGTATTCTAGAATGAAATAAGTATGTCACACAAACGAATTCACTGTACGTTCACTGAATGTTTACTCTCACGTATCAGACGGTATATAAATGTATAGTGGGGACGTGGACTTTAACAGACGATGAAAATGAATCATGTGTCATATGGTTGGACTGTACTGTATGGGAGTCCAAAGTCCGAGGTGATCCTTTACCTAGGGCAGATGTCTATTGCGAAAAATGTGACTCAGGGGTACTCCAACTATTTATTTTTTTGTAATTTGATCCAATGATATAAATGTTATACCTATATCCTTCTTCCTGTATATCTAAAACGAGACAATTTGACAAAATTTATTTAAAAAAATTATATTCAATATGTTAAAACTAACGTTTCACTGCATTAAAATAAATATGTATTTTGCTTAATATTTTTGCAATATCGCTATGCTCATAGAGTAATGAAACTCTTTTTTATTTATTCGATGAATTAAAAAGTATATTGTATAATAATGAAATAGACTTGGAGATAAATGAAAAGTTGTAACATATGAGTGTAAGATGTGTAAGGTTTGTATCCATTTGTTCTTTCATTGATTTATTTTTATTTTTTTATTTTTAATGCACATCTGTAATCTTAATTGTATAAAATTATAAATTGTTTCTTCTTACATGTATATTTAATATATTTCCAATTTTTATTTTGAATTTGACTTTTACCGCCTCTGATCTATTAAGGAAATAGAAAACTACAACTGACGTCTGCGACATCTTCTGTGTGGACACAAATCTACAATTATTTACAGCAGGTTTCTACTACTACAATTAGGTTTAATTCATATTTTATATTTTTATTCTGTTTATATATTTATATTTTCAATAAATTTTATAATTTATAATATATTTAATGATTGGAATATACTTAAAATTATTTTGGTTTTCTAAAAGATGTTCGCATTAACATAATTAATCGGTGAAATTATTATTAATAATTACAATTATAAAATTTATAATTTTTCAGAAATGTTTGTTTTATAAACATGTACCTATTACATATCAGTAATTAGTAACTATTGATTAATGACCATTAATAATAACACATTTTTTTCACATATTTGAAAAATTACATAAAAAGGAATAAATTTAATGTGTATTCAAAAAACAATTTAATTTATTTCCCAACCTTTCCTGAACGCGTGGGGTGAGTTTGTTTACCTAATAGAGTTTCAAGCAATTCGTAGAGCCAAATAGTTTTACGTCCAAATCCGTAATCAAATAAATCTTCGGAGGTTATAAACTTGTCTGGTGCAATAAACTATACGTGATAGAAGTACAATGTACTTGTGAAATAGTAAGTAAAACATATTTTCTTATATGAAATATACGATCCATTCTTCCTGAGTTATGGTACTTGGTAAATGCAACGTTTCCTTGCTTATAAATCAGTAAAAACATTTGAAAATTTGCTGCAGACGCGGTTCATTTGCCAACAAGCCAATATGAAATTTGAAATTATCATATTTCTGACGGACGATGTTTTTCACAAATAAAGATCCAGTCCATAAACATTCAAAACGCAAAAAGAAGCATCCGATAAAATTTTAAACAAACTATTTTTATTCATTTTTCGTATTTTTGTAAATTGATATACTGTTTTTAGTTTTCCTATTCAATATTTTACCTAACTTGGTTAAAGAATAATTATAAGTAATATTTAACTATTACATTCCCACACTTTCAATAATAGGAAAAATGACATTTTAAATTCATTTTTAAAAGTCACGATGACTTTCTACTCAAAATTCATTGATCCGCTGGAAGGCTGAATTTTAAAATGGGTTCAAACTACAAATTAAAACAATCGGATAACAAATCTTCGTCTTCAGTTGAGGATGGCAATGCAGAAATTTCATACGCAAGGAATAGCGATTCCAGTGAGTGTTGGTATTAGTTTGATTACTTCAAAATCACCATATTTAGTCTGACATTATATATTTCTACTAGAAGATTTTTTCCAGGTTGTGCCAAAACTAATTTGTTTTCAAGATATCTTGGACCATCGCCAGACGAAACTATATTGACTGGTGTTCAAACAGTGTTAAAACTATGCGGAGACTTTGGATTTAAGTGTATGAATAAGTGTCAAGATGAGGTAAGTTTATGGACATATTTATGATTTATTCTTATGTTGTCGTGTACATATAAGTTTTAGGAAAATCTATGGCCCATTTTACTGAAATCGCAATTTAAAATGTTGCTTTTACTTATTGTGTGAAATTTTTACTTTACGTTAATTTTATGTATTTGAAATAAATTACCTAAATAAATAATTATTGTATATTACAGGTTGTTCAAACGCCTTCGGGAGATACAAGCAATTTACAATTGAAAGTAAGTATTATTAATAAAATCACTTACTTGTGTTGAGTATAACAAAGAGAAACATTCACAATTTTATGTTAGATTGAACTAGAACATCAAGAAAATCTGTACCAGATGGAAAACCAGTCGAAAACTAAGGACCAAAACGAACCTAAACATAAAAATTCTAAAAGTAAAAATTCTGAGAAAAATGCTGAAAAAGTAAGTATTACTTTAATTGTCATAACATAACGCATTTAACACATTTATCTAAAATTATCTGAAAATCTCAAATAATGAACTTGTTGATAATGAAATTTGGAAACTGAAGAGACAGAAGAATATTATTGCCACTTCAACTTACAGCTACTCAAATTACATTTCAGAATAATGATCAATCGAAAGATGTTGCATCGCCACCAGAAAAGGATGTAAGTTATTTGAAGATCAATATCAAAATGATCTAAATTTATCGATTTCTGAATTAACTGTAGACGTTTATATTTTAGGGAGAACCAAATAACTCAAAACAAAATGAAAAGAGTGTAAGCCTTTAAAAGAAATTTTATTAAAATAAATATTCCCATAATTCTAGATAATGAAATCTCATGTTCACATATCTGAAGATAAAAAAGTGGTAAGATTTTACTCATTTTAATTTTATTAAAGAAAATATGTTGGAATCCTTTGAAGCGATTTTGATACTTATTCTTGAGCCATTTCATAAAATATAACTACTTCAACATTAACGTTTCTTTATAGGAAGATAATTCATCCAAAGAAAAAGTTCCGTATTCAAATACTGTTGAAGCAGGTTCACAAGTATGCACATTTAAAATTCTATATTTCCTATTAATATTTTCTAACTGTAGAACGGCTCAGATGTAGAACCCACGACATCTCAAAAAGCAATTAGCTTCTATGGATTTAATAAACAAAGTGTGAGGGTATCTATTAAAATTTTGCTATTTTATTACTAAATTTGTGATAAAAATGAATAAATTTTAGAATAGTTGTCCAAATTGTTGTTGTCCAAGCTGTTTAAACGAATTTGGAAATAGGACAAAAGAGAAATATGTAAGTTTAACATTTTATTGAAAATTAAGGAAAAATTTTTGATTTTTGTAGAAAAATGTAAAGAACAAAATTAACAAACACAAACAGGTAAGTTTACGATATACAAAATCTGATACATGGAATCATTAAATTTATTTTAGATTCAAAAGGAACCACTAATATCTTGCGAGGTAAGATATTTTATATTAATTCTTACTGTTTATTTGAGTGGTCAAAGACGATGAACATGAAAAAGAGTTACAGTTACAATTTTTTTAAAGCTACGCCTTTTTACTAACCGAACCATTATCAGTTGACACGACTATATGAAAAAATGAATTAATTACTTCTTTATTGTAAACGTTAATTATTTAAATGGATTCTAGTTTATTAAGTTAACTTAATCGGCTATTCGCGACAATTAGTGAGTTTAATAATATTCTTAAAAATCTTTGTATAAATAAAACATAATACTGGTGGGAAAATCCATAAATAGATGTTTACACTGCTATAACAACTTAAATATAAAAGTGATAATGCATCTAATTGACCATATAAATTGGATATTAACACATGGTAAAATCAATAAACTTAATACATGGAGTTAGAGATTGAATTTCACATAACGACATTATGATAATTCGTAAAAATGTTTTTTAACAAAATAATATTGTGATATAATAATAATAATAATAATAATAATTTGTTGTAATAAAAAAAATATTGCATATTTCATACATTACTTGTACGACAGATACTAAAAAATGTAGTAAAAGTTTAATATGGATTCTAGATTAAATTTCTTGCATTTAATGTTAGATATTAGTACCACTGAATTTTCAATCAACTTTATTAGTCCACAGTTTGTTGTTCATGTTTCCTATCAACATTGTTATTGTGTAAAAGTAGGAGTAACAATAATACGTAAGACACCATTGAATTATTATGATTTCTGTCATACCTCCTTTATTAATTTAATATTTATTTTGATAATACTCCTCATGAAATTGTACAGTTTTCGACTTTCCATCCGATAAGCTACTTATGTCACGAGTACTAAACTGTGTTTTGAAGGCCTGTCAATAAATATCCAAAATTTCAAAATATAAAATAGTATTATTTTAAAAAAATTTATTGTTTAATATCTTAAAATAATAGACAAAAATAAAAAACACATAAGCGAAAACATTTTTAAGCTTTATTTAATTATTTCCTTATTTTATTAGCATTCCTTTTGTATTTTTCAGTGTCCGGAATCTATACCGTATTGCAGATGCCAAGGTATCTCTAGTTTCCCTTGAATGATACTATCAAATATTCTAGTATTGATTTAGGTGTTTGTAGGCCCGTGGCTACTTTTGAATTTGCTGACAACGTGAAAGTCCCTAGCAAGAATAAATTTGAACAACAACCGTCAAGTAAGTTACAAATGTATCCGTGATTATACTTTACGCTTTCATTTGTTCTGTTACAGAGATTGCAAAAAAATATAGCACTAATTGTTGTGCTCGTTGTTGTGCTGAACAAAGAAACGGTTCCAATTCAGGAAGTGTTGATGGTAAAATATTTTTAATAAGTGAAATTTTGATAAGTAAAATATCAATATAATACTTTTCTAGGATCATCAACTTGCATTTATAGTGAGGCAGAGTCAAAATCAAGAATTCATTGTCCACCTCCAGGTAACTTCTCAGGTTAATTAATAGTTCATTGATTTTAATTTTATTTTCAAAAGAAACTTCCGGAACGGTTCTTAGAGAGCGCTATGCCATTACTAAGATAACCGACTTTCATAATTACACTACGTTTGAGGTGATGAGAGCCACCAAAAGGAAACCGAAGGTACTTCCAGAATCTTTAGAAGGTGTTTTTGTTTTAAGACATAAAAATTAAACGTCTACTGTGGATGTAAAATAAATTATTGTGATGAAGTGTTTGCAATTTTATTAATTGTTTTATAAAGCACATTTTTAATTCGTCGAAAATGAAAATATATGTTCAATTTAATTTAAAAATAAATCTACACTATAAATAATCACTAAATATTATTACACTTAATATTTTACTTTTAAAACTCTGAATTAGTCTAGCATTAAATGTGCAATGGTCTACTTAAATTCAATTTCGATAAATTGGATATTGTATAATAATAGGTTAGATTCTATTAACAATTTATCAAAATATTTCTTTCTTTCGCTGAAGGATTTTGGAGTGTATGTTTTGAAAATGTTGAACATAAAGAGAAGTTATTAAAATAATAATTTGGTGAAAAATTTTCTGTGCTACCAATGGTTTATCTATTTGAGAAATTTTACATTAGTATGCAAAACTTTGGTCTTTTCGTAGTTTAGTACTCGCCGAAGTTCGTTGTACAAATCAGTTTGGGCCAGGACGTAGTTTTCTAATATTTATGGTATAATAATAATAAGTAAATCTAATTCCGTTATACATCAAATATTGCAAAAATTAACATTATAGAGATAAAAATCATAAATGCTGTTTTTAAATTTATTACTAAAGAAAAATTTGAAAATAGTAACTTTACTGTAAATATGTAAAATGTTAAATAATAGTAATTTATTTCAAATGTTTTCAAAAAACGAATTCATCTTTTTACAAAATTATACAAAAGTTTTGCTACATAATTTACAAACGTGTTTTCTAATTTATTACGATTGAAAATAATAATCGTACATGGCTTAGAGTTAATATTATTGCACAGGTATCAGTAAGACTTGTTTCAGTTTTGTGACAGTCATACAATATCTCAGAACTCCTGAATCGGAAACGTATAAACATAGGGAAATTCGTAGGTGCCGGTGCTGAAATTTATCTAGTCTCCTCGTTGCCGGTCGCCTTTTTTGCCATATCCGCTTAGAGTTTACGTTAGTAGAAACAATTGTCGGGCATTTATAAACAATTTAGCAATTTACATGCAATCGCTAAGTAGGCGTCTGGTGGCGGTGCTTCTGCGCTTCAGTGGTATTGGACGTGGTTTCAGGGCTGGATCTACTCCAACGTACCGCATGGACAAGCATCTTCGGATTCAGTGTCCGCCAACTCCTCGAGTAGTAAACTTTACAAGCTGAAGCTCTCGCAACGTTCACCACGTGCCACGCGTGAATCGTACTTGAATTTTGACTGTCGTGCGTTGCTGGTTTACGATTAACGTTGTTGCTGGTGGCTCATTTTTTTATTTATGGTAAGTACCACTTTCTTTTTAGTTTATTATTAATTTAGATTTTCGTTTAATTTTATTTAAATATACATTATTAATTATTAAAATAATGTTAATTATTTTTCATGATTATACAGATATTTCCAATTTTACACAAAAATATTAATCAGCCGATATTCCGACTTATATAAAAAATATTTTCCAACTTTAGGAATTGTCATTTATTCTGTCCATTTTTATCTGCATCTTGTTAAATGACAATGTTCAACTTAATTATTGAAACGAATGTTATATAAGTAAATTATGAATAATATGAAAACTTAATTACAAATTTATATAAGTTGTGACTTCATCAATTAATAAATGTTAATAAACTGTCAACAAATAAAATCTGAAGACATACAGTTATTTTCTATTGTATAGAAATAAATCGATTATTTAGTTAAATAGAAATATGTCCCTTTGATAAGTTGAAATTTGACACCACAAAGAATATATGGTCACTAAAATGTTTATAAAATCAATATATCTTATTTCAAAAATTGCTTTACCAAAACAAGATTTCAATTAATGAAATGTTTTCAAGGACAGAATATTTTTCTGAGTTTTAAAATTTACTTGTTTGTGCTTCAATATGACCCAGAAATGGAGGTATAAAAGTTCTATCACATTCTTCTATTTGCTAAAGCCTTATTATTTGATATATTTCAGTGCACTGTATATATCAAGAATTTTAAATACCAATATTTGAAACGTATGCTTTTTAATATTTACTTTCAACAATTTAAAAATTAGTTATTGCTATAACAGATTTTAATTAAGAAAATTGAATTTAAAAGGGCAATGTTTATTTACTATATATAAAAATAGAATTTTCACATTATTAATATTAATAAATATCAATCAGATTTTGTTTTAAGAATTAATTTCAATTTTAATTTGAATTGTCACATTATTATTTTAATTATTAATGACTTAATTGTCATTGATTTGATTAATTATGTGTTTAATTTTAAATTCAATAAACAATACTTTAGTTTTATATAAATAATATTGGCTACAAGATATTTTTAGCTTATATTTTAAGTATACATGGCAATCAAATATTTTTGAGTAGAAATGTCCAAAAGACGGACAAAAATTTAACATACAATTTATTTTAAAAAGCATACAAAACTAGTATTCTCTACAATTAAATATTGGAATATATAATTAAATAGTTATAATATGTAATCAGGCGGGGTTGTTTGGCACTTTTAATTTATTTAATATTGTCACTATTTGTGACTATGTATCGCATTTGGCGAATAGTAGTAACATTGCATGGAGGGTGGTAGTTACGTGATTACCCCTGCGACTCATTAACTACGTCCAAATTAGTCACAGCCAGTTATGTAATTTTATAAATCAAAAATTCTTTTTATATATGGTCTTTCAAAAGCGAATATAATGCTATAGGCCAAAATTAATATTAAATAAAAAATATTTTCAGGAGGGTTTAGTTTAAAATGTGTTAAATGTTTAAACAATATTTAGTTTGTTAATATTAACTTATTTATCAATGTAATGTTTTAATTTAATGAAAAGAAAAACGTTAGGAATTGCACATAAATAATAACATTCGTTAACCAAGTTGTTAAATGGTATATAAAAATGCATCATGCTCAATTGCCACTGAGCAATTTGAAACAAAATACTATTTTGACTAAGGAAAATACCTCATAACTATTCAACAATAATTCGTCGACATATTTATGAACTGAGACAAATGGATGTGGACATATCATAAAAGAATAATTTTCCGCTTGATTACCATATAAATTATGTCACCTCATATGCACAACAATAGATTTGTAGGTAAATCTTTAATATAAGATATGATAATTAATGCGGATAAATAGTGCTAATGGATCTTAATAGTTTTATTCTTCTACCGCTTATACAGTAAGACAATAGATTACAAACAATACAAACAATATACACCTTATATCATGTTTTACAATTATCAAGAGTTTAATTTATCGCCACAAGTGTTACATTGTTATGCATGTAAACACGATAAACTAGTTAACCAATTTGTTTGCATGTGCGAATTATTATTAGTTGATATCTCTCTTCGAAAATTATTTTAAGCAATTAATTTTTTACAAAATGCATCATTCAAAGTGTTTGTAATTATTTCTGTTCTGATTCCTGAAAAATTTTCATAATTTTCAACATGTACAAAAAATATAATGGTGACGAAATAATTTTCATTTTTTTTTTTTTTCAAAAATTACTTTAAGCAGTTAATTTTGTTCATCAAAATTTTCTTTATAAATTTTAATTAATATAAGTATTTGTAATTATTTCTTATCTGATTAATGTTAATTCCCGAAAAATTGATATAATAACGGTGAAGAAATAATGTTTATAATATAAGCTGTTAATTTTGTTCATCCGTAACTTTAATAAAAATATTTCTGATCTGATTAGATTTTGAAAAATAACACATAACATAAAAAATATAATGAATTACTGAAATACTGAAATGTACAAAAATGAGTATATTATAGAAAATTAGTCATGTCACACTATAATAACATTTATCTACTGAAAGAAAAATAGATATCATCAATTTCCATACCAGGATGCTGATGTCATATTTGTCTGTTATGCTGATTTTCTGAATGCATTCAGTAAACGATCAATTTGTTATTGTATGTTACAACAATTGTTGCTCTTGAAACCGCACTCTATTTACATAATTATAAAATTCTATTCAATGTAACATATTTGACGGCGATTTTGAAAATTTTCACAAATGTGCATAAGTTCTAATATATAACAATTCTTGATTTTTCAATCATCAAAAAAGCTATATTAATAAATTAATAATTTAAATATATATTTAATATAAAATTATAATTAAAAAATACTAATAAATAATTGAAATTTAACAATACGGGGTGTTATAATGAATGAATCAGTAAATCCTTGTAAACAATTGCATGTTCGTGTTTGTTTCCAATAAAACATACTCCAACCAAACCCACCTGTATGACATGCCATTTTGAGAACATCGGATGTCGAACTTCGGACATCTTGAGTACCCTGTACGTGTTTTAAACCTGTCTCCTCTCTCGTTTTATAATTATAGTTTCAAAAACAAATCGAATTGGTTGCGTTCCCTCAAGAAGCAAAACAAACACACACGTGACATAGATATTAATGAAATGGACACACACAATAAAATATCAGAGACGCAATCCAGAAAAAAAAATCACCTACGTTATCCGCCATATTTGGTCGGTGAACCCAATTTACAGAGAACTAATTAATTTAAATTCACTCCCTCGTACACACTACATGCCTTTATATATAGACTGATGATCGAACTCTGCCATGTGGGTACCAACGAAACCTTATCGGCTTTATTTTTTTTACAAAGTAACAATAATGATAGTCACCTACAAACTTCGGCGTGATGTTAAGTTGTGGGTTAACGGCTTAACACAATTTTAATTTGCTTTTTTTCCTGTTAAATCTGCATAATGTGTGTTAATTACTTACGAATTAACAAAATAAAATTTACATACATATACATTATATTTTCGATATGATATTGATAGAATTATAGCTCCACCGTTTCATCGACAAATATTTACAGAACTATCTTCCAACAATATTATTATAGTTGTCAACTTAATTTCTAGATTTTGATTTGCTTTTAATTAGCAATAAAGTGGATAATTTATAATTAAAAAAAGTACTAAATTAGGATTAAATTTGCTATTCTGTAGTAAAATTTTTCGTCATGATCACCATTTCATCCACAAATATTTACAGAATGCATTTTTGACAATATTATGATATGTTGATTATTTTTTTAACTAGTCATACAACTTGCTAAGTGAAAATAGCTTGCAACATTTGTAATTTATTTTTAAAGTTGTTATTTTTAAAAGAGATTGAGAAAAAACTCATTTAATTTAGAGCTTTTATTTTACGTATTATTAACAATGTAATAGATATATTATAATTAAAAAAAATGTAGTAATATTTTAAATATTAAACAATTAAAAGAATTGTTGTGGTTGTATAGTACTTGTTTCTTAAAAATCTTACTTACACTTAAGGTTCTTATATGTACAGCAATGTTAACAAAAAAGAATAAATTATCCTTAATGAGTCAAATATATGTATAGAAAGAATTAAATTAGATGAAAATCTAATTTACTTCATTTTTAATTTAATAGACTCGATTTTGATAATTTTTTTACTCACAAATAATCATAGAAATTAATATTATATTAGTGACAATTTTAAATCTGCTAAAATAGAATTTTTACAAAAAATTAGATTTTTATTTGATAATTAATAAGCGTATTTAAAAAAATGTCAATTTTTGTAAAAAATTACTGCTGCAAAACAGTTCAGATTATATTTCAAATTATTGAAGTAATATTTTGAAACAATTAAATTTTTTTATTCATAAAAATGTCTTTATTATTTCTTTAGAATATGGTTCGTTTTTATACTTTTAATTAAAATTGTATTTTAAACTACAGATTTATAAAACTTGACTTTCTCACAAATTGTTGTGATAATTTTCTTTATACCGATTCTTTAATAAGTAAATAATTTCTAACTGTAAAAATAAAATAAATAATAAAATTTATTTTGATGATTTCTGTTTGCGATTCGAATACAATATTTTGAATACATATTTTCAGGAACAATAAATTAAATAGATACTTAAGTTTTACGATTATGTAAGTTGGGTTGATTGCTAGTTTCCCTTATTGTTATATTTAGTTTGGCAGTTTCAAACTTTGACCAATTTATTTAAATCACTCTTTCCAGTATTGAAAATTATATCATTTAGAGATTGTAAACTGTTAACGTTTCATCAGACAAACAATAAGTGGTTAGTCTTCCAAAGTAATATTGAGTAATTTACCATTTTTTTACATAAAAATTATTAAAATATGTATTTGTTATAGTATACTTCTAAAAATATCTGATTTATAAAATGAATTGTGCAAAAGCATTAGATTTATAAACATGGCCACTGCTTCCTACAACTTCCTAATCAATCGATGTCAGTTTTGTATTCATTCACTGGAACATGGAAAAACTTATATTTAAATTTATTAGTGACATTTTGCAACATGAACTTTATAAACTGGGATCAGAACGGCATGGCAGAAATTGCCATGCACACCTTCCTCGCAATACGTGTTTGACCTTTTTGTGATATTTCTCCTCGAATTTTATCTGTGCCAGGAAAATGTATAAACTAACCACCTTTGTAATTACACGCAGCGTTGTGATATATCAATTGTCTTGGGTGTATGTTACAAACTGTTGAAATATTCATTACGGTTTAAGTGAATTGAAATTGAAGTCGAAATTTTTCTGAATATCAAAGTCTGACACAATTTGTCGTCATTCATTTTATCACTGTAATGTTAAAGTTTCCACATTTCCAATTAATATATTTTTTTATTTTGTGGTTACCCGTTTACCGGTATTATTTTAATAGGCCGGTTTTTATTTATGACTGCATTCCTCTAGGCGCTAGTGGCATTCTCTTTGAATTTTCTATGGGAAATTATATTGTCAGTCATTCGCCGCAAATTACAGCGAACGTCAGTTTGATCAATTAACTCTTAACGTGAATAATCATCAGATTATCATCATAAAATAATAAGTTTTACTCATAAATTAATAACTATAAAATTAAAGACATTTGTGGTTCTCAAACTTCTAGCTACTGCAAGAGTATCTCGCTCCCTATTTGTATAAGATAAATTAACATGCAACACATTGTATAAGTTGCTGCAATTAGATAGGTAATATTTAATTTCAATCTTAGGCAACAATTAATCTGAAGTGCTAACCAAAGTGTTGTAGCTTAATGATGGCAATAATTCAATTACTCTCTAGGTCTTGATTTATTACTACGTGTGGGCCACACAAATTAGTATATCCGGTGAACAATATATGCTTCTAATTATATTTACTATGGATCAGTTTTAATTTAAATATTAACATACGTGGTGGACGTGTTCAATTGTTGTCACCGTTTAATAATCAACATAATGCTTTAAGTGATTTACTGCAGTGATTTAAACAAACAGAAAAAACACTTTAGTTAATCTGAAATTACAATGTGAGAACATCGATAAATTTTTTTTTCTCATTTATATCGAAAGTCTTGTTGGAAATGGTAAAAAAAAATACTGTGAAATAACTTGAGTTGTAACCAACTCTTAATATTAATATTAAGAGGTGCCGCATCGTAAATTTTAATTTACCATTTAAATAACACGGGAACGGTGTTCTCTTGGATTTTGAAATTTTTTAATTCTCGTTAGATATAATATTTCAAAATGATCAAAACAGATTTTTATAGAAAATTTAACACTTTACAAAAAATGTCTCTTGCAGTTTTTTGATATATTCTTTTTTTCAAAAGTCATTTAACATTAAAGTTGGATTGATTTAAAATTTTGACATTTTTCTCATTTTCTGACGCAACCATCAACTTTCTGGGAAAATTTAATATGACATTTTTTATAGAGAATTCAATTTTCTATAATTTATCTCCGAAAAAGTTTTTGATATTTTTTACAGATATAATTTTCTAAATCTTAATTCATAAATATTCATCATACTCAATATAGTTTAATTTCGTAATATTATAATGTTTTAGAAAATATGAGGATTTTCAATTTAATAATGGGTATGTAAATGTAAATAGGTTTCTTTCTTCATTTATCTTACTTGATTATTATGAAAATATTGTCCTAGCCCGTGACAGACAATGATCGATCATTATACACAACGAATTGACTAGTGATAACAGAAAAGTAATGTGTGGAAATTATTCAAAGGTAGGTCGCAACATTTTTATATGCCGTTGTAGACAAGTGTTGGTGTGCTACAGCGTCTTTGGCGTAGGAGATGCGACGCCATATTTTGGCATTGTATTTTAATAAGCGTGGCTGTGACGAATATGTCGATATATATCAGCGAGGATTTTTATTTGTTATATCCCGACCGACACGATTTGCATACAAACAAAAACAGAAAAAAATACCATCGCCGGAGCCGCACTAAAAAAATCGCACGGGTGTTTTCTCGAAACGAAGATTTATGCCGGGTTCGGGATGACTTTTCTTATTATTCATACAACAATTCTGGGAAATCGGCCGCAAGAGGAAGATGAATGGCACACATTCATCATATGGAACTAATTAATTTTCTACCTTGTCTTGCTGGCTGCATATTTTAACTTGATATTAGATGAAGGTTGTAGGTATAAATGTTTCAATTTAAAGCTAATTATAATATATTTCCATGATGTGGATGAGGTAATATAATAAAATAATGATAAAACATCCTTTAGTGAAGTCCTACTCGGTGACAACAGGTCTCTTCTTTTTTGTTTACTAAAAAGTGACGTAAGCACTTTTCAGCGAAATTCAAAATAATGTAATAATAACTAACATTTCAGAAATGCATTGACACAGGTTGTTGTGTTATAAAACGCAGATAATAAAAAAGTTAACACTGCACTTATAAATGCAAATTAATTCCGTGGAAGTATTTAAAATTCAAATCTCATTGACAGTTTGTAGGAAATTAGTCTGAACTTTTTCATTGTATTTGTCATTTGTACCGAACATCTGTTAAACTATGCAGAAAATAAGTCACATAAATCATGATCAATCACAGAACCCATAATAAAAATGTAAATTAACAGGTGCACAACTTTTTTCCTATTATAAGAATTTATATAATCGTAATTAATGGTGACCATACGATTAAGCTGAAATGCGCTATTTACATAATGTATTGGTTTATTTATAATAAATTATTTCAGTTGTTTGGAATTTTAGTGGACAACACTTCGCTGCAATTGCGCACGTTTATTCATTTTACCTAATCAGCACCATTAAACATTCCATATTAAGGGGTGTGACATGAGTAATTTTTCACATTTCAAGGGAAAGTACTGTTACAAACGGAAATATGTATGTTTATCTGCAAGTTCGCTGCGTATGGATAATTAATTAAATTCAATTATGTAAATTGTTACAGTATCATAGATGTTACTCCTAGTGGTGATGCTTACGCAATTGACTATTATCCTAAAAATAAAAATCCTTTTTCCCAAACAGAGTGTAACACGCCAATTTATTTATTGTATTAGAGAAATCGGTCAATTTTTTTTGTTCAGTTTTTTATTGGTTAATAAATTACTGCTAACTAAATAAGCATGTTCTATCTTTTAGTAATCTTCTGATAACTTTTTATAATATCCAATATTACCAATTTGGAAAAATCGTTTTTATTATATCTCTTATGGGATATTCTTCAAAAAAGATGAATCGAACTACTTTGTCGATCAAAATCAAAATATTTCGAAATAATTTTTCTTATAAACAGACTTATTTATATCATGAGACTGTGTAGGAACATAATCGTTTCTAATAAATCAAAATCAACAGATGTTAAAGAAAAGATTTATAAAGAAATGCCACGACGTACTGAAGTATGTATAAAATTCATAGTATGATTACATACTGCAACATTTCTTATACCTGTCTGATAAAAAGGACCAAATATCATGGAAATTTATAAAATTGTTCTATAATAATTGTAGAACAAATTACACTCTAATATTTCTTTTCATGTCTTTGTAATTCTACGAAATATATACAAAATTCACAAAAATATAAATATAATCTGAAATTAACTCAAATATTAAAATAGTTACAAGTATTTACCACTTCAAAAAATTGTGTTTAAATATAAACATTTTAGAAGTAAAATGTACATATATAACAAACATAAAATTATATAAATTATATTTATTTTTGTATAAAATTAACTTGGAAGTTAAAATAATTATATCAACAGTTTAGGACAAAAATAATATTTTTATTCAATAATTTAGCCTACACATATAACAGGAAAAAATATTTATGTTTTTCAATTTTATTGGATAAATTTGTGCTGTTGAATTTAACCATTAAATAAACTTTTTGGGTAAAATTATCTCAAAATAGACTTCTAACCTCGCAACCAGTGTTTTCCAAAAACTTCCACATAGTAATTCCGCACAAATTATTAATAAAATAAAAAAAAATTTAGTTAAATTAAATTGAAACTAACTCTTGATTGATATAAAAAATATAAAATGAAGTAAAATTATTTTTGATATTAACTTAACAACTTTGTTAATTTAAAACAAAGCTTACTTACTAATAATTTTTTCAAGTACTTCTTTTAAATTTAAGCATTTCAAAAATCACACTTTTCATACAAGTATCAGTTGAATAAAAACTTAAAATATGTATGTAGTAAAATCAACTGCATCTGAAATTCGTCATGCCCAAACGGGAACTAAATTCGATTAATAAATAAATAAGCTAGTAAATTAAACATGTTAAGAAAATTTCAACAATCCGGAATATGCCATTAATGTTTTGAATTTTAAACATTCCAATAATGATTTACTGTTTACATAGTTTATATATTATTGTGTAAACTTAACACTAAAGCTAATTTATACCAGAAGAAATCAATGAAATGGATTCGAACAAACATAAATACACACACTGTTAATAATGAATGTGCATGAAACACTCAATGTGACCGAGATGGTCTGCGATGAGGGAGATCATGAATGAAGTGAAGATGTGGGCTGTGTCGTGGCCTACTCGTGACATTTTAGGCCAGCTCTTACTTTGTTGAATAATTTTGTATACAAAGGCAATACGAAGTAGCATGTTGTTCATTTTTTTCGATCGTTAATCTCTGTTTAAGAAATGTCATTCAGTAGTAACTCGACAATCACAAAGTATTACTAGGTATTACAATCAATTACTGTATACCGTACTAGTTTTCCATCAGTTGTTAAACAACCTAATTTATCTACGTTATCTTTAGTAGACAACTGTTGATGAATTTGATGTAATATTCGAAACAGAACAAAGGATAACCGTGGGGTCTGAATGTTGTCGTTGGCCCAGAATTGGATTGCAGTAAGCAACCAAAGAACGAGCTATTGCAGGAGGCAAAAGCAGGCAGGTACCATAGGCTGTGCGAAAGGCCTTCCGTAGGCGGCGTAGCGTAGGGTCGACCGCTGATGCACTAACCTGTTGCCGCCGACCACGACGACATACTCCCCTCCCGGCTTCGCATCATCTACGCAACCGTTTCTTTTCTCTTCCTTTTCTGATGTTTTTTGGTCTCTCAAAACGATTCAATTTTTACAGAGCTATGTTTTTTAATGCAATTTGTGAAATATTCTGAAATGTTAAGTTATAATTAGCCCTTCATTTTATGCTAATTTAACTGAGTCGGGAAAACTATTAACGGCACTTGTTCTAAATATTGGAATTTGGGTAGGTTGGAAATTAATTTCCCATACACCCAAAGATAATTACCTTTATAATTGCTATTTTATGGTTCCGCTAATATAAAAACAACTACATACTTAATCACTGGCCTATATTTAGCCAAGATCAATTTTTGGGCAGTTCAGTCAATCAACAATGATCCCACACTTCCATTACTTGATTAAGCATCCTTCCTGGGATACAAAATTATAACAGTTGTTATGCTACAGTCTATTTAAAAAAGATGTGACTCAAACTTAGCACTATTCTATAAACAATTAGCAAATATGTTACATACACCAGCAAGAAAAAAAAATCAAGGAATATTTCTATATTATATGTTTATCTAAGTTGTCTTTAATATATAAACTAGTATTCCCGTCAAAAATAAAGAGTATTGAAAAGCCTTCATGCCTTTAAAAGGTTGTATGTACATACAACATATGTACAATCAGTTTATGGTTACGAACGAAGTATCTTCTCCACCAACAAATCCTACATAGTATCGCTCAACACACATTGTACAGCCATAAAACACCAATTACAAGGAATTTCTCTGATTTATGTTGAATAGGAACGCACGTCTCGGTAAGTGTAATAATACACCGGAAACTAAAGGCTGATACCTGGAGAGATTGAAAAACGTGAACGTACAATGACTAGCACGCATTGCCTTTTCCAGCGAATACGTTCATTCATGAACGCCCACGTTGTTCGCCTTTCACAAACACACACCATCTTTCCATTGAGACACCCAGGGGCGGATTTGCTCACTATTATCATCTTGTTTCTAGGAAACTGACGTGCTTTTTGAATAACTGTAATTGGATTGAATGGGAAAAATGTTGTGCCTTAATGTGATTATGCAAATATATAAACGAGTACTTGGAAAAGTGTTAATGTCTAGCCCTTTGTTTATTTATTAAGCATGAAATTAAATTAGTTGATATGCCATACCAACTTAATGCAACGTTAAGATTGATTTTGGACCACCCCAAGGATACTATTACCGAAAAGAACTTGTTCTTCCATATAAGTAGCCATTTGACATCTTTATTTGGAAGGAGAAGATTTATACAGAGCATTGTTACTGGTTAAGTAGCAACATCCCTAAGTATTCCTGAAATTATCACATAATAACCACATAAATTACACTTAATAAATGTTGAATTCACAATGAGTCCTCACACTTACCAAGTATAATTTATTATCGATTGAGAATTAAAATTTATTCATGAAAGAAATTTGAAGACAAAAAATACTCCAACAGGTTTCTAAAGGTGCATCAGTAATGAATATCAATCTTGCCATTATGGTAAAATGGATCGATATAATTGTTTAATTTAGACGTATTATATTAGGTATTATAATTATTAAATCCAAGGTTATTCAACTGGTTCTTTATACTATAAAAATGTAATGTCACCATATAATACTGGAATTAAAAAAAGTAAAATTATTATTTTTGTTCCAGATGGAATTTACTCGACTTACCTTCATACTTGTCCTAACACTGAATTGTGCCATCGTTATAATAGCCGCTAGGAACCCGCCTAGTGATTCCATACTGGACATTATAAACATGAAGGAAGTAAACAGAATACTGGCAGAAAATAAACAAAACCAAACCAAAGAGGAGAACAGATTTCTGATCGACAACGACCTAAATGAAAACTACTTGCCACCGGAACCAGAATATGAGATACAAAACGTTAAACTACTGCAACCAGAACCACCGAAAACGGAGAACCCCAGAATCGACATCGACGTGCTACTGAGACGCAACAATTACTCCGAACCTTACCGAGGAACCGAACTACTGTCGGATTTGAGAGGATTCAACGGCAGAAAACTGTTGAAGTCTAGCAAGAACGCGGTGCTGGTTACCAAGAAGGAATACCTCCAAAGAGACTGGTGCAAAACCGAACCCCTGGTGCAAAAAATCAAAGAAAAAGGTTGCCTGACAAGAACCATGATCAACAGATTTTGTTACGGCCAGTGCAACTCTTTCTACATACCGAAGAACCCCAAAAGGCGCAGCAGACACCGTTCGGTCGTCGAGGAGACCGAAGACGAGGACACCAACGGACCCGCATTCAAGTACTGCGGGTTCTGTAAGCCTCAGAAATATACGTGGGTAACTGTAACGTTAAAATGTCCCAATTTGGTACCACAGTACAGGAAAAAGCGGATACAAAGAATTAAACAGTGCCAATGCTTAGCCGCCAACGATTAAAATTGTTACGTTGTGATAATGACTTAATCATTCGGAGAATATATTTGAAACGACCTGTTTGGTTTGATTTAGTCTTGTTATTATTGTTTAATTGTTTACATTTCTCATGAGTTGGTTGTGGCTTCGATTTTGCATCTTTAGAGTGTGAATGGGTAAGTTTTTCACGGAACGCCAATCCCAAAGTCATACATGGTATAGTCACAGACCAATACACGATAAATGCACGGTGCATTATGTCATTGTATTATAGATACATTGCATCAGTGGTAACAAACAATCTCAAATTAGTTATACATAAAAAATAACCATCCTTCTTCCACACCTATTAATGCTTCGTTTCTTTCATTGATTTAATATTGAGAATAAGTAGTAAATCTAGCAAATGTATTCAAATATATTCCAGAAAAGTTGTGAGTGATATTTACGAGTGCTGTTATTTATAACAATTTTGTACTCTACATCACGTTTAGAAGCATATTGCACACTATAATGTAGTTGTTTACAATGAAAAACTTTAAAGCCATTTATAATAATAATATTTTGGAAACTAATGACTCATTTTAAGAATGTAAAAAATGTCTCATCAGTGGAAAATTATATAGAGGCTCAGAATAGAAAGGGTACTTTCTACACTGTGGTAGACATAATTTAGACATGCAAAAGTTGCAACTTTGGTATTTATTTATTAATTATTAGCTTAATTATATAGCTCTCTTTAAATGAAAAGACTGTGTTAGTTATTTTTATTATATTAACAACTACTTAGCTTTTATTAATTAAATGTTAAGACGACAACAACTAGACACTTTGACAATATGAGAATATAGCCACTAATTTGTTCTTTTAATTTATGTTGATAAGCTTATAGAACGAGGATAAAAACCAGGAAATAATTTGGTAGATAATTTTTTGCAACAGCCAATCGAAAGTCAGACTTTTAGTACATCGTAAAACGAAGCTCCAATGCACGGGTTTGCATCTATAACAAGTTTTTTTACTAATGCATTAAATTTGTAATAAACATTCTGTTTTCTGTTTAATGTTCAAGTGGTGTTAAGAAAAAACACAAATTTAATCAAATCGTAATATGTTTCGGCGCCTCGCAATGCTCTTGTGCTCAGCAAACAGAGACGCATTGAAACAAATTTCACATCAAAAGCTTAATATTTATTAGCTTAATTTTTTATAATTTTGCCTTAAAAATATGTCATCGTTGAATCAAGAATTTACCAGTCAATTTTAAGTAAAATTAAAAAAGTTCAACTATTCAACCTAGACAGGTTTTTATTAAAATTGAATTGAAGAATTTACTTTTTAATTTGTTATAAAAAATTTACATTACAATTTCACTTATATTATTCACTAGTTAATATTAATAGTTGAAGAATTAATTATAATATTTGTTTATTTGTACACAAACTTTGTAAATAAAAAATTGTCAAAACAGAACTTATTTGATCTTTCAGCAATTAATTAGCCAATTAAAAATTGAGCAATAAATTGGCTATCTAACTGCTATTAGATTGTAAATATTGTGTTGTAATCTAAAAAATAATTTTAATTTAATAACTAGGAGTTTTTTGATGATTAATTTATATATTTGGGTTGTGCCGTCCCTGCAAGAATTTTTGACGCATCAGTCCGCCGTATTTCGAACGCCAGAATTGTAATGGAAAACGTTTTATCAGACCATTAAAGAATCGTTAGAACAAATTGAATGTATCGAGGAAGGCGACTTCGGCGTCAATAAAAATTGCCACGATGATCGGAAGACTCGGGCTTCGCACAATATGTGGATTAAGATCTTGTTCTACAACTTGCACCGTCGCTAACATAAACATCCACTTTTCTAGGATGTTGCCTGGCTGGCGTGTAATAGAGCCCGCTTGTTTATTACACTGCTCATTAGTTGAGGACGCATTGGAAACGTCTACTCATTAATTGTGTTTGGTTTCCCTTTCGCTTATAAATATTTTATATTTTTTCACACTCCAATCGCTTGACACCCGACTATTTATAATTTTTAGCACGTTTCTAGGAATTTTAGCTGAAAATTCTGATAATGATGTCCGAAAATATTTTCGAAAATACCCACCAATAGTCGACTTCCCGTATATTCAATATTAATAACATATTCGCAAAAACATAAAATTTCATTTACGCTGCATCATTTTAAATAACTGCAGTCTTATGATCAGTTTAACTTTTACCACAGGACTCATTAAACCGCGGTCGTAAATTTTAATGGGCTGCGTACTTTTGAGTGAGCGCCGCCTAAAATCCGAATAATTTTTTTTTTCGCTGATTTCGGGCAACCGTCGTAGGCTGCAAAATAATAAAAGTATAAATAGAAATCAACGTAATTTTAATGATTCTTACCCACTCAGCATGTAGGCTTGTGGCGCCATGTAATGTTTGTACACTTATTAATGTAGTTGGGAACGTTTATTAGTACTTCTCGCCTACCAAACAGTGACGGAGCATCAAGAGCAACGGCCCCACCCAAAAATACGAACAAATTATTCTGCAATGCGTAAATAATTCATTGGCTAATTAAAACAAATCAATTATTGAGTAATATTTTATTTGTCTTCCACCGCTTAGGTTGTGTCTTATTGTCAAAGTGTTTTGGTTCAAGCTAAAGTGTCCACTATGATTTAGATTATTTATTTTATTACACATGACATTATAATCAAATACCTACATAATATGTTGATATTAACTGGTAGAATTTAGCTGCATAGTATTTATAAATCAATTAAATATAATTTAAAGTTCCTATTATGTTAAGTCTAAAATATTGTTGTATTAATATTTATAGGGATAATAAATGTGGGTAGACGTGTATGCATAGATTTATTTATTTTGTTTAATCATAATGTAACTTTGTAACAATCAATAAATTTTGTTTATACCAGATTTTGTGGTTATTTATTATTGACCTATTAACCAATTAGATAATTTCCTGTAGCCTACGTATGTTTAGGAAGTAAAAATTGAATACTGTATATTTAATCTTTGACATTTCATTCATATGACCGTAAAACGGATTAATTACACCTTCTATATAATTACGCAATTAAATAATTCTTTTCAAATAATTATAGTACACTAATAAGGATTACTAGTTAATTATTCTCACATTAAGGAAGTTTGCAACAACAAAAAAATGTTACCTTAACTGCTAAAACTGTATGTAAACAATGTTACCGAAACTCCAATATTTGCAAATAGAAATTCAATAATAAAAAAGAGACTCGCATGCATTGTAGACGCCATAAAAGTTTTGGTGCTTTCAGTAGTTTCTTAGCGAACGATTAAGATTTGGAGTGCACGTTGAAAGGTTCCACCTTGAAAAGAAACAAACTAAAGGAAGTAAGAGTCGTTTTTCTTCTTATTGGATGTTTGGCAAACAACGAGAACATAAATAGTTTCTTGTTGGTCAGTCCCGAAACCCATGAATTCCGTATCTGAACATGTCAGAATAATTAGGTTTTTACTATGTACAAAACTAGTTTCACATAAATCGTGTACCAAAATAAATTATTTATCGAGAAGGATCAATTGTGCAAATAAGTCTTTCGGTGCATTTGTAAAAATATATTTATGTATTAGTTCCAAATAGGTTATTGGAATAACATAAAAAGTTTACTTAAAATATTTTCATTAAATATATTAAAATCATCTTTGGTTACCTTAGAAATTTATCATATTAACATATCAATTCTGTGTGGACGTAAATGGACTCCAACTGCTAAAAATCTTATCCTTTAATAAAAATGTTAATTCTCATTTTAGGTCTAATTATAGTTATTATTAAATTATTAATTAATTATTTAAAAACGAGTACAACTAAAAAAATTTTAAAAAGATATCTGGAAGACACAGTAAACTGTGGAAACTAAAATTACTGCAGACTTATTAAAATTTATTTAAAAATACAGAATAAAAATAATAATTTTATATTTTTTGAAAACACAAAACAAGCTAAGATTATTGTCAAAGTTCAGAAAAATTGAAGGAAAATCTATAACTGGGAAATTCGAATGTCAAAAAGCAATCCAATTTTATCCTCAACTGAAATTAAAGCAGTCTTGAGAAAATTGGACTTACTGAAATTTATTCAATGAGTATAAAGGTTTGTTTGACTCCAGACCTATAAGTCCAACTTTGACTTGCTTAGGATCATAATCATTGGACCACAGGATTTTGACGAATCTAATTTTAATTAATATAAAAACGATGGTTTTGCTTACGTTAAACAATATTTTACAAAGTTATATTAAATGACACAGATTTAATCATTAAAAATTCCTCTCAAAATTAAAGTTGGTATACTGTATCAAACAACAATAGTAAATTAATATTGTTTTAACAGTTACATTATGGTTATGGTCAAAATATGTATCATTTTAACAATATAATAATGACAACTACCGTATATCAGTTATGTTTATAATTTAATTAAAATACTAAATTTTATTACTTTATATAAAAATATTTATTATTTATTTAATATTAAATAGTTTTGATCGGAATTATTTACGTATAATCATTTGAAAAACCATTCTGATGACACATTCGATGCAAAAGTAAATTAGTAACAATAATAACAATTTACGAACGAAAACATATTGAAAATAAAAAATAATTAAATATATTTATTGGTGTGTATAATATTCAAATAAATTATATTTTGTTAAAATCTGTCAATTTTAAAATGTTTAAACTATTGTGCAAATTTTTCAGTTTATCCGGTAGATGTTTATACGCAGATCAGTGGCCGTTAGACGCGAGGAGGAGCACCGGGAAATCGACATGGGGACACGGAACTGCCAAAACAAAACAGCCGGGTGATGCATGCCGACTGGAGTTGGCTAAGGTGAATATTATTCAGTGGAAGTTTGCCATATCGGGGCGGATCTGTGTCCCTGTCGGGCCGGGCCGGCTTGTTTGCCATACCGATAATTTAACTTCAGCAAGCAGATATTCGGCCAGTCGGACTGGCACCGTGTCTGATGTCTACGGCACGTCGCCACCGTCGGATTCTATCCGCCCGACTCCTGGTAAACTTCCCTGGGAAACGAGTGAACGGAGGCCCGTTCGGCTCGTTCGCCACAAGAGACACCGCCACAGTGTATTGACACGTACGGCGCGGGGCCGCAGACGTCTTTCGCTTCCGACTAGACGAAATTACTCTCGGAAAGCAAGAGTAATGACGGATCTGCGGACGGAACCAATTGACGGAATTCGCCGCGACGATGCCTGTCTGTTGTGGTGACATTTGATCGACTGGCATCTTTGTCGCGAACCACTTTTTGCAGTCTGCACATATAAGTTTATTTGAAATACGGTTCCATATTTTTTTTAATTATATGTTTACACCTAAACTATAATTACCACCTACATAATTATACATTGAAACATGATGAATTTCAAATTTTATGCATAATTTAATTTTAATAAATATCTATTGAAACTATAAGGTTAATTTAATTATATATCTATACCTACGTGCACATTTGTGGAGCTTCCTATAATGTATTTCTTTACATGGCGCTTCTATTAAATCATTGCTTTTCTAGTAAATTTCTATAAGTATTTCCTATAAGTTTACGATGGACTTGTCTAGTAATTGGCCTGGCCATTGATTTAATAAATTTTGTATCAGAAAACAAAAGTTGAGTAGTGAATCGGATCATTATGCTATTAAAAAATGCATGTGTTCCTTAAAATATTACTAAAAGACATGCTACATATTAAAAAAATATATAAAATATATATTTTTGTAGCATAAATTTACTTTTAGAACATTGGCAAAATTTGTCGATTTTAAAATTAATATCTTAATTAATAATATCTCCTCAAAAGTTATAGTAAAAACTGCATGTCTGTCATAAAAATTGTTTTTTGCATTTTTTGATATTTTGAGAGATATATATTTATAATTATATTTTTTCTTTCTTCTTTTGAGTGTTGAAGAAATTAAGTGTAAATAAAACAAACGAAAAAAGAGTTTAATCCAAATAAATAATTTTTCTTTAGACAACTAAATTATTATTAGAATCATTATTACCACAATCTATTTTAAAAATATTTTAGTTATATAATAACCATAAGTAACAATTATATAATAATTTAAATAAAACCTTATTTTAAATTAAAGTAACTATTTAAAAATAATAATACGTGAACAGTTATTTGTCAATAAATATAAATTGTGTATACTGTAAGGTTATTATAAAAAATAATTTATCAAAATATTACAATAAAATTTTGTCACATATTAATAAATAACTTCATAATATAATACGTAGTTTATATTTTTTATTAAGGATATTAACGCTTAAAATAAAACATTCTCTTTCCAATCAAGGCCTTTATTAAAATACAATAATTACATTTAATATATAGTAAATATTCAATAATTTATTTTATAGTTTATCTAAAAAATATTTTAAACCTTTGGAAATTATTTATTTAAAAAAAAAGTCTACATTATTTTCATCATTTCATTATTTTAATTTTGAGTTCAACATATAAAAATTAGTATCATTTTTTTTAAATGTAAAATATACGATAAAAATTATATTACAATGCAATGAATTAATAAATATATTATAGAACACTTAACGATGCTTACGATTCCAATTTTTTCATTCATTCTCAGATTATTCATTACATTAAAAACCAATTTCAATTAAAATCGCTATTTATAAAATGCCATATTTGAAATTTTACCCTTAACGATAATAACTATATTTGTTTGTGCGAATCACATTATATTTTTAATGTTTGAATAAAAAATGCTACGAGTCTAACATGATCTTATTTTGTTTTAATAGTTACAAAGTTAATTAATAAAAAACTGTAAATAGCAAGAATAAATTTCATCTTATTGCATAACTAACAAATTACACTGGTAATACAAGAAAATAATAGACCCTATGAATATTGGAAAATGATGGATTCTGATTATCAGTCTTTATTTGTAATTTCAACTTTTAAAATTCAAAAACAAACATATGTTTTAAATAATTATAAAATATAAAATAGTTAAAATATCTTCGACTGATTTTATTTAATGATTGGCGATTCTGAGATGTTAAAACTATGGAGTGAATCGTAATTGATCCAAATTAACAACCATCGACTCGTAACCTGACTGAACAATCAAGATGTTTTCGACGGTTCAGCACAATTGAGTAAGACTGTTGACTTGGGCGATTGACTCGATTGTGAGAGAAAACCATCCACCATATCTCGGACTCGCCCATCACTAGTTTTATTTCTTTTTTTGTGACTAGACCAAAAGAAATTTATGTGGTACCTCTCTCAATTGTCAATTAAAATTGTATTTTTTCATTTCATT
This sequence comes from Aethina tumida, assembly GCF_024364675.1. Lineage (NCBI taxonomy): Eukaryota > Metazoa > Arthropoda > Insecta > Coleoptera > Nitidulidae > Aethina > Aethina tumida. Next base: position 10,977,437 of record NC_065441.1, read on the forward strand.
CGTATCCTTATGATGTATGATGTAGAAAACATGTAACATTTTCATTCTAGCCACTACTTACACCTTGCTAATTACCACTAATCATATAATCTAGAGTAATTACCATTAAAGTTCATTCATGTTCCTTAACATAAGGGCAATAAAAATATAAGATAAAAAAATAGCAAAAAAATCATTACAATTTCTGTTATTGTTTATCCAAATGTTATATTGTACTGTGCAACTAAATCGATTTACACTTTCCAGTTTGGTAATCTGAAATGTACTTTTATGATACTTCATCACATGGTGTATTTGTGCCTTCTGTTAAACAAATGTTGGTATGTATAATTACAGTTTTATTACTTTCTATAATCTCATCATTTTTGTCACATTCTGCTTTAGATTCTGTGTTACATTTATTTTTTTCATCACTGTTTTTCATATGTATGTCACAAACAAATTGACACCCATCACTAGATTTATTATTTAAACCTTCAACATTTGACTCTTTATGCGTGGCTTCTAAATATTCTTCGGGAGTCATACACTCAAAGCACTTCTGTTTGTCGGAATTTTTTTCAACAGTTTGTGAATCATTGTTTATTGCATCATCTTGATCTTTTTCAAGATCATCTTTAATGTATTTTTTAATTATTTTGTTAATTTCATCAGGAACAATTTCTAAATTTTTATCCATGACATCACGAATTTCATCGTCTCTTAATGTTTCTTCTGTTTGATCAGTAGTTAACTCCGCTGCCGCTGTCACATCTTTCGTCGGCGTAGTTTTTTGCGAACTGTCTTCTGGATTCATTTGAACTTCACCACCATCTTTGTCTTTTTCTTCCACTTCATCTGAAGATTTCGACGAATTTTCTTCCACAGATTTACTTTCAAAATTGGTTGTTACTTTTGATTGATCCAAAGTTGATTCCATTAACTCACTTTCAGATTCACTTTCAACATTTTTTGTCGCTTCTTCTAAATCGGAAGTTGTCTCGTCAGACGATAACGACAGTTTTCTTTTCTTTATGGCACATTTTGATATGTTCTTTGGCTTTTCCTCTGGAGATTCATCTTCAACTACTCGATCGGAACTTTTGTCTTCAAATGAAGAGGATAATCTTCTTTTCGATGTGGATCGTTTTGATTTGCCTTTTGAATTTTCTTCCAAAAATTCACCTTCAATATTTTTATTTTTTTCTGCTTGATCAGTAGATGACTCTTCAGGTGATGTTGACAGTTTCTTTTTTGGTGTTGACTCAGCTTCCGTGGATTCTTCGGCACAATCGCAGTCTTTGGATGTTGGAGACAATTCTTTGCTTGATTTTCCATTTGTTTTAATTTCTTCATCTTCATTTGTTGCCGTTTCTTCAACCTGATCAGAAATAGACGGTTCTGATTTGTCTTTTGAGTTGATTTCGTCTGAGGATTCACTTTCATCACTAATGTGAATTATGTCACTCATTTTAGTCGTATTTGTAAAATTGTCTTCATCCGAAATTTCTATATTTTCTTCATTATTTTCTGCTTCATTAGGTTGCATATTTTTCTTGTCTTTATCTGATACTGTAGCATCACACTGATTTTCTTCAAAATTTTGATCATTCTCACTTATTGTTGTCTCATCTGAATCACTAGCTATAAGAACTTCATTAACTGTAGTCCTAGCTTCCTCTTGATTGTCTACTTTCGAATTTGTACATTCTGTATTAATTACATCTTGTGAAACATTATCATTGCCAAAATCATCAGTGTCTGTTGAATTGTCAGGATTTTTATCCAAATTTAAATTTATCTCCCCAACTATGTCTTCTAGATCATCTTTTTCATCCGAAAGTATAACTCCATCTGAAGTATCATTATTGACTTTCTCTGATTCCACGTTTATCTTGAAATTTACATTATTCTCTTCACCAGACTCAGCAATTGCCCCATTTTCTGAACTACTATCACTATCTACATTATTACGTTTCTTAAACCTTTTCATTGAAGACCTCTTACAGGCTGAACTGAGTATTGATAACCTCTTTCGCTTCTTTGTGGAACTTTTCTCTTCATTTGCAGTTAAGTCATTCTCTTCTACAGTTTTACTCTTTGTAAAGGTTTTATTTTCTTCATTATTGCTTTCTAAATCACTATCTTCTTCCAAAGGAATAACGTCACTATTTCTTTTATCATTTTCTTCTATGTTTTTACTTTTTGTGGAGGTTTTATTTTTCTCCTTTTGTATTTCCAAATCACTCTCATCTTCCAAAGGAATAATTTCATTATTTATTATTTTAGAAGTTTTTTCTTTAGAAATTTCGTTTTTATTAGGAAAGTATTCTATACTATCATTAAATGATACGTTTTTTCTACTACCTCCTGTTTTTTTTGATGCTGCAGAAGCTGGATAATCTTTTAATATTTTAACATATAATTCTTTAGTAATATTGTGTCTTTTAAGCTCAGATTTAATATCTATTATTTTTAAAGTAGTATTTTGAGATTTTGAATTTGTATTAATAATATCTTTGTAATTAACTTTATTTTTTCTGAATGGTCTTTTTAGTGTATGTACAGGATGTGGTGTTCCTTTTATAACATTTTGACGTGGTTGCGATTTCTTTGTTTCTAATTCTTCGGTTTTATTATTATTAATCGTCTCTAAACCGTCACGCTCTAGCAGGACATGTGGAATCATTTTCAAAATTTTATCATCATTGACCTTTTTGACTTGAATTTCATCATTCTTGTTCAGTGCAACCAGTTGTTTTAACTGTTTTCCAATGGGGTCTAAAGATTTTTCAAATGATTTTCTTGCAGCTTTTGTTATTGGTGTGTTCCTGACATCTTTTTCAAAGTAACAATTAAGTTCGGGCTGTAATAAAGATAATAAATACATTTCAATAGAAGACTCTAATTTTTTGCAAGACTAAAGAACAAATTAAATAAAGAAAAAGAAAAATTATTTAATGCATCTAATTTTATGTGAACATTGAAAGCTTTGCACTTAAATTTCATGTCCATTCTGAAGAATAGACATAGATAAAATTATTTATTTTATAATTTTTTATAAAGGGACTAATTAAGAAAGATTTAAGATATAAGATAATATAACATTTACAAAATATACTTACAAAGAATTTGAAAACATTATTTTTAAATTCGTAAAGGGTGTTTAAAAAATAATAACATTCCAAACATATTTTATATTTTGAAATGTGGATGGATATGGCCAAGTTATCAAATATGGTATTAAGGTGATCCCATTTTTGAACCTGAAAAAAATTCAGTTACAAAATTAAAATGTTCTGCAATAAGGTTGACTAGAATGCTTGGCAGCTTTTAGGTCCATTAGGTGTAACAATCTACTATAAAAATATAGTTAAAGATCTTTTCATGGACCACCAAAATATAAATAATATAGTAGGTATTGCTAACTTGAGTCTATTTATTTATTCAATATTATTATTCAATTAGATCATTTTTACACTAAATCATCTGTAAGACTACAACAACATCTCCTTCAGAGACTGGTGCAAAAATTCGTTCCAGTTTTAAAATATTTTTTTTACAGTTGTAATATTAATCACATTCTTCTCCTTTGAATATGTATATGTATCTAATAAAATGTAAGAAAAAACTAACATGTTTACCTGGACAAGATGTTGGTCTTTATTACATTTAATACAATTGAAATGTTTGTTAACTGTGACGTTTTCCATCTTGTGTTGTGTTTTTTCCATAATTAAAAGTTTTTGGGCACAAAGTAGACATATCTTTAGAGATGATCTGATTTTGGGAAACTAAAAATAATGATAGTTATAGAATAAAACAGATCAACATTAGATATTAACTCACTTCGTCATAATTTAACACTTTGTTGTTAAGTAATCTTTTAAAAATTTTAGCATATTTGCTATTTGTTAAAACAGTATCGGAACGGGAACAAAAATGACACGTATCTCTTATGGTCTCCATTTTTAAAAAAATGAAAAAATTTACACTAACACAAATATTACATTCACATAAACATTAAACCATTTATTGAAATTAAAGTTGGCTTTTATTTACAAGCGGCAAAACAAAAACCACCATCTTCAAATGTGAAATGTCACAGGAGGTGCATTAACATTGAACATTACCAACGTAACAAAATTGAATTAAAGAACAAAGAAAAATATATTTCTGTTGAGGGAATTTCATAAATTGATTGTTTTTGAATAATCACATTAAGGAAGTTAATACCATGTTCGTATAACCTATTTAATGTTTTCATTATTGAGTTTGTTAAGAGTATTTAATAATATTTTAATGTACCTTTCACGTAGGCAACCCAATCTACACATTGATACCAATTTTGTAGTTTTTCTCCGACAAACTTGATTTAAAATTTATTAAAGGCAAATCCTTGATATATTCTTTTAACATTGTCTACCTAAAGTTATTGAAAACTTTTTTTGACGTTCGAAAGTCCCAGTGGTTATAAAAGCAACACTTCCTGCTACTGGAAATTGCAGTAGTATAAACTATTCTAAAATTTTATTTGTCGTAAGTAGAATCCACTCAATACCTGACTGTATAATACACTCATATGTTTCACTAATATTAATAACAATCTTTTTCAGTCATGTTCCAATATATCTCTGTATGTGGAAAAGTTTGTCAAATATTGCTGGGAGTAAGTAATTTAAAATCCAAAGAGTAAGCACTGTATGTCCAAATAAAGATATAATGAAATTGGAGAGATGTTAGACAATTAAAAAGTATTATTTGTACAAGAACTTTCACTGTTTTTAACAACATTGAGATGAATGAACATTATACTTTTTCAGGATATATTCGTAGGGTAGGTAGGTATTTAATGTTAACTAATATTTCTAAAAATAAAAATTTACTTTTGCATCGAATTAGAAACATTTACATGCTTACATTTAAAATATTGTTGTAATAAGTGAATGTCAGAAAAATGAAATAATTTACCTTGGTTTAATGAAATTGATATAATAGATAAATATTTATAAAATAGTTTAACTTTAATATGACGTTTAAATATGAAGGGGCGAAACGAAAGCAGTATAAAACTTATATAAATAATATAAATATATAATAATAATGAAATGGTACTTGTTTTGTGAATTCTCCTTATGCACTTTCTACATATATATATATATATATATATATATATATATAATAAATTGTGTACAGTTGTATCTTAAAGATTCTGAATAACTATTTAATATCAATATTAATATATAATTGGAAGCACTAACTGTTTTATGACCTTGGGACAATTCAAAAAATGATAATTTGGTACACCTGATCACTAACATGAAAATTGAACTTACTCATTACAAATTATTTTTTATAAATTGTTAATTATAATAATATTGTGTCACAATTTGGGTAACAAAAAACGTAAGAAAACAATCGAATTTTGTCTTGGTCTGTGCCGGAGATATTGAGAAGGATCAAATAAGTGGGGAGCACGTCAACCAAGTAAGCGGACAGTTTCTATAAAATCTGTTTGTTTTTCAAGTAATAGACAATTACTAATTACTTTTCCTGATAGTCTGTATATATTATGAATTAGGGAACAAACAATCAGTTTTAACAATACTCACCTAATTCCAACATCAGTCATCTAGTTTTCAATTAATTTTACTGTTTTAATGACCGTGGTTTTCCTTGTAATTTTAGTATACAATTTTTCAAGGGAAAATTATGAAAATTTTCAAAATGAATAAATATTTGAGAAAAATTTCCAATTTGAAATTTATTTTTTATTCGAGTTGATAGTTCTTTTGGAGTTAAAAAACTAATTGTCATACAACCTCCTAAAATTAAGAACAATTCATACATTATAGTTTGGTACGCCTGACACTAACTTAAAAATGGAACATGCTCGTTACAAATTATTTTTTATAAAATATTAATTATAATAATCTAAGGCCACGATGTGAGTAACAAAAAAATAACGATTTTCAAATATTTGTTCGAAAACCGCCCAATTTTGTCTTGGTGCGTATCGCAGGACATTCATAAGAATTAAAATGGGATAAAATAAAAGAGGGGGGCGGAATCTTGTCGGATGAGGAAGTGGTGCAGTTTTGTCGTGTAACCGCTTCTTGTTTTTCAGGTAATAACTAATTACTAATTGCTATTCCTGATTGTTAGCGTATTACAAGAGTTAGGGAAGAAATTTACTATAACATTGAAATAATATTCATTATCAATCATGTAGTTAGAATGGTAATTGTGATAATTTACTAATATTTTAAATGGCCATCGTTTTCCTTGTAATTTTAGTATACTGAAGATGGAGCAAATATACAAAATTTTATGATTGATATATTTCGTATATTTGTTACACATTATTTCTTGAAAGGAAAAATTATAAAAATTTTGAAACGAAATAATATATAATTGGAAAAAGTTTCCAATTTAAAATTTTATGTTACAAGGCCATTTATTTTAGTACACTGAAGAGGAAGCAAATATTAAATATTTGAAAATTGACATATTTCGTATATTACATAAATATTATTTATACATATTACATTATTTATACAATTCTTGAAGAGAAAATTATAAAAATTTTGAAAAATAAATTAAAAAGTTTACAATTTGAAATTTGTTTTATATTAGGAGGCTTTTTTCTAATAATTTGTGGAATTTTTTTTTATTTTTTAATTTAAATATTAAAGAGAAACTTAAACTGATTTATAGAATGATAATTTAATTGAATATTAACATGTAATGGTTTTAAAATTTGTTTTATAAGGCACTTATCAAATAATATTTACAGATTTTTTATTCACTTGAATGGAATTTAAATATTAATATCAAAAAAGTAATTTAGTTAAAACCAAATGTTTTATTTAATTGAAATGTTAAGCTTAAACTTAATATTACTATTATTATTAAAAATAATTCAATTGAAATCTAAATATAATACTTAATTTAAATATTAAACCAGAACTTTAAATTAAAATTAGTAACGGAATTAAATGTCATCATGTAATTGTTTTCAAATAACCTTTTAATAAGTAAAATATAAAAAATTGAAAAATTTCTGCAATAAAATAATTTAACATTAATTTGGGTATTTGTGCGGTTTGGTGCAACAGTCTCTGCACTAAACCGAGCTGCACTAGAGATTCAAGACCTTGGACACGCGTGGACTGCAACGATCCAACCAACCATTATAAAGACGATATGGAAACAAGGCACTAAAGGTAATAAATTATAATTTTATTTATCAATTAAACAATGATAATGACAGCGTTTTTTAATGATTTCAGCTAGGTCCAGAACGAGACTAGTTAACTCGGCAACTGTCAACGTAAAGTGAGTTTTTGAACATATTATTTCGGATTTTCTTTTCATCAAATAAGGACTTCTCGGATACCAGTTTTATTACGTATTTTTATTATTACAGAAGTCACAAGCTACATAAATAAATAATCGTATCTACATGTTTTAACCATTCACAGAACATTTTTTTAATTAATGAAAATTCGGAGGTCATTGATGTGTTTTATGAATGAAGGGTTTGCGATAACAAAACGATGTTCGGTCCCCAATTCGGTTGACAGATCCTTGATCCGGAGTTTGGTCATGGAACTATTAAGCTCTAACGATAAGTGAGCGATCTCTTATCACAGGCAGCTTAGCGGCAGCAGTGATCGGATCTGCCAATGAAGGGGGTGCACTGATTATCTGTACGTTTAGTATTTTTTGAATTTGCAACAACCATTAAATGGACTTCGATGACGTTTTGCCATCAAAGTTTTACATTTATTCGGTTCAAGTTTAAAGCCTTTATACTTGACTTAGATGAGTAGAGTAGGGAAAGTGATATTCGGTTCCCCGTTCAGTGGGGTTTTGACCCGGAGACTTTGTCAAAGAACTATTAAGCTCTACTAGGCAGCTTAACGGCAGCAGTGTGTCAGACCTGATATTGGACGAGTGGACTGAAACTCTTTTTCACTTTATTTGGATAAGTGAAGTCGCGAGTCGAAAACATCGGCAACAACATGCACACTTTTTGAAAGTGAGTTATCTTCATCAAAATTTGCGCTTTCAGTTCGTTGAAATGTTCTTTCTTTGGTTGGAGCATTGGGACTAGATTTTTGTTTGTGTCCTTTTTGATAAACTTGTGAAAAAAGAAGGAAAGAACAAAGAGTTTTCGAAGAGCCTGAACATACTTACACAGGATGATCCTATCATTGGAAAGATGGTAAAGCAACAGGGAAAGAGCATCAAAGGTAATAAATTATATTTTTCTTAATCAATTAAACAATGATATTAATTAAATGTTTTTGTATGATTTCAGGTGTGATCCCAACGAGACTAGTCAACCGGGTCACTGGTAAGCCAAAGTAAGTTTTGTTTTTTCATCGAATCAACACATATTCATAGTATTTTTGTACATCTGGTTTACTATATATTTTTATTGTTACAGAAGTCATAAGCTACATAAATAAATAATCGTCTCTACATATTTAACCATTCACAGAACATGGTTTCTTGCAATTAATGAAAATACGGAAATCATTGATGCGTTGTATGAATGAAAGTTTTGCAACAACAAAACGATGTTCGGTTCCCAATTCGATTGGCAGACCCTTGATCCGGAGTTTGGTCATGGAACTATTAAGCTCTAACGATAAGTGAGCGATCACTGGTCACAGGCAGCTTAGCGGCAGCAGCGATCAGATCTGCCAATGAAGGGGGTGCACTGATTATCTGTATGTTTAGCATTCTTTGAATTTACAAGAACCATTAAATGGACTCCGATGACGTTTTGCCGTCTCTTTTTCACTTTACTTGGATAGGTAAAGTCGCAAGTCGAAAATATCCTCATCAAGATGTACACTTTTGGAAACTAACTTTTATGTTCATTAAAATTTGCGCTTTCATTCGTTCAAGTGTTCTTTCTTTGGTTGAAGTAATGAGACTAGATTTTTGTTTGTGTCCCTGTGATTGACTGAGAAAAGAGGGGAACAAAGAGCTTTCAAAGACATTAAAGGCAATAAATTATATTTTTATTGGTCAATTAAACAATGATATTAACTGTATATATTTTAGTGATTTCAAGCATGTCTAGAACGAGAAAAAGACCTCTAGAAATGTGAAGTAAGTTTCCGATCATATTATTTTTTCCGTATCTCTTTTCATAGATTTACGTCTATGTAAAAGGAATTAAAGTTTATTTTAATTGAATTATAATTATTTTATTTCTAAAGAAATTTCGTAAAGTTTCTTGCAATTTATAATTAAACAATATGTTTTTGTATACTTTTATATACTTTTTGATTTTTTAGGAATTATTTATTATTTTATATGCATTTTAAGTAATTTAATCAGATACTTTTTTTCAGTTTTAAAAATGTAACATTTATTTTAATCATAATATTTTTTGTTACATTTTTTTAAATTAGAATAAGGTAGTTGGTTGAAATAGATGAAAAATTGAAAAGTAGAATAATTAAAACTGTTTTATCAGTATTTCCAATATCGTTTACAATATGCTTTCTGGAAGTACTTTATTTCAAATGAAATATTTCTAGTTCTTCTAGATGGATAACTAAATTTTCAAAATGAACAAATTGGTTTTCCTCTTCTTTGAAAATAGTTATAATATCATGGGCAGCTGTTTTTAACTATCAATTTAGTCAGTTGTGATATGCAGCTATTATAATTGAGGTCATTGTGAAATTGTTTGTTCGTGAACTTGGCATTTATGCGGTGCAAGTGCATTGTTTCGACATTGAATAAGTGATATTCTAAAAAAATTTCATAAACTGGAAAACAAAAGCAGTGAAATTTTAGATGATTTCGCTGTGAGTGGGAGATGAAAAACGTGACTACTGTATTGAGAGCACATTTAATTGTAAGATTTCTATTGGAATATTTAAGGTACTATACCAGGGTAGCAATATATATCTGTACTCATTTTAAATGTATTATAGAAGTGAACAATATTTAAGTTCCATTAACTAGTACTCTGTTTATAAAAATAATTACTTTCAACTATTGTAAATTAGGATAACATCAAATAATTATATAATTTTATACTTCTAGGCGACATTCATCAAAGATCGTTATGGTCTGTATAATAGAAAATAAGAGAACATGTTCACTGAACGTTAAGCCCTCGTATACGATTTAATTGGCAAACGTCATGCATTTGTACTGCACGTCAGACACATAAAAAGATTGCGACTATAATAAGATATTGTTAAAGTTTTATTCAAGTGGCCAATCATCTCTTTTAAAGAGACAGTTATTGTACGTTGAACACTCCCCAACTTTCAATTAGATATGTGTCAATATAACTACATTACGTGCATTGAGATTTAATAACCAAACATGTAGGTCATGACAGAGAATGCAATGCAATTTTTACGTTTTGGTTTTGTGATCAAATTGAGCATCATCCAGTTTTACTGATTTTATTTGATTGTTATAAAACGTCACAATGTTTATCTATGGAAATCATTAAATAATTGAAAGGACGAGGAAATAATATGTGTATATTATTATTATAAATATATATATATATATATATAAAATTAAAGAATAATTTTATATTTAAAATTCCACAAATGATAGGCAATAACAACAAATAATAAAAAACAATATCTTCTTAAAATCAAATTTAGTAATGTAACGGTATTTTTTTTAACTAAAATGAGAGCCGTCTACTAATTAAAATAAAAGAGGTGAACGATTAACAACAAAAGAAAAGTGATCATAATTCGCCAAATTGCTCGGAACGCCACGAAAATCGCGTTCAAGCGAATAAACACAAGAAAGAAATACACTTTCCATTTTTACAAACACGGCTGATGTTCCTTAGCGCGAATCAGATGGGAGAAGTAATGAAGGCGGTTCGAGAGACTTTCCAGTTCTCTCCAAAACGCCATAAACTTATTTTCACGTTGAATTATTATTGCAATCTGTAACACATATTTTATGTAAATAAAACAAGTAGGCCATCTTTATGGAGTGATGGTCGTAATGTTGCACGAGATAAATTAAGAGAATGTAAAGACTTTATTATAATCGCGTACTAATGATTAATCAATAAGGAGGATTATTCTAATTAGCGAATAAACCGTGTAAACGGTGTTCAGGTGGGACAATTACCTTTCATCTATTGATTTGTTTCCTTTACGATTCTAATGTAATATTGAGGTTATTGGAAATTTTGGAATTGACCATTCATTCTGCGGAAATCAAATGTTATATTGAGTGTAATAATATTGAATAGAAAGGTCTATTAAAACGTTTAAATTTACAATTGTTCAATAATTCCTGTTATTTAAATTGGTTCAAAATGTAATTAAATATAAAAATTTATTTTTTAATGACGTGATTATTTTTTGTAGGTACAGTAGTTCATTTTATTATCTTGATTATGTGAGTTATCTGTAAACTAAACGTTGATAATAATAATAAAGTATTCACACTTCTATTTGTAATTCTAATATAATTTTATAATTATTTACTCTTTAGTATAAGAATGATTTACTTTTGGTTTTAAAGTAAATGTTATTAAAACTCACATAAATTATTTAAATAATTTAAAACAGTTGTTCAAATATGACTATTTTATTTTTTTTTAATATATTAAAAATTATTTTGGTTTTAATTAATTTTTAATAATAACTTTTCAATTGATATTTTTAATGGATTATTATGTTTATGTCTGATATGTAAATAAAAGTGGATGTGTAGGAATAAATGATTGATTATAAATATATAAGACAAATTTCACCTTTTTCAATATTTATACTTTTATATCTATATATTTTCAAATTATAATATATTTTTTATATTATTTTACAAAATTAAAGACTGTAGTTTTTATAATTGTAGAATCTATAAAATTAAAAAACTGAGCTTACCTATTTGAAAATTTTTAAATACATAAAAATGATTATTATTCGATGTTTTTAAAACAAAATACTATGAATTTTAACTAATAAAAATTGATTAATTTATTACAAAAAAGTATAGTTTTAAATTCTTAATTAATTATTGTTTATATTTGTTTATTTCGTTCGGGCATTACAAAAAAATATAGTATGATCATGCTTTACTTCCAATTATTCAGTTAACTTATTGGTTTATAGCAAATCAATAATAATAATAATAATAATAGATCTAATAACAGTAAGAAAATATTTATTATAATACCTATGTAATGTAATCCATTGAACAGAGGTGACCAGGAAGAGTTCACTGTGGGTCGTCGATTCGAAATTTATTGTTATTGCTATCAGAAAATCATAATTATTACCTATAAATCAGACTGCATACCGTAACCGTTACCTCGTCTGAATAAAACTGCAAAACTGATAGCAGGCATTAATTGAGACCCGTTTCATACCCATAAAATAAAAACAAAATTACTTGATTCCAAAAGAAAGCCTTTTATAATATTTAACATAAAATGCCTGTTCTCGAACATACAATGCTATCTTAACTTTCTATTTACAAACAAAGATGGAATAAACGATATTTTAAGTCGATTCGTAGAGGGGACTCTCTGTACCACATTTAGAATTATTGTGGCGGAACTTTATATTACAAGGTGTCCGCCCGTGAATCTGCCAGTCAGGGTTGAGATCTTGCACCGTGAAAATGTTTAAATATTCGGTTATTTTGATTTATACTTGTGTAGTGTGTGCTGAATACAAGACTTCCACCACAACAACAATATACGATATTGACGTACCCGGATCCAATCCCATCAGAATTGTGGAAGGTGAACCACTATGGAAAAGTGATGAAAATCGTCCACCTTCAAATTTCGAGCACAGATCTTTTAATGGATTTACAACAATATCCAGTCAAACTAATTTGAATTATCCCACGGAAGAGGAAAACGTTGAATTTGCTCCTGTTGCTTTGCAAGAATTTCTGACTAACTATGCTAACATGGTTAAAAATAATAAGACTGAACAAACTGATGACTCTGATAAGTTTGAAAGTGTTGATCTTATTACCCAGCCATCAGATACACCTGAAGAAAAATCTAAAAGCTGGAACATAATGAATTACGAAACACATAAGCATCCTTACGAAGACAAACAAGGATGGGTATCTTTGGAGCCTGTACCATGGTCTGTATCAAAAATCTCTAAATGGAAACCTAACGTGAGACCTAGTCAAAAGCCTTGGAGCGACTATGGATCCAACGATCAACCGTGGGAGAATGATTTTGCCGAGTTTCCATCAGATCAAAATACTGGTTTTAATATTAAACCTCAAAGGCCAAACTCTTATTTTGATAAACCAACTTCACAGTACGGATTAGAACAAAGCAACATAAACAAGTTTGGCTCATACCAATACAAAAAACCTTCTTTTCCGAAACCTACTGCTGTCTACTCACACAAAGTTCAGTTGCGACCAAGTTTTAGTGAGACCAGTCATAAAACTCCCCTTCAAATTAGTGGTTACTACAAAAATGAAGAAAATGAATCAAATAAGAGAAATGACATTATCACCGATGGATTACCAGCTAACTTTCCCACTGCATTCCGAGAGTCTTTAAGAAGAAGGGGCACTGAAATTCATCCCGAAACGCATCCAGCAAATGGAGAAGGCGAATGGGTATTGCTCTCGACCACAAAAGGCTACAAATATCCGAAGCATCGTCAAAGATCATTGGAGGTGAAGCCACAATCTTTGGGCATTCACAGGTCCTTAAGACTCACAGTGCTACCTCCTTTAAAAAACTCCAAAGTTAACATGACTACTTCGCACGGAGGCCTATTACAAGTAGAATCCAGTTTCGAAACAGTCGATCAAGCACAGAAAAAGTACGCGAAGAAGCAAAAACTGAAGAAGAAACCCAACAAACGCCCATTTAAAAATCAATTAATCAACAAAAAAGGTGCCAACACCAGAACTCCAGTGCAGATCGTTTTGCCGACGATGGCGTCAGTTCCCAGAAGATCCACCGGTTCGGATACTTCCGCAGTTTTAGCTGCCGTGGGAGCCGGAATGATACCAGCAACAATGGCCATGCTGGTGCCAATGGCAATGAATGGACGAAGAAAGCGCGACACTTCGTTCGTAACAAGTAATCCCTATTCCAGCGTTGAAATCACATTACCCCGGAACATATAAAGTGCATTCAAGTTATTAATATACTTATTATAATAAATTAATTTATTTCTTAAATTTAGAGATATCTAGACGATACGACATATTCAGTTACTTGAAGTTTACAATATTTGTAAGTGTACTATAAAACGTTTACCGTTGGTTTTTAAGACCATTTCTCTTGTGATGTGTTATTTTTAATTAATGCTATATGTATTTAATCATTTTTGTAAATATAGGACACAAATTAATTAAATAAATGTTTAATATTCGGATATGTGGAATTTGTATGAACCTCTAATCTAAACAATTTTTTTCCAATAAATCAGTTATTTTTCAATTTCTTCAATATTTTTTAATTTATATAACTTTTTTTTTTAATTCTCTAATATTACTGCAGAAATATTACTTGTAATAATTATATGGTATTATCTTTAACTCTAAATTAAAAATTTCAATTTAAATGGTTAAACTATGCAACTCACATTACTCAACAAATAAATACGTTATAATTATTAAATAATCAAATCGTTTTACCCAAATAATTACCTACTCAGTTCATGAAAGTACTACTCCTGGTTTCCATTACCAAATGAGTTCACCTTCTTTCTCAAAATTGAAGCACATTAATATATTTTTTGGGATCCTACTATTATTGAAAATATATTTTATTTTTTGTTAAATTATTTCATTTAGTTTCGAATGTAAGAACCAGCATAAAATATAATAAATAATGTGTATATTTAGATACTATTATTACATTATAATAAAAATTACGAACCGAAATTGATAAATTGAACAACCAGTTATTTTATGAATACATTCTCGTTTTTTGAAAGTATTTTATTGAATCATTTGCATTAATTTTCTTTATCCTTCGCAAAATACTGAATAGAAGTTATACAGATATGCTTAAATTAATGAATATTTAACATTAAGTGAATATCTCCTTCCTTCTTTATTTACTTAATTAAAAAATATAATTTTAATTAAATAAAATTAAATTTTTATATATTAATTTATAGATTATTTTGAAAACGCTCTAATTTGACCAATAATATAAAATAGGGCTCTTATAATTGAATTTTTAATTATATATTACATAAATAAAATTAAACATTTTTATTATAATTTTATTTAATACATAAATAATATACAGTCTTATTTTACAAAACTAATATTAACCTAAACTTAATTAAATATTTTTGGTTTCCTTTATTTCCAAAATCCTTCCCATTGCAAATTTACGTACCACTGAAAATACACAATAGAAATTTATTATTCTAATGTATTTTCCGCGGTACATAAGAAATTTTCTTAAACTGATTCAATGACTTTTATGTCATTATATATGGTAAATAAAAACATTCATTAGTTTCAATAGATTTAACCTAAAATTGATGTATTTTCCTTTACCAATAGTCATGTTATTAATGATGCATGTGCTTATTTCTGCTTTCGGTATAATTTTTATAGTGTTCATCAAATCTGCGTTGAACCTTCGTCACGTAAGTATTTACTGTGTCTGTAGCGTTTCTTATAAGTTGTAATCCTAAATGTACCTTCATATGAAAAACATCTTTCAACAAATCGAAAAATGAAGTAACTTTATCCGGATACTTTTCAGTTGTACTTGGTACTTGTGGAGCTTCAGTAGATGGAGACTTTTCAGTTGTTACTGGTTTGTGTGGAGCTGCAGTAGTTGGAATTTCTTCATGTTTAACTGTAGTCTGGGATACAGTAGTCTCTTGAACTGTTGTAGACTCCTCTGTTGTCCTTTGGTCCTCAAAACTTGAATTAATTTCATTTTCAATGTCATTTATATCTTTACTTCGTTTCCTTCGTATTTTTAAACTTCTAGGTCCGTGTTCGGGCACTGTAACTGGCGTAACTTCCTCTAATTCCTTTGGTATGCTTCCGACTACAAATTTATTATCTTCGTACTTTGAATTGTCATTCAAATTATATGTTACTGGTTGATACGATTCGCTTTGATAATTTGGTGGTATTGCATATGAGTTTTCATACATTTGTGGTTTTCTAGTTGTCAATTGCACTGCTTCAATTTTCTCTTGAATAGCTGCCACTTGTACCTGTGATCTTCTGTCTACTTGACGATATCTTACGCCAGGATACGAGTTTCTAGATGTAGGTGACTTATAACTGTTACCGTAAAGAGCATTTGCAGGCATTCCTGCAATTACTTTGCCAATGGCTTCCTCTTCAGCAATTCCCCCCGAATAACGATCATTGTAATAATAGGCTCCTTCTTTGTCTCTTCGGTCAACTTCATAAGATCTTCTGGCGGCACCAAATGGATACAAGAAGTAGCTTGCTAATCCAGCAGTCACTAACAAGCCAACCATGCCAACACCAACAGTTGGTATAATTTCCCTGGATAAATAATTATACAGTTGCGTCCCAATAGGTTTTTCTTTTGTCGGTTTATGTTTAACTACTTTCGTATTCGTATTGTTCGCTACTTTTTCGTTGCTCGGTTTACGTCTTCTATTTTTGTTTTTCTTTTTCTTGTTAACTTTCTTGTGGCCTTCAGTTGTGTTAGAGATATCTGTCTCCCCATCTTTAGCTTCCATGGGAAGATCATTAGAATCGATTAGTTTTATATCAGAGACTGTGCTATTTTTATTTAATACAACAGGCTGCGTTTTATTAATCTGAATTTGTGTTTTTTCTGTACCGTTATAGACGGGATGTTTTTTAATTATTGTAGTGTTGTTCTTTTTGCTAATTGCAGTATTTAGAACGGAAGCTTTTACTTTCGTTAGTTTGTCAGTGGTAGTTGTGGACATTGGTGTTGTTGTAGATACAGTTTCTGAACTTAGTGTCGCATTTTTAGATGTAGTTGGTTTTCTTGTTGTGGTTCGTTTTTTGAATATTGGTTTTACAATTCTAGGAGGAACATCAGTAACAACAACTGTTAAATTTTTATTAGGTCTATCTTCAGCTGGTTTAATAATTGGTTTCTTAGGCGCCTTGGTAGTACTACTTTGTCCACTTAGTAATATCCATGTTGATAGGCCGCTGTTAGTTGTAGGTCTCTCTATTTTATAAAAATTCATTTTTTTCGTCGTTGCTTCCAACTCTACTTCATCTACATCAACTGGTATAGCAACTCCAGCGTGTGAGTTTTCGACTGATTCCTTTTTCTTTTGTTTTTGCTGTTGTTTGACTTTGGGTGGTGTTCTGGTATCAAAGGTCATAACTCCCGTGGAAGTAGCATTGAGTTCCATCAATTGATCGGTCAACTGTCTGATGGTGTCTCCAATCGGGGGTGATCTAAAACGGAAAATATTTTCCAATATGTGTTGTTAACATTTTTTATGGAACAGCTTTTTGTGCTATGTGTAATTCCGGTATTGGAAAAGACAAAAAATATATATAAAAAGTCTTGAAATCATTAAAATTTGAGTACACTACTTTCTAGTTGAATCCTTTCCAATTACCAGTGTGAACATTATAAAATTTAATAAATGAAAGAAAACACATTGTTGCAAGTATATTTTTATTACATTTTCGTGGTTAGTGAAATAAATACAAAGAAACATCACAAACATACAAAAGGATAAAATATATAAATAAATAAGAAGACAAAAAAATTGGTGAATTACCCTTTTTCCAAATCACAGAGAGTTTTTAAGACTTCCCAATAAATTCACTTGACTAGAATATCAAAATTCCTTCAAATTAATTAATAATACTTACTTATTCAAAATTAATTATTTAAAACCTACATTTAACTTGTCCATAGATGTATGTATATTGAATATAATTGTTAAGCAGTTCGATAGCAGGAAATAAATTTAGTATTTCCTGTTAACAAATCAAATAAGGCCTTATACCTTATATAAACAATGTTTAAAACTTCTATTAATACTATTATTTGGACTAATAAATTACTGCTAATAATATCATTTCTGACCACATTAGAAAAATAGTATTATGACACATTTGTAAAATTGAAATTTACTTTTTTATATTTTGACATATGTATCATTTTTGAATACATATTTATTTCAATTTTACTGATGTGTGACTTTGTTTTCTCACATGTGTTCTTTTTTATTAATATGTCTACGAGTCTCCACTTGAAATGATCCTTACAATTACACAAATGATATTTAGATTTAGAACTATTAAAAGAATATACTTAAGAAATAATTAGTTGAGAACTGTATTAAAATTATGAATAATTATAAATATTTGATTATCATAAAATAAGTTCTATGCATTAGCAAAATGTTCACATTTACATATATACAAATTCAAAACTGTCTTGTTATTTGTAGCGTCTTCGCCATTTCCACCCATCATCTGTTTGGTCATATTTATTTGCAAAATTTTTAATTACATGCGGTATATTTGCAATATTAGATTGATCTTCTAAACTCACACGTCTGTGATGCAAATAATCTGCTACATTTTGCCAAGTTTTCGTCTGATGGTTCCAAAACCAACCGTCTGGATGATGGACAGGTTTATGTACATGTTTGTAATAAGTAACATTGCTTTTATCGTTCTTCTTTGCCTTTATTCCCAACAATAGAAGAAGTAAGGGGATCCACCAAGGGAACAGTGCTAACATTGTCAGAAATCCCAACAAGAAGAAAATTGTTATGGGAACAATGTAAAGATACGGATTAGAAAGAAACTTTAATATTCCTCCGAGTCCCTCCCACAACCAACCAAGAGCTTTCATCAAGCCCTTCAAGTCAGGCAGAGAAAATCCACTAAGCGGATTATGTCCTCCGCCACTTCCACCACTTCCTCCACTACCTCCCGTACCACCAGAAGCAGGACTGGCTGCAGGCGCGATCGGTGCGCTGTTTGCAACGTCTAAAGGACTCTCTTCGATTGGCGCTTCCTCAATCGGAACATCCTCAATAGGAGCTTCCACCGCTTCTGAATCATAAGTGTCAACTGGTGGGCTTAAGGGTGTTCTGTCTGTGATACTGTTTTGATGAATATGCGAGTTTATGACTAAATTCAAGTCGGAACATTCTTGTCTAAAAGAGGGATTTAAAACGTTACTGGCTATGTGAACTGTTGGACAGCCGGAACCGTCACTCTGCTTTGTGGAATCCGGTATCATATCCAAAGTGAAGGTGTTAAGAGGATTCGGGTTCCTTAAGGGGGGTTCTTCACTTGGGGTATCCACAAAGATGGAGTCATCCAAAACACCAGCGTTTGATAAATCGATAGCACCATTGGACACATCCCCAATGGAAAATTGTGGTGAATGAGATGATATTTCTGGCATTGGATTTGGTACAGGGACATCAGCCCAATTTTGTTTGAAATCTTGCAAAGAAGCATGATCGCCCGGCTTCTTCACAATTCTCCTCACTGGTTTTCTTTTCGTCTTATTTCTGTTATTATTCCGCAGAGTTTTTGGTTTAGCCGTTGTTGCGAAATTTGATACACGTCTTCGAGGTATTTTGGTGGTGGGTTTTGTCAAATGAATTGTAATGGTAGAGGGGGTAGTTTTTTTATGTGGTCTGTGGGTAGGAGTAGATTTACCTAATTGAATTCTGAATGGTGGTTTTGTGCTATATGTCACTGGTCTTTTTGTTGTCGATACTCTTTTAATTTTTGGTTTTTGAGTTCGTAATGTAGCTGTTGTATTCGTTGTTTTATTTTTGTTAATTTTTTGGGAGTTAATAGGTGTTTGTTTAAGAGTGTTTTTGTTTTTCATAGTTGAATTATGTTGGACGGTTGGTTTTGGAGTAACTATCAAAGAATTATTTGTGTTTAGATGTGTATTTTTAACAAATTCAGAAGTGTTGTTTATTTTTTTCGTTTGATTAATTATATGGGATGAATTTTTTACTTTCATATTACTAGAATAACTAACATTTTTTAGTTCTACCGTTATATTATTCACAAAGTTAATATTAGTGTGAACTGTATTATTTGAGTTTACTTTATTGTGAGGTTTTCGGTCTAATTCAGTTATATTACTTGTCAAATTTAAGTCATTATTAACAGCAGCGGACTCCGCAACATTTATTGCGGCATTTTCATTTAAAGACTCCATCAATTTATTTATCCCATTTTTAGTTTTTAGATTTAAAACTGAACTATTCTTAGAACTTTCATTTTCTATGTTTGTAGTATTCATATCTTTGTTATTTATTGAATTTTCTTGAGGACTGTGGTTTTTGGTTTCATTTTTTCCACTTGAAGCAGATTTATTAGTTGATATTAATATAGTGTTATTATTAACATTTTGTACTGGAATGAAATTGTTATTAACTGACATTTCAGTTGTAGTCATATAATTAACCCTCAGTGGATTTGTAACATTGACTACTTTAATTTTATATTTTTGCGAATTTTTATTAAAGGATGATTCCGTTTTGTTTTGAGGAACTTTGTGAATTGTTACAATTTCTATACTTTTATTGGGAAACCTTAAATTATCTAAGTTATTTATCATAAAATCTTTAACTAAGGAATTATTTGTGGTAATATTACTTCCATCCAATTTATTAAAATTTGAAGTTTCAATTACCCTCGTACGTCTGACTAGGGGAACTTTTACATTTGGAAAAAAGGGTAACTCAAAATTGCGATAATTTTGACCGGCGCTGGTGTACCTGGCTGTTGTTACATCTGGAGGAAGCGATGAACATAGTGACAGTGAAATCACTATAAGACCTAATGGTCCAAAACACTTCATTTTCACCTAAAACAAAAAGAAACAAGGTTTAGACGAATGTTGTTAAGACTGTATTAGGTAAGGTATGCCACAAATTTAATCTTCATTTGTATTCATCTCAATGAACATCAAAATTAAATTAGCATTATTTAGTTAACAAACAACAAAGAACAGGAAGAAGATTTTTATTTAAAATTAATTGTTCTCGAGTTCTGAGTCATGGTCAAACTATTAATTGATCTTATTATTTGTGTTAATATTGACTTGACTTGATTTGATGAGACTTGATTTGAGATGAGAGGAAATACATAACGACATTTCAATATATTCCTGCAACGAGTTTTATAAGGATTATATGTGAATGACCGTTAAAGAATTATACCCTTAGGGGTTAAAAATACTGTAGACAGCAATATAAAAATTAAGTATGCCGTTTAAAAGATTATGTCAGTGTATTTCGACCCAGTTTTTGAATGGATGGTCAGGGAAAGTCAATGACCGTTGCATAGCGGTATAATTTTTTTTATCTCCTTCTCGATCTTTTAATTTGTGTGGTGTTAACCTTGTCCCTAGTCAATGCGACAATAACACTGACCATGCACATGGTGATGGTTTGGGAATGTTATTTTGAAATCGTTCAAAACAATTAATTGCATAATTTAAATAAACTTAATATGAAAGAATCTACTGATATTGATATTGGAATGTCTGGATATTTGGAAGTAACAAAAAATATTGATATTAGGAATATTAGGAAAATAAAGTTATCTAATTTTTTTTTTCTTATTTTTTTTCTACATTTCCTTACAACTTACAGCATTTTCATATAATTAACAAACTATTTTAATTGATATTATAATTTATATATAATTTTTAATGAAATTTAATGAAAAAAACATTATTGAATACTATGAATAATTTTTATATAAATTCTAAAACAAATTTCAATAGACGAATTAAAATAAAATTTAATTTGAAAAAGCTGTAATTTATTTAATAATTTAAAGATTTCTAACTTTATAAGGTTTTAATTATAATAATATTTTTTTGTTGGAGTGAATGAAATACCTAGTACTCTTTCACATATAAATGATGTAATTACTACAAATTATTTTTTAATTACATCAATTTTCTTTAACTTAACCTGTTGTAATTTATAATAAAAACAACTACGAAGATAATTTATATTCTATTAATAATAATTTTGTAAAGGATGTAGACTTAGAATAAATTATTATAAATGTGTTTAAAATATATTATATTATTATATAATAATTCCTGTGTACTATATTAATATGATTTAACTAATACTAAGTTTTATAATTTAAGTTTTTGGAGATTTTTTTACTTTATTAATTTAAAAAGCTTTAAAAAATTACCTTGCTAATTTTAATATTTTACTTTTTTCATTGCGTCTATTATAAATTAAATAGACAATTTAACAATAAATTATGCTTTATGGATTTCTGTTCTAAATAGGACGCAGCAATCAATAATTACAATAATTATACTATTTTATGCAATGTATCAAAATTAAACTGGTTAAATTGAATAAATGGAAATGAATAATTGAAATATGAAATTTTTACACGCAAATAGGAACTTCCTAATATTATAAATTGCCATCATATTATATTTTCTTCAATTGGAAACCTTTATGTCCTGTCATAAGCAATAAAAGCAGTTATAACTGTATGCAGTTATTAAACCACAAAGGAATACTAAAGCATGAACTGTTTAGCTGTATCGATAGAAAGGATGAATGTTTAATTGTTTAGAATATATAATATGAAAAAAGTAGTTTTTAATGAAATGATACATACAGTAAATTAAATCATCCAGTTTTTTTATATTTTATTAAAATATTAATATATTTTATAAATAATTTTGTCAAAATAGTCTTAAAAAAAAGATTCAGACTAAGTAATGTTAGACATAGAAATTAGATCATGTTCTAAAAAATGAAATGAAAATGTGAGTCATTATGTACAAATGGCACAGCAATAAAATAAAAACGTTGTTCTCCATTTGTTACGACAAATGAGCGAAAAGTGTGTCAAGACGCGCGATTCATAGTCTTCCAGAACCACCGATTTATGCAAAATAGTCTTCAAGAATCATAAATTAACGGGAATCACCACGAGGAATTTAATTGGTCGGAAATCAATTAAGAATTGGTTAAATCCTACGCAAGATGGTTAGTAGAAATAATTTACACAACGGAATTTATTTTTCAACTGAATTAATTGAGATCAAGATTAATTGGAAAATTTAGTAGAGTACATAAAACTGTGTTGGTTGATTTTTTCTCACGCAAGCTGAAGCGTTGACCGTTAAAAATTTTCAAAGCATTATATTTGTATTTTCATAATTATTAAAATGAAACACTGCTGAGAAAATAACTGTTACATATTCATCTATACTGAATGAGTTTTAAAAATATAAACTTAGACAAACACAGCAGGAATAATGTCTATATATAAAAATATTTTAATTACTTGTATCATGTATATTAATAAATAAATAAAGTAATTAATTTAATACATAATTTTGGAACAAATTTATGTATGTCTTACGACTCATATTTTTCTTAATAGATTATTAAATTTGTGTATTATCCAAATAAAAAGTTATCACAAAATAAAATTTGCCTTATAAATTCACAAATAAATCAATAAGAAAAAGATCAAAACCTGCATATTAACAGTAAATTTTCAACTAAGATTTAATGCTTAATAATGCATTTAATCTCATAATACATATCTAAAAAATTTTATTTTAGTACAAATAAACTTACTGTTTCTTTAAACTATCTATCCGCGCGATGCACTTGAACTTGCACTAGTACCACTGAAGTAAGACTGCTACGCGGTCAGTATCGAAGAATCCAAAGGTACGGTTTGTGGTACTCTCCGAATAGCGGTACCCATATTCGATGGCACCTGAAACACGACAGCTCATTTAAGACACTTGTACTTGTAGCTTCGGTACAAACAATACTCTCTCTTCATTGTGTTTTTTGCATGTTTTTCAAGTCAATGGATTAGATGGGAATTGAAAACCGTAAGTCAGAGGTCAAAAATACATGTACTAATGGTAGGAAATTGCAAATATATATTAAGTTTGCATTACGAAGATGTAGACAATTAAGATGTATCTAAACAACATTTGTGTACAATTAATACAAAACATTATTTTCGATTGCATTCAGTTAACTATTTAATTTATAGTTTCACATTAAATCTATCAGTAGATATTATTAATTTACATATAAATTATTTTTTTCATTTTTTAAGATTTAGATATTTAGATAACATAAATATTCAATACATCGATTCAAATTTATTATTTTAAATATATTTTACTATAGTAATGTAATACATTTTAAATAATTATATATATGCGATATTTAATATATAGTATTTCGATTGGAATTTCGGTAAAAATAAGTATCCGTTATCAAATTTTGTGCTTTTTTTAATTAATATTTATAATATATAATATAATTAAGTGAAAAATAGTTATAATTAAATTTAGAGGATTTTCCAGATATTAATGACCAAAAAGTCACTTTCTGCGATTGTTATGTACGGGAAAATCATGAATAAAACATAATTTTTGTATGTCCTTGGGTGTTAAATGTTATTAATATTAAAACAATAATTATAAATTGTAATTACTAAAAACTATAAAGTATCTACAATAGTGGCCATAATTATAGCAACTTATTAAAATATATATGAATATAATTTATGCAATGTTTTATACGTTGCATAGACACACAATAGCTGGATAATTCAAATGTCAAAAAATAATCCCATCTTATTATCAACTCAAATTACAGTCAACCTGGAGGAAATGGGAAGAAAGTAGTTCAAGGACTGTATGAAGGGTTTGTTTGGCCACAGATTTACAAAAAAACTAGCTTTCTACTAAGAACGCCATATATTGAAGAAACGTTAAAAAAAACTCAATCAAAGCTTAATTATCAACTTCGACACAATATTTATACAAATTTAAACATCTTAAACTGAATATAATAAAGACAAGAAGTTCCTTTCAAAATTTATGTTTAACTCAATTAAAAAATGTATATGAAACGTTTTATGAATAGCTTTTAGAATATAAAATAAAACAATATTAGTAAATTAATAAATATTATTTTAATAATTTATATTAAATAAAATTGTCATGGCTAAAAAAAAATTTAACATTTTAAAAATTTGATACTCTAAGTATTAAAGACAACAAAGTCACAAATTATGTCACTATTTGCATAAATCAGAATTCTATGTATATAGCACATAATTATTACATGCGATAATTTTTTACATTACCATAAAATTATGTGGAGTGATTAATAATTAATATTCTTAAATAAAATAATGAATATTATTTAAAACTTAAAGAAATTCCATTAACCTGCACTGAAAATTTATTTAATAAGCAAGAAAAATTTATTGTTAATACAAAAATATATATTTCATCACAATTTTATGATTTGATTCAACAACATACACCTTATTAGAGATGATCATAGGCAATAAATAATTAAAAGTTAAAATATCATATTAACATCATGTGTAGTCTGGGTTGCATATAAACAAATTCTCGATGTCCATTATAGAGGATTGGCAATCAAAAATATTTTTGTAATTGAGGTCACTATAATTTTCATTTATTCCAAGTTATGTACAGTTACTTGTAATGGGATACTGTAGATTACGAAAAAAAATTCTTCAGTAGTTTGTCAACAGTAACATTTATTTACTTTCCAAAAAAATTAAAGGCACTGAATAAATTTAAATAATGTATGAGTGTATAATATATTGAAATCAGATATTTAACTAAAAAAGAGTATATGAAACATTTTAGATTTTAATTCTTATTTATATTTAGTAAGAAGTATAAAGTAAAAAC
Source organism: Aethina tumida (assembly GCF_024364675.1). Taxonomy (NCBI): domain Eukaryota; kingdom Metazoa; phylum Arthropoda; class Insecta; order Coleoptera; family Nitidulidae; genus Aethina; species Aethina tumida. Next base: position 11,003,130 of record NC_065441.1, read on the forward strand.
ATTTAATTTAAAATGTTAACAAATATATTGGTAAATTATTAGTCAGGCAGTTTAACTCTTATTTATATTTATTAAGCATTGAAAAAAAAACATTTAGATAGGCATTTATAAAAATAATTAAAATGTATCAATTAAAAAAATCTAATTTTAATTTTAAATAAAACCAAAGTATTAGTACCTACTTATAACAGTTTTATAATTTAATTATAACACACCGTCTTTTTTATCGTCCAAAAAGTCCATTTATCCATCACAGCATGCCCATTAAATCTTCATTAATACTGGAATCATAAAATAAAATCATTAATTTAAAATAATATATATAATAATATTAAAACTATAAAATCACTAACAAGAAAAATAATCATAAACTATAACAGTTGATATACGTGTTCGGATTTATTTGTTATTTCATTTATAGAGAAAGTCGAAATACCCGAAGCTTCTACAGTGGTAAATACAATTAATTTATTCTCAACGAAGATTGTAAACGTGTATCTTGAATCACTGCTCCACATTAGAATTTAATATTTACGAATATTTTCATTTCACTTCATTTGTAGTAACATCATGTTATTTAAATACTATACAGCTAAATATATGGCCAAGATATATAAAATATTTTTTTAAACATTATGATATATGCAACTATCTGTGTATCTATTTGTATAAAAACATTTTATTTATATATTATATTAATTGTTTACAGTCAAATATTGTTTATTAATTAATTAATAATTAATAGGTTAATTTTTTGTAAACGTTAAATAACGAAATTTTTTGAGATACATAACATGAAAATTACGAAGTAAATATTGTTTATTAAACTCTAATGGTGAATCAAGTCTGTCTTGATATAATAGATTTTCAATAAACTTTGTAATACATGTGCTTAAAGTTTTGATAATCCAATTATTAAATTTAAAAATTTATTTTATACAATATATACTTATTGTAAATCTAATTTATAATTAATAATTATAGAAAATTAAAGGTACTCAGGTTTTATATCTCTGACCTGTTTACATGAAAACTGTATTTTTATGATATTATAAAATCCCACTAATGGAGTTAAAGTAATTTTAATTTACGATCAACTCTTTATTAAATATATGTAAATTAAAAATTCTTTTAAATATTTAATGGTAATTAAATCATAATGAAGTATAAATAATGAATAATAATATTTTAGTAATACTAATACGTTTTCAAATTGAAAATGGATAAATAAATATATTACAAATTATTGTTATTTTAAAAGAGAATTTTCTAGACATTTTCATATAACCTAGATTTTTTTGCATACAACTAGAAGAGGTCATAAAAATTTAAATAATAATTACATAGGATACAATGCATATTTAAGCCAGCCATTTAAAATAGTTTGTATACATAAATATTAACATAAAACAATTTGTAAACTCATTGTTAACATATATAACTAAACAGTTCCAGTTTCCAAATAATTTTTATATAATTTTATGAAATAAGGTTAACAAAAACTATTAAATCACGTTTTGGTGGGTGTAGTATGTACAATGTGTGTATATTATATGTATAAATGTATGTTATAAAAACTTGTGAATCTGGTTTTTCCTAAACATAAAAAATATAGTATATCTTTAACTTGACACTCTTCATAAAGTAGTATCTGTGTCAATAAATACAAAAAAATGATCACAAGACGGTGAAATTCGTACAATGTCCAGGTCAAGCTCTATCGAATTATAATTATTGCGCATAACTACTTAATGCATAAATTACTGAAAATAAACGGTTGGAGTGTTTTAAGAAATCCCAATAAGGTGGGAAATTCTGTATTTAGGTTTATCTCAAATTAATTAATAATGTCTTGTTCGTACAGAGAAATAACGTTAACATTTTAGTCGCCCAACTTCAAAAATATGATAAGAATTTTTAGAAAGTAAATAAACGGATAAATCATGGATATAACAGTTTCGAAAATCTAAATGAATCTGTTGCGAAATGAAATATCAGATGATAGATTATTGTTGGGAAACGGCCTTTACATTGACCTAGTAAAAGTGGCATGTTGATCATTCGCTTCTTCGGACTCCTCGGTCGCTCAAGAAATCTCGTTTTAAATCTTCTCGTTTAATTATTCAATATTATAATTTTATGCACATGGTGCACATTTTTTGAATTAATTTTAATAAAATAACACAATGTTCAAATCCCAACCCACTTTTAAAATTCATATGGAGAATAAACAAGATTTACGATGACACATGCAGCTGTTGATTATACCAGAGTGTCTAGAGAGATTTCTCAATAACGGAACAAATTAAAAAAGCATATTAATTAATTCAATTTTTTATTTTAATTGTCATTTTAATCTGGACGCGATAAACATTCAAAAATTGAGAGAAATTTATTTGGAGTCATTCAATCTTAAATCTTGTGGCTAATTTTAATTTTAGAAAACGATTTCAAAATGTTGACAAGTTTATTGAAATTAATAGGTATTGAGTCGATATGGGTCATTTAATGTCCAGTCTAGGACTAATGGTAAAAATGGAGAGTTCTCCAATTCTAATGGCATGTTTTGCTGTACACAATATAATTTAATTTTTATTAAACATTATGATTACCACATAATGTGTTTATAACTGCTACTTTTTACTCTTCACGAGGTTAGAGAGTTAAACAGATTTGTTCTGTTCTCATTCTGGCATCAGATCTGTTTGGTCATTTTTAATCGCGTCTGATAAATGTTTTCAACGACTTTCTTCGCCTAGATAGTATTGAATTTTAGTTATTAGCTAGAAACTTCGTTGTTAATTAATTCAATGTTTTGTGCATTTTAAAGAAAGAGCTAAGTGGTTATAAGAGGGTACTATAAATTTACTATGTTGAACAAAATAATATAAAGAAATTCAATTATTAACGGGTTGTTTTTAGTTGTACAATTGATTGGTTTTTTAAATTTTACATAGAAATTTTGGAAATTATAAATTGGGAATTATTATTCTGGAAATCATCCAGAAATTGACTTACATCATTATTTAATATATTACTAACAGTAAACCTTAATTCCTAATTTAAGTAAACCATAGCCAAAACCAGAGACACTCCCAATGAATAGTTCATTGTTATTCACTAACTGTTTTCTGTTACTACTGACATATTCTTTTTAAAATGAATTAAATGTAACCCATAAAAATATTTAATTCTTTATGCTAATGATGTATGAGCATCGTGTACATATTGGAAATTACATTTTTTAACATAATTCATCTTAATGTCCTACAAACACGGCGAATCTTAAATACCATTTAACATCAAATTTCTTTAGAAGAAAGTAGTAATTTACAATTACAAAATGAAAAGTGTAAAAACATATGTACAAATTAGAGAATTACGCAATAAAAATGATAAATTGAGGTTATTTGAATTATTTTCGCAACAATTGAATCTCATTTAAATGCACTTTAATGATGTCTTGATGACGCTAAAAGAAAATTAACTGTGTTTCAAACGGTGAAATATTTTAATTTGTTTTAAAATGACGTTACCTTCTCTTGGCAGTGCATATAAATAAATTAAATAAATATTGCGTGTTCATTAATGCAGTTTATGCATTGTATTTTATCATTATATTAAGAAGCTTTCCCACATTATTGTTCATATAATAATTATTTAATTTATCTGTAACATTCAATCTTATAATGTGCTAGCCTCTAGAAATTTTAAAATAATGAATTAAAAAGTTTTAAAACATAATTTTGTCTTGTATGGTATTGTGAAAATGGTTATTTTCTGAGTAATGTCCTTAATTTTGTTCCAGTTCCAATGATTCCAGTGATTTTTTATAATTCCTAACCTGCAGATACTCAAACATTTTGACCAGAATAACAAAATCAGTAAATCATTCTTTGAATAATAATTGAACAGACATCAAAACTATTTAGTTCAATTACTTCATTGTTGAAACAACTTGTTTGTTATTTGTAAGCAACCTGATTTAACTAAAATTGTAATTTGGGTGCGCCGCAACAGTAGTTTGCATTTTTTAATTGTTTTTAACAAATAGGGATTTTGTATAAAATTCAGAGCACACAATACACGTACGATACAAGAGATGTTCGACTTGTAACCTAATAAGAAACTGGTTTGTAAAAATTCTCATACTGGCAATTTAAAAGAATGGAAGAAAACAGACGTTCAATGTAAAATTTCACGGAACACTTCCAAATACCGCAATATTAATCACATGTTATTAAAACTATCTCATGTAGCAGGAAACAAGTTAAATTTAAGTTCGACACTTCAAAACGAAATAATTTTTCACGGTAATGATGAAATAAAAATCTTAAAAATAAATAATGTTGAAATTGCGGTTTTGCAATCTATAATAATAATAAATTAATTCAAGATAAAATCAGTAAAATATTCTAACCAACACCCAATTAAGACGCTAAAGACAAGTGCCTTAATTCGTTGTTGCGCTCTAATTCATCCGAGATGATTTTGTGGAAAAATAAGCATTGCTTTACAGTATCTTAAAGAATAAACGACCATGTAATATTGTCATTATACACATGCCGATTTTTTCATATTTGATATTTTACACTTTATAAATTATGTAATGTTTCCATGTTTGGCGGAAAATTGAATTAAATTGAGCTTGCATTATATAACAGTATTTTCTGTCAACGAGATGCACATTATGATTAAAGTTTATCTAATTTTAAGTGGTCTAACAATTTGCATTGAACAGATGAGGCTGTGATTTAAAAATACAGTATTCTAACAGTAAATATGATTGAAATGTTTTGCCGAAATTCACTTTCGTATTGCAATTGATTTAAAATCAAACTATCGTCTTTCAATAACTTTTTTTGGACACAATTATTTTTAAATATGCTAAAACAACATAATTTAGTGAGAATGTATATATTTTTTATTTATTATTAATTATTTTTTGAATGCATATACAAAGAAACTGTAATAATATTATAAATTCAAGAAGATGGGCATATCAATGTCTTGTCTAATATACTTTATTGTTTACTTCTTAATTTTTTAATGTTTGAAGTATTATGTAAAACTATTATTACAAAATATCATAGTATTTATCAATTTTGGTAATTATAATAAAATAATTTATCAACAATCTCGAATTAAATGAAATTTTAGGGCATTGACAACAAAAACAAATCTCGACAATGCTTAATTTTTAGAGGTTATTTTGATATTGGTCTAATATTATATTCATAATTATGATTATTATAAAAAGAAGAAACAAATTTGAAATAAACCTTATTCTTTTAACGGTTTGAAGAATAAATGGATCAGACATTCATCAGTCTCTGTTCGTATTAATTAGAACATTTACTTCTACAAGTTTTAGTGAAGTGAAATCCTAATTAACATTGTGGTAGGCTCCGATATGTTGTAACACGAGTATAATAACAATTCTTTTCAACATTCATACTTTAATAATAATTAATTGTAAGAATCTGATAATAAAAAAATATATTAAATGTTGGGTTTTCATTTTTCATTTGCTAATTCCTAATATAAAGGTAAAATTTCAAAACCCACACAAAACAAATGTGTGACTGTAAATTCCAATGATAATAGTTTTTATCACGGAACTACAGATGAGAAAGTAATCTTTAAAGCTTTAAAGCAATATGATTTTTTATGATAATTTAACTTTCTAAAGTAGGTAAGTGGTTTGCGGAATATAATAAAAAATTAAAAAACATCAAAGGTATATTCATAGTCATTTATTAGTTATTGTCCCAATTTATTTGCGTTACCAACAAACAAATTTTATGCAGTGATAAAATATATAAATCTTTACCAATAAAATTCTTTTTGTCACCTTTGATGCATAAAAATTTTGGGCTGACTGTTTATTTTTCACATTCATTATATGCAACGTATTTATTTATTTATTTATTGTGTAAATAAGGAGGATGGCTGATTGCAGATCTAAATTTTATTTTAGCTAAATAATATAAGTAGTCTTAATTAAAATTTCTTCAGTTTTAAATTCCTAACAAAATATTGATAAAAATATTACAAATTTCCTTTTTTCTATTGGGGCGTTGTGATCACCTTTATCATTAATTAACCGACTGTAAAATATTTTTTAATAATACAGTACAATAATAATTCTAAATAAAAATCAAATTTTGAGATAAGTAAATCAGAAGAAATATAAACTTTTATCATTTTAAAAATGTTAAAAAATATCAATATTGAGGACATATATATTTTTTCCATAAATTTACGTATATATATTTAGATTTGATAATTATTATTTTAAACATAATTATTCATATTAATACAATAATTAATAATATACATATTACATCAATAAAATGAGCATAATTATTTTAAATTATATTTGCACTACTACAATTAAATTAATAATTTCAAGTTTTTAGTGAACATTTAAACATATAGAAAATTTATATGTTTTATTTATATATTTAATTTCCCAAAATATTAAAAATTAAAAAAAAAAGCAATATTTACCATTTAAAAATATAAAATGACAAATTACTTACCAACGCATTAAAAAATTATTAATCCTCAAAAAGTGCCGCACATAACATTAATCTCCATAAAAACACTTCACCTCACTCAAAAAATATATGTGAGCATTCGCACGGAGAGCACATGTGTAAAGCACTTCTACCAATCTGCATCAACCGGAGCCTTCTTCGCACCCAAAGAACGCCCGTTGTCTCAAGCGTGTGTGTTAAATTGACTTGAATGGTCACACAACCGTGCGCCGCACATTTTAAAGTCGCAAACGTGCACAGAGCCAAGCTTGTAACGTTATATGTTGCTGGTCACCAGAACAAACGGCTGAAAGGATATGAGGAATCGAAGAGGAGAATGCGAAGCGAAGATAAGTATATTGGCGCGGCAGGAGAGAAATTGTCCGGCGAGGTCTCCACTTTCCACCAAGAGGGGATTCCGTCTCAACGGACGTGCATCCGTGAAAGGGATGTGCATCGATTTGCTCATTTATTGTAATTAATTAAGTTTTAAAAAATGTTAATTATAGTTTTGAAGTGAAGAAAATATAATTGCAAAAAATTAAACATAAATTTACACAAATATCTGCTCGTCATTTATATTTTGGATATGTAATATTTATTTAAATATTTTTCCTGTGTTTTAGTATAAAAACGTTTCCTCCAAATTAAGTATTTTCTATGACTACACGTCTCAATAAAATTATTAATTAAATTACATTAAATTAAATTAAATTTACTTTAAATTTGTACTTATAAAAATATGTTAATGAAATGGAAGTATGTCTACTACTTTCATCGAAATCTCGTATCATTTTTTAATAAGAAAACACATCCACTCTCAGGATATCCAATAAAAACTATTTTTAGATATACATTAAAAATCATATTCTTCTTAAGAATGAATATCAACTAGTTTATAGAAAAAGTTGTCATAAATAGCACAATTTTATATTATTATATATTTAGATAAATAATCAACTTTACTATAATGAAAAAATTAAAAATGTATCCAATTTGTATCTGGTTAATTTTAAGGTAGCTGAATGAAACTAAACCAAGACGTATTACATGTAAAAAGATTTTATCATTTCGTATTCACTTGTTTGCATTCTATTGAGGTTAACAAAAAAAATTATTTATAAACACCATGATGGTTTCTGTATAAAGAAGAAATTATCATATCATATTTCATTCACATAAGAAATACAGATAAAAATTATTATTCTTTATTTGAAATTAAAATAAATTTTGAATCAAGAACACACAAATTTCTATACCATGGAACAATAATATTGTAAATGAAAATTTGAGACATTGTTAATTACTACAGTTAACATTTCATTTAATAATTACATTTAATAACTACTTTTATCAGTTCCGTTCCATCATTTCAATTTCCTGAGGGCGGTCTAGTAACTTATAGATCATGGTTGGCACTACTGAAAATGTTGTCTAACTTGTATAACGAATTTTTGATTCAAACCACCATAATGTAAATAAATTTAAGAAACGTCGTTTCATTTTTTGTTATTCGTTTTCAGTATTAAAAATCAAGATACATTATTTCTGTGATAATATTTCAGCACATTTAAGTTATCAAAGTTTAATTTTAATTTAACAGAATGGCACACAACACTAACAAAACACAAAATGTAAAGGTTGCTGTACGAATAAGGTTAGTAAAATTTATATAAGTTTAATCATTTGCTTAATTAATTAATTGTAATTTCAGACCCCTCTCAGATGCAGAGGAATTGAGAAATGAAATCAATATAATTCAGACGGGTATTAAAGGTGAATTACTGATTAAGGACAAGAAGTTCAAAGTTGATAAAATATTTGGACCAGAATGCAGCCAATTTGATGTGTACCAATATGTTGTGTCACCAATGATCCCTGATGTTATTGCTGGCTTCAACTGTACAATTTTTGCATATGGTGCCACTGGCACTGGAAAAACTTATACCATGACTGGCGGTGATATAAATAGTAAACATGATTGGCAACAAGTACAGTTTGCTTATTATTTAAATGAAAATTTGTGTATTAATGTATGTGTTGAAGGATCCGACAGCTGGATTAATACCAAGAGCTGCCATTCAGTTGTTCAGTGAAGTTGAGTGTTTGGAAAATGTTGAATATACAATGCGGATTTCTTTCCTTGAGTTGTATAATGAAGAACTGAGAGATCTGTTGAGTGAGGATGACAAATTTCCACCTTTAAGGTAGTTAAAACATTTTTATAAAAACAATCAGCAACTTACTCAGCTTAAAAAATGCAATATACATATATGGTCAAAATATCTTGTTAATTTAAATTAATAAATAAGTTGTCTGTCTTTAAACAATAATTTATGTTATACAATAAATTGCAAAAGGGCCTTTCAAAATTATTCATACAATAGATTAGTTACTACATATTAATATAATTAAGTAATTTCTGTAAATATTTTTTTCCTTATACAGCTATTAAAAAAATTCGTCTGGTAATATAAAATGAAGTCAATACTCCTCGAATTAAACACTTAACAATTCTATATATTTATTTGGTAGCATTTTTTCTGATCCACACAACAAGGGTTCAGTATATATTCAAGGCATGAAAGAAGTAACCGTCTGCGATCGCAATGATGTATTCGACTTGTTACAAAAAGGCAATAATAGACGCAAATCCGCTCCTACTTTGGTAAATCATCAAAGTTCAAGATCGCATACCGTTCTTACACTGACAGTACACATAAAAGAGATGCTTGATAATGGAAAGCATAAGGTTCGCAATGGTAAACTGAATCTAGTAGATTTGGCCGGCAGCGAGAATATTTCGAAGAGTGGAGCGAAAGATATTCGAGCAGTGGAACTAGCCAACATTAACAAATCCCTGCTCACTCTAGGTAACTATGAATAATAGTAAAAACATATTCCATTAAAAAGATTCTTTTATCTTAGGGCGAGTCATTCAAGCTTTGACTGAAAAAAAAGTTCAATACGTACCTTATCGCAACTCAAAGTTGACACGCATTCTACAAGATAGTCTTGGGGGCAAAACCAAAACTTGTATAGTCGCAACGGTTTCACCAGCCATGTGTTCTTATGAAGAATCCGTCAGCACATTGGACTACGCTCAAAGAGCCCGAGATATTAGAAATAACCCTGAGATTAATGACATAGTGAGTTTAGATGAAATGGAACAGGAGCTAGTTGAGGAGGCGGAACGTCTAAAACGAAAGTTGGAAGAAGTCAGGTAATTTTTGTGTCTATAAAGTGGGACGTAAATAATGAACTTATTTCAGGACCCAAAAAGGTGGCACATCTTTCTATGTGAATCCAGAGAATCACAATCATATGTTGGAGGAAGTAGAAATGAAGCGTCTAGAAATAAGTGAGCTTGAAAATAGGATTACAGTGGAAACAGGTGTTATCAATGAGTTACAAGAAATTCAACAGATAAAATTAAAAGCAATTGAGGACCTACGGGAATCGTTTCAATTGTCTGGGCAAAAAATAGCTAAATATGAAAATCAAATTGTAAAATTAGATGAGCGTATAGAAAAAGAAAGAAATTTATCCAGTTTATTGGAAACTGAACAGAGTGAACTTAGTAAAGAGAGCAAGGAATTGCTGAAAATATCAGAACAGGAAGAGGAGGTTGAAGAAGTATTGCGACAGAAGGCTCAAAAAGCTTTTAACGTATCATCAAATAACGAATCCAGGGTCAAAGAAGTATTTAAATTGATTGAAAATTACATGGAACAAATTGAAGCAAATACCAAAGAATTAGAACAAAAGCGACTCGAAAGACAAAAGTGGATCCAGAATGAAATCATGAACATTCTTGAATTAAAAGTACATATATATATATTTTTATTTTCTACAATAACTGTATAATATTTTTCAGAGAGAACTGATAAAATCGTACTCTATGGCAGTTTGTCATACGTTTACAGAACCAAATGAAGAAATTTCCGCTCAACAAAAATTACTTTCACTTGTCGAAAATATTGTAAAAAATGCTGATTCACTACGAACGCAGTGTATGGATTGTTTTACAACATTGGAAACTAATATTGAAAGTAATCACCAACTCTATCTAGAACGATGTGAAGGAGCTAGTATAAAAATTCAGCTGAGGGTAAAATAAATAAAGTTTATTTCTTTATATATAAATTATAACTTGTTATTTCAGCTAGCTCAGTTTAAGGAAAATTATTTAAAGCAATTAAAAGAATATTATGAAGAATATCATATGTCAGATGAATATCATAATAATACAAAAAAACTAAATAATGCTATTAAAAGCTTCACAGAAGACACTTATAGTGAAGAATTTAAGGAATTTTTTCCAAGTACATATGAAAGTTGGCGAAAAATTGAGTTAAAATATGCTCAGGATCTTATTGAAATAAGGGATAGTAAACTAGATGATAATGAAATGTTATTAAATTCTATTTTTGAATGTGCTAATCTCACTCATAATGCAGTATTTCAATTGATACTTGACAATGTATGTAAAATTTGATCAACAAAAATTTAACATGTTTTAAACGTTGTTTTTTAGATACAAACTTGTTATAGTCTTTTAAAGGCTGACACTGAGGACCTAAAAGTGGCCTATAGTAATTCATGGTCTGAAATCGTAAAAGAAATTCAGAAGATGGCAGACGAATTGCGAAATAACGCAGAAAAATTCGACAAAACTCGAATAGTATGTGTAATTGTCACTTAGGAACAGTGCAGCAAATGTTTAACAATCTTATTTTTATTAGATGGACATGCCAGAATTTACAGAAATCTTAGAAACAATAGATTCATTAAAGAACGACTTGGTGAAAACTGATATCAAGTTTGAAGTGAATCAGAGTCTCATGAACAAGGACGGCGAATTATTAATTCGTTTTCGAAAATGGCTGGAGAATCTGTTGGAGGAAGCTAGAAAATCAACGTTAAGTCCGTTACAAAAAGAAGAAATTGAAGTACATCATGAGGGAGACACTCCTGCACGTAGCGATCGAGTCAGAAAACCTTTGCGGCTAAGCGGTGTGCGGAGGGAAGCGCTTATTGCCGAAAGTCAGTTTGAAACGGATAGCAACGAATCATTGAATGTATGTCAAATGTATATATAATTTTATTCATGTTACTTTAATGTTACTTTTTGTTACAGGAATCGATCGCTTCACTGGACGACTCATTTTAGGATTATTTATTTATAAATAAAAGTTATTTTTATATTGTATTTATGTGTGATTATTTATTAAAACTTAATTTGATTAAATATTAAAATAAAAAGAAAAAAGTTTTTGTACTTATATATTTACAAGAAAGTATTACAAATAAAATAAATACATTAAATTTTGAAAGCTTATTCTGATGTCTAAGAAATTCTTATAATAAAGTAACAATACATGTATAAAATGATAACCCTCATAAAAATACTTCACTAAAAAACTGATTGATTGCAATAAAATATAATTATATTTATATCCTTACATATCTAATAACTATTGGTATATATATATATATTCACAAAACTGAGTTTTAACCACATCTCACAATTAGGCAATAATTGAGGAAGGCACATTTTTCATAAAATTTACTAAATGACCTAGTTTTAACAAATTTATGAATCACAAATGTGCCAAGCAATTAGTAATATATTTTAAACAATTTTGTCAATGCTAATAACCATAGCGATCCTGAAAAAAAGGAATGTATTAACAATTTTTTAATGAATTTTGTAAATTCATTACCTGTAGTGAAGACATGAAACCATTAGCTAAGGAACCAATTTTTCCTGCTACTTTCGTTACACCTTGTCGCACACTTTCTTTTACATCATCCAAATCATATTGTTGTAAGTTGCTTCCATAATTATTACGAGGCATTTCTAAAAGAAATATATATATATATATATACTGCTGATACAAAGATAATATAAATACAACGCACCACTTCCATTTCCGAAAAAGTCTGCAGATGAAATACTGGAAGATCCTTGGAATCTATTAAGGTTTGCTTTTGTTTCATAATCAGTTTCCTGATTATTAAAGAATTGATCAGACGAGATGGCTTTCGCGTTACCAAATTTCTTTTGTGCCTCATCTCCACCTCCGGGAGATTTGTCAACCACTCTTGGTTTATCTGTAACAACAATTATGTTACTACCATAATCCACATTGAAGGTTTGCACCTACCATAAGAACTAAAACTAGGTTTGGGTTTCTCTGGTGTATCATCCACGATGACCCAGCTATCTGTGCCTCTGGCTGAGTTATTACTTGCTTCAGCCAGTAGATCAGCTTTTGCACTAGCATAACCGCTGCTTGTGGACGATGGACTGTTTCTGTACATGCGATCGTAGGACATCGAAAACGACGAATAATCGTCAAAGAAACTGTCATTATCTGATATCCGTAATTTCCCCAGGGAACTAAGAGTTGATGGTTGTGACTGTTGATTTTCTTGTTCTATCACCTGCATATCGCTGACTGCCGAATGTGATACACCCCTATTTTTTTGGCAAAAATATTAAGAGAAATATAACTACAATTATCATCAAAAGAGTGACAATAATTACAATTTTTCCCAATAAACACATAGAACCAAAAAAACCGTTAATGTCAATTGACATTTCAGATATTTCATAAACAATTTCATTACTCACGTTCTAGATCCGATTCCCATTCCGAGTCGCTCGACCTGTTCCGCCTTGCGTGGATCCTGCTTACGGACTTGTTCCTCCTTCTTTTGTACTTCCTTGCCTAAATCTTTATATGCTAGTCTGACAGCGGCGTCCCTCTCCTCTTGCTCCTTGGCTGAAAGGGCAGCTGCTTTGGCCGTTTCTTCAATGGCTCGGAGACGTGATTGTTCAGCCAGTTCGGCCTCACGTTCCAAATCAGCGAAATTCGTCTTCACTTTTGTAGCACCCAGACCAGTTTTCTTGGCGCCCAACTGAAATGTATAGCTTTAACATTAGAAAAAGTAAAATATAATTATCCTACAATACTAATTGTAATTTTCTATTATTATTGTTATAACACACTTCAATGAAAATATTATAAATAAATTTTAATAAAATATATCAATTATTTCAGACATCATTTTTCAATGAAAAATAAAATTTTTATTTCAGTAACAAATGACCAATTTGAATTATTTTTTTTTATTTCAATGAGATGTTATGATAAAATTTTAATTGTAATTATAAATTAGTACATTGTATTAATAAGTTTAGTTATGTACATTTTTCCAATTCTTTAAAATGCTCTTTAATAAGTATTTTATTATTGTTATGCAATATAGACTTACACCAGACTTTTTAGCAGGAGCTTTCCTTGCTGTGATTGTTGATTTTCTAGGTTCTGCAGACTGTGAAAAGTCAACCTTTGGTCCCTCACCAGGGTTTGATGAAGTAACAGTATTCTAAACATAAAAAAAAATATTATTATATCACAAAAACAGGTACTTAAAATCAAATATGATCAAGTCAGGGTTATAAATATGTATGATTTGTACCCATTAAAATTGTAATTATATTGATCATTAAAACTAAAATATGTATAGAATATGATTTTACTTGATACAAACATAGCAACACAGGTGCACCCACATAATTAACATTAGATTATTTTTATCTGAGAAAGCCCTATTTCATATATTTTTTGGGTTTATTATAAATTAGGATATTTTATATTTTAGCACGTTTTTACCTCCCTTTATAAATTACCTTGCTTAAGTGCTGCTCTGGCAAATCAGGAACTTCAGTTGAAGTAAAATTTTCATGTTCAGAGAAGAAATCTACCTCCTTTTCTGTATTGTCATTCTTGTCTTCAATTGGATGAATATGAAGCTAGTAAGTAAAAAAAACACAACTCTTAATGACTAATATTAGTTATGGAAAACAACACAAAATATTAGAGGATGTTAATAATAGCCATGAAAAGAAAAAGCGTTTTAAAACGCTAACCTGTTGGTTCTCCTTGAGGAAGAAACCAGAATATGTATGTTCCAACTAGAATAAATATTACTTTGACATTAATTATTTAAAACAATGTTAAAGATAAAAATAATGAACCTTACCTCCTTGTTATTTTTCAAAGAACTGACAGCAGCTTGGTGCAGTTTTTCTCGGTACAACTGTGCAGCCCGAGAATTATATTTCTTCTGTGCATCTGTAGTAACACAATTGTGTTGTTGGAAGAATTGCAACTAAAAGAAATACTCATTAAAATTATACACTTCCTTAAAATGTAAAATAAATTTACAGCATTGCTATTTCCTCCTAATTGCATCTGTCTCAACTGAACCCATGTCCAATTAGTATCCAACTGTGTGGACCTTACAAATGTTAAATGTACCCCCAAACTTCGATGGACTGCTGAACAGTCTAGGCATATAAAAATTCCATAGGTTACACTGGACCAGGATGGATTTTTTGCATTGCAATCGAAACATGTCTGCAAAAGTAATTCACAATGAACACGTCACGAAAATAACAAACAAGGTTCTTATAACCTATTTTCGCTAATTAAACATATGTGAATTTATTATTAACGTAAAAATCATTACCTTGTTGGCGGGTATTGTTCTTAACCTATTAAACACCGCTTCTATGTCCGATTTAGATGGATGGGAGTCCATTATTTATAAAAATCTTGTCAGCTCAAAGAAAAATTTGACACATACACTGACATCCAAATCACCAATTCGTTCAAGGATGATAAAACAGGTTACCAATAATTTGACTTTCATTTAAGTAAACTGTTTCCCACTAGATGACTCTTAAATATATAAATTTAAAAAATTAAGTAAATGAATATTATATAATTAAGCTTTTCAATAAACGTTTATATTCAGCGGTATACACTAAAAAAAGAGTAAGAAAAGGCAATATTAACAGTTTTTCCAGTAATGAGTAAAAGTAGTTGCATAACTCCAATAAAATGGGAGAATAAATTCAATTTACACCATCTTCGCAATAAATGCTCAATTGAAAATAGACATATTCTTATTATAAATAAGACATCTTAGAAATTATAAGTAGGGCATCGACATATACTAAATATCAAATAAGTAATGGAAAAATGGAGGTCAATCGTCAGTCACGTGACACGAGCGGCTGAATGTTGTAGTAGCGGAGATAGATTCGTAAACAAAACGAAGTTCCGCTATTTTTTGAAGTTTTCACTGTTGAAATCGATCAAATATCTCCCGGAGTAACTTAGTTTAATATACAAACACATCGTTGCGTTGTGCGTGTACTCGAAAAATGGATTCAAGAAGCCAAAAGCTCGAACAGCAGGTAAGATGGAATTGTTATTTTTAAAAACCCAATAATACAATCAATCACAATGTTTATTCGATATTTCAGCGTCAAATAATGGAGAACAAAATGAAACAAAAACGAATGACGTCTGGTATGATACAAGCCTCAGATATTAGAAACAATTCAGCCAAAATTAGATGTAATAGTGGAAATAAAAGAGAATTACACGGTAAGGACGATATTAATTGATTAAATCAATCGTCCTATTCTCATTTCTGTTTGTAGGGTATGATGGGCCTTTACAATATTCAATGAGCCTTGACAATAATCCTGATCAGGTTATATCTGTAATGTCAAGTGCTGAAAGTGTTGGTAAGTACTTTCTTTTTTAATAAAAACGCCCCAAAATATCAATATTAGTTAAACAATAAAATGACCATTGCAATCTCCGATTTTATTGATTGAAATAAATAAATATTTTCATACTTTTAACCCAAAAGAACTGGTGTTTATAAATTATTTTTTTCATATAAATCAAATATAATTTATGTATTTATTAAATTTATTTAAATTAATTAAGTTTAAATTAATTTATTAAATTACGTTAAGTTTATAGCAATAAATATTTTGTTAGTAGTTTTTTTATATAAAAATGGAATCTTATTAGGAAAAATATGAATATTTCCGAACTTATTTATAATTAAATTTATTTTATTTGGTAATGTTGTGTTTGCGGTTGATAAGTATGAACCTATGCAGAACGTACGTCGCTATCTGCCCGCTTTACTTCTAAATTGCGGGCGGTGTTGCCAATTTGTGTTATAAGTCGTATTTGGAGAAATTGTAATTTATTTTTATTTGACATTATATCATGCTTTGTTGTGGCAAATAATTCGAAAGAAATGAAACGAAACAATAAATACGGAATTAAAATTTATTGTAAGAGAGGATATTGTTGTCTAATGCACTTAAGTATGGCATTGAAATGGCCCCCGTTTCGGAATTTATTTCTCCAAATAAATTCATGCATATATGAGAGAAATAAATCTTCTGTAGTTCCAAATTGGTGACGAAGTTTCCTTTTGCATCCCATCCACATGTTCTCAACATTTTGAGTATGAACCATATTATTTTCAAGATGAACGAAATTTTGCTGGTGGATATTTTCAAAAAAAAAAAAGAAATGGAAACCTAATGTAACCTAACCTGACCTATTTTTCAGTTCATTAAAAATAGAATATAAAAAAATTGTCAATAATGTAATTTGTCAATTTCTGTTGAATTTTTGAAAATTTTGTAATTTTTATTAAATTTAATATTGACAATTTTTTTTGATGAACTTTCTGAAAAAAATATAGGTCAGGTTAGGTTATATTAGGTTTTTATTTATTTATTTTTTTTTTTTGAATATATTTTATTTTTGTTGAACTTATTGAGAAAAATAGGAACACAATATAAAAAAATTGTTCATAAAAATTTCAATGAAAAATCTCATTAGTCAATATTTTTCAACTTAAAATTGAATTTTCTATAAGAAAATCTTAATTTTTTACTTGTTGAAAACATACTCTTCGGCGCGAGTACAATATTTTGAAAAAAATAATAGGAAGAATGTCTTTCTTTCTATTTTTTAAAGCCAAAATTAGGAGCTGCGAGTCTAAACAATTAACAAAAGTTTTATACGAACCATAAAAGTAAAGCTAAACATTACATATAATCTCCAATTTGAAAGAAAAGTATACTAATTATTAATTATTATTATTATTTATTATTATTAAAGAAAAACTAGTTAGGAATTTTATATAAAATTTGGTACCTCATTTGAGACTCCAATTACCTCAAAAAATAACTTGTTTAAAATTTAAGAACGAAATAACAATGCTGAAAATAAACAAATAATAATAAGTACATTTTAATAGAATAAACATATCAAAAATACCATTAACAAATAAAACTATGTAAAAATACAAATACACAAAACGAGGCACAAGACACAAAAGCGCAAAGACTAATAAGAAAATAATGAAATGAAATGTGAATGGCAACACAGCGTATGAAGCTCACGCCGGTTGTCGGTGACGTACGTTGGGGATATACCCATACTTATCAACCGCAAACACAACATTACCTTTTATTTTTATTTATTTTAGTCACTATATGGTTATACAATAAATTATATGTATGCACAAATATTGATTATAATGAATAAATAAGATATGTCTAGAACAATTGACTTTATATAATGATTTCATAGTAAGAAAATTAAAAATCTGTTTTTATCATTCATTACATTAAAAATTCATGATTTCCTTAAAGTTTAGAACAGTGTAATTTCTGTTTTACATACATCTGCAGAACACTGATGTAAAGAGTAATTTTATATTCCAAGAAGCAAACAGTTCCAATGATATAAACTACCACCTTATTTGATGTGAGTTGATCAATAAGTCAGGAATAATATTAGAATAAAAGATAAAAAAACTTAAATGATGTTATCGTTGTATTTTCCGTATGCATTTAGGTTTAACCGAGTCGCAATCGATTTTAGTTAAAAACTTTCTTTTAAATCTAATTATGTATCACAAATATATATTTAACATGTTGTTTATTACACTCTATTTACTAACAGTATTAACGTAATTTACAAAATTATTAATAATTAATAATAATATAATAATAATTGAAATTATTTCATTATTTATGTGAATAATTTTTTAGTTCATACATTATTTTACGTATATTACTCTTATATACTTTTTAAATTATAATTTGTTTTATTAAATTTTAGCATTTACAATATTAACTGTTTCAAAAATACTAATTATACTACTATTAACACTCTAAAATTCACATCATTTACATTTTCTATACATATTTAAATAGGATATTAATTAATTTTTGTTATTTTTTCTTATGTAAAAGATTTTGTACCATATACATAAAATGTATATTTAATTTTCTAAATTGTTTATTTTGCACTTGTTTTTTAACCATGATATCATAAACTACATAATTTACCTCAAATGTTATTTTTAAATCTTAAATTTCCATATTTAAAAGTTTACTTTAATAATTGACGGTACTAATAAATATGTATAAATTATAATTTTGAATTATGAAAATTTTATTATTCATCAGTTTAGTGATATTTTAGTTAAAATATTAATTATATTTTTTCCACGACTAAAATATTCAAAAATATATAATATATACACTTAACTGACATTGTTTTTTATTTTATAACTTTCAGTTTTGCATTATTTACAAATATTATGCGTTTTATTTTTCTTAAAGACAAAATTTCATTTCACTGTGTATAATTATAACTAACGTCCATCGTAAATTTGATTATAATTTTGTTATATTATATTTCCCTCCTCAGATGATATTGTGGAAGATTTAACCACAGGAAATCCCGATTTAATGGATGTAGAAGACGATGAATCCTCTCCAGTGACAGCTACCACACCAAGTAATGGCAATGTTCCTATTAACCCCATTGCAGATAAACCCAATTTTATTAATCAAAATAATGGGGTACGTCTTACAGTTGTTGGTTTATTATACATTATTAAACTAAAATTTATAGAATACCGAAATCGAAGGCAATATTGAGGGTAACGTGGAAAAATTCGTCCTACAGCCGGCCCACTTAAAAGTTTTATATAAATGTAGGATAACCAGGGACAGAAAGGGTATGGACCGAGGATTGTACCCCACATATTTTTTGCACTTGGAACGGGACTATGGAAAGAAAGTGTTCCTTCTAGCTGGTAGGAAACGAAAAAAGAGTGCGACCAGTAACTACCTCATCAGTACTGACCCCACTGATCTTTCCAGAGGTGGCGACGCATTTGTTGGTGATTTACTAAATATTTAATTTTTTATGTAAATATATAATCTTTGCGTCTTCAGGTAAATTACGTTCGAATTTATTGGGTACACAATTTACAATATTCGATAATGGAGTGTCGCCTAGGAAGGCAAATTTTAAAGAAGGAGCGACTCCGAGGCAGGAATTGGCAGCGGTGATGTACGACACTAATGTTTTGGGCTTTAAAGGACCGCGAAAGATGACCGTTTTACTTCCGGGTATGGTTGACGAGGAACGGGTTGCCATACATCCTCAGGTAACTAATTATAAATACAAATACTAATTTGTACCAACAAGTATTTCATTTTCAATATGCATCCAAAAAAAAAAAAAAAAACAAATAACTGTAGCTAATTGTGATATTGTTACAGGACGACAGTGAGGGTTTAATAGAATCCTGGAAAGCGAAAAATACTTCAAATATGATTGAGCTTCATAATAAGACTCCTGTATGGAACGACGAAACTCAATCGTATGTGTTGAATTTCCACGGACGAGTGACGCAGGCGTCAGTCAAGAATTTTCAAATTGTGCACGACAGCGACACTGAGTACATCGTTATGCAGTTTGGTCGTGTTGCGGAGGACATCTTTACCATGGACTATAGGTGAAAACATATTTTCTCTCATTTATATTATGCTTTGAAAGACTGATTACTAACAAAATTATATGTTTTCAGGTATCCATTATGTGCATTCCAAGCATTTGCAATAGCCCTGAGCAGTTTTGATAGTAAATTGGCCTGTGAATAAGGCTATAACAAATATATTTCAATGTGCCTCAAAAACGTAATGATAATTGAGCTTATGTCCACTTAAGTATGATTTTATGCCTATCATTTTCGTATTTCACTATGTTACGTGTGAAATCAAAATTTTTTGTAGATTTACAGTTTGTTAATTTAATGCTTTTTTATTACTGTTCAACTGTGATACAATTTGTCAATATACTTATTTGGAATTATTACCAGAAACCAGTGGATTTGTTAATAAATATTAATGTGTATTAAATATTTAAGATTGGAGGAAAACTGAATAAGATATCTTTGTTATTATTTTTTAATAATATATTTACATATTGATATGATAAAGGATAAATCTAAGTATTAAAGATTCTATTCAAACAAATTCCCTCCGTTTTTCCTCAATAGAAGTATTCAGTGCATTTCGTTTATCTCCAATCAATCGTTGTTGTTAAATACCAGCTTTAGATGTTGTAGACTGCAACAGACATTCTGTTATAGGTAGCCTAAAATAATGTCAGGGTGTCGCAAAACAGTTCAATTAAAAATGTTTCTAGTCGTTTTTTAGTATTTTTATATTTTTAATTTTTTTGCTTAGACCATAGTTTAAGGTATATCACTATTAATTGATAAGTACTGATTTTATTCAAGGAATTGAGGTATTTTGATAATGTTTGAACACCCAGAAAAAATCATAAAAAATACTACTGTGTCATGTATTGCCTTATATTTTGCCTTAATCATTTAGTTAGTGTTTGATATATTTGCACTATATATCAATTAAACAGAAGCAATACTTTTTTATAAAATACTATTTTAGAATGTTAACATACAATTTGACTCTTATTTATTTCTATAATTTTATGTATTTATTGTGTCTGTTTAATTGTTAGTAAATTTATAAAATTTGCATACTTAACGAATGTTGTGTCTTAATATAAGATTGATGTTCACATTTTATCTAGAATAATTTAGTGTATTATACTAAGTATTTTCTAAGTTAGTGTATATGTATATTTTTGTAAGTTTTCTATTTTTTCGGTGAATATTTAGTATAATATAAATATTTTATTAAATTTTGGTGTGTTCAAGAAACATATTTAGGAATATTAAAACATCGAAAACGTTCGAACCCAATCAGTATTCGTATGTACATTTTTGTAATTATAGGTGTACCATTACAATTTAAGAATAAGAGCTCAGGTTTTTTTGATAAAACTCACAATTTTGATTGCTAATATACACTTATCAAATATCTGTGAATCAAAGATCACACATTTACACATTTTATTGTTGTGAATTTATGATTTTCAAAATCAAAAATTATGCACATTTAGTGAAACTTATAAAATAAATTAAATTAAAATGTATCCTCACTTTAAATTACCACAAAATACTAGTTTATTACATTTACACATATATAAAATTAATAGTTTGAGATTTATTTTCTTATATTTACAGTATAATTTTTAATTTTTGTTATGAGAATTAATAATGAGGTTATAAAAATTTTTAATTTTATTATTTATTACAATTTTATTTTTTGAACTTGGTTTTATGTATGTAATTATTAATATTCATAAATGATCCACTAAAATATTAAATCAAATTTCAGAATTTTTGCTTCAGTGGTGGTAGTTAATTTTAATTCTAATTCCATCCAAATCATTCCAGAGTGTTCTATTTATAAACAATGTAATTTTACAAAACTACACTTTTTTATAATAAATTCTCTATTGTACATGAATTTGGAAAATTTACTAAAAAATATTTTTTTTATATTAAATTTAAAATTTATGATCTCAAAATATACGCTTAAATTTTAATTGTTCAAGTTGCCTATTCATTTCAGAAAGGTTTCTTTCTGCAGGCGTAACAAAAAGTTGTAGTTATTGCTCAATTTTAAAAACACAATAGTGGCGTCATTCTTAAGGCTCATTCAAATTTTTGTACACAAAATGTAAAAATAAAAATGTCACCAATGAATTTTTATTTCATTTAAACCCCTAATTAAAACAATATTTTACATTTTTAATAATAAAACTCTAATTTTTTGCATATATCTTTTCAAATATTAATAATTTATTTTACGTCACAATTATTTATTATGTTTAACAAATAAAACAAATATGTAAAGAAATGTATTATATTTTAACCTCATTCTATTATACAATGTGGGATGGAAATAAATAAGGTTTCACTCCATTGAATCAAACATAAAAGATAAACATGGGAACAATAAAAAGGACAAGAATAACATAAAAAAACATGTTTACAAGTATCTTTGATTTTTACAAGGACATGGAGTCGATCATATTGTTGGTGTATACGTTAACGGAATTCAAAATAAACAAATTATTTGAAGATTTTTCCTTGGTTGAACTTTCTTCCATCTTTGTCTGTGCCAGTCCATGAGAAGTATTGGGCAACTAATTTTTTAGTTTCTTCAGACTTTGGATCAAGTTTTTTCCAGTCATAAACTTCATAGTCTACTTGCCAGTCAGGGCTCAACTGTATAAAAATAAAGTGTGTTACTACAATGTTAATGTAAAACAAAAATAAACACTTACAGTGAAGGCGAGATCTTGGCCCCTCCAGAACCAGATACCAGAGATGGTGCTGTTATTATCTTCACCAAACAGACAGACGGAAGCGAAAGCTTGTTTGCGCATTTTATCCAAACGTTGGAACATACCAGTGATCAGGTTACAGCTCATGAACACCTTAGAAAGTTCTTCTGGGTATTTGTATTCTCCATACCAAATGGAGTAGTGTTCAGGATCAAACTTTTCCCAGAAGTAGGGGATGGATTTGGCTTCATCCTCGTTGGAGTAGAAACGTTTGAAGTCGTCGACGTTGAAGGTACCCTTTGGCATAGCGTCGAATGGATCCTTGCTCTTGGGTTCGGCGGCTAGAGCAGCATCAGCGGCATCGAGTTCTTCAGCTGGTTCTTTTTCCTTCTTAGGTTGTTCTTTTTTAGGTTGTTGTTGTTGCTTTTGCTGTTTCTTCTCCTCCTTCTTCTTATTTTTGTCTGTAAATGTTTAATTGTTATAAATTCAAATTGTGACATTTTTTATTGTATCCAGGTAAACAAAATTCAGTAGTTACAGTTCAACTACATGAATCAATCTACCATACTACAAAATTAAAAATAAAATTGAAACAAGTTTACTTTAAAAGATTATAGCACAAAATATATTTACTATTTCATTCTTTTTTATAATATATATATATATATATATATATATATATATATATATAAATATAGAATAGAATAATAATCCAAATACACAAGTCACTACTAAAAAATATTTACTCTAATCCATTTAACATTTAACAATTTAACTGTAAAATATAACTAAGATAGAAACGTCGACATCTACTCGCAATAATTTTACTTACTCCGACGTTTACTGTTATTTTTCTCGCCTGAATTAGCAATCGCAGGCGCATTGCTAATAACGAGAGCAGCTTGCAAACGAACAAAATATGTTTAGCTTAATGAAATAATAAAAATGCAATTAAATAACTGTACTTACTGTCTTGTGCGGCACCGGCGACGGCTGGTTTACTGCAAAGTTCGACTTGTCCTACCACAGCTTTGAATTGAGGTTGGTTAATCAGGGTGTTGAACCACCTATAATAGAGATTATTTAATTAAATATATTTTAAAATATTTATTGTAAATTAAATAGTTGAAAGTGACCAGGAGCTTAAATATTGATAATACCTGTTAACATTGGCAAATTGCTTCCTGTAGTCAGGGTCGAGGACGTATTTGTAGGCTTGGAGGAGGTTGCAAGCTACAGCAATGTCAGCAAGAGTAATGCGCTCACCAACCAAGTAAGTGCGAGTAAGAAGGTGGCTGTTCAAAACACTCAGGGCAGCTTTTAAATCATCTTTTGCCCTTTGGAAGGCCTGCAAATAAAAATAACTACATTACCATCAATAATTTTAAATTTTACTACATAAAATAGTATCACCTTATCATTTATCTTGCTAATCAATATTATTTAAATGTGAGAAAATGATCAAATAATCTGTGTAAAAATTTAAAATTCATCATACTAACTGAAATTATGCAGTGTTCAACAAATTTGTTAAAATTTTTAAGGAATAATCCAATTGGAATACAAGTTTAACTTTGGTAAAACCTCATACCTCATTGGAGCTGGGTGAATTTTGGAGGATTCCCAAAATGGGGAATACCCAAGCACAGGCTGGTGGTAAAATCTGTCCCTCAGCAAAACCAATCCATTGGAGGATCTGGGCCTTGTCAAATTCAGATTTGCCTCTGAGTTGTTCATTGGCAACATAGTAAGCAATTGCGTTACCATCTTCCAAGTATTTGCCATCAGATGTTTCGAAGGCAGGTACCTAAAAATGTCACAATTTTAAATATGTAACCTGCAAATGACAGCTTGATATTTACAAAACAAATATTTTGCAAAATACTTGAACTTACTTTTCCTGAAGGGAACTTCTTTAAAAAGTCCTTGGTCTTGTTAGTTTCGCCAAATACGAAATTCGGTGCCACTTTGACATTTGCTTTCGCATATTGGGCAGCAATCAGTGCTTTTGCCGCACGGAAATTATCGGGATAAGTGTATAAAGTCTGTAACAAATACCAAATAAAATTAGAATTATGAACTCAAGGAACTTCCGTTTTATGTAATTTATGATTCGATGGCTGTTATAAGTTCAGATAATCGAAAATTTAAAGTTTACTTACACCAGCAGCCATTCTTTCCACACTGCTTAAAAGGAAAAGAACTAGATTTGATGAATCATATGGGATATATAGATTTTTGTGTTGGCACTACTGAATAATAGTTCAAAATTTAACAATTTTTTTCTGTTTTACATAAAAAATTATCAATTAAAGTCATACAAATTGCTGATTCGAAAAGATAAATAAACGAAAAAGAGTCATTTTTGACATTAATGCTAAACAAATTGGATTTAATATACAAACAATGTTACCATACAAATAAAACGTCATATCCCGGCGAAAAGTGCAACTTGGACCAACCTGACAAAATCAAAATAGTTTTGTCACATGAGTGACATGACAGTTTAGATATTTCTTAAAATAAAATTTAAGATGAGTGAAACTGCTACAAAAAACGGTACAAACAAAGATAATGCTGTTACACCCGCGGGCGACCAAAATCCGGGAGGGAATCAGGCTAATGTAATCTTATGAAATATTTATTTTGCTTATAGACTAATTTTTGTGATTTTTCAGGGAAACCCACCACCCAGACAACCTACAGGATTAGAATCTTTCTTTGCTATTGCCAAAAGCCTTATTTTAAGAGCTTTGATTGTCTATTTCATAACATCATTCTTTCGGAAACCTCCTGCACAACCAGTTAATGACTCTGGGGTAGCAATACCATCAAAAACAGCATTAAATCTCTTTAAAGAAGGCACACCACTGGCCCTCCATGTGTATTTATCAGAGAGTGAGATTTTAGAAGATCTTAGTTACAATAATTTATTTTGGTTCAAAAATGGCTTGACTTATGGTGACTGGAACTCTGGGCCTTATATGGATGGTTCATATTCAATAGAAAAGCCAGTGCCAATTAGTGACAATATCAGAAATAATGGTTCACTCTATATCCATGCATTTATTACCAGAGATGGTGAAAGCCCTAATCCAAAAGCACCTAATTATTCCAAAGACAGTTTTTCTTCTGTGTTTAAGCAACTAAATAAGTAAGTTTTGAAATTATTATTAATAAAATTATAATTATAGATGTAACAGTGCTTCAGTTAGTTCATTTTATATATATTCTACAAATGGTTCATTACATAAATACAGTTCTAAATATTATGAAATTTAGATAACATTGTTTATTTTGTAATTTATAGTGATAAAAAAATCACCTAAATGGTTATTATGTGTCACAAAGTACCTGTTATGAATGGAAAAATTATTGAAAAGTTGGAACTTTGGTTAATTTAAATTTTAAATATACTATTGTAAATTGTTTTAAAAAAATAAAATGATAAAGTTTTATACTTGACAATTTAGCAATTTAAAAAATTATTAATATTTTTTTTAAAAAAATATGAATAAAATAATTAAAACATTAATTGAAAAAAATTAGATATATAATAATATATTTATTTTTATTTGGAAAATACTTATTCTTTTAAAATATTGAGAAATCATTACAGTTTGTGTAATGATAAAGGATTCATAATTTAATGTTTATTTGTTCCAGGTATAAGAAATTAAAGAAGTCCGTTACAAAAAATCTTTTGACAGGAGAGACAGAAAATGAAGAACTCAATGATGGAAAAATCATCTCCCACTGGCATCCAAATTTTACCATTAATCTTGTCACTGATCAGACAGCTTGGACTGTTGGAAGTGTGCCTGCTCCACTTGATCAATTCATCAAATTCACATCAGATGGTCAATTTTACAAGCCAGTGTTGTTTGGGAATGATTTCTGGAACATGGCCAGGGATTATAAGCCTTTAAATGACTCCCTCACATTGAGAATAACATTTCAACCACTAAGTCTGCTCAAATGGCAAATGTATGCTGCTCAAAATATGAGACAGATGTGGAATTTCTTTGGGGATCAAGAAAACCAATCAGATGAAGATCAAGACACTCTCAAGGAAACACTTTTGGACACCAATCCATACCTTTTAGGCGTGACCATCTTTGTATCTTTGCTACATTCCATTTTTGAAATATTGGCTTTCAAAAATGATATCCAGTTCTGGAATAATAGGAACTCGCTAGAAGGGTTGTCAGTTAAATCAGTTTTCTTTGGGGTATTTCAGTCACTCATTGTTCTCCTCTATGTTTTGGATAATGAAACCAATACCTTGGTTAGAATTAGTTGCTTCTTGGGGCTTGGCATTGAACTGTGGAAAATCAACAAAGTCGTTGATGTAAAATTAGATGGTTGGAAGTTACAATTCACCGATAAAGGTTCCTATGTTGAGAGTAGCACTAAACAATATGATGAACTAGCATTTAAATATTTGTCATGGCTTTGCTTCCCTTTGTTGGCAGGATACAGTGTATATGCACTTATTTATCTTGAACATAAGGGATGGTACTCCTTTGTTCTTGATCTCTTGTATGGATACTTATTGACCTTTGGATTTATTATGATGACACCACAATTATTTATTAATTACAAACTGAAGTCTGTAGCTCATTTGCCATGGAGAATGTTAACTTATAAATTCTTGAATACCTTTATTGATGACATGTTTGCGTTTGTCATAAAAATGCCCACCATGTATAGAATAGGGTGTTTCAGAGATGATATTATCTTTTTAATATTCCTTTATCAAAAATGGATATATCCTGTTGATAAGACTAGGAGAAATGAATTTGGATTTTCTGGAGAAGAGGTTTCAAAAACTATTCAAGATAAATCCATAGAAAATAAAAAAGAAGATTAAATCAAATATATATTACGCATATGAATGTCACGTATTATACATATTATATTATATTATAAATATATTTGAGGATAAATGTTACGTCTTGTTAATAAATGTTGTAATGCGACATAAGTTGTAGCATTTAATAAATATGTTGTGATATTGTTGTACTAGTACAATTTTTGTTAATTTATAATTTTAGTTACAGTATGTACCTATATAAATGCGGTTTATTTTTATCATTTTAAAGTTTCGGAAACCCAATCAAATAAAATCCAAACTTAAATACATATATTTATTTGTATCAATGTTTTGCGACTACATTTGAAAACAGGATATTTGCGTATTATTAAACATATCTAAAAATAAAAAAATTAAACCAAACTAATTGTATATTATTTAATGCACAATCTGAACATTTATTATTCGGTTTCAGTAATTCATTATTATGTATCGTTACCGTATGTTTCCGCTTACAAAATTGTCGGGCTGGTAGCCTATCTAAGGTAGCTTATACTTTATTATTATTTTTTGAAATTACAGAACTATTTATTTTAAATTTTACAATAAACAACCTTGTTTTAATTTTCTTAAAGAAATATTTGTATTAAATAAAAAAGAATATCATATGTTGGAAAATCCAGATTGTACATTCATAACATGTACGTAATAAAATTGATTCAGTAGTTAATATTAGTGATTTGGAAGAAAGCAAATATTTAAAAATTAATAATCCAACTCTGCTGTAAAAATACACATCGATCAGAAAAGTTTAAAACGTAGATTACTTAATTATCGATAATTATTAACTGTTCGTTTCTGTACTAATTAAATGTTTTTTCATTCTATTTTCACCTGATTAAGTGAGTAATCACAGGGTACTACAATTTAATAAAATCTGCGCTGCAGCCAGACTGGAATTAAAATTGTTTTATAGAGAAAAATCATTATTATATTATTAAATTTGATTTATACATTATATTATATATTTATACACAAGTTTTATTTTGGATTTCATTCAACGAATATCATGACCAGGAAATTTGCTACACAATAAATCGATTGTGGTTAATGCTGTGAAGCATGTCGGGTCATCCTGTTGAAGTTAAGTACAAAAAAATCGTTGTATTTCAATGTCAATTGTGTATTTCTATGTTATTGTAAATAAACAAAAAAAATACACAATCGCACAATAGTTGAATCGTGTCATTTTTTCAACGTTTATTTAACAAATTTATGGACTTTATCCTGAGAAAATAAATGAAAAAATTGTTTTATTTTATTTCTTTTAATACTTGGTCAATTTTGGTATCATTTATTGATACTAAATTATCATATATAATAAATTAACACATAATTATAAAAGAAACATACAAAATCGATAAATATATCGTTTGAAACAATCAACACATATTACCTCACTAATAATGAATGAATGAATGAATGATGTTACATGCGTAGATATTAGTTATACATATCATGAATTAGTTTAATTAACTAGGTATCGTATTAAGTAGGGTATGTGTATGTTAAATGGGGACACTGAAATTCATGAGTTAGGCTGATTCTTAAGCTAAAGCCTTTGTTTTGTAGATATTATATTTCTTTAATGTATGAATTATCATTTTAAAATATATAATATATTTATATTGTCTAGATTACATATAGGTAATAGGTTAGTCATTTTTTATGATAATTTTCCATAAATAATAATTATAATTAATTGGATAATAAATGTTTTTTATTTTCCTATTTTAAAGGGCAAATATTCAAATAGAATAATTACTTTTCTTAACTATTCTAAGTTGAACATTATTATATTATGATCCTTAATAATAATATATTTAAATGCTGTACATTATTTTAATTATATTATAAACGTATAAATTGTACACATATTTAACGTACACAAATAGTAATAATTAAATATTAAAATAGTTCACCCAATCAAATGAAACATTTACGCTTCTGCTGCATTACGAAAGGTTAACTAATTTTAGACTGTGGCAATAAGTGAGATTTTAATCTTTACAAATTATAAATATCTTCATGTATATAAACTAGAACTTTAATTCAATTCAATTAAGTCGATTATTCGAATATTGACATCTATAAATTTTTCTTTACTGTCCTGCCTTTTAAGCCTCTATTTAAAATTAAATTATAAATACAAAAGTTAAAGCTGTATTTGGATATTTGAATAAAGGATTTTAGTATATGAAGAATATTCTTATATTAATATTATTCGAATATTCGGCTGAATCAAACTGATGATATAAGTATCTTTTGTTTTTGAAGCAACCTTTTTTTATTTGGAGTTCTTTATTTTAAACTAATATCGTACAGTATAATTATAAAATTGGCAAATTTCTGATCATAAACTGTTTGTAAAAGTTTACTGTTTATTATTCGAAAGTTCTGTGAACAGTTATTATCATATTCATTCATTTTGGTACGTTTAGAAAGAGTTCTGAAAATTATCAATTATTAGTACGACTGTGGTTCCCCGAAAGGATTTTATGACACGTAGATCGAAACCAATCGATACACTGTCTACATTTGAAACGTTACTGATGTAAATTACTTTGTCCCACGACCGACTGCCATGCCGCGAACGTCACAGGTACAATCTCTGCGATTATCTCTCTAGAGCTGGCCCACCACAACGGTACGACGATTTCACTACACATTTCAGAGATGTGTGAGTGGTCGGCGTGTCGTGTTCGTGTCGCGTAGGAGCGCGCGTTAATATCGCATATTAAATAAAAAACACTTGGCTGTGAAAATGAGTACGATCACCCAATTACCAAATTTTACCACCTATCTAAGCAGCATGTCCGTGCTTAAGCCACTTCGATTTCGCACTTCGTACTTCGTACTCTTGGCGATCTCTTTGATCGGTTTGTTTAGTTTTACCACAATGATTTTTCTGCCCGATCTTAGAGAGACGGGAGCGGGACGCGTGTACAAAGTGTACGACGATTTTAAAAAGGCAGGTCCGGACTTGCTGTTGCCGCCACCTCCGAGGCTCGAAAACGGGCCTTTTAAACGTGCCGATCATGTAGTGGGAAACGAAGACGTTCACGTCATTGGAGACAGGGCCAAACTGAAAGAGAAGATAGAAAGGGATTTTCCGTTAAACGTGTTAGAGGAACCTTTGGTGGATGTTGGCAAGAAATCCGGTACTACCGAATCGGGGAAGAAAATTGCACAAGACAGCGGTGATGTCGCAGTACCAGTGTCGAAAAGAGAGACCTATTCGATCGCAAATGGAAGTGCAGACAAGTTTTCAGAAACGAGACAAAAACAAGAAAAAGTGAAGGAGGTATATCATAGTCAGTTTGAATTATACATGCCAAACATTGTGATATCAATAATTATTTACGTGAACAATAAATGTACATTTACGTTTCTTTATAATAATATTTTAATTTATAGAGTCAAAGGTAAAATTAATTAAATTTAAAAACGTTTTATCTATGCAAGAAAAAGCAATGATTATAAAAATTCAGATCTAATAATCTAAAATCATGCATTTTTTATTATGAGGTTTTCAACAATTTTAAATGTTAAATTTTTATTAAAATTTCTTAGACACGGTTAACATCAAAATGAATCTACTTAGCATTTCATGCTAATTTATAAGCGAGTTATATTTACATTTTCAATGTTTTTTGTTTACATCTGTCATTTAACTGGAACACAAATTAGAGTAATAACGCATACCCGAATAAAATTTCAAGGCTCTCTGAATTTAAACTTCAATGGATATCTACTTCTGTATTTCCGGTGCAAATAAAGCCGGGTGATTAAACTTATACACGTGAAAAGATAATAAATTTAAAATGTACATAAATTTAGATATATTATCTAAAAGTTTATGTTGTGAAATATTTTTTAAATTAATTTAATAACCAATTGTCTATTTAATATTTTATTGTAAATATGTCATTAAAAAAATAATATAATATTAATATACAGTAGGAAAAGCGTTTGACCCGTCTGAATTTAGAGAGAGACATCATGCATGACAGAGACAGTGCCCCATAGTAGGAGACTTACTGTCTCTATTGTACATGATGTCTCCTTCAAGATTCAGATGGATCAAAGTTTTTTCGTACTGTATAAAAAGGGAAGAAGACATTTGAACTTATTTGTTATATTACACTAATTATTACATTTTTCCTACCGCAGAAAAGATAAAATTCCTAGAGCAGAAAATTTTCCACCTAAATATGCTTTCAGTTATACTGATGTTATTAAACTTTTATTTAAAAGTATGGTCGTATTCAAATCATAGATATGTAAGATAAAGTAAAATTCATATTTTTTAATATTAATTGTAATAAAATTTCACATATACATGTAATGAGATATTATTAAATTAATCATTATTTAAAATTTTTAATTAAATACATTATTTTATCGTTGCTTATTTGAATATATTTTCTATTTCTAACTTCGAATAACAGATGTAAAAATGTATCAGATATATTTCCAGTACCACAACGAATTAATTTGTTATCAAGAATTCAAGAACATAAAAATAAATCATGACTATGGGGAATTTTTGATATCATAGAAA
Source organism: Aethina tumida (assembly GCF_024364675.1). Taxonomy (NCBI): domain Eukaryota; kingdom Metazoa; phylum Arthropoda; class Insecta; order Coleoptera; family Nitidulidae; genus Aethina; species Aethina tumida. The sequence goes on from NC_065441.1 coordinate 11,035,539, forward strand.
ACAGGCTTCATATGAATATATTGTTTGTGTGAAATAATAAATAAATAAATATTATAACACTTATATACTCTTATGAGTACATATTGATTCTGTTGATTTTGTACTTCAAGTTTGAAATTAGCTATATTGTTGATTATTATTATTTGTTATTAATGTATTTCCTAGAAAAAATTAACATTTTTTATTAATTCAGTTATTAATTGAAACATAGTTTATTCATACCGTGTGTATTCTACATTAGTTGAATTTTATTTAGCAATTTACTATCGACCTAAAACTATTTTTGTACTTTGGGGGTATCGCTAAATGCAGTACTTATAATCAAACAATTATATAATAAAAAAACGGAATATGTTATCATATAGGGAAATAATATGTATCTATTTATTTTTAGTGCAAATATATGCGTAATTTAAATAATTTTAATTTTTATAAGTGTAAATATTTGAAATAAACACTAATATCTAACTTATGTATGAATATTATATTAATATAAATCTAAACAATATTTGTTTACTAGAATAATAAGAATAAAAAGGTGGTTAAAATATTTACATCATTTTTAGTGTATCAAATTTAATTCAAATTAATAAAAAAATAGGAAAATATCTGTATTATTTGTAAGGGGTACATACAATGTGTCCTATTTACTTTTTTTATTTATAAAACATGTTTGTGACTATTTTATTTAGTATATTAATTATATACATTTAGATTAATTTGCTTTGTAGCATTTCCACCAGTTTAAAGAAAAAAATCCGTGTACTGCGAAAATTAATCGTACTTTGCTATTCGAGGAAATAATTTTATCACACGAGTATATTAATTACATATTCATTTAAAAATGCTTACTATAAATGTTCTTCAACTAATAAACAACATAAACATAAATCATTGAGAACGTTTTATCAGAAACCTTTGACATAACATTTATCATTAATATCATCTTAATATTACGGTTAAAAATTACTATGTTTATTAAAACAATGTACTTTTGTATGTTTATTAATTGTAGATGATGAAACATGCTTGGGATGGATACGTAAAATATGCTTGGGGTTCTAATGAACTGCAACCAATTACGAAACGTGGACATACCAGTAGTATATTTGGAGGACTTAAAGGAGCCACTATTGTTGATGCTATGGACACTTTGTACATAATGAATCTCACCGAAGAGTTCAATCTGGGTAGAGAATGGATTAAATTTAATCTAGACGCCGAACCAACAGTAAGAATTAAGGATTGTCGAATATTTTTTTTCTAATGATTGTCCATTTTTAGAACCTAGAAGTGTCCGTTTTCGAAGTTACGATACGGTATCTCGGCGGTCTCTTGACGTGTTACTCATTTACAGGGGATATCCTGTTTCGTGATAAAGCTACCGCGATTGCAGACAGACTTCTGCCAGCCTTTGACACGACTACTGGTATACCTTATGCATTAGTCAACTTGAATACAGGTGTAAGTTTACTCAAATGATTAAGTATTTGGAGTTACAGGATTAATATGTTGATAGGTGAATATCTAAGTGCTTATTCATTTTCATGTTTCTTTTATATATGCCCCTGCTTTTAATTTTTTTGCTTTAGAATTATACATTTGATAATTATTTATATTTATTATAACATTTATTAAAAACAAATCTAAAAATGTAAATCATTACGTATAATAAATATAGATGTGTATATAATTATTGGTAACTTCCTCGATTTTTGTGAATGTAGAGTGATTTTAGAACGTGACCATTTTTTTTGTCATTTGTGAAAGTTGACCTCCAAAATCTTTAGCACATTAATATCTACAATTGTTGTCCTCAATTTCATATTCCAAATCTATCATACGTAATTTTAATAAAAAATATCCATGTATTTAATATAATAAGTTAAGATAAGAAAAGGATATTAGTCTATATCATTTTTATCTATAATTCAGTGTGTACATTTCTTTTAATATTTTATCTACTTTAATCAGCTTTGCATATCTTGGTAGTGGCTTTATTTTCTATTTTCTTCATGATTTACACCTGGGAAGTAGTTAAAAGATTTGGTATTCATTTTAGAAAAGTAGGAATTATGGTTGGGCCAGTGGTGGGTGCAGTATTTTATCTGAATTCGGATCGCTCTATTTGGAGTTCTTCTATCTAAGCGAAATCACTGGTAAATCAATTTACAAAGAAAAAGTTGAACATATCCTAAACTTACTAGACGATATCGATAAAATTGATGGATTGTATCCGAATTATCTTAATCCACTTACGAGAAAATGGGGATCACGTAAGAAATAGGAAATGGAACCTTAACACCAGTGATTTTATATATATTTTTTTAGAACACGTATCTATAGGATCATTAGGTGACAGTTATTATGAATATCTATTGAAAATATGGATCCAGTCCAATAAAAAAAATACTAAAGCAAAGAGAATGTTTGAAGATGCGATGGACGCAATTTTGGACAAAATGTTATTTGTTTCGCCTGAAGGTTTGGTGCACTTTTCCGAGTTGCGGAGTGGCAAACCAGAACATAAAATGGAACATTTGGCATGTTTTTCAGGTATGTGAAATAATTATTTTTATACTATACTAATAAGACCATACTAAGCAAATTCTATTTAAACAGTACATACCGGTAGTATATTTGAAACTAATACTAATACGTTAATAGTCTTATTGACACTTTATAATATAAACAGTAAGACAGCTATTTCATTTGAATAAAGTTAATTTACCTTTGGTTGCTGCCAGACAATAGAAAGCTAATATTCGAGAAAATCAGAGTGATTACAATAAAGGATTGGGATAAATAGTGAAACTTTGCAGTATCTCTCCTTTGTTAGAAGAAGCTTCGTTAAATTGTTGAAAATAATCCACTTAAAAGCTTTGTGAATATGTGCTAATTGGTATCCAAGAATAAGCAAACTTTACCATCCAAAATTAGATATCCAATTACAGTTTAAATTGCAGAATAAAAATAAAAATGATAATTCTGGACATTTATTATATTAAAATTTCTTTTTCTGCAGTTTAATATCATATCAATGATGACTGTGTTTTATTTTATAATATGCGTATTTATAATAATCATGCGTGAATTTTTAGGAGGTTTGCTTGGTTTGGCAGCACACACATTAAATACACAAGAATCACAACGATACATGTCCGTTGGAAAAGACATAACCCATACTTGTCACGAATCATATGACAGAACTAAAGTAAAATTAGGGCCCGAGGGATTTCGATTTCGTAACGGCATGGAGGCTAAAACCGAGTTGAGAAACGAAAAAGTGTACATTCTTCGACCAGAAGTTATCGAATCATATTTTTACATGTACAGATTGACCAAAGAACAAAAATATCGCGACTGGGGCTGGGAAGCAGTCCTTGTAAGTAACTTTAACTACATATGTACACATTAGACCTAAAGCCATATTTCGTAATTTATAGGCTCTAGAAAAACATTGTAGAGTACAAACAGGTGGTTACACAGGACTTTCAGATGTCTACGATGAAAATTCTAGAAGAGATGATGTTCAACAGAGCTTTTTCTTGGCTGAAACACTTAAGGTGAATATAATTTAATATATTAACTAACCAATATATTAACAATGATCTTGTTTTAGTACTTGTACTTATTATTTTCTGATGATGATGTAATACCTCTTGAAAAATGGGTATTTAATACAGAGGCACATCCTTTACCTATCAAAGAGATTAATTCGTTTTATCGACCGAAAAGTGAGACGAATTGAAGATTTTAACATTCCAAAGATGGTGACTGCAATACCGTTGTTATTTTTTTAGAGTTTATTTGTGTTCTAATGACAAATGTGATGTAATCTAATTTTGTACCTTATTAGTTAAATGATATTTGTAAAATATATTACCTTAATTGCATATTTCTTATGGAAGATTTTGTAAATACATAATTTGTAAAGAAATATATTGTAATTAAATATTTTAAAAAGTGCTTCATTAGGAAGTTACAGTGCCACAACACATAGTAGAGTGCCCTAAAAATCATCAGAACAAGCGGTTGTAAACTTAATATGTTCGTATAGTCTTTTGTTTGGATATTTCAAAGAGAATGGAACGGGAGGCTGCGAAATTGGGTAACTATTTCATGGAGTAGTAACAGTTTTTAGTGACACGAAATTAAAACTTGTAAACTGTTGGACGTATGTGCTGTAAAAAAAGCACGTGGCACGTCGAAAAATGTTCGGGACGTGATATTCAGGAGACGGGCCAAAGTTATAATACCACTTCTGAACTATTTTATTACAAAGCACGCGCTCCTCTTATTACTTACACTTGAGTATAAGGACCGCCAAAAATTCATAGATGATCCAAAACACAACGTAAAGACGGTGGGAAGGGCCACATACTAAACGATATTAAATTTTAAATTGGAACCGCAGGATAAGTTTACTCTTATCGGAAGTTGAAGGATGCTTCTTTGACTGATGGCTAATACCTTATTGTTTTCATATGAAAAAATGTAAGAGTGACCATAAATTCGATTTAATATTCTGGCCGGGGGAAATTTCAAAATTTTCTTTACCTAGAATAATATATATTTGACGGTCATTTATGATTCAAGAAACACTCATCGGTTAATATAAATTGTCCCATTAACCTTTGCCCTAAGCTGAAAATCTGACATTTACGAATTGCCATAGACCGTTATTTTGCCATGTGCATAGGACCGTGTCTCTCCGGCAACACAAACAGCATCCATACATGACACTTCCTTAGTTAAATTTACGGTGGATATCTTAATTGGCAAACAGAAGTGAACAGGTAAATCTCGGAGGAGCAATGAAACTGAGCACGCCCGGTTATGGCCAACTGGGCTGCTGATATTTTATTGCTCAAGATTCCAACTTTACGTCCAAACACCTATGTACGATAAGCGCTGTGTCGTATAACTTCGAAACTGATTTACCGGAATTATTTCACTTACAGCAATGTTGTCTTAATTTTGTTGTTTATACCAACAAGTGTGTACAAAGTAGGAGTAGGATCGTAAAATCCTTACAAGCAAAAATGATGAAATATAATAAAAAATACACTATTAAATTATATTTACTTAAACTATGGCATTTATACGACACTAGTTCAGCACTTAATCAACAAAGCTTTGTTTTTCAAGAATTCTAACAAAGGTATCTCCTTCCCTGTGTGTAAATTTAAACTGAATTTGTCATGGCCTTACACGATACAGAAGAGGTGAGATCTCCTTTATCTAGAAAATGCATTTTTGCTGTCGGTAAAAAGTATATTTTTTGTATGTAACATAAATTAAGTTTGAATTATTAACATATAATATAATAGTAAGTATAATACAATAGTAATGTATAAATAATAGTATTTAAAATTAACAGGATAATCTTTAAAAAACAAATTTAATCTAGATTTGTTTTATCTATAGTAGTCCATCTTTTGACTGTTCTATGGATTATTGTTTCTATGATATAACCTAAAATATAAAATTTTGTAAATTTAAATACCTATTTTAAATCAGCATATAGTGGATGGCTACAATGGGTAAAGTAATAAAACTTGCAATCAAAACTTATGTTAAGTAAATTAATCGTGTTTACAGGATATGAATTAGAATTAGTGGACGTTAATGACTTCTATGACATAAAAGTTTCACATGCGAACACTGAAGAACAAAATTCTCAAATACTAAAAGAAAAGATTTCTAAATTAGTATTAAACAGTCAATTGAATAATCAAGTAATTGATATAACTAAAATTACATCACTTACATTAAGTAAGTGTAATTTATCATCAGTTCCAGATTGTATAAAGATACTAAACCTACGAAATTTAGATTTATCACACAACCATCTAACAATTTCACCAATTTGCCTCCATGTTGGTCTTAAGTCTTTGGCTACATTAAATCTATCATTCAACAAAATTGAGACTATTTTAACAGATTTAGCTTGCTCAAGAACACTAAAGAAATTAAATTTGAGCAATAACAAATTTAAGGCTCTGCCAAATTGTATTTTGTCATTTCGATGTAGTGCTCTGGAAGAGCTGGATTTCTCTAATCATAATGCACAATATTATAAATTTGATTGTTTGTCATATTATAGAAGCATTTGTGTGTTAAAAAAATTAATTCTCAGAAACTCCTGTCTACGTGATGCTGATTTTGTCTTCCTCAAATCAATACGAGGTCTCAATTACTTAGATTTAAGCAATTGTGGTGGGAAAAATATTAACATGTTTAAAGACATTGATTTATTATTTACACAACGAAAATGGATTTCTTTACAAGTTTTGGTGTTAGATAATATTTCACTAGGTATTTTTCCAGAAGGTATTGCATGGATTGAACAGTTGAAAGAATTGTACATTAGACAAAACCATTTGTGTTGGATACCAAGTTCTCTACAGTATTTAATAAATTTAGAAATTTTAGATATATCATTTAATGATATCAGTGCAGTTGATGAAGCAATATTTAAATTACCTGTAATTAGGGTTGTAAAAGCAAGATCGAATTATATTAATCAAAATATTGAATTTGAAGCTAATTTGGAAATCTTAGATTTATTTGATAATAACTTTGAAGAGTTTAACTGCGACATTAGTAAAGTTAATTGTGTAGATTTGGAAAGTAATTATTTTGATACCAGAACAAATTCTAAACTACAAGATCAAAGTTACACAAAAAAATTGGAAAGATTTAGAAGAATGGATGATGGTTTTAGATTTAATGGTCCAAAAGAAAAATGTGAAAGTAATTGTTCATCTTCTTCAGAGAGGGAAAGTGAAGACGATTTAAATATTGAAGTTGGTCAAACTGAGACTATATTTGAAGATAACTGGGATGAATCTAACACTTCTAGTCCATTGATAACAGTGTCTGATAATGAGTATCAGGGTGAAAAGAAATATGATGTTGATTTTGCTAAAATAAGTCAAACAAGAATCTACGTGAATGATGAAGACTGGCTATATAAAGATGTAGATTAAATTTTAATTTTTATTATATATATATTCAATGAATAAATATTTAATTTTTTTTGTTTTTGTTTTCCTTGAGATAAGATTTTTACAAAACATTACATATTTGGTACCCATACATGATAAAAAAAACTGATACAGATGGAATAAAATCAAAATTTCAATGTCATTATCCAAAGTTTGAGAGACGATGTGTCAAATAATTATAAAAAAAAAACTTATGGAGAAATTAATTTAATATGTCTCATATGGATTTCAAAAAAAGGGTATGCGGTACAAAGAGTAAATTTATTTATTTATTTATTTTCTATAAATTTGCTGGAATTTAAAATATGAAAACAGTTTATTATCATGAATCAAGAGTATGAGATTAGAGTATTAGACGAGATAAGTTTATAAATGAAATCAATAAAAACATTTTAATCCTAAAATAAGTGTGTATAAAATTATCAAAATATAAACCGTAATAGTAAGCCCAATAAATTCTAAATTAAAAATGATCATTTATGATATGGTTTTAAATTTGCCCATTATTATATACGTCAATTTATTATATATAGAATATATTATATATACTTAGTTCCATAAAAAGGCTGTATCTAAGAACTGGGTCTTGTTCGAATTTGCAATTTAAAATGGCTTCTTAACATGTCGTGTTTGAGACACCAAGACCAAGGCGTTATACATCGTATTTAAATTAATTGCCAGTTGACAAAAAATATAAATTTATAAAACCATTACAGGACTGAATATTTGAATATTTTATAATAATAATTCTTAATAAGGAAAACAAAAAGAGTTTTGCGAATACTCGACAATTTAAAGTTTTCTAATTTACATTTGACTTTAAAATCAGATTGGTCGATTTTTGAGGGCGTCGAACTTGGTACTCAACTCTTTAATAAGGATCCATTTCAACTGATTGCTTTAATATTGAAATATGTCGTTGAGAGTATTTTGCCAATGAATTTCTGTTGAAAAATTGACTTAATCACCTGAAGTATATGATTTAATTTTCTCCGAGTTTGTATATTTTACCATTTAAAATACTAAATTCCTAATATTTATATTCCAAGGAATTTATGTTTTTTTAAACTAAACGTATAAACCAAATAAAAATAACTATGTAAATTTAACTTAACAATAAATTTGAAATAAACCTACCTTATATTTATATGGAAACTTTGAAACTCTTTTAACAAGGGTGGTTTGAATAATATACATTGTAATTAAATACTTTTTTGTTTTCGAATGTATTTATAAACATTTACTTACAAATAAATGTATGTATAAAATAATCACATTAAAAAGTGGAGAGTGAAATTCATTCCACATTCATCTATTCATTTTTGTCCGGGTACGTCACTCACATTGTAAAAATTCCTCAAGTGTATCTGATATTCGGGACCACCAACTATGGCGGAAAGTATTCCAGCTTAGAACAATTTGAGCCAGATGATAAATTCTTACAAGTTTTTTTCACTTCGTGTGTTCAACGATAAGGGACGGGATAAATCAATAACCGGAACTTCCTGCATGATGTATGAATATTTTTTCGTTTAATAACCGAATTTTTACACTTATTATTACCGAGTTTAAACGTGTTCCGTGTCGGCATAAATTAAATTCGGGCCGACACGTGCATTCCTTAAGAGATTTATTTGGGAAAGTATGATTCACATGAGGGTGGAAAATTGGTTGGAGATGAATATTGAAACGTTTACTTGATTAATATAACTATCAAATAGTTTGAAATTGTTCTGAAACAAACAAATGAATCAAAATCATGCATTATTTGTTACAATTAAGATGAAATATGTTATGAAACATTAAAGTAATTTCTTAAATAATCCAAAACTGTTAAATAGTTTAAAACAGTTCTTATGAAATATTGAATCAAAGTAGGTTCCAACGTATACCACAGAAGGAGAAAATATGCGAGGCAAACAGTTGTATGTATGTACGTGCAAAACTCCTGGTTAAACAGACCGTATAATGCATTGTGCGCAAATGGACGGTAATACAGATAATTAAGAGGATCCATTTAACATCACATATTGTTTAATTAGTGCCAGGTACTTAATGTAGCCGTGGGACTAAAACGTTCATAAAGATACTAAGACACTATTATGCTATCATGCCAAGCCAGGAACATCAGTTTGGAATAGAAAGATTGTTAATTAATTTGTTATTAATGAATTTTTTGTTTATCAGTAAAAAATATTCAGTTAAATTTTAATTATGTTTTATAATTACTTTTCTTACATTATTAGATCAATATATTTTTAATTATACAGTTACATATTTTTAAATTATATATATTTCATTAAGTAAATTTTATGCAATAAGGATATTAAACAAAATATTAGAAATAACGGTAAAAACGTTTGGTATAACTACAAGTTACAATAACAGGGATTTTAAAAAATTGTAATGTCATTGTGAAAAGTTTTTTGTTTAAACATCGTTTTTTATTGAGAATATAAACCAATAAGATTATAGATAAGAAATATTTTTAAAATTATGTAGGGGCAGTAATATTTATAAATATTTATATTTCGAATTTAGATTTACTTTCAACTTGTAGTAAACTACACAAAACTTAAAAAAAAGAGGAGTAAATGCAGGAAAATTTTAAATTATATAATAATTTAATAAGAATTGTTATTCGGAATGCCGTATCATTAAAATTAAGCCGCAAGCATCTCAAAAATTCTTCATAATATTCATGATAGTGGGGTCGTATTTTATTAATGCCATAAAACAAATAAAAAGTCATGCGAGCAGGAAAAGGGGAACCAAACTCAGTCGGAAACAAGCTGCGCACAGTGTGATAACCTAATTTAATTAGCTGTAGCAAATGAGGCATACATGATATTCCTTGTTAATTTTTCTCGACTTTCTATATATTTTAGTATTGTAATATAAAATAATTAATGAATAAACTCTTCTGTAAATTAGTAGTGTAATAATTACTAGTTCTTTCAAAATTTTGTCATATTACATTATATTAATATTTAGTTAATGCAATAGCTTCGTTCCCGAAATAGTTCAAGGTCTAAAAACTTGCCATTTAGCCATTGGTGCGTACTTTTGACTGCAGGAATTGTCCCGTTTTCAGCAACAATTGATCTGTTTTGAAGTCGTCCAAGTTGGACGGGTTGGCGCCCGTCAACGCGACGCCCGGGAAGACGCCGGTTTGTCTGCAATCGAATTGTTTCGGCTCCATTATCCTGCCGCCTATCCACCATAAATATGTGAGTTCAGCAAACAGTCGTTCGTCCGTTTTACGTCACATCCATTATAAGCGTAAGGCTCATATAAATTATTATGATTATAGTGGTTAAATACAACGATTAAGGTTAATTATCTCTTATTGATTATTTATTTATATTTGTACTTAATAATTAAATGTATTTATAAAAATATATCTAATTTTTCACAAAAAGTTTTATTAAATATATTATAGTTTTTATTTAATTTAAATAGAAAACAATGTAAGTTTTGAAACTCGTCATTTATCTGCGTAAATTATTAACTTCATTTATTATCTATCTATTAATATAATTTTAAAAATATTGAATATAAATGGAATAATTGGTTTTTTATAAATTATTATATATACATTTTAAATATTTTCATTTATTTAAATTATTTTGATACGAATTACAGATAAATTTTCATTGAATCAAACATATTTAATAAATAATTAAATTAATACTCAATATTTAATATATTTCCAGTGGACAAAATAAAATTTAACTAGTGGTAGATATAATTTGGATTTTACATTAAAAATGTTAAAACCAAGTATCAAGGAATAAAATTTTGTTTACATATTTAAATTTGGTATAATAGAAATCATTTTCCAAATAACTCTGCGACATTTATAAATTATTAGTTTTTAAAAATGACAATTTTGATTGATTGGTTCAAACAATTCTTATGGCTGAAAAGAACGATAACCAGAACGGATTAAAATGGATAATAACAAATTACTTTCTCATTTACATTTATTACAGTTTATAGTTATATTAATTCAACATCAAGCATAACATTACCAATTAAGGTGCTAGTAAATAGTCAACTAGTAATAATAATACTCAACTAATTAATTCTATTTGCAGTGTGTACTTCCCTCATGTAACAGATTTACTTAGATTGTGTCCACTAATAATGTTGGTCAGGAAATTAATTATGTTTAGAAGACGAAGGTTGTATTAATTAGATTCTAGAAAACTATTGGTGACATATTTTTTTATGTATATGTATATATGTATATTATATATGTAATTTACTTCTAAAATATGAATGATTCTAATGTGTTTTAATAAACTTCTATAAAATTAATTAGATGTATAATCATGAATTTTCTTTCACGTTAATAAATTTTTTATCGTACTTTTATAGGTAGTTCATATTAAGTTAAAATTGAATAAATAATTTATTATACTACGAAGTATAACAATATAAAGAGAATAAATTAATCACGTACGATTTTTGGAAAACATCTAAATTTTTCTTTTGTGTGTTATATTTAGAGTCAAGTTCAAGTCCATGTTCAAAATTATGTAAATCACTAATTCATACAAAGTATACTAACATAAAGAAAGTAATTTAATCCATACAAAAAAATCTCTCTTGCTTTTTTATATTATCATTCACACAAATGATTTATTTAATTTGTTTTGAAATTATATATTTAATTCATATTTATTTATTTACCACTATTTACTTTCAAATCTCTGTAGTTAATAATTTTAATTCGATATATTTTAATACTTTGTACATATCATTGAAAAACGTTAACTTTGTTTCTTGACAGAGACTTCATTCACTACAGAGACAGTAAAAGGCTCCAGTTTGCCTTGTGGTGGTTAGATTCAGTCGGAGTAAACGCTGTTCGTTCAGTATGTGTATTAATTTTTATAAAATTTTTTGGGAAATGAAGATTATTTTGCTTTTTTATATTTTATTTAGGGATATGTAAAATATGTATTTTTTCAACTTGTTTTGTACCTATTGTTTATAATACATTATTTAAAACATTTTATCAGTATTAATTCCAAAACTACATTGTTCAATTAAGTTAGATTCCCATATTATATTATGTAGTGTTTATGTTTGTATACATATTAATTTGAAAAACTTAACAGTATTAATTCCAAAACTACATTGTTCAATTAAATCAGATTCCCTTATTATATTATGTAGTGTTTATGTTTGTATACATATTATAATAATTTGAAAAACAATTTTTTGAAAAGTTCATGCATTTAATATTTGTATATCCCATTTATAATACAACATATAACATAAACTTTATGAATTTATTACAAAATTATGTAATAATGTTACTTAGTACGCATATTTGGGTAATATTTGAAAACTATTTTGGTTTTTTTTTAAACATTTTATTTAAAATATATAACATGAACGACAAATCTGAAATTATATAATTCATATACTTTATGTCACAATTTTTTCTAATCTTAAAAATCAATAATAAAGTTGACGTAAATAATTTCGGTTTGATTACAAAAATAATTAAATTTATAACTTTATTATTTAATGCATATTGTTTAAAATATTTTACTACACATCAGTTTCAAAGCATTGTATATCAACCTGAATAAATCATCGGTTCATAAATAATTTCGGTTCGATTAATTGAATAAATAATTGTATTTTACATTGAAAAGTGTTAAAAGTTGGCTGGGGGCGCACCAATAAATCAACTCGATTTGGCACATGGAATATTGTAGGTATCAAGGCACAAGAACATTTCAAAATTATATATTTGAAACATGGGTTGTCAAAAGTGTACGAAGAGGTAAGTCGAAACGTATTGATCGACATTTCAATATTGAGCAGCCGTGTAGAAACAATAACACCGAATGCGTTCAGACAAGAAGTAAAGTTGAAGAAATTTTTAAATAAATCAAATTCATATTCCACACCGATAACTGCTTGCCCCATTTTATATATGAATGAAATGTTTATATTTTGAACACAATTCGAAAAATAACTCTAATAATAATCTACAAAGATATTGTTTAGTATTTGTAAATAGGCATTGTGCAATACTATTGAGTAGTTCGAACAAATCACGTCTAGGATGATGTGATTTATTTTCTTGAATGTAATGAATACTCTACGACTCCATTGAAATTACATGGAATGTTGAGTTTCTCATTTTTTTAAAGGCAATAAGTTTCGTAACAAGTTTTACATGTTAAAAAATGTTCCATTCATTTCATTCTCCAGAGTTAAGAACTTTATCATTTTAAAGCTCCTGTCAGGCTTTGAAATTTGTTCGAAGTACCTAAACTATACAATAAAATTTAATTCTTTTACTTTGTGTACGAATGTTTTCTTATAAATGGAAATGAATGACAAATGCAAATAAAGCATCACTTGCAGTTTTATACATCGCCTTTGCAATATTGTCGATACAGTAAGGGCAAATTATAATATTGTATTCTTGGACATATTTGAAAACGATTTCAATTTTAAATTGTGAATTAAATAAATGGTACTTATTGTATTAATATTAAGTCATTACAATATTAAAAAATAATATTTAGAGTTTATGAATCTAATACGGTAATAAGGAAATTATGAAAAATTTTATTTTATCAAAAGAAACTTTTCCGTTTATAATTAACTTACTAACTGTTTACCGGTAACCCTGAGTTTTAACGGCAAGGCGTAAAAAGAAGAAAATGAAAATTTTGCTGTTAATTGATAATTACCCAGCGCATCCTAAAGTGCCTCTAAATTAAATAAACAATTTTTTACCATTTAATAAGCAAGTGTAAATCTGCAATCTACGGATCAAAATTATAAATCGAAAAAAACAAATATACCGCTTTCAAGGGGACTTAAATGAAAAATATGAATATTTTTTTACCGTGTTCAGTGAACTCCTATTACGCTAATAAAATATCATGTGACTGTATTTCTAAAACTGAAATTTGTAAACAAGTATAATGAACATTTTTGTCGACCTTTCTAAATCTTGTAGACTGTATTCATCTGTCTTGGCAGTAAGTTCAGAGATATTAGAAATTTTTTTGATGTAAATATGAATTTATTAAAAAAACAATAATTATCATAATCCAAACATTAAAAATTGTAAGGGAGCATCTCTATATTTATAAAATTGAAATTGTTAAACCAGTGTGATGAATATTTTTTCGATGAATCTGTTAAATGATGTAAACTGTATTTTTCTGGCAGTAAATTAGTAAAGAAATATTATAGCAAAATGTTTATATAAACAAATAAAAAAACAATAATTATGCAACTTTCCTTTTTTCATGTTGATTCCCAATTACACTAAAACTGTAACATATATTTTTATAATTCAAATTATAAACCAGTGTAATAAATTTTTTTTCGTAGTGCTGGTGATGAGTTAAAAGAAATTAGAACGAAATTGATGATCTCATACAATGTGACATTTCATAAAAGAACATGTACGTTACGGAAAATGCTTCTACTTGAAATGCATAGGGATTATATTAATTAAAAATTTTCTTTTGTATTCTCCATGTTTATGATGTAAAAATGAAACATTTCTCTCTAAAATTAAACATAACGATATCAAGGTACTTTGTTTTTAACATCTGTTGTATCTTTCATAAATGCTATTCAAAAATTAGAATCACTATTCCTTTAGGACTGTGCAACAGAGTATTAGAGAATTGTAAACGCAGTGACCTATTAAAATGCTGATGTAACACGCCCCTAGCCCTAGTCCACGGAAGAATTTATAGAAAAGAAAATCGTTATATGAGCAGAACAAATGTTACCAATGTAATATGGATTTCCATATCAGAAAACTGTGCGGATACAAAGTATCGCCGATTCATTGTCCTCGTTATATCCACTTGGCGGCCACCCAGACATCATAACCCAATTTCATTACCGATGGCCGCGGCACCAGGACCTAAAGGAGAGCCGATAGCTACGCCACGAGAGAAGCCACTACGTTTCGCCAACTGACGCAATATCCTAATGGCGACGCGAGGGGTTATTATTGTAATTCTTCTGCTTCGGTTAATGCCGATGCCTTTCATTACACTTTAAATTTTAGGACGAGCCATTATGGATATAATTTTACTGCATTTAACGTTTCATTGCCGATGTGCCCTTTTTATTTGAGAACGTTATTTATGCCTCGCTCTGAGAATGTGCATAATTACCTGTTTTACAGCTTTTATGACCAATTTTATTACCGTTTTATAATTGGCTCTTATCAAACACCTACTTATCCACTGTCCTAAATCTTAACACCACTAATATATTGTAACAAACTTTCTTTGAAAACTAAATGGGCACAGTTTAGGCATCAATCATAATTCATTTTTAAATAAGTAATTTTAAAGTTGATAAGAAAATTTATGTAATTGTAGTTACGTAAAATTATTTAAATTCTTTAGTTTTATTTCTATTGTAAATAACAATTTTATTGAAATTCATTTCTATTATATTGAAAGTAAACAAACATATTTTTCAGGGGATTCATTAACAAGATGTATTAAAATTATTATTAATTAACAGGATTGTCGGCACTGAAATTAAAATATGGTTTTAAAAACATTTTAATTAAAAACGTAACAAAAGCTTTTTCGTGTTTATGAGATTGTACTCTGGCTGACGTTCTATGTTGGATTGTTAAAAATAAATATTAAAATCTCTAAATATGTACGTATGTATATTAAATATGCAAAATGCTTACAAATTTCTTTATATATTCCTTATTTTTATTTAACTAATAAGGTTACAAAATAAGAGAAAAAAAATAAATGAATTTATTGTATTAGTGTATTAATGCTGTAAAAATATGCTTAAAAAATATGAAAATATGTTTTTCGAGATATAAAGTTCAATACTGTAAAAATAACATTCAGCAGTTTTCACATCCGGTAATATTATGAACTTATTACAAACTAACATCTTCAGCACTAAAGTAAAATTAAAAGTTGGAATATTCAAATAAATTTAATTTAAAACAAGATTTGACATCTTAAAATTAGATTTTCAGATAAGATTTTTTAATTAAATATTTTGACAAAAGAAAAAACATTTTAGTGTTAAAATGAAGACAAATGAAAAATGTTTATTATATTTATTTTTTTATTGCAAAATTTACCTTATTTTAGAAATTGTAAACTAGGTTGAAACAAGGAAATACAATGAAATTTAAGTAATTAAATTTAAAAGGTATAATAAAAAGTCATTTATACCTTGTTTGAAATATGTAATGATTTATTTAGACAATTATCATTCAAAATGCAAAAACTAAATACTTATTTTAGGGTCGAATCTGAAGTTTACATGAAAATTCCACTAATCCAATTTCGTCAGTAGACGTTGAAACATTATTTTAGCACTTTTTGATTTATTTATATAAATATGTTAAGAATAAGCATATTAATTACCTAAAGATATGGAAGGATGACATGTAAGTCTCACAATTGGACACAAGATCAATTTTGAGTACAATATGTCAGAACATCAACAAAAGTCAATTATTTACTATTCTCATGAAGATGAGGACACTCCTACTTTTAGTGTAAATGACGATGTTGAATGGGCATAGTGAAAATTATGACTTTGTGCAGATGGACGTATTATTATTATTCAGGGTATTCAAAATGACTGACATTGACGAGTGACACTATGAATGATACTATTCTAAATTATTTTATGATTTCAAACGTGTTACTCATTCATTAATATACATAATCATAATGATTAATAAGAGTAATGAAAATAACAGCTTAAGAATATTTTGGGTATATACCATATACTATATATATATATATATATATATATATATATATATATATATTCTTATTATTGTATCAAAAATATTAATATCTTAAATTCAAACAAACATCCACCTGGATAATAGAAGATAAAATAATAATACATAGTTATGTGTACGTCATAAAAATTAATGTTCAGTATTGGAACAACAATATTTTTTAGCAAAAAATTGTGTGAATTAAATGAATAGAATGTTAATGTGCAAATATGATTTATATATTTACGTTTTTTGACCATTTCCTTTTGTTACATTCAAACGGTTTATTTACTTTATTGGCGGGTGGAATTAAGCATCGGGTTGTTTTATCCGATTAATTATTATGATTACCAACACACTGAAAAAACAAAAAATTTCATTTATTTTGATTCATTGCTTTAATTTATAAATGCATTTAAAAAGTTAAAATCACATGTCAAGAGAATTACAATTTAATAGAAATTACACACAAACCTTCCTTTTATTATAAACTAAATATTTGAAATAAATATTAATTTCAGTAGATTACCTGCGGGACAAGTACGTAATTGCGTTTTAATATCAGTACTTTTAACTAAGTATCTTTCGAAATTTTATGAGACTGCATAAAATTCATTATATCTTATCTCGGGGAACTTTTATTTCCTCTAAAAGTTTATTGGGGAAGTATTTCATTAAACTATATATATTAAAGGAATAATGTCGAACCGTCTTTTGCACGTTGACATATTTATACATGAATAAAAGTCCTAAACGTGCCTAATTACTTACCCTACTATATTTATATAAGCCCTAGTCGTTCGTGCGCAATTTCATTTCCGTTTTTAGCTAAAAATTGTATTTCGTAAATTATTATGAACACAATTAAAGTGTAAACGTAATATGAGTCTTCAACGGAAATTCAACACTATATTCTAGCATAGAAGGAACTGTACAATATACCTGATATGTAGATGAACTTGCGACGTGAGGAACGTACAACCGAAATATAAAATAAAGTTGTGAATTGTTTATTATTCGCACAACAGTTAGTAGTAAGGAAATGTTTACATTTTACTGATCACTCAAAAAACTGTTTGATCCAATAAATTGTTTAATTTAGTTTAATATAGTCAGATGAAAGATAATAATAAATAATAGGAATTATCAGTCAATAAAGATTAAATTAAAAAAAAGAATTAAAAATTTCGAGCTAGAAAAATAATAAACAAGCATTTTCATTTTCTGCTTCATTTCATGTAAATTATTATCGTTGCATCAGCTCGATGCATTGTTGAATGTATTCTTTTTAACGTGGATTGATGTTACTTAAAGGATTTAAAGATATCGGTATGATTGGTGGAGTGGAGGTATACATTTGTATGTTTGTCGTATACAAACTATTGATGAATTCCGTTTGTCTTTGTGTAGTTTGCTTTGAAAGTTTGCCCAGTGCAGGAAAGAAACATGACCTAAAAGCTAATATAAATAGTGAATTGTCAAATGACATAATAAATTGCATATATAACAAAAAGACACTTTAATACATATATAAATTATTTGCAGCATGTATGAATTTTAAAGGATTTATTGAGATGATGATTCGTATGATAGTATTAATTATTATAATAACACAGTGCAATTCTAAATGCATAACCGAACATCAAATATGTATTATATGAAATAAAGTTCGTAGTAGAAATTTGCATCTACTGCACGAACAATCTTAAATTATATACCTACAAAGGCGGGAAAACTGTCATACACTTTTGCAGCTCATGTGTCAGATCTGTAGAATAAATTCCATATACTGTAAATAATGAAACTAAAACAAATTCTCATTTCATATTCATAAATATAATCTAATTTTAGTCGGAACACAAATGTAGTTCGATACTGTATCGATAGTTAAAATGTTACGCAATTTAACATAAAATAATCAAGATTTTAATAAATAGTTAATAACCAAGCGAAGTAAGGAGACTCTGATAGATATTTGGATACATGAATATTTAAAGGCCCAGTTTTTCTTGTACCAATAATTAATCCTCTTAAATTGTCTGTTGAATATTGAAATTTACTCATTTAATATAAAATTTTCAGTTCTATCAAACCACACAAAAATTTATTTACAAGTAAACAAAAAAGTGATTGTATAAGTGTGCATTCAGATCTAAATATATGATGTTAGAAATTACAACATCGTATGTATATTATCGTACATATTTAGTTAATTTAATTAAACAGTTGTTTAGAGAATTACTCCAATAAATATTCAAATAAGAGAAAAAATATTAATAAATATTTCAACAATTTTAAATTAATAATGAAAAAGAATTAAATTGATTTAAAAGAAAGATGTTTAGGAGATTACGTATTGACAAAAGTGTAATTTAAATTTAATATTGACTTTTTTAGGAAAATACAGTTTCAATTACTGAATTATTGAATAAATTTTTAATAGTTTTTTGATTTCAATAAATTTTAATTAAATTCTATGTGATTGAATTAATGAATAATTTTTTTATCAAAAATTTTGCATAGAAATATATATTGACACAAAATTGAATGTGTGAATAAGATTTTTGTAAAATATCATAGAAATAGGAATTAGAATGTAGAATGTTTTTGGTTGAAGTACAGATTTTTAATAGATACTTATAACTGAAAAGAAAGAATATGAGATGTATTTTTAAACATTAAAAATGACAATTTAGAAGGTTAGAAATTGGTTAGATTTTTATTATTGTTAGAAATGAAATGTGTTTTTTTAATAAAAATATAAGAAAGATTAAAAAGTGGAAGTTAGGGAGTGACCAAATTGTTAATCTTAATAACAATAACTTATTATTTTTTTTCAATAAAAATGAGAGAATCTTAAGAATTAAAATACATTCGATTTAGATAAGAGTAAATTTTGGTTAATGTGTTAATTTATTTTGGTGATGGTCTAGATTTTATCGAAACTTCTTCTACTTTGGCTTAATTTAATAATTAAGAATGATATACAAATATGTTTTATTTTAATATATTAAATTAAACAGTATGATATGATAAACAATGGTATCCAGGAAAATTTTCGATTATTAACGTACCAAACATTAAGTCGCCGCGTGCAAGCCATAATATTCGAATGCCATAATGATATTAATAACACACATATTTATATTCCTGAAAGGTCCTGCTGGTACATTTCCCTGTGCCGCAGCCTTCCGCGATGGAAGTCATGTGCAATCGATGTGCAAAATAGGCCCTCTTCTTGAAAAGTGGTCCGCGGTGCCCGTCAGTGTGCCACATACTCCCGCGTTCGCAGCATCTTTCCGCATCTCCCGCAGTCCTGAATTCGCTGTTGACGTTATCCTTCGACCGACTACGGAAACGGGCGCGCTTTTACACGCGATCAGCGGCCTACCAATTTTTTTTTCCCACGGACTTGTGCGCCCTCGGCATTTTCATTGCATTGTTCGGGTGCGTTGTTTTTTTTCCTACTAGTGTTTTGGAAAAAGTTATGGTGAGTTTGTCATTTTTTACCCTATTGAACTTTTTTGCTTGACTTGATCTTAACTTAAAAAGTGTGGCTCTAATTCATTTATGTGTTTTGTGAATGACATTTTTATTATTAAATTTTTATACATGTCCAAAAAATAAAAAATGGACCGTTCATATATATATATACTATTTTCGAATAATTGAATTTAAATATTTATTACTTAAAACAGAAAAAATCATTTCATTCATAATTCCAATTTGAATTATTTTTACACATTTAAATTTAAGTAAATAAAATAATTTTATTTTTATAAGTAAAAAATTATCCGATTACTCTTTTTATCATTATAATGAATTTTAACGAATTATTATTATTATTATTATTATTGATTTAAAATTGAAAAAACTTTCTCCGCATTAAAGATTCTAATTTGAAACAATCTTGGTTGAACTTAGTAATTAATATATAAATTTTAATAATTAATATATAAAACTTTATTGTATTCTGTATATTTCACAAATACCTATTATTATTTTTCAATTCAATTTTATAAATTTTATTTTATAGGTATATATAATCCTGCGAGTTAAATATAGAATAAATTTTTTTTTATTATAGCAGAATATGTATAAAATTGCCTGGAATACGTGTGAATTTTTTATATAATGTAATATAATAAATGTTGCTAAAAGTCTTTTACAAAAAATATCTATTTTATTTGAAAATGTATATTCCAGAAATATAATGTAAATTACTTAATACCAACACGTACGTACAAAGTCCCTATTTAAACATGTTTTAATTCAAAACGTGTTAGTCCTAAAAATATTCTGTACATACGAAATTATTTTATATATTTTTCACATTTTTATCAACATTGTGTGAAATGTTAAAATCCTACCTAAATACCCATTAAAAGAATGGAAATAACAAATTATATAGTTGAATCGCATTGTGTGGTAGAGCACAATACAATTACTTTGTTCTCGAAGTGTAAAACAAAATAATATCTGTGTTTTGACTATATGAATAAAATAATAAAACAGTGATACGCTTTAAAGTATTTGTTTGCATTCATGATGAATTACAATTTTTTATACGAATATTACTGAATGTTTAAATCGTTTGTTATAGGAGTTTAATCATTCCTCCTTCGATTCCCAATATCGGGGGCACATCAAAAACATCCCTAAGGGAGTTTCTTTGAAATATATTACGCACTTTAGTTTTATTGTCAGGTATTTGGTTTAATTGAAAATCTTGTTCTCTTGAGAGGTATTATCCTTTAAATGTCTATTCTTGTGCTATGAACAAATTGTAAGTTAAGGATTCACTTCGCGTCCATAGAATTACGTAGGATTACGGGTAGTGAAATGCAATAATGTAACTAGAAGTCAATGCAATAAGTAAGAGGCAGTAAAAGTTTTTTTAATCTAAATTAAATGTGGTCGTACATTTGTACTATAACGATGGTTTTGTTTATTAGATATAAGTTAAATTCAAAGATTACTTCTACTAACTTCTATATTTTTTTTATTCGGATAGATTACATTTTATAAGCAGAAATTATATTTTAATGAAATTCATTCCATGGATGTAATCTTAAAGTTACTGTGAAATATCCTCGATGAAAAAATAATTTCCCCGCGTTTCATTGCAAGTAGACTTGTTTGTTTTCTGTTAATTTCGAAATAATTTCCTTTTGTTAACACCTTTTCCTGCATTTTCTATAAAGCATAGTAAATATGGTACATTATAATTTACAAACAGAAACATAATTGGAAGTAAATTTCAAAACTAAAATTAGAAGCTTCGGCAAGTTATCAAATTTTTTCATAATAATAATAATCATATGGTGTTCACATATATAGAATGTGGATGATTGATGAATGAAAATTAATTGATAAAATAATTAAAATTTATATAAATTGAAGATTTTATTCAAGTTTCGTGTATGGGTTTGACATAATTCTGACAGACATATTTATGGGTTGTTTTGCTATGAGACATCTACTAAGAACAAGTCTAATTGTGATATTGCATTGTTTAAATCTGAATATTAGAGACATCAAACGCATAAATCTGATACTAAAATAACATAATTGAGGCAAACTGACGAGTTTGCTCTTGTATTCATTACAGACTAAATTAATTGGTGAAAAGGGATCTCGAGTTTTGATTTGCATTCAAGATACAGTTGTTATCTATAGATATTAATTTTGTCTCTGGACTGCATTCCAATGCAGAATGTCTGTATTTTAATCTGTACTAATAAATAAGCTTATAGAGATGGATATAGGAAGTATGGTATCTTAATTTAACCTTACTCAAAAATTATTTACATTATTGAATAAAAAATTATACGAGTTGTTTGATTTTGTAAAGTTGATATAAATAAATTAAACTGTTTACTACCTTTAATTAAACCAAAATAAATATTTTCGAATTATAACAAATATAAATAAAAAATTAATTAATAATTGTAATTATTATAAAGAAATCATAAAATTCTTTTAAGCTAGGTTTTTGGTAAATTGTAAATTCAGTAAATATGAACTCACTATATTAGATAACAGATATTTTGCATAGGAAAATTATAAAAAATCTAAAACTTTATTAATTATTAAAATTCAAAAGAAACTTGGAATTAAAAGCAGTAAAAATAATTAGTAAATATTTATTAAAAAATACATATTCCTAAAATCCAATATAATTTCTTAATAAATTTTTTGATAATTTAATTTAAATTGTGAAATAAGTAGATTAGATTATAGTATATAATTATAGATTATAATTGTAAATGAAAATTGCGATAACTTGATTGTTTCTAATCAGGACTGGCTCAAAATAAAACTATAATTGGATTCTGTTCTGTTGGTAGAAACGATTAACAAGGCTGAAGTTGTGTTTTAAACCTTTTAATTAATATTAATTCTCCTAATGACCTGAACCCGTTTTATCTTAAAAGGATGTGTTTTCAGTCTATTTCGTTATTAATTTTATTTTTAGAAATTGGAGATAAGATAAAAGTATTTAGTTACAAATTAATTAATACTCATTCATTGGTTTATTCACGTAGTTTTGTTACCTACTTGTAACTTAATGTATATTTATATACTATTTTCTTATTGCCGAGGACGAATTCTGAACAAGTCTCGTTATTATGGAGCTCACATTTTCAACTTCTTTATATTGTTATGGTTATAGGACATTTCGTATGATTTCGGTCCTCCCTTTCGTGAACAGTGTTGATAAAACAGTGAACTGTGCGTTGCGGCGCCGAATGAAAGTGCGAATAAATGGGATGCGGTAGGGAAGTTACTTTATTATTACGTCCGCGTGTTTCGTTGTTCCTCTGACAGTTTTTTAACATACAAAAGTTATGTGGGTGTATTTACATCAGGATACTTTGTTTGAGAAAAGTTTGCTTTTGCTTCCATCGATACATTAATTAACATGTAAAAACTTTCAAAAAAAAGTTTTTTTCCATACAATTTTACCATATTTATTTGAATACATTTAATTTTTCATCATATAAATAATGGAAGATGAATAATTTTATATGGGAATTGAATGAAATGTATATATATATGAGTTTGATCCATCTAAATCCTGAAAGAGACATCACGTACAATAGAGACAGTAAATCTCCCACTATTAGACAGACTTTTACTGTCTCCGTCATGCATGATATCTTTCTTCAGACGGGTATTTAAAAAAATTGTTGTGTCAAATCTTTTTAAAATATTAAAAGAAGGAATTAAATTAATTAACTAAATGGAATTAAATTTTTAAACATGCTTAAAATTACAACATATAAAATTGAAAATTCAGTAAACAGTTTGGATTTTAAGGTTTTTAAAGTATATTATTCTTAACATTTACAGTAGTAATATTCATTAATTAAATATAAAAATTAAATATAACAATTTGCTAATTTTCAATTCAAATGCAAAAGAAAGATATGTTGAAAGCGGTTTAAAATTCAATTAACTTCGATGACCTATTCTATTTCAAATTGGCCGATCGAATCTGATCATCATTTTGTTTTTTTTTTGTGAAAGTAAAATATGTTTGTTCCATGAGCTATTTCATTAGCAAGTTATTTTTGTTTGCAGTTTATTTGACTGATAGACTTCTATTAAATTTATTTATAAACTAATTTTTACCGAATTTTTTTAAAACGTTACTTTTTTAATGAAAAATTCCAAAAATTATTATTATTTTTTTAATAAAAAATTAGTGAATTTTTTAGCTCTTTACATTAAAATTTGCCAGCCATTTTCAGAAAATATATTCTCATACGTTAATTTCAAAAAATTTAATGTATTTTTAAAATTAAAAAAATATTTAAAGATTCATTATTCATTATCTAAAATAGTCGTGACTCGAATCGAGAATTTGTATATTGTGTACTTTGAAATAATTTTTTTAACGAATTTGTTGATTCTTCTTTTTATGCTATTGTGCACCGAAAAAAAAAATAAATTCAATAATATTTTAAAAGGACATTTAATGAATTATAATCTGAAATTAATTTGCTGTTTAATTTCATATATCATATTACTGTCCATAATTTTGAAAGCTGTTTTATGTTTAAAATAACACTTTGTATTTTGAATGTTTTGGACAGAAAGTTTACTACAACGTATTATAGGAGTATTTTAAAAGTTAATGTTCGATATAAATTTCAAACTTCCCAAACAGGATTTAGTTTAATTCCACGAATATATCAGCATGCATGTTTTGTACTGGGCAAATAAACCAAAACATTAAAGGAATTAATTTTTTATGACATAAATCTTTATAATTTTATATTAATTTACAAATATTTCATATAAAATAGAATGAAAACTTTAACATGTTCGTCTTCCTCTTCCAGTGTGTTTATGGATATGGTATATGTAACAAAGTAACTAGCTACGTAAATAATTTCCTGAGTGATGAGTCAAGTTCATTTAGTTACTAGTCGAGTGCATGAACACCATGCACGAAAGTCGAGGTTCCAGTTTTAAACCTCAGCTTGAACTGTTGAAATCCTTCAAACCGACGACGAAACTTTCTCGTCTGAGGGTTTATTAAAATTATGTAGATATCTGTGTTAAACTGTTTAGAAAATGTATTCGGGATTGTTAGAAAGTCTACCGAATGTGTAATGCCAACTATTGCAAGCAGCTGCTCTTTAAGTACTTGAAAAAGTTTACTATTATGTGGGAACAGCACACATTGCGAGTTGAAACAATATGCTACGAGGAGTTTGTATAAAATTTGCTTAATTAATATGTAAATAACTTTTTTTATGTTTAATAATAGACTTTCCTTAGCATTAGTAGTGCAGTTTTGGTTTGTTGCATCGAAAGTTTAGTTGTTTCTACGTTAATTCAAGTTGCCACAGTACCACTAATTCACTAAATTAGATTAAATGGGCTAATAAGGGATGATATTATAAGAGGAACAAGATCAATATATCCATAAATAAAGCTTTGCAGGGAAATGTTTTTTGTGGTGTTGCCGTGTATTATTGAAACACGAGTAATTTTGCAGTAACGAACCATTTCTTAATTAAACCTGAAAAATGTTTTTATGTTTACCAGTCGAACCAATCAACGGCCTGATAATCCATCATGTTCCTTGATGTTGCTGTCAATGGTGTACATTTTAATTAAATGTCAATGAAGGCGGGTATATAAAATCTTTACTGGATGTCTGCGACTAGCGAGAACATTGTAATTTTACGGTCATGCCGGGCTAAACCGATACCTTAATTGTGTTTTTTATTAAATTCCACGGGAAGAATTTATGCGCTTTGCTTGATTGCAATTCGAAAAAGTTTTCAATCAGTTATTAATGTTTCGAATGCAGTTGAATTCTTAAAGATTTAACAGAGGGATTATACAAATTGGTTCTCTGGTATATTTCAATTTGTTTTGTTAAGTTTTTACAACAGGAAAATTATTTGAAATTTTTAATTGATTGATTTTTCGATTAAATTTAATAAAAGGGGAAATGTCTTTTTTCAATATGATGATATAATAAAAATTTTATTACTGAAAATCGAACAAAATTAAGAAGAAAAGACATCAAAGTTTCCAATGTAATTCAACACACACTGAGATTTAAGACTTTATATATATATATTTCAATACTTATATTGTGATTATAATTTAAAATGTAAAACATGACGCTAAAATTAAGTTTTATTACAGCACGTAGTCTTTAAACCAATATTATGTTAACTAATAAAAGACAATTACTCAGTTAGGTTTTGCCTCCGCAAATATTTATAAGGAGTCCAGTCTTTATTACATTACATTTATCCTTTTAGTAGTGAAAACGCAGATAAATGGCGGTAGGTGTATTAAGGGGTAGTGTTAAAAGAAACGCTGGGAATAATAAAGCTCCGGATAAAATTGCAGACGTTTTGATGTAGGACTGTATTTCGTCACAGTGATCGCCGCCAACAAAAGCAATCAAGTTTCATGACAATAAACATTTCAAGAAATTATTCTCCGTACTAATTATGGTGAATAATTAAAAATATTTGTTAAGTGTATGTTGGTAATTTTCGTTTCAACTCAAAAGGAAATTTTAACGGATTACTTTAATATCAGAACCACTCTAGGCTTAGGCTAGTTTATACACAATTTAATTTAAAAAAAAAACAATTCTATTAATTATCTCAATTTTTATGAATTATAATGATGTTAAATTTATTTTTACAACTATATTAAATATTCTTTATTGGTTCAATCAGAATTTTATCCATGATTGTAGAAATGTTTCAGAAGGTATCATTATATAAATTGGAAAAAGTAACAGTACTTTGCCCCGGCATTTTATAAAAAAAACTAAAAGTCAGATTTATGAATAAAATCGGAAGATACAAGATAATCTTACATCGAATTCTGCAGTTTCATAACAACCCCTGGAAATATATTCTTTTGTTCAGTTTTTGTGTTAACTCATAAATATTCCGGTTTCCAATTACTTGCATACAGATTCTTATATTATATAAAATTGTAATGTGTATGTATGTACTTTGATTAAAAATAAAGCTTATAAATGAATATTTTAAATTTAAATTCTCATACAAATATGCGAAATATTTATTTAAGCATTAATTTATATAATTCTACATTTTAAAATTCAAATTTAATTTTTATTTCAGTTTACACGGATGTAAAATCCTACCATATTACATGGGTTTAGGAAAGCTATTTCTCTATTAAAAAATAATCATTAAATTTCCAGTAATATGAAATAGTAATTCAAAAAAAATTATCTTATTGTATTTTATCGTGCTTTAAAGCAATATGAAAAACGATAATGGAGTACCAGGGAGAATGTGGAACGCCAAAAGGAAAAATAAACAATTTATTTCTGAAAGTTAAATTGTATTTCATTTGGCTTAAATTACAACTAACTTCCGAAAAGATTAAGTTTGCAATTTGTTTTCGTAAAAAGCGCTCAGTATTCGTAATCTCTAAAGTCATTGCGGTTATCTTTTAGATGGTTCAGCCACTCAACCGGTTTTATCAAACATTCAATAACAACTTAGAACAAGGTGAGTAGAGGACTTCTTTAAAATGGTTAGAAATATAAATGCATTCGATTATTGAATCTAACCTAACCGAAGATTGTCTTGAAAAGAAACAAATGGTTTAGATAACCAATAATTTTGTTACAGTCTTACCCCAATATTGGTCCTTTAATATCAATACAAATTGTACACAATAGTATCTATTACGCTCAATGATAATCTATATCACATCAATAAGGAACTCTTATATTATATTTAATGATTAATTTCAGCTAATAATTATTAGAGATTGATCAAATTCTCTAATTCCGAAACTAGTTTATTTTTTCTTCGTCTTTTATAAAGTCTGTCAATAATATATGCACTATTTAATAGTTTTACGTCGTTGGTTTAGTAAAACATATCGTATCCATTTGACAATATCTTTTCTTACCACAAAGTGGTATTCAGTTAAATTATAGAAACAAATTCATGTATTCACAACTGAAATACTTTAATGATTACTTTAAAAAAGTTGTCTTAGTACAAGAACCTATTTAAAGTTGAACGCTTGGAAGTCAATAAGTGTAATCTGGGGATTATTGCTCCCCATTCTCCTCTAAGAAATTTACCGGTATTGATTTTTTCATATCTGTTTCATCGACCACGAAACAAAAACTCTATTAGATCTCGCGGTTTTATCACATATTTGTTCTGCTTAGTTTGTATTAAAATATTCATAATAATTAATTTTTGAACAGGGAAAATCTAATAGATTGTTGTTTTGTGTGTACATATATGCGATGAGAATGTAATCAGATTTGTGATGGCCGCTACAATTTTAGTTTGCGGAACTGATTAGATTTTGTATGAAATTTATTATCAATACCAAAAATTATTTTACTGCAGATAAATTTAACTATTTTCTTTTTTTTTTTTTAATTTTCGGATAGTGAACCAAATATTTATCTTTCTCGTGTCCCATTCGTATGCCATTAAAATATTAATTATAAATCACTAATATTTAAATTAAATCACTAAATATTTAAATTAATAAATATAACATTAATTAATACATATATTACACCACATATTTCAATTCATAATAGAATAATATACTAAAAAATAACTAAAATAAGTTTTCGCACAATCGAGTTAAATAATTCGTCATTTATTTTTAAGTCTTATATTATAGAAAGAATAAGGTTTATTTTTGTGTAGAATTTTAGTATTGGTACTTTTACATACATTCGCAGAATCCAATAAATAAATTTAAAAAAATTAAGAATTATCGCAAAATATGTAGTCTAATAAATAAAAATTAATATATTTATTATTTTTCGTCAGAGCATCTCAAGAAGAAAGAATTAAGAGTGGACACTTCTAATAACCTTATTGGCTGTTGTAATATATTAAGATATTTTGAATAAAATAATAAATCATTAAGCAGTGTGGTTTTCACTAATAAAATTGATTCCGTCCAAACTATACATAAAGATTATGATAATTAGTTTGATATTTACAGAATTATATTTCTAATTAAATAATAATACAAAAATTGAATGCCAACGTTGCACAAACCTATTAAAATCGAACATTGTCTGGTCATAATGTTCTAACGAGTTTGTTTCAGTAGCCATACACAATTTACGGAGCACGCTGCTTTGTTCCTTTAAAACATTAAAGAACTTGTTTATTTTTATATTGCCAATCCGAAGGAAACTTTTAATAAATACCGACTTGGGACTGGACGCTTTTATAATATCGAGTTTAGTATGTTGTACGGAACGTTTGCGCACTAAATAAATAAAAAAAAACAAATGTGACCCGATATCGTTCCACATTGAAAATGTATAGTTAACAAAGGCACCGATAATCCGATAACATACAATACGTATAATCAAATCGGAAATCACTTTTCAATAAGGCTCTTTAATATCCTCCTGTTCAAAAAATGGTAAACTCTGAATCGTTTTAGAAATTCAGTACATTTGTAAAAAATTTTAAAATGTATCAGTTTAAATAATGATTAGATTTTTATTGAAAAATAGAGATATAAATGGATTGACGTTTAAGTTTAAAATATACAACTTCCCCTAAACTTTAATCTCAATTACCTATTTTATAATTAACAAAGTTTTGCTAACATTTTACCAATAAATTTATGCCAAGATAAATCAAATTCTAGGTTCTTTGAACAGTTTTGATCTCCTTCTTAAAATTAAATTATTATATAGAAAATTGAATTGGAAAAATAAATAATAGATAGTTGCAGAAATATCTGAATGACGCCATTCCTTTTGATTAAAAAAGCTCGTAGTAATTGGTTCATTTTTCTTCTTAAATAACAACTAATGATCAATAAAAGGGTCATTTGTATTGTTTCAAGGAGAGAATTGGCAATTGTGAATGCCTAATGTTATACTTACGTATGTGGAATCTATTTTTCAATTTTTTGATGAAGTTCATTCATTTTAATTTAATGACTGGCCTATTTCCAAATATGTTGCATGAGGATTGTGTACAAGATGCTGCTTAATTTCTTTGTTGGACTAGATTTCATTGTAATCTCGAAGTTGAATAAATAAATATATAAACAGCAGATTTAAAGAGCATAAAAAATGCTTTCAAGTAATAAATATATCTACACAATTTAAAATAAAAATGTTAAAATATAACAAAATAAGTCAAAAAGAATTTTTTATAATTTATTAATTTCAACTGTTTAATTGTAATTAAACCTATTAATTAAATTGGTACTGCAATGTAGCAATATGTAATGTAGCGTGCAAAATAATTTTGCCACAATCAATAAATTAAATCATATTTATTAAAGTAATATCCTTTGTTATGTTTCAAAATGTTATTCTTGCCTAAGGTTTTGGTTTTACCAAATCGGCAGGATTTACATAATGGTTTTTTAGCTCTATTGGATCTTGCCCTTTCTGCGATCATTTTTATGTTCCAATATATTTTTAATATCTTCTCCGTTTGACCTATTCTCAATTGTATTCGGAACAAAGGATTTAAAGGAAAAGAAACTGGCTTTCATACGACATAAAAATCAAATATTAAATTGGTTCAAAAACACCATTCAAATTAAATAATAGATTTCTGAATGAATTAACACGAATAGATTTAAATAAATGCGGGATATATGCGTACAAGTTTAAATCACATTACCGAATTTGCAGAATTGTTGTGGAACGTATTCCGCGATAGTGTTCCGAACAAGATAACAAGTTTGATACGAAAGTTAACTACATAACATTCAACCCAAAAACTTTGTTATACGGGTATCGCAAACCACATTAGTAGTTTTTAATCCAATTTGATTATTAATTTCATGTATTGCAACCAAAGTTCCATTAAAAATGGAATTACGTGTTAAAGCCCTGATGATCCCTTTTGCCACGGGAATATTTGTTTGTGGAATGATTTATTCATTGGTAAATTAATACATTGTGTATTCGTATAAAGATTAATTTAAAATATTAAATATATAAATATCATTACTTTTAATATTCTAAAAGTATTTAAGAATAATTTAAATAGAAACAAATTAGTTTAAATTATAAGTCGTTGCAAATAGTGAATTTAAGAAATTAAATTAAGCGTATTTAGAGCGCAATTTTCCTTTGAGTTTTATTATTTGACTTTACGTCAAAGTAATTTATCTTAGTAAAGTAAGCATTTCAACGTGGATCTATAGTTAAAGTTAATTGGATGCCTAAAACTTTCGAATGGTAAAAATATACAAATCTCGGTGTACCTTCGCTCAACACACTTCCTCAACTAATAAAAACTTATTTCTTTCAGATATGAATTTAAACAGGCCAAAGGAAATCAGCTTCGTTGTCTGTATTTTCATAGGAATATTGTTCGGTAAGTGAATTTCACAAATTTATGAATAATATGTATCAGTTCTATAAAATTGGCAGAACACAGAAGTTTGGAATTAGATTCCTTATTCAGTTTTCAGAAAGTTTCGCAATGGTTAATAAAGCTTTTAAGAGCTTGACTTATTAACTGAATAATTGAAGGTGTTTGAAAATCAAATCAATCATTTGTAATAATTCAAATAAACATAAATATTTGCATTTTATTTACTCAGATAAATCTATATAATAAAATATGTTGATTTAATTCAGGGAGCTTCGTTTAATAATATTATATAATATTAAATTTAGTTTTTTAATAAACTAAAATTGGGTTAATGATGGATTCAATTTAAATTAAAGTTGATCATCGTACTTAAAATAGCTTTAAAACAAGTTATTTTCTGGTTTAACTAAATTGACAATAATGGCGAATGCGTCAACTAACGCATTCGCCATTATTTTAATAATGTCAACTGAGGTGAGAGGAGGTTACAAAAATTCATACATTAATTGATTTAACGTCGTTAAACCACAATAAAAACTTTTCAAATTGTACTTAACGTAATATTTATAATTTTTGCAATTTTTCAGTTTAATTAGTCATCTAGGTTACAGTAATAATAGCTTTTAACATGTGACTGTCAAATGAGATTGTCATTATTCATAACAGCTACATGCTTTTATTATATACCAAATGTTCATTATTACATATTCATAAAATTTTCTCGCTTATCATAATTTAACTGGAACATAAATATATTATTATGTTTGGTCATAAAGTATATTTTATGCAGTAATAAAATTTCTTTGTTACAAATATTTTTAATGAATTTGCATATATTGTTGTAAATAAAATTAAATTACATAGTGTTTAAATGAAGACAATATGGACGATTATAGGATTTAATATAAAAATTAATGTAATACGTAAATATCATCAAATTCAATAAATATCATTAATAATATATCAATAATATCTTCTTTTAATTCACAATCTTTCACTGTTTATATACTATGCACTTTGCAATAATTTCATTTAATGAAAGGGGACAAAAGACGCTTAATTCTCGTCATTTATTACTTCACTAAATTTCGTCAAATCGTAAAAATTATAGTGTTGTGTTGGAAATAGTTTTACTAATAGGTGCCTCATTAACTTGCATTGTTTATAGTTTAATATAGTGTGTAAATAATTTATTTATGATATTTTGCCCATAACTGATTTATTAGCAGTTTTAGAGGGCGTAAAAGCCGAATATAATAAATTCTGCGTGTGTATGTTAGTTTGAAAGTGTAGTAGATGTCGCTATGGTAAACGACATTTTGATGGTGAGTCTTAAACTTCACTTAATTATGTCTCCACTTTCACATGTCGCATGCAACGATCCTTAATTTTGGCATATTTAGAACTTTCATAATATCCATGTTTAATTATTACTACTCTGAAACTAATGTTTTATTGAACTCTTTATTGAATTTTTACAAAAGTATCTATTTTTATATAATATGTTGTAATTAATATATAATATATATGTATATATGCATATATATATATATATATATATATATATATATATGCATATATATATATATATATATATATATATATATATATATATATATATATATATATATATATATATATATATATATATATATATATATATATTGTAATAATATTTTGGTCATATTTTGGTACAAATAAAATGTTGTTAAATACAGCACAGTTTCATAAATCAGTTGCTCTTCATTTTGTTAACTTGAAATATTACGTTAAATTTGCATAAAAATAGTAGCAGTATCAAAACTTTTGTTTCACTAATGGATTAACGTAACATATATTGATCCAGGGGAGTATAATACACTTTATCTAGATCACGCCTGACCCATTAATAATATACGGATGCGAATATTTTTGATGGTATGGAAATAATAAAGGTCTGGTACTGTACTTAACCCCAATCGTTCTATACATATAAACGAAATGGAAACAAATCGATTTATAATGTTGATAAAAGTTGTAATGTCCAGTTAATATTATCAAAAATAAAAAAATAATGTGTCACTTAAACTGAATAGGATTATAGAGATAAATGCAATGCAATAACAACCAAATTTGTCAGTGAATAACTAAACATTTTGTAAATTATCTGTTTAAATCAAATACATAACCTATCAAATTTAATATTAATTTATTATATTATAACGGATTTAAAAACATTTTGCGCACTATTTAGCAGGCTCGGGTATTAATATTGTTTAAAATGAACGATAAATAAAATATTTGTTTGAAAAGCAATTTTGCCATTCAATATTTGAAATTTATCCTGCTTTTAAATATAAACGAATTTTACATTAATACATTTTTTATATTTATAAAGCAACAAATTATTTAATGATTTTATAGGTGATCCTATAAAATCATTAAATCCTGCTTAAATTATGTTATTTTTACTATATAATAGAATTTTTAAAAGTGTACGTCATGTTTCGTTACTCTCTTCGTACATACGCTTGTAAATATTTTAGATGTGATTTAATTTGAATGTCATTCGAGTCCTTATATGTTTTAGCTGTCGTGCCAAATAATACCTTTTCTTGCGTAAATAAAATGCAAAATGATGTTAAGAAAGTAATTTCCACTCATGTTCAATTTAAATGCAAGTCCCTTCGTTGACATCATCCAACATTTATTTCATAACAAATAAAATGATAGTTATGGTCTTTGTAGTAATGTCTGTATATTAAGTCAACATAAATCAATATTACTGTTATTACTTTTACTTAAATTATGTAATAAATTATCTGGTTTTAAGGTAAAAGGTATATACTATAACTTATTGTTAGATCTTAAAATTTTATTATCCCATTTAAATTTTATTGTGGTTCTATCAAGTTTATAACCTCCTTATAGTTTATTTTATTTACATCTATTATACACGTGGTTTTATTGTTACACTTTTCGTGACTGTAATGTCACTTTTATTATTATAATATTATATTTAATTCAAAATTAATATTGTAATATTTTCATTTTTTTAAAATAAAATTATATTTACTTTTACGAAATAAAAGCTATAATGTAATTAATAATTACAATATCGCATGCTCTAATTCAGTTTGTGATTGGCATATGCAAGTTTAGGAGTTTATGCGAGTATTGAATATAAATAATTGTTGTGTTATCGTTCTGCCACTTGTTCCACTTTAACCTCCAACATTTACGTCAGTCATGTAGATGCATATGTGTATGTATGACATCCATATTACGTTGGTAACATGATATCATCGTACTCCAGTGTGAATTGAATTTATCTATACATATTCAGTGTGCAATTGATGTTCAGTTGAAATATGATATTTGCCCCATAACAAACGTTTTCCAGGAAGGCTTTTAAATTATATATATCTCTACAAGATATAATTAATTAAAAGTGACGTTAATTTTAATTTAAATTGAAGTTTAACTAAACTGTTTGCTCCTAAAAGTAGTCAAGTAAATAATAAATGAAAGTAATAAATATTTGAATATTTATTTTTTATATAGTTTATTCATTCACTCTTCTATTTGTGTTACATTATTTATTATATTCAGTTATAGTTACTATAACTATAGTTACTATAGTTATAGTATTAAAATTCTAATAATCTGTATTTAAACATATGGAAAAAAAAAGATTTTTTTGACTTGTTAATTTATTAATAAGATAATTTATTAAAATGAAAAAATTATGAAAATTTATTTTAGTTTATATGAAATAATTTTTTTATATATACAGATTATTAAATTAATTTGAAGCACTACATTATTTATATACTATATTTATATATATTTTGGATGACTTTGCGTGGACTATAATACATCCATAATTATTAAGTTGAAATTCATACATTGTTAATTATATTTCTATTTAATGATTTAAATATTTGAAATCTGTTTCAAATATTAATAAAACTTATTATTCACTGTCTAACCAAAACATTAAAATACAAGAATAATGTAAATAAATTTCAGAGTTCAAATTATTTTAATTACAGATACACAGTAATCTACTTTAAAATATGTCTGGTATACATCTATATTTTATTACATCCAAATATTTGTCAATATATATTTTAACAATATAATTAATTCCAATCTTTAAAATGTGTCAAGTATACATTTATATTTTATTACATCCAAATATTTGTAAATATATATTTTAACAATATAATTAATTTAAATAAAATATACCAATAATGATACCAACATATATGTCCAAATATTTAAAAAAATATCGTCGTTGTCTGTTTTTTTTCTCATTTAAATATTTCCTTAGTAACATTCATGTATTTTTATCAAATTTATGCACAAATTCTGGAAAGCCAATTAAAATCTTAAATAAGGTGCTTTTGTCCATTTTATCTAATTTTGTTAAAACATCTGCCAAAAGCTCCTGATATTACAATTTATAAATATTTAAGAAAAATTAAAAAATATAATTTTGTAATGTCCTTAGTCATTTTGGGCAAAATATAATATTGTATGTGATACATAATTTATTCAACCTCATACTTTAATTTTACATAAAATTGAGAAAATTTGAATCGAATAAATCCAAGTATAAATATTATTTTAACGTAAAGCTCTCGTGATCCCGGCAATTTAATTTTGGAAAATGAGAACGTACTCTTAACTCATGCTTTATTTTCGCTTACCGAATATTTCGGCCATCGTTCTCCTCAGAAAATATTAAATGATAAACGAGTGTGAATGTCACGATATCAAGCCGAGTCGCAGTTACGAAATAAGCTTCGGGACTTCATTTGAATGTATTATGGTGCAGGGGATAAAGAACCGACGCGACAGAGGGACTAAAGTCATTTATGGAGGCGACCACGGGCTGAAGTTATTTCGTTAAATAAGCAATTCGTTATACAAATTTTAAAATTCAGCAACAGCACTCCAACCCGCGACTTATCCCGATTACACGGCATTACTTACAAATAAGCAAAGAGATCATTTCACTCGTCATGTTTGTGAAGTTGCGTTTCCGCAGAACTGAACTCATTGTCAGTTAATTTTAATTACTAATGTAGATACGATTTCATGAGCCTGTTGTATAAACAAAGAGCAAATACTCTAAATGGGGATGAATCGGAGGCTGGTAGTGGCAACAGTGTGAATTGGTTTTGCTTTTGTTTCAGTAGTCACCATGACTGACGTTACTAATTGGTGTGAAATTGGGCCAGATTGCAAAATTACATACTCTATAATAAACTATACGTTACCCTACTCGAAGTAAGCCCTTATGTACGCTTTAATCAACCCCAGTAATTTCATTACATAATAACTACTCTTTGTGAATAGTATAGTATTATTGGTAAATGACATTGTGTCGTTAATATGAATGAAATTCAGGCGTAATCCTCATTTTAACGGCCTCTAAAATTTATAGTCTTCTATCACTACAAGTGGGTTCGTTCATATTACATTTTTTTTTCGTTTTTCCTTTGAAATTTAATTGATGGTACTCTTTATCAAACAGTAAAGTACTCTAAACGAGGATGAATTTGAAAATGGTAATGGCAACGTTGTGTGTTGGTCTTGTTTTTGTTTCAATAGACACCATGACTGACGTTACTAATTGGTGTGAAATTGGGCCAGGTTGCAAAATTACGTACTGTATAATAAACTGTATGTTACTCTACTCGAAGTAAGCTCCTATGTACGTTTTAATCAACCCCAGTTATTTCATTCCTTAATAACGAGTGTTCGTGAACAGTTTTATTGGAAAACGACATTGTGTGACTAATATGAATGAAATTCAGACGTAATCCTCGTTCTAATGGCCTCTATAATTTACAGTGCTTTATCATCACAAGTGGCGATTCACGTTACATTTTTCATTTTCTCTTTGAAATTTAGTTGCTGTTAATCCTTATCAAATAGTGAACTTAAAATTTATTATAGATTTGTTTCGTAGTTTCGAAGTAGTTATTAATTGAATCTATTACTATAAGTCTGATTGTAAAAAACAATAAGTAAGTGAAAAAAGTTATTTTAAAAAAACTAGCTAACAACAACTAAGAAAAATTAATTGGTATATGCTTAATAAATTATGAAAAATAAAAAACTTTTTTAATTAAATTAAATACAATGAAGTACCACGTATATTATAAATTAAACTAATAATAAAATAAATTGAACCAAAACAAAATACTAATTAACCATTTAAATATTAAAGAATTTTTAATTTTTTGCTGCAAATCAATTAGTAGTGATCATGCATTATGTATAGAAAATAAATGTAGCATTTTGTACGTTAATTCGTTTTGAATAAATTATTTCCTATTTTCTATAATAAATTTGGGAAATTAACAACACTAATTAAACAAAAATAATAATAAATAATTGTAATATATTTTAACAAATTTTATAAGAATTGTTGTTTCATAATTCAATATTAAAAACGCATTTTTATAATAATATTATTATTATATCTTAAAACTCTAGTATTTGGATGTTAATAAGAACGGCACAATTTAGACATGATACAAATTACATGTAAAAAATAAAATAGTACTGATATAATATAACACAATCTTTAGATTGCATCTACAAAATAAATTAATTACGTGGCATAAAAATGTCAGTTATATATATTTTATTTAAGTCAAACAGTGAGTTTGGGATTAATTAAATTATAAATTACCAAACCACATCTACTTAAACTGAACTCTATTAAATATTAAAGATTTTTTTTAATTCATGTTGAAAACCAATTAATTTAAGATAAATAATAAACCATTTTTAGAGCTTTTATTTTGTTACTAATGAATACTTTTCAATTAAAATAAAATTATTAATTGCAGATGAGTTAAATAGTAATTGAAACCAATAAAACTGACTAAATTATTATTTAAATTTTTAGTCTTTTTAATTTGTAAAAAGGTTATATATCTAGAAAATTCATTTGTTTTAGTTTAATTAAATAACTTTTTATATAAAATATTCTTACATAATAGGATATTTTAATTAGTGCACAACTATAGTGAGATAATTTCTAAAAGAATATAAAATATTACTTAGATTATTTATACTATTATTATTTATGTACTTCCTTATTAGTATTACTAATGAAAACATATTCAAGAGAACCGTTTACAAAAATAATGTAATTAAAAATTCTCGATTAATATGTTTGAAATTGTAGAGAAGTTTGAAGAAAACATTAGTTGCATTTTAGCTTGCCAATTAAATTAAAACATGTCAATAAATTTAGTTAAATACTCCACTAAAAACAGTATGTCATGAGCCAGAACTTTTGCACACATTAAGTTGCAAGTAAAGTTAGATTTTGAATTTGTAAAATCGCCTTACTTGATACTTTGTTTCAAGTGTTAGAAGGAATGTTGGGTATTTGAGTGGGTCTGAACTCAAACTTTATAATACTACTAAACATTTTATTATTGCGAACAAACTAAGGTGTACTTCGAAAAATAGCTTTCATTTTACTTAAGTTAAAGCTATTCTTAAGTAATTTCGCGAAACAATGTGAAAATTGTTTTAACATAATATACGGGGTGTGTTCTCAAAATAAACATTTACATTTACAAAGTTCTGTTAAGAGTTTCTCAAATTTGTTGATTTTGGTTGTTACAAGTGTACGTTTATATTTATTTATTTTTTTTTTTGAACAGTAATCTTTATTATTTTATCATTTATTTAAATTTTAAAAAAGAAAATTTTATATTTTGTACACATTCATTCTATAATTAAATTAATTTTTAAATAAATTATGAAAAAGATACGTTAATAATACTTTCATATTTGATAATTCTGTTATAAAAAATATGAAAATAAATATTTCGAAATTTACTAGAAATGTATTAGCTAAAGATGCGCATATTATTTCGAAATTTCAAGGAGGGTATATTTTTTGGGGTAAGTATTTTACATTATAAAAGGGCATGTTGGCAGTTTTACGATTAAAAATAAATTCGAAATCCGCCAAACGTATATTTTTTTGGAACGGTAAAACATATTATTTGCAGTATCTAACGTTTAAAAAAAATATGAAATGAACCAATTTGAGACACTATCTATGGACGAGGGGAAAATGTTTAAAAAGGAAATACTAGATAATATGACATAAATACCTACCTGTTGTTTTTGACTGAGACCATACGTTTCGTACGTGTTTAATAAATTGCCATTTAGTAGAAGAATTAAAATTGAAATTTTATTGTTTTGGTAATTGAATTTTGAAGCGCGGCTAATAAGGAACAAATGGAGACTGCTTTGCATAAAGGGGCAATAAAAAACATGCTTAGCTACATTAATAACACATTTTGCGAACTAGCATCAAACGTTTCGCCATGTAATACGGCTCTCAAGGCCCGGCTAGATTTTCCCCGGATTAAATTTACCGTGAAAACTGGCAATTCCTTTAAAATGAGTTTTCGATCGCGGGCCCGGGTTTTAGAATAAACACGTTTAACAATTCAAACTCATCATATCTAATTTATTGGATAACTGGAAATATTTCTTACGCTCCAATTGGTCTTAAAGGGTCTCCTTTTATTTGCTTGCGCCGTTTGATTTCTTCCACGGCCCGCATTATTTTACTTAATTGGAGTTTTTAAATTGCAACGTTCGTATTAAACAAAAATGGTTTTCGAGTCGGGAACCGTTTCGTCTTACCTTTTCCGTTCGATCGGTTTTTACATAACACAGCTTTTTGAACATAAATGGATTGAGAAATTACTTACAACCAACTTGGTTCTCGCAGTTTGCATATGAAATTTTATGGAACAGAAGCCATGCCGTGGGTATGTAAAGTTCAAACCGCAACGACGAGACGGACGGAATTAAAAATCATTGCCCGGATTTATGGTTTTTCAGCGACATACATTTTCGTGTTTACACATGAACAATTAATATCCGTTATACTATCCGTGGGAAACCCGGTTTACGGTTTGATCAAATTTTAATGTAATGTATTAACTAATGTGTGCAAAACACTGCAATTAAATTAAATTGCAATTTATTTTAAATTTACGTTATTTTTTAATTATTATACGTATTCAGTTCGGCCTATTTAATTTTTTTTGTATGACACGATTTTAATGAATAATGGTTGAAATAATAAACAATAAAAAATTTTATGCATGGGATAAAGAATATGTTCTATGTCACTCGACAGAGACCTCCTATTTTTGAGAAAAATTGATAAGGATATTGTCACATATGGACAATAAGGCATTCAAGAATATTTATTATTGTTATATTATATTTGACGCTGACTCTGATTGTTCTACATTCTGAATAAAGTAATATTCTTTAATAAAATAAAATATAAAAGTATAACAGTTCACTAAAAGACAGGATTCAGTGGTATAAAAAGTGGAGTAAGTACAATCATGTAGGGGTTAGTGTCATCCCCATCTTTAAAGCGTAAGTTAGAATAAATATTATTATTGTTTGTTTCCTATTGTTAGTTATTTCTTAATAAAGTATTTGGTGTATATTTGGATTCTGTGTTTATATGAGTTACTCCCCATCTCCCAATAAGTCACAGATGTGACAATATCTTCTTATTTCAATTCGGCGTTATGTAATTTATTAAAACGCCATAAAACATTTATACATGAGTGTAAGAATTATTTACGTTTTAATTATATTAAAAATATTAATTAATTAATTCTTTCTCCCTTCGGATTATGAAAACAAAAAGACACAAAAATACCTTAAAAGTTTTAAAATTTTTTGAAATATATGAAATAATATTGAACTTTTTGTTATAATTTATTTTTAACATATTAAAAATTAAATACATAAATAGTTTGATAGTAATGTCAATATCATATTTGGAATTTTTACTTATATTGGTGTAAATTATTGATTTTAGAATCAAAACAATAAATAGCATGAACTCGGAAAAGAATCTATCGATGATTTTAATTTATTTGTATTAAGAAAGTTGTCTATAAAAAATTGTGAAAAAAATTTGAATGTGGCAAAAATTCTAAACAAAATTTTAATTTTTGTAAA
The DNA here is from genome assembly GCF_024364675.1 of Aethina tumida. Classification (NCBI taxonomy): domain Eukaryota; kingdom Metazoa; phylum Arthropoda; class Insecta; order Coleoptera; family Nitidulidae; genus Aethina; species Aethina tumida. The sequence goes on from NC_065441.1 coordinate 11,077,247, forward strand.
TTATTATTTTATATTGTTCTAAATTTAAAAATAATTGTCCTCTTAAAACTATTATGTTACAAGTATTTCATATATCAATTAAAACCAACCTTAATGTTCTGTAGGACTAAAATGTTCAATTAAATATTCTGTTGTCGAAAACAAATATTCAACAATCGTAAACAAATCACTGTTCAATTTCATTATTAAACGGATCTATTCACATAAACATAATTAAATTGAAACTATTTTTAAATGCATGATAATAAACATTACGAAAGTGATTAAATCTAAAGTTTAGTTTTTACATTGCATTTAACAATATATTACTAAGAATTAAAATTAATAAATACAGAAAAAAATATTATTTTTGACTCAATTATATCAAATTTGCTCATACTCATTTGCCAACTGGTAAATTGATAATTTAATTATTAGTAATACCAATAATTTCTTTGTTTATAATTTTTTTCATTTTTAAATAAGGAAAAAATATTGTAAATTAAATTTTTAATTTAGATTAATATTATTACTCACTGTGTTTCAAAAACTGCTATGAGCATATTTTTAAATCAGATGTAGTTTATTTTTATTATAAACTTAAAAATGTACATAACATACATGAGTTTTTAAATATTTTGGAGGAAAAAGTGTTTAATTAAACACTCGTAAATCAGTGATCAATGTCATCATTAACTCACATATATGTAATTAAATCGAAGCCATTTTTAAATACATGATAATAAACGAAGCCGATGTCATTAAATGAATTCTTCATTAATATATTTTTTTTAATTTTATTTTATTTTTCAATTTTTTTAAAAACTACTATTAATATATTTTTAAATTATTTTTAGTTTTTTTATTAGCAACTTAAAAATATACATTAAACGTAAATTCTATATACAATTTAAATCATTTACATCATAGCACTGATTTTTCAATTTTATGTTGCAAGGAAATATATTAAATTAAATACTCGGTTGTCGAAAATAAATATTCTACATGCGTAAACAAATCAGTGCTCAATTTCATTATGAAATGGTCCTATTTACAGAAATATAATTAAATTGAAACAATTTTTAATTAAATGGTAATACACGTAGCGGAAGTGATTAAATGTAAATTTAATTATAACACTGCGTTAGTTTAAATTAGATAATATATATGAAATAAAAATTGTATTATATTAAATAGCAGTAAAAACTGTTGAACAAAATTGATAATTAGTTTTTCAACGTCAATAAAATAATGTGATTTAAACATTGTTAACTTTATCTTATAAAATAATGTATTATATTATTATTTAAATAAATACATTCCCTAATTCTCAATTATTGAAAATAAAGATTCTGCAAATTAAATTTATGACTTTTGTCATAATTGTGTCAAATTTATTATTTTAAATACTCGAACAATTTTATTTTCTTTACAAAGTTCTAACTTTTTCTTAATGATAATATTTTTAAGTATAAATTTGTTTTGTTGTTTATTATATAATTTTCAGAACATTTTGTAAAAAAATTTAATGTGCGAGCCATTTGAACTGTTCGAGTAAATCATATGAACCCGGGGTGATTAGCATATTTTTACCCTAATGGGTGTGGCAATAATTTTACAAGGCGAATTATAAAGGGAAATTATAAAGAACAGAGCATAAAAATTCAAGTCGTGTATGCGTTAAATCGGCATGGCGACTAAAAAATTATCAGGCAAGTTTTTCCTTTGAATAAAACCTCATACGTCTGCTATTTTATGTCGGGTCCGGGTCCGTTTGACACGATTGTTTTAAAACCCGCCACCGAAAGCACTCCATTCGAGCTTAATATTCCTCTTGTAAAAAACACTGATTTCTATCTTTACTGTGGGACATGTCAAAGAAGAGAATTACACATCTCAGATGTTCTTCATTGTCAAGTTGCGAATTATTAAAGTTGGCCTGGTGCTAGAGGACGGTGACCTTTCGATTTGTTTTTAAGCTTGTCAATGAGGTCTAAATGAAATACGATGGTGGGTGTTTGTGGCATAACTATTTAGTATCAGTTGCAGATGCATTAATTTTTTTGTATAATCTATAGACACAAATCTTATATTTTGAATATGCTAGACGAGATTTGAAAATCATGTGCATGACATTATTAATTTTACAATTTGGCAAGTACTAGTTGTAAAAAACATTTGTTTAATTTGAAAATGCCTAATACGTGTAAAACTTATATTATATATAATCTGACAAATATTCTTAAGATGAAGGTTATGAATCTGTTCTGAAATATCGGATATGAATTAGCTTACTGTCTTTTACAGTATTTCAAATTTCAACATTTTTTAAAATTTTCAATCTGTACTCGGTTTAAAAACGATTAAAGCATATAATTAAAATACTATGATTTTCAAAATTCAAGTAAATTAACATTAAAGTTTATTAAAATATATAGCAGGTGTGAAATTGCATTATTCATAAAATTAAATCGTTGGTTTTGACAGAAATGAGTTTATTTACTTTTTGAAAACAAATGCCAGTTAATAACAGTATATTGTTTTTATCTTTTAATCGACATATTGCAATTGTACACACATATAATAATAAATAAATAATATAAATAAATTATTATGTAGAAATAATGAAATTATCTATATTCTTCGATCCGGAATATAAATATTTTATTATTAAATTATTACTATTTTCGTATTAAGTACTTTCTTCGTTTTCCTTATATATAGTTTTATTAGATTTACGAAAAATGATTTATTAATTTTGTTGAGGTTGTTTTAACTAAAATTACACAATTCAATTTGTTTAAAAAATTGTTAATTCTTTTTTAAATATTTTATATTAACAAAAATAATTTAAAATTTTATCAACATCATTTCTTCAAAAAATATGAAATTAAAATTATTGTCTTTTGAAATGATAATAACTCTTAATTTTATAATAATAAAAGTTGATTGATTTTTTAACATTTAAAATTTTATGAAATTCTTAAATTTATTGGTAATTATGGATTTAAAAAAATTGTTATTGTTATGTGTTATGAAAATTAGATATATTATGGTATGGAAATAAAAGTATTAAATAAATAGATAAGAACAAACTTAAAAACATCCAAAATTTTAAGATAGAATTTCAAATTGTGAAATCTGGTTTAAAAATGTTAACTTACAACGATAAATAAAATTTGTTTGTTATATTTATATATAGAATTTTAATTTATTGGTATATTAAAATTAAAATTAAAGTGGTTGATCAAATATTTTTTAATAAAAATTTAAATTTAAAACAAATAGTGTAATTACTCTTAATTAGTGTAGACATTTATATTGTTGCCATGAGAATTTTTCATTATTTTTCAATTACAATTAATAAATTCTCGATAAGTGTTAGCTACTATTATTTTAAATGTTTGGAATGTAGAATATTTTGTATACGAATAAATATTTTTATCACATACGCAAAAATAAAATATTAATATTACTAAGAGTTTTATATTCCTAATAAATTTAACACCTAACATAATAAGGTTTTTATACAAATTTAACATAAATACAGATAATAGTTAATCGATATAATTTTTAAGTTAATGCGTTTCACATTATTCACACAAATATAATAAATAATGATAAAGCATATCTCTTCAAATATTAATAGAACTAATTAGAATTTATCGTATGCAGTTCATAAACAAATTGTGCTAATATATAAACAATTGCTTTATTTGAAACGTAAAATTATTTTTTGTTCTGGTAAACGAAATACATTTTTTATATACTTTTAGTCCGGTGCTACTTTAGTATCCCCGTTGATTTTGCTGGTGGTATTCCGTAAATGTACGAAAAATATAAAAATTAAACCAATTTTTGTTGTGGGAAAATTATGTAAATACAAGAATTTTTGGATATTCGTCCTGACTATAATGTATATAGTACATAAGTTTAAAAAACAGGGCACGTACATGTATTCCATCACTTTATATAATGGATAAAAGAGATGAGGGAGTGCACAGGGAGACCTTTATTTAATTCCGGTACACAATCTACCCCTTTCAGTGTCTCCGGTCTGCCGTTACTCAATGCACATTGACTATTTGCCTCTTTCTAACCGATGTGACATAAAAAACTGATCGATAAAATTTATAGGCACGAAAGTGTGATAAACAATTTTATATAATTAACGTGAACAGATGTGATTAGGATTCTTATACATTTTAAACATATTTAATTGCAATTCTTGCATATTAAATTGTTTGAATGTCAAGTTTTAAATAGAGAAGTTTCTTCTTCAAAAACTGTTATTTATGATGATAAATTTACTTTAAAACTTCTTTTGTAAAAATGGCGTGATTTATATTGGTAAGTTTAAGAGTTTAAGAATATAGGACAATAGATATATAAAACAAAATTTCAGTAATCTCTCTCAGTTTCTTTACAATTTTTTAAAATCATAAATTATGACAAGTCAAATAATATGCATATGCAAAGTGATTCTTGAAATATATTTTATTGTGTTTATTATTTATCAATCTTAAAGTAACATCCTATAATTTTACACTATTTATTTATTCATTCATTATATTGTTGAAGCTATTATATAATAAATTAAATATTTAAATTTCATTTTACTATTAAAAATGTATTTTTTTTTCAAGTCAGTGAAACTACTTATTTCTTAATATTTACATTATATATACCTATACCTAAATTACCGTCAATAAAAAATCCATAAAAGGTTAAAGATGCATCCGGAACTATTTTTATTCCAAGCAAACGGAATAGAATGTATTACGGGTCGTTTTAAATAAATGATGGGGCATGAGGTACATTTTCTTTTGCTTGGAAAACCCAGCATGTATTTTTAATTTAATTGGTTCATCTTGAATTAAATATGTTAACATGACTTGTGCTACATTGAACTTATCAGTTAACCGGATTTTCTCAATTTTTCTTCGTTTACCGTTGAAATTTTTAACGGAACACGTTTGCCGAAGTTCACCATTGATAAAATATTCGAATGTTGCAGTGCAAGAAATTGTAACAAGCATTTTTGTAATGCTAGATTTTTTACCAGTTTCCCAACAGATTGTATTTTTCAGGTAACTTTTCGTGTTAAACCGAAAGAATATAAAAAAGCAAAAGACGATCACGGGGTGAAGTTAAAGTAAACCCGCAACTTCCAATGGATTTAAACTTGCTAAAGTACATGAATTTACTGGCAGGTGGTTAAACTTTATAATTTACAAAGTATACATTGTTCCCGCTAGCACCTTATACACCATTTATAGTACAAACATACTCGTACAACAGTATTAAGTTCTGATAATGATTCGTGAATCGATTTAGACGATTTAATTATGATATGTAATATTGAAAGCCACGAATTACTAGCCTCGTATAAACTTTAATCTAAATGACAAATGAAATTGAAATAATCTATATCCAATTTGTCTGTTGTGAAATTGCAAACTGCCAATTTGTGTTATTTGATCAACTGATCTGTAGGTTTCTGATAATGTGAATTTTGGAATTTATATACAAAAATCTGATATCATATGATTATATGAATCATCTAATAAAAAACTGATTTACTAGTTAATATGGCAACTTGATTTTAGAAAATTAATTAATAATAAAAAATATAAATAGCAGATTTACAAAGAATTAAAAAATCTTTCAAATTATATATACAACTTAATATAAAAGTGTTAAACCAAAGTCAATTTTGATGCATACGAATACTGTTTTAGATTATACTCTCGTTTACGCTATGGATCCTCTACTTGAAGATTTAATTACGATTCGTAAGAACACTTCATTCCAAGTTCATTTTGTTGAAGTGGTGTATCCTATTTAAACTCCTCCTAGACTCAAAGACAATATTTAAAGTTTATGATACTCTCTTTATTACTGTACTCTATTGTATTTAAGAATAAAGTAGATGTCGCTGTAAAGTAAGAACGTTTTGAGTTCCTCTGAGAACATTCTACATTGGAATGACATATAATGTGTCTTGTGTCATATTAAGAGTATTTCATTTATATCTAAGCTTCACATTCAACTTAAAATTTCTAATATTTAGGGATAACACACCAGTGGTTTGTTAGTTTATGTATACAGTAAAGGTTCTTTATTCGCGGGTTATATGTTCTGTAAATATGCCGCGAATACAGAAACTGTGAATATGCAATGGTAATTTATATGGGATTATAGGGGATACGTTCCTGGGTGACAAAATAAAGAACAAATATATAAAAAAAATAATTTAATTGAAGTTTTTAACCATATTGATTAATTATTATCTTCAAGCTGTATCTTATCCTAATTCATTTGAATATTTTAATTAAGTTTTTTGTTTCGCATCCACCATATTTACAACTGTTGTTAAAATGGCGAATGCGCACCAAATCCAATAATTAATTACTATTAAACAAATTCTAAGAATAAGTTGATTATATTAAAATTAATTCATTTTATCCACTGTTAGATCCATTTTTAACAGGTACTATTTAATTTTTTTTAATTAATCAGTAAAGTAACCTTTAAAATACTATAAAAAATATGATTTTGATGTTTAATAAATGTTCAAATATCGTGAATGCGCAAACAAATTATATAATTACAACTATATCCAAAAGGCAATTAATTTTATGTTTTCAAATATCTTATCCTAATTCATTCGAATATTTTAATTAAGTTTTTTGTTTCGCATCTACCATTTTTACTAGGGTTGTTAAAAATGGCGAATGCGCAACCAATCCAAGAATTAGTTACTATTAAACAAGTTCTATGAATAAGTTGATTATATTAAAAGTAATTTATTTTATACGCTGTTAGATCCATTTTTAACAGGTACTATTTATTATTTTTTTAATTAATCAGTACAGTAACCTTTATACTAAATACTAAAAAAAATATGGTCGATTTTATTTAAAAACATGCATTTGGCATAGTTCTAATAAGATCTATTTTACTTCTATTTGACGGCGCGTTTACCTTTGTAATTGATATTCATATTGTACCGCTGTTCAGATTTAGATTCGCGAATAAAGAAATCTTTAGTTGCAAATACAGAAATTTTTTAATCCGCGAATAGTGAAAACGCGAGTGTAGGAAGCGCGAATAAGGAGCTTTTACTGTATTGAATAGAATCTAGAATTACCACTTTGTTATCAAAAAATAACTAGAATCAAATCAAATGAAATTAAAGTCATTTTATTAAATTAAATCTAAAAGAAAAATATTAGAAATATTTTAATTATTTAAAATTAAATTAATTTTATTAAAAATATCTTCTAAAATTTACACAAATGAAAAAAAAATCAAATGCCGATGAATAAACGATTGAAAAATTCACACATACTGCTTGATTATCAATGCTAGTGTATTATCCATATGGGAATTCTACAGTGACGATCTCTTTACCCAAGTGATTTGTTTAATAATTGAGTGTATAATCAAAATTAACGTAAAACGTCATATCAATTTAATTATTTCTATTGTTTAATATATTCGTTTCAATTAAATTTTTATTACATACTAAATTTTTGCTAGCTTTTTGGTTTTCATCATAATAAATTTCAATAAAGTTCATAATTGGCTCGTTTATTCGACCAGAACGTAATCTAAAATTATATGTAGGACGTATTTACGAAATCATTGACGAACCTGTCCTGGATCAGGGGGTAGTTGTATGTCATCATCGGGCCTCCCGTATTAGACAGATTAGCTTACGTATGATTCTGCCAACGGGGGCGCATCCAACCGGTAAACCCCGCATCGAAAAGGGGGGACCGGAGCGATTGTCAAGGGGTCCGACAGTATCTGACCCACGGTGTCGTGTTTGGTAAGCGACCTGAATAATTCGAGGCAGTCCGTGTTTCAAACCATTGAATGCAACTAACTCGTAATCCTACAAGTGGTCATGTGTAGAAGTTCGCGGACCTCAACTTGCCTACGAATCGCCACCTATCAAAACCGAATTACGGTTAAGATTTACTTCCTCAGTTATCCAGAGAAGTTAAAGTAGGGATTGGGGGGTCCACCGATTTTGTCCTTTGGGTAGCATAACTTTGCGTTTCGGGTGGCAGTTTTAACTATATAGTATCCCAAGTTTATTTATTCGTAATTGTAGACTGTTGTTTTATTATTATTGGAGAAATATATCTCTTTGAAATTTCTAAATAATATGTTCTTCATGTAAAAGTTGTGTTGTCAAATTTCATCTGCCATACCTATAAAAATATAATATAGGCAAGAAAACTATTTTCCATATGTATCATAGATCTCAATATTAAATGAAAACTTTTTATTACTTTATTGGGTTACTAATTTGGCAAATAATTCAATTAACCTATTTGGTATCATTAAATAATATTTAAATAAATTTCTCTATAAAAATATACTTATTGTGTGTTGTATATTTTGTTCCAGATCCTGCGATTGCCGCACTGAAGATATCAATCGAAAGTGAGGTCAAATCAGTAAACGAAACATTCATTGTCGTTTGTAAAGATGATACTGGAAGAAATGTGAAATGGACCAGTCCAAAAGGCAACGTGCTCGGACTTAAGACTCATCCAACAGTTTCTACGGCAATTTACGGGTCCGTCTTAAAGTTCAATATGACAAAAGTTGAGGATACGGGAATCTATACCTGCTCGACGGATAAAGAGAAGAAACATTTTCATCTGACAGTAGAAGGTGTGTTATTTGAATATACCTATAACACAGAGGCGCAAAAACCAACCTTTATTTATTTATAATTTGGATGTTACTGTACTGTGTACAGTTATTTTATTTATTACTTAATATAATATGTTCCTTATTAATTTCATATTATTAAAATAATGAAAAGCTATTTATTATTATTCATTTACCTATTTATTATTATTCATTTACCTATTTATTTACAATATATATATATATATATATATATATATATATATATATATATATATATAATTTTTAATTTTGTCAAATAATTAGTTTTAATTTTATAAGTTGTTAGTTGTTGTTGTTATAATTTAAATCGAATAAACATACTTTATTAAAAAAATCATAAATTTAAATAATAAATAATAGTCACATGAATGTATATAAATATTAATAAATCGTAAATTTTATTTGCTTCTCTTAATATAACACATGCGTTATATTGATACGCATTTAATAATTTTTCCTATTCCATAAATTTGGTGTTGTATGGTCAACAATAACTTGTAATTTCGACTGATTCGATTTAAATAATAAATAGCACATTTCCGTTAGTATGTTTCAATGGTCATTTTATTCGAATTTTACGCACTTCTTTTTTAATTAAAATGTATATTGATAAATCGATTTGTGAATACAATTTTTCCTAGATTTAAATTTAATTTTTTTAAATTAAATATAAAGCTTAAAATATTTTACTCAATTATCAAAAGAATATCATAGTGGTTGGTAATATTGTAGAATATATATTTGGTCTTCATTAAACCACCATGGTTCTATTTTTTTATAAGCTCACCACAATAGAGTATTGTCATTTTACAGTATTAATTTTTTAATAATTCTGATTCGTATTTAAGAAAACCATGTAATAAGTGATCAGTTGTTCCGATCCAGTTTTAATATTACAATTGGTTTTAATGTTACCATCAGACATACAAGGCTGTTAGAGAAACCTTCACCATCTCTAATATTATTTCTTTTAGTATTTACCCATGGGAATATTTTTGTTTCGTGCCCTAAAAAATAAAATAGATATTGTTACAAGAATAAGTTTTGTCATCTATTTTCTAGTCATAGCGAAATCATAAAATATTCAATAATATTGAATAATTGAAGACATAACCGTAGATCCACGAACTGAATAATTTATATGCTTACTAGAAAAACGTGTCTGCTCTAAAGACTTTATTTAACGTGTATTTCGATGTTTTGGTCTAGATTAGAGTGTCCGGTAAACTCTGCTGAAAACACTAAAACACTTCATAACAGCAAAATTCCCAGTTATTGGGGATGAAATATTCAAGAATGTTTTTATTTATTTTATTCAACTGGTAGTTTCGTTGGGTTAGGTGGATTTTATTTTTCTCATGGTTTATTTGACTTCCTGTTAATTTAATTGTTATTAATTAATTAATTAAAAAAACTTGAATGGTTGAAATATTTATAAATAAATTGAACTATTAATTAAAAATATAAAACTAGGAATGAAGAAATAATTTATTTATTATTAAAAATGTGTAGAATGCATGTATGGTAAGTTTGAAATTATAATAATTTTATTAACACAACATTTTCAGTAAAATGTAGACAGTATCTATTTTGTAGTTTCAATAAACAAAGTTATTTGGCCCTTTTTGTAATTCTATTAGTTATTCTTCATAAATCAGAATTAGGCAATAATTATTTCATAATAACATTTGCTTAGGATGAACTGTTTGAACCCTATGTTCTATATAACTAGATTCCATTATATAAATAGTGTACTTCTTCCTCTTGTAATTTTTATAATTCATTATTAAAAATTTACTTCAATATGTGCCTTTTAAGATTCGAAACATAAAAAAGTAAATTTGTTGCTAGATTAGAATTTATATTTCAAAACGTTTTAATATCAATTAATAAAATCGATCGTTACCCATCAATTTCAATTGAAATTTAATTGGTTGCACCATACTGTAATGAATTTTTAAAATGTTTGGGAATTTACTAAGTAGATTTATTACGCTTTGATTAATAGCTCGTGACTCGTAGATTACACGATTCATTGTTTTGGTGAATATTATTTTTTTTTTTTCAAATTGTAGTATTTTTTTTTGGATCGTTGTTTGGTGAGTATTATAATTATGTTTAAACGTTATTTTTATAGTATTTTCTTAATTACAGAAAACTATGATAACCCTAGAGTTACACCAACACATGCCATAAACAACAAACGACATCCATATCACAATAAATCACATAACAAACACATAAAAACGATAACGGAAGGTAACATTCCTGCTTAGTTATCTGACCATCACCTGACACCCTGCTTTAAATTCACGTTCTCTGATGAATTTTCCTTCAGATGATTTTTGAATAATTCTAACATAATCAGGTCATTTGGGGTGTTCTATTGAACTTAACTTGCTATCTATGAAAATATTATTGCTTAGTGGGGTGTCAAGTGTAGTTTCACAATAATTGTTGAGAGGTTAAAGTCAGTTACTTTTAACACCTAATTAGTTTCTAACTGGTAAAACAATTATTGTGAATTGTAGATTTGGCACCTTATTAGCAGTAGATTATTTGAATAGATTGCAGTAGAAAATTTGCATGAAATAGTATAGTATTATGTTCTTTAAAAAGTATATTATCTACATATTAATTAAATACGGATTTTACAATTGTTTTAAGATGACAGTTCTTACCGGTACATCAGTTTAAACGTCCTTAATAATTTTCTCAATTATTTAGTAAGTCTACTATATATAAACTAAGTCTAGAAATTTCGAACAAAAAACTATATCAATGACATTGACAGTTAATTTTACATTTCAATTTAGTTCAAAGGAAAACTCATTAAAATTGTATGTTTGTGTTACAAATACAATTAGTGTACACACTCTCAATTGCCTTCTGCCACCCCAATATTTCATTAATGGAGGTTGCTGCGTATAAAATTTTATGATCAATTCGCTTAAAATTCATAGGATATTTTCAAAAAAATGTATACGCTTCCAATCCCATACACAAAATCGAAACAATTCGCAATATGGCATAGACGGCTATCGGAAAATAAGCGTCGACTTTAATGAAACAATTGAACACAATTTGTATCTTTTATGAAGCACGTGAACACCAAACATCACATTTATTGAAGAGATAAATTTCGGTCTGGCAAACGGGATTAGTTACTAAATTACCATACGTCCAATCCAGCAAACTATTCACAACGCATAATTTTAACAATGACGCCGGACACGTCCCGTGTTAAATACATGTGGAATTTTTGTACAATTTGACTTGTTAAAAATACTAGGTCCAATAGGTTAATCAATTTCCAATCTTTTATTTTCCATGATTATCATGCAATTATTTATAATTGTTTGAGAATTTAATTAATAAACAAATTTTAATAAAATTAATATTAAATAAGAAAACTAAAGAGCTTAAACATGTATAATAAAAATAATAGCGTGTTTAGGTTAAAAGAAAATTGATATAAATCTATAAATATGAAACGAAAGATTTATCTTTAAAAACTAGTTAAAAATGGTCATTTTAGTTCTATGGAGCAAATCTATTACAGTATTTTTTTTCCAAAGCCTTAAATTAATCTATTAAATTATATTCTGAAAAACATACTTGAATAAAGTATAAAAATTAAATATTTAAAAATACTTGATGTCAATCTATTTTTAATGAGTACTGAAAAGTTTTTTTTTTAATTCGATTTGTTTGTTAACATTTTTATGTTAAATTTTTAGATTAAAACTATAAATATCAATATTGTTTTTATGGTGAATATCAAAACAATCACAATAAATAATTAATTTGCCTACAACTATTTTTTGCAGATTCATAATTTATCGACGTTTATAACAGTTTAAATGTTAATAAATTTTAAATAATCGTCAGGCTGGTCTTAATGTAGAATAGTCTCTGCAACTTAAACCATAACCATGAAGAAAATGATGGTCGTAAACTTGAGAGGGTTCAAGAATTTTTGAATTGAAACTATTTAAGTATTTTATTATTTCGAATAATTTTAATTAAATAAATGATTCGAATTATTTTGAAATTATTGTAACTATATGAAGAATATGTTCGTGTTCATTATGTCATTCTGTAAATTTGTATTAACATATTCATTTGTGGTAGTAATATATTTATACATATCTGTGGATATATTATCGTGCCTCTTTTTCATTATATGAATTGGTTATATTCATTTCGAAATATTTTGTAAAATGCATGACTAAATACAAAAAGTATATAACTTTCTGTACCGAAGTGTTATTGAATACTATGTATACACAAAAATCGGTGGTGGAAAATGCGCATTGAACTGTATATTCAGAAATCCGTTCAAACACGGACCATAATTCCGTGTACAGACCGAACAGTGGTGCGTTCTAATGGCCACTACAAAACCGGTGGCGATATATGAAAATGCAACATTTGATAAAATTATCGATGGAGCGTGTTCGGACCGTTTTGCAGACAATGTTATGGTGTAGCGCATCACGCATAAAAAATATATAAACGGCGGAACCATCTGGCATTATCATATTACCTCCACGCAAATATAAATTTTCCAACAAACAAACACACTCCACCGGTGACCCGGTTGCATAAACTTTGGTTTTTGTATGATAATTGTTAATCAGTATTATTTATATTAATAAATGCATACAGTTGTTTATGATTTATGCCGGGGGAATCTTCTAGTTGATTCATTAGGGGTTTATAGAGAATTAAAGGAGATATCAAATTGATATTTTATCTGCAGTGTTAGGGCCTTGTTATTCAATTCTCTATATTATATTTTTAGGCACTTTACTTAAAATAATATTTGTTTAACAATTTCATCTGAATAGTTATTGTGTGTTAACGTTCTACAATCAAATTCACACCTTAAGAAAAAGTGTATCTCAGTTGTGACCTCATCAATAAAGAGTTCATTTGCTTTACGTGGAAGGAGATAATTGATAATTGTCAAACGTGTCCAATTTTTTGATCAAATTTGTTGCATGTAGCCTTTTTCTATTGGTTGATTCGTTGAAGATTAATTAAGATTTGTTTCTGAACAAAGATTTTGAACTAAATATTGCTTAATTGTTCATTGCCACTTTTAAACTGACGAAATCGAAAAAAGTTTTAAATATACATAAGGAGCATAAAATAATAAAAAAACGTTTCAAATAATATAAAGTAAATTTCTAGAATTACAACTTTTACATAGATGCATTGAGTACTGTGTGAAACAAGATTGTTTCTAATTTAATTGACTCACCTAAAGTTTCATCCAATTATTTACCATGACACTACTGATTTTGACACAATTAAAATATATTAATTAAATTTATAACTACGTCCTAGATACATTATTTAGCAAAAAAATAATTTAGTTAATTTAATTACTAGATATTATGTTACACCATGTGCATCAATTATACAGTATTTCATCAACCATTATAATCATTTACACTTACAGTTCCAAATAAACAACATAAATAGCACATTTCATAATTCAACCAGTTTGTAAATTTATACCGTAATATTTAACCGCCATTGGAAAGAATTTAATATTGGAAAATTAGCCATTTGTATTAGTTCCATTAAATTGACTACTGAAACACAAGTTGAGTATGTGATGAGAACGTTGATTTAATATTCAAACAGGTAACTGGAGTTTTATAAAGTTATTATTTTAATATCTATCGAACTACATAACCAGACAAAAAATAAGGATTTTTACATTTTTATTTTATAATTTTCAATTGAACATTTTTGGATCAGCTACTAACAAAAAATATCATATAAATTTGAATTAATCTAATTTTTAATAAACTAAGTGAATTTAATGAAATATTCATATAATTTATTTAAATTTAAAAATATACTACAGAATGTGGCTATTGTAAAATGAATTTAAATTTTAAATTACGTCAGTAAACGAATAATAATATAATTAAATGTTATTTTGAATTTTGTTTTAATGTTTTGGAACGGTTTGTGACAGGTTGATAGGTTAAAGAATATATTTAAATCATTTATTGGTAATATTTAAAATGTAACTGTAAATGTAAATAAAATTGTTATTTAACATTTCATTTATGTTTAAATATGGGAGTTTAATTAAAAAATAATAATAAATATCACATTAAATTATACGAATTTATTATTAATATTGTATTGGTGTTTTGATTTAGAATTTACATTTAGATTTTACTTAAATTCATTCACCAAAAATTCAACTATTTATAATATTGGTGAATGCGCAACCAATAGTCACGCTCTTTTTTAAATTTACGTGACCTAAATTAAAAGTGTTCCTATCAGTTCCGTTCCATCAACTGTCTACATGTATAAGACTTGTACTATTGTGTATGTGTCGATTTTTGACAAACGTATCACATTTTATGAAACTAATTAATATATAAGGATGGAAGTTTTGTAAGAAATGTTTTTTTGTCAAAATGTTTAGATATTTTCAAACAATTTTGAGATATCAGGACAAAAAATAAAAATAAGAGACTAAAAGTAGTTTACGTTTTTACAACCATTCTCTAACAGATGTTAAAATGTCCCCAGCACGCAAGTCTTGATCTTCGAATGAAGGACAATCATTCTTAATTCGTGAACGAAATTTACGAATGTGTTTTCTAGCACCAATAAAATTTAACAGGGTTATTCGGTATACGATGGGACCATTCTAAAAGTAAGATATTGTTGGAATTATGGTCCCAAGCACCGCATAACCCCTGCACCGATGTGTATGTCTGTTCTATAAAAGTTTTTATTTAATGGTTATTTCTCTGGAGGAAGGTTTAATTATTGTTTATTTCCAAGAAGCACACCAAAGGCTTTGCTTGTGTACTAAAGAAAATGATTAAAATTTGCAATATTTTTTTTTTGTTCCCGGTAAAATACAAATTAATTTCCGCCTGTTATTATTATTATTTTCTTGTTAAATGAAAGTAATTAATAAAAAGTAACGAATTGAATAAATAAATTTTTAGGTATATTTTTTAAAATGATAAATGACATTTATGATTTACAGTTTTTTACCTCTAAAATAATTTCAATTTTGATGCCGATAGAAAATAATTAAATTTATTTTTATATTAAATATACAACTATTTTTTGTATGAAATGCCATAAATATATTTTAGAATTAAATTCATAAAATTGAAAATTAAACAGTATATTTGTATTTCTCTTCAAAATTTGTCACACAAACTCAATTTAATTGTCATATTTAAGATTTAACATACTTGTTTTAAAAATGATTAAGATTATAAAAATACTTAACGAAATAAAACAATAAATTAGGATCCTGTATTTCTATTAGAATTACCATTTTTTATTTTAAAAAGTGTCGTATATATCATAATTTGGTTGTTTGGTCAAAAAATTAAATAATATAATAACTCACAGAATTTCCAACGAATACATGGAAAATAAATAATTTTATAGCTATATTTTAAAATATTTTCAACTTAAACAATTATTTTTAATTAAATTTACAAATAAATAAAATTCTAATTCAAATTATAAAACATTAAAATACATTCACAATATTTTATTTATTATAACTAATTTATATGGTTCATAAATATTATACTATAAAATTCAAAATTGTTCTTATAATATTGTTAAAAAAATTAAAAAAAAAATAAACAAAATAGGAAACATTATATATAAATAAATTAAAAATAATAATGTAAATATTTAAATATATTTATTATTTAATTTAAATAATTTTGTTTAAGATAGTAAATTAATTAATAAAATAATCGTCCTTCTTTATAATTTATAAAACGAAAAAAATAATTGAATAATTTATAAAAATGCAAAAAACTATTTTTACAAAACGTATGTATATGATGTACTTTTATTGTAAACCTTAAATTTTAAATAGAAAACGGTCTTGTAACAAAAATAATACAATAGCCTTTTAGAACTAATTTGTCATATAGTAGAACCCTCTAAATCGTAAGTTTAAAACTTACACAATACATGAAAAGAAATTTGTTTCAGAACTTGTCTTTAAGGACACGAAGGATATTCAGCAGACAATGGAGGGAGACGAGTATCTGATTCGGTGCGAAGTTACACGTGGTGGTCAAATTAGGTGGACGTGGCCATCTGGCGAGGAAGTGACAGGTAAACATGCATCATCCTGAATCCACTGGTACATTTCAAATGTGCCCACTTCATGCCTGTTACATGTTTCTGATCAATTTACTATAAATAAACTTTTCCTGGAGTTCTGACATTTCCTGCTTATGTATTATTCCGTTTATTTCTTATTCATACCAGTATATTGATTGGATGTAAAAGGCAGAAAATATTAAAATTAATAATCATTAATTTGACTATTTCATTTAATACGTACTGATGCATTAAATTACTAAAATATTCTGTACCAAGTGATATTGTAAACTAAACTATTATATACATTTTTAATGTTTTCATTATTTACCATCCATTTTTTTCATTACAATACTTCTTTAATGTCAGCAAACTGACAATCCTCTAATTTAGTCTCACATCACCTTGTACAAACTCCTTTCATGTTAGAACTTGACTCACAAATTTAATAAAACCTTGCGGAAAGAATTTCATTTAAACCTAAGTGTAACCGTTTATTTTCAGGTCCTAGATACACGGTGATTGGAGATGGATTGGTAATTAAAAACGTCTCAAGACACGATAGCAAGACGTATATTTGTAGTGCAATCCAAACCAGCACCGGAAGAATTTATGAGAAGCGAATTAAACTCGTTGTAAATCGTAAGTATATTTTACTTAATATTTTAATGAATTAAATAATGCATATAAATATTATTTATTTTATTTAAATTAATTAATATTTTGAATTATAATAAATTGAAATTTAAATATTGAGATTAAAAATTACAGTGGTAATAATTTTTAATATTTAGAAGTTATATTTCTTAATTATTAATAACCTGTTCAAATTATATGGTTTAGTGATTTAGGTGGTTTCGTTCACTACACTAAATAATATTAGAGGTAGCGAATTAATAGATAACTTAGATATTCGAAATCAGAGTTTGGAATGTATAATATATTTGCACCGCTCTAGTTTAGAACTCCGAGCTAATTTCCATTTGAATGAAATACAATTGTTTTTGATAAAATAAGTAGGGTTTGTTAGATGTAAATGAAACAAGTATGAAACAAACAACAAATAAATAAAAATACGAATATGTTTAATTAAATTGTCCTTTTACGAAAATGTAAGTAAATTAATTACACGAACATAGCCGAATTAAACACATAGTTAGGAAAGTACTTACACAATTGTCTTTAAGAATCTAGAATCTAGAAGTTTATAGTTTCTAGAAATACCCCTATTTCAGCACCGACATGCCTCGAATTTTATTGCAGATTGTACATAAAACCTTTCCTTTGTTCACTTATATTAAATGTTTTAAGTACTATTTAAATAAAAATTTACATAAACAGTTTTTCATGCGACATGTTGTCTATCTTTGTTATAACGTAGTGTTCGACGAGGTTTACTAACATCATCTCTTTGTCCATAAATACCCATACCATCAATAAAATATTCATTTACCTATTTTGGGTATCTTCTCTTAAATTATGTGGAATCCGTATGTTCAATTTTTTAATGAAATGTAAGAAGCACATTTCTAATAATTGATTCATAGTGATTTCGTTAATTTCTTCGTTATTACAGGTTTTAGAACGAACTTTCGTTGTCCATTTTCAATACACTTTTAAATCAACGAGACCTGTTACAAAAAAGCTCATTGTGAAGATTAATAAAATATTGCATTTTAAAATACAGTAATGAATATTAGAACAATGGTAATTTCCGTGAACTTATATCTACAGCCATTATTTTTTGTATTATTTGCAAACTAAAATTCTGCAACAAGGTGTTTACTAAATTATTATTAATACAGAGTAAACGTAATAAAAGGAACAAATACACACCACGAACAAAATAATACACGTAAACATTTCATACACAACAGTGTGTACATTTTAGATGAAACCTGACGTTTCAATTTCCTTCATCGTGTGCAACTGAATTTTCTCTTGTGAGTATATGAATTATGAATGCTATAATTAGACCGTACATTTTAAGGGCGTTTGTGCCACATTATTGATAAATACAACTTGATTATATCTTTGTCAGGGAGTTATTTAACTTACGACCGAATTATATTATTGTTATACAATTAATATTTTTTATAACAAAATAAATAAACTTAAAATTTATTATATTAAAACTGTGGCACATTTAAGATTTAAATTTATTTTTTTAACCTCTATTGTAAACTATTATAATGGATAATATCTCAAAAAATGGACAAGTAAGAATTTGTGAGTTCTGTTGATTTATTTTATAAAAAGAGTTGACTGTATTGTTCTAGGTATATTTTATTGGAAATATTCACATTCACTCAGATATATCGGTGGTTCTTCAGGACCCAAGAAGTGTCCATGTCTGATCCATGTGTGCCTAATTCTAAGGAAAGTTATTATATGTTTGGTTTTGTACTGTTATTTAGTTAAAATTATAAGAAAAGAGAAATTAAAAACAAAGTAAAATAATGTAATAAACCTGAAAGCTAAAGCTTTTTTATCATTAAAAGGCTCTTAATAGCATTAAACAAGCATTCTTTATATATGAAAAAGCTCTAGCAAAACTAAAGAATAATAAATTGTATAATTATAATTACAGAATAACGTTTATACATTTACACATATATAATTCTAACAGTCTATTTAAGTTATATCTTAAACTTAGTTTTATTATGTCTATGGGTCAAATGGCAAAAGGTTAATTCAACACATTATCAATAACAATCATCGTTTGAAATCAAATGTGCAATCAAGTAAACAGATCGATAGCTTTTATTCAATAGTTCTCATTGATTATTACGTTCATGGTACATATGTCCTGGCCTGGGAAATCAAACAGTTGAATTTTCGAATGACTGATTCTGATATATTCCTACCTGAAGCATCTTTTGTTGGATACTTCCAGTCCTCTGAAAACTGGAGTAAGAGAAACATCTAAACGGAATTCTCAAATTATTTGTGGCGTAAATAAATAAATAATATAGTAAGTAATATTAGTAATAATTGGAGATAATAAGATATTATTATTTAGATATTTATAATATCACGATCAGAAAAAGGAAGGAACATTGTAACATGTATAAAGGAAACACCAAAATGCATAAGGAAATTAGTGTAATAGGAAGCAAGTAGGCAATTGATACCGGCACAAGCAATACATCAACTTAATTCCGTTAATGGTGGTAATGCAGTAGACCTTTCCGGAAGTGCAATTAAATTTACAAGGCCACCGGAGTGGGAAACCGAGTGTTGGTATGGCGGAGGACGTCTCACACAGCTGGCTCCTTGCAGGATGAGGATCCACCCACAAATTCTGAACAACTTACAATAAAGCAATTTAACCGCCGTGTACGTTTAAACCTTAATTAATGCTCTCGTACACACAAGATGAATATGTTCACTCGTTTATCTAAGTTTCCATATTACCACCGCATTGTCTTTAGTTCAACCATGAAGCCAACGGGAAATCTATCAGCTGCACTCTATGGCACTTGTACACGCAGTCACGAAATGAGGATTGGAGTTGTAATATATCGAAGGCATCGGGCCTTTCGAACCTTTGGTTAGTTATACGTCCTGATTCATTAACCCCGATTTATTGATGAATCACTTTCAGGCACCTTAATTTTACTGGCATACATAAATTAATAGATTTTCCCAAATTAATTCTAAAATTTAACAAGTTAGTTTCTTCCATTTAAAATGTTTTGACTGTAAATAATCTGAATACTTTTACTGCCAAGATCTTGGAACTGTTGTTCCTTATTTGAAATCTATAAGAGAAAGACTAATTTAAAACAAGGCCATTGTACAAGGTATCTCTAAAATTTTTTACAAATATGTTGTTCTTTCTAAAATTTTCTTGGTCTCAATTTGGTACAAACATTTTTGGAATACCTATTATAACATATTAAAAGAATAAGGCAATTTAATTTAAAAGGATTAAAATAATTTTTATTCTGTACTATAAAAGTGTCAAACAAACCAAATATAACTTTTATTTCAATATTTCTTAAAACAACAAAAGTTTTCTCGGAGGTATGAAATGTCTGATCTTAATTTTGGACTGAACTTACTTGAAACATGGTTATAATTATTTCATCTTATTACCCTAGATGCCAAGTCTGCCAATGACTCTCGAAACAATTAAGTTCAATATTATTGTACTGAAGCATTGCACGAGATTTGAGATAAATAAATAGTCTGTTCGCAACGAAGTGGGGATTGCTGTTCTCAACATGCCCGCCGATCCGTAAACGTGATATTGCACGGAAATGCTTAGGAAAATCTTGGCGTCTCTACAATTTTTAAACGCTGATTACACTGCACACCGCGTTGCATTTTTGTTGTTTTAATGTTTATTCACGCGCTACAAATGACTATGCACATCTTGCATGATATAAATTATAATATATAATATTAAGTGTTACGTGTCTGGGATATCAAAAGCGTTTTCGTTTACAATCCTACATTTCACTGAAGTAACACAATACAAAATATACATAACTATAAATTAACGTAGAAAAGTCTTGCACTCCAAAAAATAAATGCATTTAAAGTTTTGTTTTCTTTATTGCTTCTGTTAATTTATTGTAACAGCAATTGTGATGCCATTTGACTAAATCAAATATTCACCGCACAATCGATTATAATTATTTGAAGTTACCGAGTTTATTTACCTGTTTGAACATAATTTACGCTTAACAGTGAAATGAACTATAGCAAACAAACACTGTTTGAATTATAAATAATGAAGAGTGGCTGTTGTAACACAAACTATCTGATGCTGTCAAATTTAAATTTAATTTCAGAGTCCTATATTCTGTTACCATTTGTGTGATTTGATTCAAAATCAATAGAATACATGAGGTATTAGTAATTTATAAAGTGTACAAACATTTGTCTTTGATTATCAACGAATTATAAAAGCGTTTCGACTGGACACAATTATATTTTTAAAGTAAATTTTTATGATATTATGTATCAAAAAGTCACTGACATTATGCATAACAAACATACACCTATAAAGGTGGTCTACATAACGTATCACTAGTCATTACAGTCAAAATTCAAAAACTATTGAAGAAAATTTATATTTTAAATAAATCAGTTATTATCACTCAATTTATTTTATTTATTGTCACATGAGGACAATGATAAATATGTAATTGATTTTAAAAAAATTGACTCAAATAAAATTCGTATCTCGGCTTTTCAATTATCTCAATTTTCAGGAGCATGTACACATTGCGTTTTCGATCGTTGGTGGTGTTTATTTTCGCTAAAAAGCATCAGAACGACCAGATAACTATATCGAGTGTAAATAGGGGAAACGAAATCCATTCAACATTTGCAGTGACATATCTATTTGAACTATGTACCCGAATCGTGTACGTCGAATAAGGAATTTATGCTCATCTATTTTATGTTGGCGGGCCGTAATTCGATATTGACTTGGACGAATGTGCTGAGGTTTTTTACTCCGTTTTATTTTCATCTGATAAATTATTTTATGTATAAGCAGTTTATTTGAGCTTAACGTTGATTTTGAAATTTTAATTAAATCCGATACACGTTGTTTTAGGATTAAGCGAAATAAAGTACATAAAATATGCAGCATATAGATTTTCACACAGATACATTTTCAGTTAAAAGCATATTTCTTAACTGCATATTTAGGTTATGGATATACCTAAAACTTTTCCCTTAAAAATAAAATCTTTAGAGCGAAGTTTGCAATAAATTAGACTTAAGTTGGCATAAATACATAAGTAAACAAGAATTTAATTCGCCTTTTCTCTGATATCTGCATCCCAACATTTTAACTGAGTTAATTTTTCCGCAGCCATAATTACTACAATAAATTTTACCCTTCGTCCATATATTTTCTCCGTATTTGAAATACGATTCGTTGAGTTATTCTTTGCATAGTTAATGCGAGGAAAAAAAGGATAAAACGTGCGGATGACTGTGGCGGGTGTAAGTAAGGAACATTAAACATTTTGGGCAGAAAATATATTGTCTAATTTATTTACATTTCAAATGATTCTGATGATGTTATTATATTTATATATTTATTCATTTTAAGAAGCTAATGTTAATTTTTCCTCAAGAATAACATAATGGTTATAATGTTTATAGTTAATTAAAGTCTATTAAGTGTTCTAGAAAGTAAAAGAAAAAATAAAGATTTATTTTCACATATGGAGTTTTTCAGTGTGATTTTTAATTTAAATCAAATATACCACTTAAATCTACGTGATAAATATACCGTTGAAATTTGTTAAATACATAAACGATCTTTAAATTAAAATTAATACCTGAGAAATTTATATTTAATAATTACAAATAAATTCGGAAAACCAAGAAATAATAAATTTATGTCAGTTATTCTTCATTGCCCTTCAGTTAAACTCATCATCCACTAATGTCCCAATAAAGAAGGTCTCGAGGTATTCATCAATTAACATTTAAAGGGGTAAATTAATGAGCTTAAGGAATGTGTTTTTTTTTTTCATCAAACATGTTAGTTGCTGGTCTGTAGAAACGCGAGATCGGCATACTGGAGACTCTGAATAATCAAGAGGTACTGCAAAACAAAAAATAAAATCAGTACTTGCAATTATTGACTTTTGGAGACTGCCATAATACAGTGTGTTCTCCAAATATTATATCGTAAATATACCAACGTGTCAGGTTTTTTGGTCTTACCACTTGCATTTGGTGCTTCAACTGAACTCGGGACATGGGCATCAAAGATTGGAATGGTGCCAGGTTACAGGAATGCTTGTTATGGAGGCTGGTCTTCTATCGATAAAGAAGACCTCGATAGATTCGTTAATTAGCATTTGAAGAAGCAAATTAATGAGCTTAAGAAGGTGTTTTTTCATTAACGGCCTGCTGGAAACTCTGGATAACCAAGAGTTACGACAGAAAAGCAAAATCAGTACTTGCGATAAATATTCCCTATACAAGTCTTTTAGTATCTGCAGTTAGCACCTGCTTTTGGTACTTCAACCGACCTCGGAACATGTACCTGTATATGAAGTGTTGAAGACATCCCAGAGGCTCAGTTTCAGCAAGACATCTCCCAACCTCATACTACCCATCTTTCAATTAAAATAAGTTAGATTTATGTAAGTTTATTTTAAAATTTTAATTTTGTTAAAGGTTTTTACACTGATTATATTTGAATTAATATGGTTTAATGTATTTGTTTAAATTTAATTTATTTTACATTCTATTTTGGTAAAATACATTTTACAATATAAATAAAACTGGAGTAATAAAAGGCAAATACGTTGTCGAGTTTATGTTATATCTATGTATGTTGTAATGTGCATCTTAAATAATAATTTATATTTCGCGTATTTGCAACCGGAAGTGAACAAATATTTATAGTGGTAAGTCGTATTTACTGAGCCAAAAAAAAATTACCCATAAATTTTACGACACTGAAGTTTATTACGCAATATCTTGTAGCTTATAAAATGTCCGTGTGCATTTGCATCAGAAAATGCCACCTTATTGTTGTAGTTTTGGTAACATTTAACTTGCAGATATATGAGCTTTATTGTTGGGAAAAGTGTTTTGAAAAGCAGGCCGACGAACCAGTTATACTGCGGGCACAATACAAACACCTGTGGTTTTGAAAAAAAAAACTTCTTTAAACGACGTCTTTCATTACAACCATTCCGCGAAAACTTCCGCTAAAAACTTTGCACCACTGCTAAAACTTTATTATCTTCTTTATTTGCATTTCAATTTTAAATCTAATTAATATGTATAAGAATTAATAAAGCATCCAAAACTTTCGACCAATAAATAAGGGTTGTTTTTCGAAAGGAAATTTGCTGATGGGCGGACCACTATGTTTGGTTTTAAAATTAATTAAACTCGATTATGTCTTTTTTTTAATAGAAAATATTAAATTTTAATGTTTATATGTGCACCTCCGTGCCTTTTCATTTTTTTAGTCGACTGATTTACAAACAAATGTCGCTTATTTGTGAAAGTATTATAACTTCACAAGAAATTTGAGTTTCTCGAAAAAAATAAGTTTCATTCATCCTTCGTTTAATGCAACTTTCTTTAATTCTGTAAGTGTAAGTAGATTATTTGTTTTTTAACACACACCCTTTTTAATAATGTTATGCAAAACGAAGCAGCCATGTAAACACAATTTCAATTAATAAAACTCAATATTTCAAAAATAATAAACTCACAGGTATCATGGGAAATTGAAACTGGCTATTTCATTTATCCATGGTATTTTTAATTTGGGATACTTCAATAAATCAAACGATAAAAGTTTCGTCCAAAAAAATATTCGTATATTTATATCCCCAACCTGATATACTGGCCGTCAATGTGGTGTCAATAAGTCATGAATAAAAAAGCAATCACCACAAACCGTGTAATAAATTCTCATTTAACCAATTCCAACAACAAGAAAATAAAAACGGAGTTGCAAAAGCTTTTCAGTAATTAACTCGCGAATGTTGGTAATGTTGGTTGGGCGATATCCGCCACCTTCTCTTTACAGCGCCCCTTAATTTATAAGGCTATTCCATTTCATCCGTTATCCCTTAAACTGAGATTAATTTGCTCAACATTAAATTTAATACACGGTCCGCCAGGCAAATTTAAAATTAATGTTATTATACTTTTCATTAGCGAAAGGCTGTTTTCTGGCCGTTAAGCAGTATCTGAGGGTTGTTGGATTTTAATTCAACATGATATCGACAACAGAGTCCATGTAAATTAATTGGTTTATTAACGAAGTAATTTTCAAACTTATTATCAAATATTATGTGATTATGCGATCTAGTGGCCGTTTTACTTTGATGGCTCATTTTTTATTATTATTAATCACATTTCTCTTAGTCTTAAAGTAGAAGCGGTAATGTTCTTTAATATAATTATATCCTTTGGAAAATTTTCACGAATTTGATATGATACAATGCTAAAAAATCTTTAATTAGTGCGTATATTCAATAATTAATAAAACTTTTACAAGATTATAATAAATAATATTTAAAATCGATGATTACTTACCGGGAAAAGTAAGCCATATTTTTGGTTTAGGATTTATATGAATTAATATTTTATTTACCGCATTGTTTTTTAAACATTTTTTTATCATAAATTGTGTATTCAAGTGTTAATGAATTCTTGACAATTTGGTTTATTCATTTCGAAGTGACATATTTTATTCGAATGCATTTTAATAAGGTGCAGTAAGCAATTAAGTTAATTAATAAAGACAATGAATACACTGAAGGTGAAAAATGACAAGGTACTGAAACCTATATCAACAAAGAAATTAAATATGTATTTAGAAATCGAGGAATCATGCAATTAATTTTATGAAAAAGTTGGATAAATGTCTGATTAGAGAATCAAAAGAAGCTTCAAATTATTATCCACATACAGTACAGATATTCCTTCGATGTATTTAATATTTATTTTTGTGATAGTCATAACTGGAGTTGTTTTTTTTTTCATCAGTTTCAAGAACCTAGAACGTTTTATCCTGACATTCTTGTAGAACTTTGGTATAAATTGTTGATGGTGATGTCTAAATATTCCTTTAAATAAAGCTATATTAAATATTATAAATGTAAATTGCTTCTTCCGTATTACCGTGTATTATCATTAAATAATAAGTGAATTCTTTCCACAAAAATTTAATTAATTTTTTATACTCATTTTAAAAAGAATTTTAGCGTTGTATAAATGAATTTATTTTGTTTTGCAAAACTTAAGGAAAGTATCTCATTATTTCTCTTAAGTACTTATAAACATTACTTTTTTTCTATAATTACATTGGACTTTAGTATTAATTTACCAAGCGTTTTTTTGCATTAAATTTTAATAACAATATGGTTTTTAAAGCTAAACACATTTAGTAAACATAAAAATAAATGCACAAATTTACTGATAATTTACAAACCACATCCTTAATATAAAATAAGAAATAAAGATACATAGCTTTTAGGAGAGATAAACCTAAAAAAGTAGATCGGTTTAATGCCTCTCTTTTTAAAATATTGAATCAATTTGCTCGCAACGTACATTTCGTATAGCTGTTAAATTTTAAAATCGCGATGAAAGCTTTTAAAGCATGTTTTGAATGAGGTATTTAGTTGAAAGTAGTATATGAAAAAATATTTTAACAACATTATTTAATTTAAGTGGACTAATTTTAATTTTTAAAATCTGAAATAAACATACATTCTTAAGTTAATATACAAATATAAAATTTTGTAATTTAGTAATTTACTCACACAATATAAGGTCTCATTGAAACTGCATATTTTTCCAAATTTTAAAACATACTGCTTATTTCTTTTAAATTTAATTAGATAATTTTTTGATATGTTATATTATCATATTATGGTAATATAAAAATAATATATGATAATATACTTTTTAAAAAGCAGTATGGTTTATATAAGAGGCAAATATTGTCGGGAGAATGTTAAGGCAAGGATAATTTAGAATTACATTTATAATTTTAATATATATACTTAAAAATAATATATTCATTTTTTCTTTCATCACCACGATGTAAGCATTTCATTCATAAGGGCTACGTTTTCCAAAATATTCAAAAATTTGAAGCCAAGTCAAATTTTAGTGAGCTAAACATTCTCTGTACGTATATTAAATCTTTTTACGATTAAATACTTAAAAATTAATATTTTAAAAAATTGGAAGGAAATTTTTTAGAAACGTTTTCTTTAGAAGTGTAAATGTATACATAACTTCACAAAAAATATTCATCAATTTTCGCCTAGTGCACATTTCGTATGCCCGTCCAAAATATTAATATCGTGATGAAAGCTTTCACAGCATGTTGAAACGATGCGCTTAGTTGAAGTATATGGAAAATTGAATCACAATATTATTCTGAAATGTAATTTATGCATTGTATATATCTGGAAATAATGTTGATACAGTAACAATCCTATTAAAGCATTTTACTTTTGGAAATTACTACTAAACATTACAAACTTGTTCTGGAACACAATCTTAATAAAATAAACGTTAGTCAGTACACATTACCTACATTAACTTAATTAAGTGATGTAGTTAATAGATGTTATACAACACTATCCATATAATTGGGTGGTTACTAATTGATTACTAAAATGTGTCGGCAGATAAACCCGTTTTCCTACATTACGCGGAACAAGAGACAGTCTTCGGATACGTCGGTGGAACGACGAAATTAACATGCGAAGTTTCAGCCGAACCTGCACCTACATTTATATGGACTGACCCCAGGAGAAAACGAATTCAAGCAACTGTAGTCTCGAGCCATTTGACAGTCCTCCAGGTAAGTATGTCCTTGGATGAAAATGTTCTTGAATATGTCATATAAGTCTACCTACGACACTACTTTTGAGATAATTAAGAAAAACCTGCGTAAAGTAGTTTCTATGTATAATTTGAATTTTTACTTTGTTCTAATTGAAATAATAATTTAAATATTATCTTTTTTAATGAAATATACGATATGTAATAAATCCTTATTTTTTATAATTTAATAATTTAATTAAGAGTTTATTAAAATTATTGAGAAAATGCTTTATTATATTTAATTTAATTCATTTAAATTGCTATTTCTTATATCATTTTTAGTAAATTAATATTAACAATTTAACAAATTAAACAAATGTATATCTATTATAACAAAATAAAAACATTCTAGGTAATCTCAAAATTGAAGTACGTAAATATAATACATGTTTATTGCATTATCTAATTGCTACAGAAGTACATTTAGTTGAAATCTAATGAAGCAGTATATAGATAATTGACAATATTAATTAACATGAAACCAAGCGTGTTACAATTTTTGCCAAAAATGGTAAAACAGTGACGTTGCAATTTAATGGACACACCACCAGGCGCGACGAGTTATGTTTGATCTACTTTATTACTCTAAAATTAACAATTTCAATTTTAATTGATGTGGTTAACTTATATTTCATTTCAGATTAAAGTCACAGAACACTCTTTTGGGGATTATAACTGCACAGTGACCAATAAGTTGGGTAAATTGGAAAAAATTTTCACTTTAGAGGAGGGTTCTAAACCTGATCCGCCAAACTCACTTCAGTTGTTAGAAGCGCACTCCGATACTCTTGATCTCGAGATTTTACTGCCAGAACTGCCAGAGGATAGAGAGGAAATTATGGATCCTAAATGGTTTGTTGTCGAATACAAAGATCTCACAAAGGAGGATTGGTATATGCAGGAATTCAATAAAACAGAAGGTAATTTAATATACTGTTATTTTAAATATTTTAACTTGTATAGATTTTTCATTATGCTATAAACTATAAATGTAGCCACAAAGATAAAATCCTTGCAATAATTTAAATATTTTTAAAATACATAATGTTAGAACATAAAAATTAAATTTGATTTTTCTATTACGACTGTTAAAAACCCATTAAAATATTTAGTAGTATGTATTTATGCATACTACGTTAAACTTTATCATATTCATGAAATGTAACTTTTTAAAGAATTAAATTCACTGGAAACTACTAATTTATGCATGACCTTTTTCAGATAACACTTATCCATTGATTGGACTGATACCCGATACTGATTATGAAGTGAAGGCGGCTTCAAAAAATTTGGCTGGATTAAGCGAATTCACCAATTCATCAATATTTAAGACGGACTCTTCTGCCGCCTCAGTTATATACAATCCTTTTGTCCCATTATATTTATTTGTCTATTATTTTTGTATACTAGCTAGCAATTGATGAAACTGTTAATAATCAATAGCCATTTCTTTAACACATACCTAATGTCAAATTTAAATAGTCACCTTTTGATGTTCATCTACCGTATTTGAAGTAAAATAACAAAAATTTCTGTTAAATTATTTTATTCATTTTTATGATATAAAAAGGATTATTTAGAATTTTGTCTGATAGGGTCAGTGACAATTTTGTTTTTTTTTCAAAAAAAAAATTACTATAAAATTAATAATTAGGAATTATTGTTGTTGTTTTAAAAAAAAATTAAGGCGCAATAACCTCATCTTCATATCAACAATCATTATCACAGTGTTCACTTAACCTATTCTTTAGACCAAATGGAAATTATAATTAAAATTGGTTTTTATTTATGTGATTATATATGTATATAATATTTTGAATTTCATTTAAAATTTTGATTCAACAAGATGGTGATTATATTGTTTTTCAAACACTGAAATATTGTAGTCCAGCAAATATTACAATTTCCATTAGGTAAGAATTATGTAGATTCAAAAAAAAAAACTTAATAGTTTACAGTTTATTCAACTTCCAACTATACTACCTATTACCATTTTCCTTTGACGAAAACTAGTTTATATTTTCTGTGAACTCTTGAGATTTCACTCCAACGGTTAATATTTGCAATTCCGAATGCTTTTGTTCGCTTACACCGGGTATTTCAACTAGTTGAACAGCAATCTGCGAGATTCATTTCTGCATTCCATCAGTTTCAATTGAGAAATACACTTTCGAAATTAATGAAATCAACCTGTGGAGAACTGTTACTGGTGGAAATTATTGCAAGTATTTGTGAGCGATGTAATTAATTAGATATTGTTAATATTAGATGTTTCGTAGGATAATTGTATCAGATACATGGCTGTTGTTTGTTTATTTACCATATAGGCGATAATAGGATTGCCAAGTGTTTTGTACTGACCAATGCCAAATATAACTTATTTAATCAAGAATGTTGGACATTCATGACTGATATAGAGAAAATTAGTTGAATAAATTGTAATTGTTTGACAATACAATGATATATTTACAAGTTCATACTGTGGTGTCACCAAATTTTCTGCTAGAATAAGGAAACATACCAACGCTTTTATTTATTATTTACATTTAGGAGTAAGTTTCATGTTTGCAAACGTTTGAATAAATGAAAATGTGGCTAATCATTACTTAATCTATAAATTAATATTGCCATAAATAATTATAATATTTCCTTATACAGACTGATTGTAATCCATATAACAATAATATTTGTTTAAAATTGCAGTACTTTAAAATATGTATAGCTGAAGTCGTTTGGTGTACATAGAAGTACTATACGAATATTTATAAGGCGGTGCTAAAAATTAATTCCTACAAATGCATTATATAACTATTAAAATTAATGCAATTGTATGAAGCCGTGTAATTAGAAACAAATTTTGATAAATTTTAGAATAATTTATTCTAGCGGATGATTTCTTAATTTGTTTATATAAATTTGGCGATCACATTGTGACTCATTGTATATAATTAATAATTTTTCCAGTGGTAGTGAAAATTATTCTAATTAGTATTTAGTAATTTAATTATAAATTTAAAAATTCGGATGTCAATAAAAATTGAATATTAAGTTTTACGTTCAATATACAATTTTCGCCACCATTTGAAAAAAAAAATGTATTTGATAATTTACGTTTTATCAAAATTATATTACTGTTTATATGTATATGTTAATAATTCAATATTATATGTATTTAGTTTTCCAAAATAAAATATTTATAATCGAGTATTTTTAATTCCAAATATAATTAGATAGTGTAGCATAAGTAATTGTCTTAATTAAATTGTAGTTCCAAAGTAAAATTTGATGTCACATAAAATGACAATGACAAGTCAATTAAGTATTTCTTTGGTATCAATCCAGCTTGTGCAAATCAAAATTTGTTGTATCCCTGATGATCACATTGTGGAATTCTCCAGTGGCTTTCAACACTCAAA
Source organism: Aethina tumida (assembly GCF_024364675.1). Classification (NCBI taxonomy): domain Eukaryota; kingdom Metazoa; phylum Arthropoda; class Insecta; order Coleoptera; family Nitidulidae; genus Aethina; species Aethina tumida. Next base: position 11,108,848 of record NC_065441.1, read on the forward strand.
AAAAATGCGTCATACACCATCAAATGAACATCTTTATACAGGGGACTTAAGATAATATAACATGACGACCGAGTCAGCAGTAGGTAGGTGTAACATAGAGATTATTATTAGAGGAGATTATGTGGTTTGTAGTGATTATCATGATTTAATAATGTTAATTTGCTTCGGTTGGATGTTATTCAAAACAATTTTGGAAGGGATAACTTTTTATTATCAATCTTTTAATTTATGTAAATTAATTTATTGTAAAAATATACGATTACATCTATTTCTTTTAACAGTCACATCAGATTTAATAATTGTACGAATCATTTGTAGACCATCAAAATATTTTTTATTCAGTGGATAATAGTACATGACGACTAAGTCATCTGTAGGTAAATGTAAAATATTATGCGGTTAAAGTGACTATTTTATTATTTATTTTAAGTAATATATAACGAATAAGTTCTAATATTATTTAATTTTTTATTAATAAACAGTACAAAGTACAATAAAAAAAGCAGACTATCCGATAGATCTATTTTCCAAACAGTATCATTGGAAATGATTTTGAATTTTTTAATTCAATATCTTCTTCATCATATCGTTACTTCTCTAATTTATATGTAACTAGGTAATGACACTAGTTTGTGATTAAACTAATTGTTGTATAATATTTCTTATTAATAAAGTACCCGTAAATTTAAGTTATATTTTATAGATAATTTATGTTTATGAAACTAAAATTATTTAATAGTTATGTATAAAAACAAATACGGATACTGTGTATATGAAAAGAATCTAACAATTAAGTAAAAAGCTAGGGCAATTAAAAACTTAATTAACTTAACTATAATATGTATACAACGTGGCCTATACATACATTACTTTGTATGTACTATTTTTTTTTTGTATTTTTTAAAGGATGCAAAATTCAAAGGGGTTGTCACACTGTATATAAAACTTGTATATTGTTTTAGATAATAAATTTAAAGATAAAATATACATCCAAACTAAATGTCTCAAAATACAGGTAACTTATAATTTGTTTTACAAATGTAGCAATTGTTAAAATTAAAAACTCAAATCTTGAGTGACATTGCTTCCATCTAGTTTTGTCTAGTGAAACTTAATTATATTTAAAGAGAATTCTGTACATAAAATGAATAGAATAATCATTTTCCCTGTGATGATTTCTTACCTCCGTATAGTGTAATCTAAAATTAACTTTGATTATTTAGAATATGATTGTTGCTGATTTATAACTGAACAAATCCTAATAATATATGACGTGATATTTATATGTATATTTCATGTGATTATTTTGTAATTAAGAAATATAATAATTATTTCAATGAAGATTACGTATAAAATTATAATTACTAAAGAAGCAGGAACTAAAAATATATTTTTTTAGTTTTATAATTTTTTCAGTATATTGTTGAGTAAGAATGGGTTAAAAAGGATTCTCTAAAAAACTCTTAATGTTGACTAGTGAATAACAGATGGCATGGCATGTCTTTTGAATATTCGAGAACATTCTTAGTTCTCTATTGAAACGCTGATCCAATATTCGCATATTGAATGATGTAAATTAATATATTTTGATTTTATATTTTAAAATAAAGAAAATAAAGATATTTAAATTAACATACAAAAATATATAATATTTATATATATGATGATGAAAATATATCGAATTATATCGAAAATTTAAATGTTCAAATTTAAATTTTTTAGTCCTATTTATAAAATAAATAAATCCAAAATATTCCGTGTTGTCCAGTTTTATCTTTCTGCATGTTATATTTTAAATAAACAAATGTGGTAATGGAAATATTGTACAAAAAAATTGATATATAAGATTAATTAATAAAATGTAATTTTGACGTTGATTAATATTCTCTCTACGTAATTTTTAAAATCAAAAATGAAAACAACACAATTATTAATTACACACGTTTCAAATATTGTTTTACAATTATTTCAAATTATTAATTTTTAGATATTAATTCATATAAAATATTTTTTATCTTTTGATCAATATAGCATATCCTTATTGTTATTAATTTTGTAAAATGTTAATTGGTGAATTATGTTTTAATAATTTTAATCTTATTTCAAACTAAAAACTATTTATTGGTGAAAGGGCACTGGTTTGACGAATGAATTGGCTCTAACGGAATCAACCTTCTCAATGGAACCGCGCAGTCTCCCCATTATTTCGTGCTTTTTCTCGAATACACCGGGAGACACGCTCAGTTTCGCCGGTAAACTGTTACAGGCTTGTCCGTATACTAATAGAGTAACGAAAATTTCACTATGAGCAGCAAAAGAAGACGGTTTCCTCGCGTTCCGTCTGCTAAAGACTTTAACAGTGAGTATCTGAGTTCAACAGGATTTGTGTAGCTGTGTATATCAATAAATCCTTCGCAATTTTTGTTTACTTCAGAGATTACAAAATAGATACATACAATTAGATCGACTTATTATTATTCAAAGCACCTATTGTTACCTATGTTGTTATGTTGTGTTTAAGGTGTGATTTTGGTGTGGATTATTTCAGTTAAAAGGGGATGTTAAGGAAATATTGATCATACGAATCTCAGCCGCTAGGTTAATACTTGTTCCGAGATATCATTGGACAAGGTAGAAACCGTCTGTTGTTTCAATATTTGATATCTAAATCCTATTCTAAAACTGCTTCAACAACACTTTGCACAAGAAAAATTCCATGATGCAGATAAGATGTTTGAACACAGTCGTAGTATTCGTGTTTATTTACATTCATAAAAATAATTTAATAGAATTAATTTTGTAAATTAACATTATTATTAAAAAATTTATTATATTGAAACAAATAATTTATCCTGAATAACTTGAGTTTCAAATAAAAAAAACTATTAATATTCTAATTATACTGTATAGTACTAAATAAAACATATTACAAAATTTCAAATCAATGCAATATTATTGAACTTTAATATATTCTCAATATTTTCGAATATTTTAGTGCATAATTTATATTATTCGTCTATAAAAATATTGTATATGAATAGTTGTATACCATAAAAATTTCAAACTATTTTTGTAAAATTATTTATATTTGAATATTCTAATTATTACAAGTAATACCCTAATTTGATATATATTGGGTAACAATACTCTTGATAGGATTAATAGAAAAACATTATGTAAAACCTGTAAAACCTGTAGAAAAATAGTAGAAGGTTCAATTATCACAGAAAAATTAATAGCATCAAAATAAAATAATCTAATTTCAATTGTGTAACATTTTATGATAACCATAGTTTTACAGTCATTACTTCTTAGCTTAAATTAAATTTTCCCAGAAAAAAATATATTGAAATGATTTCGTATCTAAATGACCTGTTTAGAACTAAACAAGTCCTTCATAATTTTAAATAAACCATCAGTGGGAAATAACAAAACTAATTTATTTTCAGCATAAATATATAATATATATTTTTCCATTTTTGATATCTAAATACAAACATGTTTGCCTATTATTTAATTCCAAATTTATCTATTCAGGGAGAGATCTTCAATTTAAATTTCTTTACAATCATTGTTGTTAAATTTAATTCAGATGTAAATACTGTACTTTACTATGTTATTTCCAATTTAGCCTAACAATATTTAATACAAATACATTGAACAATTTTGGTATAAAAATCAGAAATAGATTAAATTCAATGTATAGCATAATTGTAAATTCACAATAACTAAAAATCTTTATTTACATTTATTTTATTTTATGAGGTCCAGGTTTTCATAAAGAATTAAATGAGTTGATAATCATCCAGAATTAAAAAAAATATATGTTATTCTGTAAATTAATATTTTATCTACAAATTCACTAGGTATAATATTCAAACAAATTTAAAATGCATTAAATAAATTATAAAATAATTTTATAATTAAATGCATATTTAAATATTAAAAAAATCTATATTTTGACTTCGGAAATACTGTAGCATTAATTTATTTACAAAGATAAAAGTTAGAAAATGTTTATTTATTTACTTATTTTAATTTGTTAATGAAAATTATTGTTGCTAATAAAGAATCTAACTATATTACATTTTTAATGTTATTTAAAATTATTATTTAGGACATTTACATTTTAGCATCAGTTTAAAAAAGTACATAAATTAGTGAGTTCATTTTTAATGCCAAAATTTAAATGATTTAAAATTTTAAATGGGTACTGAAGTCTATTTATACACCACTATTTATTTACAAATCAAATTCGTGTCCTTGGAATGTTGGCACTTATTTTTGTACAACTATTATCAAGGAAAAATTGGTCACAGTTTCAATGAATGATCGGATTTTTTCTCCGACCATTTCATAATCAAAAATGATGATATCATGGAATTTATACCCATGAATTAATTGCAATTTTTATTTGTTTTAATTTACACTGTATACAGCAAAAAATTATCGCATTTAAACAAACACATTATATGTTAATTTATTTTTGTTCAATAATATTTATGTGAAAAGTGTTTAAGTCTACATTTTAAGATAAGAAAATTATAATGCCATGTTTGTTATTTCATCCATTACACTTTTCTGATTTTTAAAACATTTTTTAAATTGAAAAATAGTTTATTTTACATTTGGATTTTTTCATTCAGATAAACTTGTGCTAATCTACTTTAATTACACGCCGTTTTATTTGTCTCTGTCTAATTGTAAGATAAACTATCTTAAAAATGGAACTAATTGTGATGAGTAAAGTGCATCGCGTACTTTTTTTAAAAAGAGTAACTTGGCTATATCGGGATCGTTGAGTCTTTTTAATGACTTCATTCACCCCCTCTGTTTATAATACTTGAATTAAGACGATTGTTTTCGAGTAATCGGTTGATTGTATCATATAGATAGAATATGTGAGGTCGCTCCTATTGACGTCAAAGTCATTAATCATAACCACGGAGCACACTGCTCAATGCGTGATAATCAACGTTGAAACTGCACATATTTTCGAATGGTGTTAGTCGTTTCAATTTTTATCAATATGTGATTAAGTAATAATTTTTCTGCGGAATTGTCCAGTATTTTCGAGATGTTACTTCTACAAATATTTACTGAACATTTTCAATCTGTTTTGACACCTCAAATAGGCTTATATAGGGTCATTATAACGATTATCAAAATGACTGTAACATAGGACTACGCGTGAATTTCTTTTAGTACCATTCAATTTTTGGACAACAAGAGTTGATTTTATTCGAGCTAACTATCAAATCTCAAACGTCTTTGGTACTACAAGACGTGTACAATTAATTAATTAATGTTTAAATAGATATTCTTGATACTGTCTGTTCACAACTAACATGTGTTTATTCTAAAAATAGCAATTTAATTCCAAACGTTTAAGATTCGTTAAATGTTATATAAATACAGAATTTAACATTTTAAACAAATTTTTATATTTTTAAATTTTGTGCATAAAATATTGATTTGATTTTAGAAAAAACTTATTGGTGATCTGAGCTTATTTTTATAATTGTTTTTTTTTTTAACTAAATAAAAAGTTATTTATTTCAATAAAATTCTGTTTAAAAATGATTACAGATGATAATAATATGTAGGTAATATGGATTCTATGAAATGTATTCATAGTGTGAAATTCATTCTCAACTAATTTGTTAAAAAGGTCAATTTTATCAATATTAAATATTTGTATAAAAGTCTTAAAATGTATATTTGTTTTACAAATATTTTTTTTAAAATTATTAAATTAAAGTTAGTATCATGTATTTATTACTGATTCTAGAAAGTCGTATATTGTTAATTCATTAAGACAATTTAATACTACATTATACGGCGTAATTAACAATGGTATAACACTGTTCTTTTATTTGATTATCGATTTGGGGGTATGGCATGTAGTAATGAAAACACCTCCTTCTATCTTACGCATTTTGTGTAGAAAAATCCAATTGATACTATAATAAATATCGTTCGATGACTTTATAAAAATAAATATATACGAGGGGTTTCTTTTCAAAACTTGAATACCATTTTTATATGTTTAATTTTTACTATACGATTGTTCTAAATTATACGATATTCATTAATAATTTCAATTAAATATCAAAAAGTTTGAAAAATGTATTAATCAAATGTATCATTTATTTATATATTCCTTAATCCAATTGAAGCTGTTGATAAGACGTGACAAGAGCATATTTTTTGTGCCACCCCTGTAATGGGGCTGTATTAACCAGTTGAATCTGGTAAATTTCAAACTAATCCCACTGTGTGTTGAAAAATTAATTATGAATATAGGAAATCACAGTATTTACAATAATATTGATGACCACCGAGACGGAGATAAACTCTGACCTCGGGCCGTAATCGACTTTGTCCATTTAAGATTTAAGATAATTCTTAATATTATAATTATTCAGTCTAAATGTAACAGCCTATTATGCTACACGAGTGCAAATATTTAACACGACAGTACCTGTGATGAATTTCTTTTGACAAAAAAGTCAACACTCAAGCCAAATTAACTAATTTATTGTTTTTGTTTTAAACAACCCACCATGACTGTAGATGTGGTTTCGTCCTCTGGGAGCATGATAGTTGTCTCCAATCGGTTACCGTTTGTGTTGCAGAGGACAAAGGATGGAAATTTGATAAGAAAATCAAGGTAAGCAACAATTCTCAACATAAATAGCTTTATACAATTCACTTCAATGGTAGTGCCCATTGGGAATAACGGATATATTGATTATTGAGGAAAATTGGCAAGAGCAACACCAAATTATGTCTTTCAGAAAATAAATGTGAGAAAATTTAGACAATTATATTTAAAATATACACGATTATTCTAGAGTTTTATTGGTTTTAATTATAGAAAAGTTATTGTTTCGTTCACATCAAACAATAATAGATACTTGCAACCTTGAAAATGTTGCTTTTACTTTTGATGTTAAGTTTAAATAAGTTTCAGTTGACACATCTTATTTATTTTTTGTCTAATAAAAAATATCTTAATTATATAGGACATTATTTGTAACACAATAGTATGTGTATTTTAGTGTTCTTAACATAAAATTTTTATCATATAAATAAATTTGAAAATTATAGTAATATTTAATTAAATGTAAGTGAGTTCTTTAAATAATAATATTTGTTCTTCACATAAGAATTTTTTTCACTTTCAAGTAGTTGTTTTCAGAAGTTGTACCTAAAATACAATTTAAGAAATTAATTCTGAAGTTTTAAGCATTATATATCTACATATATAATTTATTTAAATTGTTATATCCTGTAGTAAACATTATAACAAATCATACACTGTATTTCCAACCTTGAATGAATTGCTGTTTATTGCTAATGTGTTTCAATAAAACATATTTAAGCCAGTCTTCTTCTACTAAATGTTTTTCGTTTAGGTTTTTTAAGGTTTAAATGGTTTTCCATTATTTTTGACACAATTTAAATTTAACGCAGACATTTATATTTACTTAATGTAATTGTTTATTTATGCTACTACATGTTTATTTTGACATATCTTAAGTAATGTCACTTTTTATTAAAAAGGTACATTTCATAAAAACACGTATAATATTGTTCATACAATTATGGCACAATTTAACTTTTATATTTATTTAATGTAATTGTTTATTTATGCTAAAACATGTTTACTTTGGCATATATTAAGTATGGTCATTTTGTATTAAAAATTTACATTATACAAAAACACGTATAATTTTGTCCAATATTAAAATACACAAAAATCAATGAAATAATTATTGTTCATTAAATTTATACATTATCTCGAATAAATAAAATATTAGTTAATAAATTTCTGGTTATCGCCAAATTTATATTAACATATTGACTATTTTTTAATTATATGCGTACGCAATGTTGAACCTTGTAATGTTTATAATCCGGTTTGGGCTTTGTATACATAGTTGTTTATCAGACATTCCATTATACATATTTTCTAACCTAATTGCTGTTTAAGATAAGCCTCCTTCAAGAAATATTTGATTTGGCAACAGAGGTTAAGATCGGGCGACATTAGGCCTATGATCACGACTGTAAAATATCCGCAACTGTATTTGCCAATAAGTTTTAATGATGTAAACAAAATTTGCTTTGCCATTTAATGGTATGTTGAGTCAACTCATTTATATTCACAAATGTTAAATATTTACCAGAAAATATTTGAGCACAATTTTTTTGGGATAAAAGTAAAAAAAATGAAGTGGAAGCGGAAAAATTTTGGTGTTGTTCATATTTGTAACGGCATGAGTCCAATTGTTTTAATTAACTTATTCATATTTCCAATGGATAGGAAGTTCATTTTAGAGGTTTAATATTTTCAGCTAAAAAAAACAGGCTTTAATTTTTAGTGCCGGCGGTCTGGTGACCGCAGTCGCACCTGTTGTCGTCAATGGTGGCGGTCTATGGGTGGGATGGCCCGGAATTCATCTGGAAGATCCGAAGGAACCGATACCGGAGTCGGATCCTTCCGATATTACTCCTACTGCTGGATTAAAATCAGACAAGGTAAGAGGTCATGTTTCATCTATGAATTCCAGAAGTTATCGATAAATGGTATTGTGAAGTTTCATTTGCTGGTGATTATAATTGTTTGACTAACATTTTATCAATAATTTTGTCATAGGATACCCCCAGGGGCATTGGCATATCTATTTGGGTTAAAATTTATCACGTGTAGTACGTTAACTTGAAAAAAAACTATTACATGTTTTTATGATAAACTTGTGTCGAAATATGTCTCATTTAAATTTAAGAATTTTTCGTTCCCTTGCAACTGAAAAATGAACCCGCCATCATTTCTGGATTTGTTTATGCTTTAATAAAAATAAATAATGTACTCGCACTAAATATATTTAAATTAAGTAGTTATAGACACATGTGTTTTTAGGTGGTTGCAGTTCGTATAGATCCTGTAATGTTCGACTCATATTACAACGGCTGTTGCAACGCTACATTTTGGCCACTATTTCATTCAATGCCGGATCGAGCAACATTTATCAATGAGCATTGGCAAAATTATGTGAAAGCAAATCAAGAGTTTGCCCAATGTACAATGACAGCTTTAAGATCTTTGCCAAAAAATCCAAGTGCACCACCTCTTATATGGATCCATGATTATCATCTTATGTTGGCAGCTAATTGGATCAGACAGGTTAGACTGTAAATTTATTATTATATATTGTGCATAACAAGGTAATTTTTCAGACGGCTGAAGACGAAAACATTCCTTGCAAACTAGGTTTCTTCCTGCATATTCCTTTCCCACCATGGGACATATGCCGTCTGTTTCCCTGGTCCGATGAAATCCTTCAAGGCATGCTTGCTTGTGATATGGTCGGTTTTCACATAACGGATTACTGTTTAAACTTTGTGGACTGTTGCCAGAGGAATTTAGGTTGCCGTGTTGACCGGAAGAACCTTTTGGTCGAACACGGTGGCAGAGCAGTAAGAGTTAGACCTCTACCAATCGGTATTCCATACGATAGATTTGTAGAATTGGCGGAAAAGGCACCTAACGTACTAGGACCCAGCAACCAGAAAATTATATTGGGAGTAGATCGGCTTGATTACACGAAAGGTTTAGTCAACAGACTTAGAGCATTCGAGAAGTTATTTGAGAAACATCCAGAACATATAGGAAAAGTATCGTTGTTGCAAATTGCAGTGCCATCCAGAACCGATGTAAAGGAATATCAAGATTTGAAAGAAGAAATGGACCAATTGGTTGGCCGCATTAATGGGAGATTTACTACTCCTAGTTGGTCACCAATAAGGTAATGTTTAATATTTAAGTCATAGTTACAATACTATTTTTTATGAAATAACATTCTTAGATTATCTATAATGGGATATACTTCAACTGACTTTCCCAATATTCCAGTTACATTTTCTTTTATTCTAAGATTTACAAATTCTCGTAGACTATTTAATAACAATTTTTAAACCAATGTTTTATATTTCTTTAGGTATATATACGGTTGCGTGGGCCAGAACGAATTAGCGGCATTTTACAGAGACTCGGCTGTTGGTCTAGTAACACCGCTGAGAGACGGAATGAATCTTGTAGCAAAAGAATTTGTTGCTTGTCAAATCAATGTCCCACCAGGTGTTCTAATAGTTTCACCATTTGCTGGAGCTGGTGAAACTATGCACGAAGCGCTAATTTGCAATCCATATGAACTTGATGGGGTAGCTGAAATTATACACAGAGCCTTGACAATGCCAGAAGACGAACGCATTCTCCGTATGAATTATTTGAGGCGTAGGGAGAAAATATACGACGTGAATTATTGGACAAAGTCGTTCTTGCAAGCCATGGGATCTCTGAAGGCTGAGGAAGAAGGTACTGAGGAAACTGTAAACATGCCTGCTGTTACATTGGATGACTTTGATGAATATCTTGCAAAGTAAGTTCTTTAATAATAATATCATATATATTAAAGACTACAAACAAATCTAATAATTCTAATGCGTGGTATATTTATATTTCAGTTATATTGGTAATACCCACAAATTGGCTTTATTATTGGATTACGATGGAACTTTAGCACCAATAGCACCTCATCCAGATTTGGCTACTATTCCCGTGGAGACAAAGAATGTTTTACAGCGGCTTTCCAACGTTTCCGATGTATACATTTCTGTCGTTTCAGGAAGAAATGTTGACAATGTGAAGCAAATGGTAAATAGCAACTTCAGTTACTAATCAATACAATAACACTAAATGTATTTTTTTAGGTTGGTATCGAAGGTATTACATATGCGGGTAGTCACGGTTTGGAAATTCTACATCCTGATGGAACCAAATTTGTCCATCCAATGCCAATAGAGTTCCAGGACAAAGCTGCAGAATTAATGAAGAACTTACAAGAAAAAGTATGCAAGGAAGGTGCTTGGGTGGAAAATAAAGGCGCCCTTCTAACTTTCCATTTCCGAGAGACTCCTATTCATTTGAGAAAGGAACTTGAGGAAGTAGCAAAACAACTTATAGAAGATGTAGGTTTTCACGCAGTGCCTGCTTTGTACGCTTTGGAAGCCAAACCTCCGGTAGAATGGAACAAGGGTAGAGCTTCCATTTACATTCTGAGAACAGCGTTCGGAGTGGACTGGAGCGAAAGAATTCGAATTATCTACGCGGGAGATGACGAGTCTGACGAGGATGCCATGCAGGTTGGTAAAATATTAATTAAAACATAATTAGGATTTGAAACGGGCAATTAAATATTATGTAAATTTGTGTTTGTCATTTTATAGGCTCTAAAAGGTATGGCCGCAACATTCCGCGTAACATCATCGGAAATCACAAGGACATCGGCTGAACGCCGTTTGCCCTCAACCGATTCTGTGTTGACCCTACTTAAATGGGTAGAGCGACATTTAAGTCGCAGGAAACCCAGTCTGGATCCAAATAGTTACAGACGTAACTCTTTGGCCAAACAGACTGCCGTACAAATGGAGATGTATACAGTGCAAAAGTCAACAAAATCCAATTCAATAAAGTCTAAACTCATAAACAGTACGCAACATTTGTAATTTTAATTTACATATTTGTGCTAATTTTGTAAATACAGGGTTTAGCTAAAACTAAAGACTTGAAATAATATTGATAGAATTTTTAAATTGTTTATAATATTTATTTTTTGAATTCCTGATATTTTTGAGAAACTGCTGAATAGATTTCAGTATTGTCGTTAAATAAATAATGTATATGTAGGATGTTTTTATTAAATTCCTGATCCAGTTTCTCCATTTCCCTACTCCTATTCACGATAATCATGAACTTAAATAATAAAAAAAATATTTGAAATAGGGGAAGATGCGCGTTCCTTTTTACTTTCTTGTAAACTACTAATTCTCTTTTTATTTTTAGATTTTGAAAGGTTTGGCGAAAACATTTCGAGTCGCAGACGAAAGACAGATTATTATCACTTGTGCAGATTACAGGCTACACAGTACAGATGATGTTTTATTGTTGCTAAAATATGTTGAGCAATCGGTTGCCGGTAGACAAATTATCGAAAGTCAAACTTGGGCTTTAAAAGCTAAGCTTATGAAGTCAAGTCAGAGTGTTTTACATATTCATCAAGGTTTATAAAATTTAGCAATGTTCAATAAAAAATTTGTTCAAGGGTTGTCTAGATTATATATACGTCACCATTCAGAATGTTTGATGTCTGCTGACATTTAATAGATTTCTTAAATTATTATTAAATTGTACATTTCTAAATTAACAAATGTATTTAAACATTCTTGTAATGAAAATCCTGATACAATAAGTAAGTATATTTCTTTAATTATATTTAAACATAAAACAGTGAGATTCACAAATTAGATCACAATTTGTATGTCAATTTCTTTCGCTTGTTAAGTTTTTATTTTTATATTTATGATGTAAGAGAATATGTATAGCATGATATTGTTAATATTTGAGGATTTGAATATTGAGATACTCAGTAAAAGATATGAAAATTATACAGCCAAAAATAACATATTTACAGATTCGTTTCTAAACAGAGACCAGAAATCGTTCCCAATCTAAAAAAACTTTGCCCACAATGTCTTTGGAGATGGAAAATCGCAGGAAATGAAATTCTCCCAGAGAGCTAGTATGCTTATTATTGTATTCCTAACTTTGTTCAATGTAAGTAAAATCAATTTCCAATCAACAAATAAGCTTATCAACCACTAATGATTAAACGAGTGCCGTCAGAAAAGATTAAGGTTAAAAGCCACGTTTTGTTTAGATGGGGAACAGTTTGGTGAGAGTGACGCGCGCAGTTAGAATGGCACACATTGATTCCCAAGATGTTAACAGGGTCATGAGCCAGTAAGTATTTATATTTAACACACTGTCATAAAATACTTGAATATTTTTGTAATTTCTTCAATTTAAGTAATTGTACTTCGGCCATAACAACTAGAAATGATGTTTGGAGTTTAAGAATATTCTGTTAGGTCAAATCAGTGCTACCAGAACAAGTTCTGAGCAAAAGAGTCACTAGTTTTTCACCAAAATTAAATTGAATCAAAATTTTTTATTTGTATTTGGAGGAAGAAAAATTATATATGATTGTTTTTTAAATTTAATTGTTTCATAGGGTGAATATATTATACTTATATAAGATATGTTATATCGTAATATTGTTATAGAAGAATAATTATTGAAAATTTAGAATAATCACGTTCATGTTTATAATCTTCTTTTGTCACCAGGTATATGGGCCAGAACAAGAATTTAGCCTTACTTCTTGATTATGATGGAACTTTAACACCAATTGTGGCTCATCCAGATTTGGCTGTAATTCCAGAAAATACGAAAGACTTATTGATTCGACTTTCAAAAAATGAAAGTGTATTTCTTGCAATTATCTCTGGACGGGCTATGTATAATGTGAAAGAAAAGGTTCAGTATAGATATCAACAGTAATATTACAAGTTTAATTAATTTTATAATAATTTACAAAATTTAGGTTGGAGTAGATGGAATTCATTACGCCGGCAATCATGGCTTTGAAATTCTTCATCCCAATGGATCAGTGTACATCCATGAAATTCCACAAAAATATAAGGAAGCTCAGGATGTAATGATTAAGGAACTCGAAGAGAAAGTTTCCGATAATGGTGCTTGGGTGGAAGATAAAAAGTTTTCAATCACTTATCATTTTCGTGCAGTGCCCGATAATTTGAAGAAACAATATGAACAAAGGGCGAAAGAAATAATGAACAAATCGGAGTTTAGAATCACGCCGGCCCATTATGGATTGGAAGCGAAACCGCCGATAAATTGGAATAAAGGTACTGCCGCTCTTAAAATTTTAGATGCCCATTACAAAGAAGGTTGGAAAAATAAAACTAAAGTTATATTTATTGGAGACGACACGACCGACGAAGATGCCATGCAGGTAAACTAATTTAATAATTTTAATAAATTATTAACATTTTGAATTGTTATATTAAATTTTAGGCGTTGAAAGGGAATGCATTGTTGTTTAGAATATCTCCCGATTGTAACGTAAAAACTTCTGCGGATTATGTACTTCCTTCTCTTGATTCGGTATTGGATGTATTAAGGTGGTTAGACAAATATTACAGTGAATCTTAAATATAAATTTTAAAGTGTTCAAGTCGTATTTATTGGGTAGTAGAAATCTGACAAAAATAGCAGGAATCTAGTCATACCAATAAACAATTTATTCATATTTCTAACCATAAGTAGGAAACCCATGCACTAGATTTATATTAATGTTTTTTAATATATAGTAAATAAATAAATAAATAAATTGGTTTAATTTTTTGAGAATGTAAACTTCAATTTTATTTCAAGCTTAGGCACCCAACTGCCAGATGGCTCCAGCAGTATCAAATCGTGAATTTATTTGAAAAACTTTAAACAAATATTTTATTAACACAAAATAATTTTTTAATATTTATTTTTATTTTAATTGTTTGTTTGTTTAAATTAGTTAAGTCTGTAATTACAATTTTGGCACTCATTTAAGACGCATTGAGTGGAAATGTTTTGTCCTGAAAAATAAAATTCCTGAAATAATTAAGTGGAAAATTTAATCTTAATGACTTTTTCGGTGCTAAATAGGTTTCGTTGGGAACTTCCACTTATTTCTTTTGCAAAGAATTTTTTAATTAAATGTGTATTGCGAAATTTCCAAGTATTTTATTTTTTATTACAAATAATACAGTAGTGTTCATAATTATCTTAAATTTTGGAAGGAAAAAAAATTAAATTTACTTACTAAACAATATGTATATACGATTAGAAGTAAATTTTGAGGCAGATAGGAACTATTTAACTATTTTTATTATTTAATTGTCTTCTTGTTTTATAACTTTACAAAATTTTCGTGAGATTAAGTCAATTAGGTTGCGAACATGTGAATATTTCTCCAAGCTTCTTAGAGGGCTGTGAATACTTGTTAGAATTTGCATAAGTTTAACGTCATATTTTACAGTCAGCGTGATCTCACATGTTCACCGTTTGATTGAGATCTGGCGACCATGACGTCTAGGATAAAACATCAATATTCTGATCTCGTATTCAATCCGTGACAAGTTTAGATTTGTGCTTGGGGCGATTATTATGTTGAAAAACATTTATTGCGGTCTCTTTTCTTCAATATAAGAAAATCTTTTTAAAACATAAATAAGTCCCATATGATAAAGAGGACATGTACTAAAATCAGAATAATCTGCAAAGACTTGAAACACAACAAAAATTTATTTATTCCCATTACCTTTGTTAGAAATGTTCAGTTTTTTCTGAAAGTCTTCATATAAATCACTATCCATTAGTATTTTTATGATTGTTGGACTAATATTAGTAAGACTCATTTCCTCCAGATTGGCTTTAGCTTTCATGGATGATAAAAATGTATCTTTTGACATTTGACACGGTTTGAAATCTTTCTGACCCTTGTAAAGTTTTTTGTCGTTGCCTTTTATCAGTTTACATTAATTTTTTCAATAATAGAGAATGCAATTAATATAATTGTCATTGTCAATTTATTTCTCTCTTGTATCGTTAACTAAAATTTATGTATTAATTTAACTGTTAAAAAAATGATTTTATATACAAAATGTCTAAGAAAATAAATAACATCTTATTAGATTATAAATTTAAACTCCCCACACCAGTAAAGTAATAACTCTAAATAAAGCAATATATTTTTGTTGCTCACAAGCCAACGCACGTGTTCTTGGTCTCGGTTTTATACTTAACAAAACTGGATAGGTCTGGAGGATTAGCCGCAATTTTTAATTTAAAACGTGATATATCATAGGGCGGATACAGCAGACACATGCAGGCAATTTTTAATAACGCAAAATTATAGTCGCTCCAGGAAATTATAATTCCAGTACAGCATATGTACCCCGCTAAGTAATTGGCGTAGCAAGGCGGAAATCTTGCGCCTGGTTTACACAAGAACGTATTTCACATTAACCGATAAAGATATTTATGTTGGGATAAAATGTTTGTATGATATAAATATTATTTAGAAATGTTGTGTTGAATTATTTAATTAATTAAAATTGTTTATCTTTATTATGTACAATAATTATTTATGTTTTTCCTAATACTACCAAATAAAATATAAAGTAAACCCTGTTTCTGGTTACTTTTGAGAGATTTCAGAACTCTAACTGTTTTAGTATAATGCTGTTTCTGATACCATTATCCGATATTGTTAAATCTTTCTACTATACTGTGTGCATCACTTATGATAAATAATATATTTTGCGTAAAATTAATTTTTAATCCCATGCTCTATTTAATTTTGTTTAATTTAGTGAAACTTGACGCTTGTTTATGAGCTTACAGATGAGATTATAACTTTTTAATGAATGAAACTTTTAAGATGGGTGAAATATTAAAACTACCATCACAAACTATGCAAGTTTCAGTAAAACGAACAGTCTTTCAATAAAGTGAAAAACATTTAGAAGTATGTAACAAATAATTACTTAATTTGAACTACTCCAACATTTAATTAACGAATTGTGATTTAATTATAAATTTAATAATTAACTCAGATTTTCTATTAAAAAAATAAATTGAATAAAACAGACTTTTTTCACTGCTGTTACTTTTGCTTGGTAAATTACAGTTTTTTTTTGAAAAGTTAACAAAAATACATATACGTACATGCAATTAATGAGATTTATTGATTTAATATTTATTCTTAACATGTTAATATTTATGGTCTACTATTATTAATTTATCTACAGTAAAAGAAAAATAATTCAGTTTACTTTTACCTAATTAATATTTATTAATTAAATATATTCATAATTTTATAATTAGATAGTTTCGAAATTTTCTAATTTTCAATAACTAATTAAAACCATTGAATTAATTTATCTGCGCACGTATTTCCCTTAGCTAGATAAATAACTTAACAAAGGTTGCGCTACGTCCCTTGCCTTCTAAAAGTTTATTGTCACATGCGGACGGCATAAGTTCTTGAAACTAAGGCAAAGTGATTTAGTTTAATTTGATTCCTGGCAGAACTTTGCACGACGTTTGCTCCGAATAAAATATGCGAATTTCATTGTGCGAAACAGTTCTATTTATTTGCAATATTGGTACAAAGTAACGAAGAATTTTCTAAGTTTTATCTTTTATTAGACTGTAAAGTGAAATATGATTTTATTATCAATTACACGGTATGCGCATTCGCCATTTTCCCAAATTATATGGTCGGAAAAAAGTTGCGTTAGATCTCATAAATTTTACATCTGAAAAATAAAATTTAAGTGGAAATCTGGCAAAATGTTAAGTGAAGCCTGCAAATGGTAGCATTTAAAAAACTTGCCATCCGTGCCATCCGAGGCATAAACGCTAGTAAAACGGTTTTAAAATGCAATAATTTCTCAGACGGTCAATAAACGATGTGTTCGCCACGCGAAACACAATTTTCGCAAGGAATAATACCGTAAACGTTGTTAAGGTCACTTGAGTTGACAAATTCACTTGGACAGGATGGATAATGTAGATTATAAAGGGCAATTGAGTAGAAAATGATGGTGTAAATGTTTCGTTAGGTCAGTTTAACAAGCAAATGGAGACGGTTTCGATTAAGCTCTCCGCCAACGCTTGAAATTGTCGGATTCCATAGATCTGCATATATTATACTCCACATAAATTGTCAATATGCGACTACATACGTGTTGGTCAGGTAAACCAATTAAATTATAATAATATAATTATTCCTTTCTATGTCTCTTAAATAAAATAACCAGCATTTTATTTAAGTTCAATTAATATACGTACTCATATACATTTATAAAGTATTACGTAAGTAACGAATATCTGTTAAGCCATTTATAATGATTCTAATAATATATTCAAGGAAAAAATAATTTCTCCTTACTAGCTTTATTAATATTTTAAAATACAATACGTTATTTATATTTGAAAACAAAAAGTTTTCTTATTATATCATAACATTAATTTATTTCGTTTTATTAAAAATATTTGTAATGTACAGTTAAAATAGTTAATTTGTGTATACAGAAAAATAATATTCTACAATTCTAATGATAATAAACTAATAGTAGACAATTATCTATATACTATTTAAATAAAAAGAATTACAAATATTTGTTATAATTAATTTATATTCTTTTACTAAAACTAGTGATAAAGTTTAATTATTAAAATAAAAAAGTCAGCACCATTCATTTATAAAAATACGGAAATTTGAATATAAATGATTTATTTTGCTTTATTAAAAATGGATGGTAAAATTTAATTATGTTAAAAATTAGAAAATAAACTATTATAAAATAGCATATATTATATTCCATATATTAAAAAAGGAAAAACATTAATTTCTAAAATGCTCTCTTTTCTAATATTTTTTTATATTATATTATATTATTATAATAATAGTAGATAATTATTTATTGAAAAATGAATAAAAATTGTTAAATACTTACATTTAATAGAAGTCTTATTTCACAAATTCTTATATTTATTATTACATTGTATTGTTATCTAGAAAATTTAAATAAAAAGGAACAAAAAATTATAAAATAAAATAATTGGAAATCTTCTTAAAAAAGTTCTACGACTAAAAAGCCTTATTCTAAAAATTTTTTGTATTTTATGATATCATTATATTATCTCGTGAATTTAAATAAAAAGAAATAAAAATTGATGAAGTAAAATTATTTGAAATCTGAATAAAATAATTCTACAACAAAAAAATTTTATATAATGTGAAATTATTTGTTTTTAAAATTGAAATAATTCAGCATGGTAAATTCGAAAAATAATGATCCTCTTAGAATGTCAGGAGAAACTCACCTCAATATTTTAAAACATTAATATATTTGTTACACGTACAGTTAAAATAGTTAATTTGTGTATACAGAAAAATAATATTCTACAATTTTAATGGTAATATAATAAAAGTAGACGATTATCTATATACTATTTGAATAAAAAGAATTACAAATACTTGTTATAATTAATTTATATTCTTTTACTAAAATTAGTGATAAGGTTTAATTATTAAAATAAAAAGGTCAGCACCATTCATTTTTAAAAATACGGAAATTTGAATATAAATGATTTATTTGGTTTATTAAAAATGGATGGTAAAATTTAATTATGTTAAAAATTGGAATATTGGCATACATTGTTTATTTTTAATAAAAACAAAATAAACTATTATAAAATAGTATATATTATATTCCATACATTAAAAAAGGAAAAACATTAATTTCTAAAATACTCTCTTTTCTAATATTTTTTTATATTATATTATATTATATTATTATAATAATAGTAGATAATTATTTATTGAAAAATGAATAAAAATTGTTAAATACATACATTTAATAGAACTCTTATTCTTATATTTTTTATTACATTGTATTGTTATTTAGAGAATTTAAATAAAAAGAAACAAAAAATTACAAAATAAAATAATTGGAAATCTTCTTCTACAACAGAAAAGTCTTTTGTACTTCATGATATCATTATATTATCTCGTGAATTTAAATAAAAAAAATAAAAATTGATAAAGTAAAATTATTTGAAATTTGAATAAAATAATTCTACAACAAAAAATTGAACATAATGTGGAATGTATTGTTTTTAAAATTGAAATAATTCAGCATGGTAAATTCGAAAAAAAAATGATCCTCTTAGAATATCAGGAGAAACTCACCTTTAACCTTTATGATGCCAGGTTTGAGAGATTGAGTTTTAAGTTAAGATATTGAATACCCGTCACAAATTAAACAATAAAATGGATTGTGAATTGTAGATACAAAAATTGATGTTTAAAATTTTGAAAATTCAAAAATGGCAGTAGTTCTGTTTAATTTAATGTAAATGGAGTAAAGATAATTTTCAGCAAAGTACCTATGCTGCATCTGTACCATTAATTTACTTCTCAGCAACATAACATAAATTCTTGGCTCTATTTGCACGACCATAATTTATGCCGAATCGCGTTTAATTACGCCGATAGAAAAAAGCTAATTACAGTAGACTGTCCTGCATATCTACCGGCAGTGTGTTTCAGCATTTGCGGTCGGTATTTACAAGGTTCAATTGCAGTAGACCGGCATGTAATCTCGCAGTACACAAACATACATAAAGCCCAACTGCCGTGTGTCGTGCGGGTTGGAAAAAACACGCAGTTAATCAGCGGCAACCCAGGACAAGACCGAATTAGGTCTGAAAATTGGTCCGCAGTAAGTCCCACGGCTCCGGTATCCGTACTATGACGGTGTAAATTAGGTATGGCGACCTGACGAGTGCGTCCCATGCGACATCTGCCGCTGTCAAGTCGCACTAAATAACACGTCTGATTCGGTATCGTATTCCGTGTGTGGCCGCCAGATAATCCCCCGTGTCCCCTTTATGAGCCTCATGCACCGTACTTTATGCCCGATTTATAATTCCCCCGTAGCTACGTCATATTTTTTAAACGACCATCTGAATTATAAAAGTTGCTGCCCGAACTTACAGGAAACTACACGAAATGGGACAGGAAGTGGGCCGCAGGAATCCTGCTAGTCGGTTCCCGAAATAGCTGCCAAATTTATATAAATTATTCAATCGTTGCAGTTGTCCATTTCGTAATAGTTGTAATTTACGTCATGAAATTTATATCCTTCTAATCCTAATAAAATAAATTTCGAACTTCGAACCGAATTTATAATTACTTTAAATTTCTATAGTACTATTCAAATAATATTTTGAATTATTGCAGCTGAAACTTAGAACATGCGCCATATGTTGCAGGAATCCTGCTACCATACAAAAAAAAAACAAAAACTAAATATATATACATATAGCATTAACCAGATTAAAATGTATCAAAGTTTACACTTTCAAATGTTTCAAATTTTAAATTATCTAATAGCTTTATCTTTACTAATGCATATTGTATGAAATGAAAATAAATTGTAAATAATTCGGATGTTGGGAAAAGGATACGTTTGTCCTTTGTTTTAAAGCCCCATGATCCAGTGATCGAGCCATGAAGTATTATATACATAAGTATATCATATACATGTAAATAATTATAAATTATCTGTCCACATGGAATAGGGATACCTTTCCTATTCATTTAAAATTGTGTCAAACTTTATATCCTTGTCCCAAATTTTTAAGTGATGTTAATATTAATTTTATCAAAATTTATATTAATATTCCTATTTTTTAAATTAGTTAACAATCCTTAATTCTATTGATTATAAATAGTAATAGAGATATCATCACATTTTTTATTACTAATATAAAACCTAATTTTATTATTAACATTTATTTCAGGACCATTGGCAGATCAGTAATGACAAATATATGCAATATAAAAAAATATTTTGTTTTATAATAGATAAAAATGTAAACAAAGCATACAAATATTTATAACTAATATAATTGAGTTTATTAATAACATTATTATTCAATTGTGAACAATTTTAAAACCTAACTCGTCAATGTGATTTAAATTTTATTATTTAACGTAGAAAAGTACGTTTTAAGGAAACAACATTTTGTTTGAAATCTCGTATTACATGTTCAATGTAAAATGTTACGAGAGTTGCTTAGAAAACGAAAAGCGTCTTTTCGCTTGCACCAGCAAAATCCATTTGCCTGAGGATACACATCATTTGATGTATTCATGAAACCACAATAAACTACGTATAAAGACAATTTAGATGTTTATATTCAGTGCAGTGTTCAACTATTGGAAAAAACTTGTTTAACTGTTAATAAGTTGAAGATGCTTTGTTAATTACGAACCCGCTATGATGACTGTGATATAAAGTTAACGTCAACGTTACTAATACTGAATTCGCTCTATAGGAACGCTTTACAATTCATAATGTTGTCATCTGACAGTAATGATCTCTTTGCTTTCATGATATCCTTTCCTCTGGAAACATACGATCTACTGCTGAACAGAATTATGCTCTTTTTCAAAGTCCAATTAGCCTAACGATTTTTGACGTTGGGATTTAAACAATAAAGAATGACAAAAATTTAATTGGTAGTTTTTAAAAAAAACATGTGTATGGAATATTGAAATTGTTTGCAATATGAAGAAAATATTTGTTTATTTTATTATCATAAAAAGTGTTCTATTTTTGTTAATAAAAAATCGTATCCTAATAAATAAAAAATTTACATATATTTACACATTACACATGTATATTATATATATATCAATTTAAATTTATTCATATAATTTATTGTAACCTCAATACTCAATAATTTTAAAACGATGGTTTCAAAAGACCACATTGCACAACCCCATTAACGATTAATTTCGAAATCTGCCGTAAAGCAATTTCGTAAACCTAACGTAACCAACGAAAAGGAAGCCCCAGCATTACCATACAATATAAATTGATCTACAAAGACCATTGTTATCTATAATGGTCGCTTGATTTGTTAACCAAGAGCCTAGTTTGTTAAAGCGTGATACAGAGGAGTTGTTAAGTTCATTTAAGTTTGAAATGTGAGACTCCGGCTCTTTGTCTCTTTTTAACTGTGTGATAAATATTACTTTCAAAAAATTAATTGTATAAATGTATTTTTTATTAGAGCTTAACATCTCGTTAAAGTTTTATTAGGATTGTGTGTTTCCTTAATGATGTGATCAATATTTTACTTGAACTACAGTACTACGTACTGCGTCTTGTGTTTATTAATTCTAAAGTTAAATATGGGTAAGTTACAATACTTTGACATATGATGTGTATAAACACAAAGAAACGATTCAAACTTATGTTACTTTACTGACAATAAAACAAGATTTTATTAATAACAAAATATTACCCCCATTCTAAGGAGTAACATCAATTTAAATATACAATAAGTTATATTAAAGATAAAGAAGTATGTTATCAACAACATTTTCATAAGCTTTGTGGGTATTACCTAGACTGATTATTACGGTACATTTTTTTAAAGAGAATTCCTGTTAACTGATAAATATGACAACAAATTTATTGTACTACATAATTATATTTGGAATTCAAATTAAGAAAGAGGCTTCATTATTCATTAATAATACGCGTTTACTTAAAACTAAAGTCAGTCAATAATTAAAGGACCTCCCAGGCTTTTAAATTTTTTTTCTTATTAATCCACACATTTAACGAACTTGTACAAGAATAAATTTAAACAGCAAATATTTTAAATTAGGTAATGAAAAATGGTACTTTATTACGAAATCAATATTGATTAAAATCACAATTGAATAATTTGACCGCATCCAGTGTATCTTAAAATTGGTATTTCAATGCAATGTTAATGATTTAGTGAACAAATCTAACAAAGTTTCGTCAAATATTAGCATTAATTAAATTAATACAATAACATTGGAGATCCGTATTTGTGAAGGGCGAGGAAATTAGTGTGTTTCGCCCGAAGCCCGGCAATATTAAACACAGAGCGAGTGTTTAGCGATGAGATTTACACAGTGACAGTGGGCACTGTTCTACAGAGTGTGTATGTGTGTGTGGTGCGGTGGAGTTCAAGGGATATGTGCCTAGTATCCGGGGGCAATTTGTTGAATAATTGCACTCTGCTCACGACACACTACCATTCTAACACCGGCCCTAGCAACATCTAGACATGCAAATATTTATAAAGGGCATTCATTAACAAAATTGTCAGTCCCCTTTCATGTAGCACTGTGTATGAAACACTCCATCTGCTACAGATGTAACGTTTTTATCGGCCTAAACTTTTTGCACGCCCAGTGCACACAATGGAAAAGGTTTACGCGACAACGACACATTTTAATGTTCTACAACGACTGCAACTGATAAGAGTCATATTTTACCGCTCATTGAAAGCATATCAACACAATTCAAAAAGTTTTACTGGAAGGAAAAAGACTTTTAATACTATAATTTTTTTTTAATGAAGTATATTTTTGAAGTACCGTATTATATTAGATTCCATTAATTTTTGGAGCGCAATTTGGGGTAATAGAGAGTGGTAAATGATTAAAAATTCAAGTAAAAAATTTATTATATTTATCACTTTTAGGAACTAATGATAAGTTGGATCTCCATAATGAAAGATCACACATTTCGCCTTGGCATTGTTATAAAAATGTGGTCAATATTGTCCTGAGGTACCTTATTCAATGCTACTTCTTCTTCATTTTGTTGGGTCAAAATCTATGGAGGAAAGGTTGAAATTCGAAGACTTCTCCACAGGTAAATAGCAAATGGGCTTATTAGAGATATTATTTTTATTCTAATTTTGTATTTTCGATATAATATTTGATAATTATAAAGAAATTTTGTTAAACAGATATTTCTTTTTATATTCTAATATTCATATGTCAATTCATTGTATAATTTATCCTTTTATTTGTTAAAATACGCATATTGAAAATTAATAATGAATAATAAATTTTATTACGCTTCAAGTGAGCAAAAATATTGAGCGACATTTCATAACACACAAATAATAAATAATTGTAATTGAAAATCGACAGGATACGAATTCTTTGACATTAATAATACGAATTTTCATTAAATTTTAATTTAAACAGTACAATATTCTCAGAGAAATATTGAATTATCAAAACGATATTAATTTTACACCGTTATGAATAAAAATAAAGCAGACGGTTTCATTTACTGGGTACACACTCAACCCAGATTTGAAAACGTTCTCCCTCAGTTTTTATTTCACGAGGCGCACGGTTTAAATGAATTTCCATGTTTCGCCACCCCCGTCGCCGTTGCTTCTTTTGATTTCGAGTGCGGATCACTTCATAAACAAATACTCTCATAAATCGAACGGTTCTGATGCACATTTCCAATGCGAACTCGTTAAATTGTATTGCGTGAATTATTTATGTACTGAGTGTTGAGTAAGTGTGGAATCATGTCTAGAGAATCTAGGGACTAAAATAACTCCTGTCATGAGTAAAATTGCATAGTACATAGATAGATTTTATTTTTTAAATATACAAAAAAATAGTTTTTATATTCCAAGATGTATTTAGAGTGGAACATTGATAACCCGACCTCTAATTTTTCATAAAAAAAATATTTATCAACACTTATTACATATTATATTAATATATTTTTACAAAATATTAATTTAACAATATAGTTTTTAATTAGAAATGTAAAACGCTTCAAGCATCAAATTATTGTGGATGTCGGCAATATTTTAATATGTAGGATCTTTCCAACTATTATATATAATCTAACAATATGGATTGAAATCATTAAAGGAGTCATATATTTTTGATAATTTTCAAAGCTTAAAGTATAATAATAATAATGATAATTCCGCCTTATTTTGAAATATTAAAATAACAGTAATTCCACTCATTAAAATTCAATTGAAGTTAATACATAAAACAATTGAAGGATTACTTTCAGAATCAAATATCGATATCAATTAAATTGATTGAAAGCCTTCGGCAAGGTAATTAGCAAAAATAATAGAGGACTGTCAATTAGCATTCATTATTACATTTAGAACGCGCCAAACTGTAACTTTAGTATACACATAGCTGAATGCGTTGCAGCTTGTATGTTTTCTAAAGAAATATTGTTTTAAGCAGCTAATTTTGATTCCCTAACTTCTGAATTAATTATACGTTCATTTACTCACTTTACATTTATATTATAAATATTATACTTAGGAAAATTAGAAAATAATTATTTAATATTGTGTATATGAGTTAATATTTACGTTTTCATTTTATTATTTATTTTTACCATGCAGGTTTGTTCTAGTTAAAAATTAAATATGTTGATTTAAAACAAAGTTTTTTAAGTCCGACAAATAAACGTTGTTGAATAATCAAAAAAGTAATTGTTTCAAACAAAATGTTTATTTATTTCAAGCATATTTGTATGACAGACATATTTGCTTAATTAACATTGCATTAAAATGATTTATAACGAACAATATTAAGTGTACATATCTCATTTTTTAAATCTATGTTCAAGATTTTTTAACAAAACGAAAATTGTCATTTAAATAAATTGGAAAATCATTATTGACAAATTGTTTTATTTACTACATAAACTGAATATTATAACCACAAATAGTGGGTGCTTGTTAAATATTTAAAACACACCATATGGTAAAAAATTATTAAATTAAAATTATTTTTGTGTTATGCATATTCTGATAATGTAAAGTAAAATAACTTTGATTTAACTAATAAAAACCAATAAGATTATTTATTTATTAATGAAACGTTTAGGCTTATTATTATGTAATTCACCTTTTCATAAAATATCTATTACTAAAGAAACTGATTGAATTTCAAACAGCGAAATACCGGATATATATATGTATACATATATATGGAGGGGCTATTTAGTTAGGTAGAATCCAATGGGCAAATAGAATTAATTTAGGTCATTGTCCTGTTCCTTGTTTGTGTATACTAGTTTCCGACGCAGAAAACCGGAAGATCCACTTTAAGCTAATGCTAAAAGTATGTTATGGGTGCGGAACATGTATACAACATTTAACTTGCAACATATTATTAAACTCCACTGTCACACAAACGTAATTTATCAGACATTACATATTATTTATAATAAATTAGGTTACTCAACATGTTACAATAAACTGCGGCTATTGAAACGAATTTTTTAGAAAATGTACATTTCTGTGTAAACTTTTATTCCTTACTCGACTGCAAAAGGTATGATTTTTTTGCAGCTGGAGCTATTATGTTTGTATAGTCTTTAATTAGTTGCTGAAGTTTTATGTAAACAATAATTTATTTCTCGCTCCAATCGCAGCCTTACTGAGAAAGTGACTTTTTGATATCAAGATAATTATTTCAAGCCGAAGCCTTAAATCTATAGACACACAGATTTACACAAAGTGTAATTAAACCTAAACATATTGATTTTGCATGGAACAACTAAATTGGAGGGTGGGATCTTATTCAACGAATATATAGGTTGTAGAGTACGTGACACTACTGTTACGACTAAATTTCTATAGTGAAATTATCAAACATCAGTTGGTCCGCCCTTTCAATTCGTGCTAACATGGAAAGCGTTTCCTACCACAAATGTGTGCATAATTATAGAATCCTGTTTGACGGCAAAACAGAAGTGCCGGAATATTAAAAACGTATTATTGATGACATTGTTGCCATTCTCGACAGTTATTATTTGATATGAATGATGTAGAAAAATTATGATGTTTTTTAAATATTTATCATGTATTTATAATCACTTCAGTATACTGCAATATATAAACTGATAAACTTACATTTTGAGACATTTGATCATGATCATAATGTGCTTTATGGTTTTCTGAAATTACCCGCGTGTTTTGTTGAACGTATATCTTTGAAGTATCAGCGTCAGGATATAAATTTATGATTTTATTAGACCATAAATGAAACTAGACTAAAAGGACGAGAGTAAAAACTTTAACAATTTATTAACTTCTGTATTAAACTCTGGGGAAATTAATCAGATATTTATGCATTTATGGCTTGTTGACTTGCCAGACTGCTGTGATTACAATAGAGATGAATTAATCTAGAAACCTAATTGATGCTGAATCATTTATATCAATTTTATATCAAAGATGTCACAATGAAGTTATCTAGCTAATTTCATTTCATTTATCTAGCTAATATTTACACACATATGTGTTTTATCATTGATTATTATAAATATTTAAATATTTTGTAATTTAGAGGGATATTATTATTTATAAAGTATTTTAAATTACAAGTTTATATAAAACGCAGATACAAAAATATTTCACTAGAAATGTCTCAGAAAAATGATGACTGTCTTATATTTTTCACACACTGAATACAGACTAAACTTGAATTTAAATCTTTTAGTACGTTAAATATCTTAATATAAGTTAGTATGGGTTAATTTAATTTTAATTAGAATATCTTAGTTAATATTTTTTATATTTTTTAAATAGTTCACTATATAATTTTTGTAAGAATGGGAAAATGGATAAAAATACGTTACAAAAAATGCACTTTTCACAAATTGTAATAAACTTACATACATATCAATTCAAGTTTAATAAAATATTTCAATGGAATAAAGTTGATTTGATCGAGATATACAAACTGATAAATATTAGAAGGGGATGAACATGAAGTTTACTTAAATATCTTTTTAATGATAGAAAATTGAGTAAGATGACATTTACAAGGGAGGAGTTAATGTTATGGCAAGTTATCTTTCCAGACTGAAATAATTATTACTTAAATTATTCATAACATTCTATTATTATAATCCATTTGAGTTTTTTTATTCTCAAACAAAAAGCTTAGTTATTCACCTACCACTTCAACTTTTTAATTCTTTAGCGGTTTGTTTTCAATTTCTTCATATAATAAATAATTTTATATTTCACAGATATACGACATTACCTTTATGCCTGATAATAAAACGTAATAGGTGCGAGGTAGTTTCATAAATTACATCTTTCCCTAAAAATAGAAACAAACAGCCGGGCAGTTTCAATGACAAATTACCTAAATCCGCCACTGTGTCCTGGACGGTTATTTGGGCCTTTCAGAGGTGTGAATCTCAGAAAACGTTTTGTGCTCGAGCGTAAGACAATAAACAATATCCAACAATAAGCCGCCACGTGTAAATATAATAAAGAAAAATATCCCGCTAACATTTTTGTGACATGAATAAGAAGGCAGGCAGGGAGAATGGAAGAAGTTTGCGCACCGGGCGTACGCGAAATGTTTTCCTTTAGCGAGATCGCTTCTGAGGCGGTTAAACAAAGAAAGAGATGGAAAGATATCTGCAATTGATACATTCTGTATCGGAGTAATAGATCGGCTGTCACCGACAGCCATATTAAAGACCGCTATAGCTGCTCTTTAAGACTCTATCATATTACGTTTCGATAGACGTTCGAAATAAGAATATCGGGTTTAACGACTTTCACGCTTCTACAAAATCTGGTTATTTTTATGGAGGACATTTTTTACGGAATCTATTCGATTCCTTGATTATGTTTTGATTTATGGTGCCGTTTGAGGCTCTTCCTGACGTCGAACTTTAGATTGGAAATTGAAATTGTACAAGCGGAAATGCGTAAATTTACGTTTAATCGATTAATTTTTTCGTCAAAACGGATATTAGATAATTCGTTCTGCAACATTTGCAATTTGATGGCTGCAAGCGAAAAATTCTTTGAAATGCTAATGAAGCATTGTGAAACTGGTTGGAAGATAACGGTTGGACAAAAACAAAAAAAACCGATGATATAGAGGTACGCCAGTCGGGCGTAACAAAACGTATTAGCATTGCGGTGTGTCATTAGATAGTCACCTATGTATTGGACGGTTCGGTCATTCGGACCATTTTGGTATTTGCGGCGTATGAAACATCGATTCGTAATGCAAATTCCACGCCATCCGCACCGAATATTTGATTATCGGTTTATGATTGCAATACTCCCCACAATTCTGAAATGAATATTAAAGTTTACCTTAGATATTGAACGATCGTGACTCGGTTTCCAATCACTGGAACATTTCTTTTATGTATGCTCTTTGAATATTGCACAATTTCCGATTACTTTCTAATGTGATGTGCATTTTTGCGAAATTGGTTCCTTTTGCACATTTTACCAATAAATCTTCGTAAATTGTACAAATTTTTTTAATTCATTATAATAAAAAAACAATTACAAATATAATTACCAGACTTAAATGTATGGGTAAAAATGTTTCTTAGAGAACATTAATTATCCGTCAATCTTTCGTTTCTAATTAGACAATTTAAATCATGTACTTTTGTTTCTCTTATACAAAGCTTTCAAAGAGAAAGAACGAAATGGATGGAGGTAGAGGACTCGAGGGAGAATCCGTGAAAATTGAAATGATAAAAGATGTGGAGCATGGGTATACCTAATTAAACTAGGCCAATTATTATTTTCTGCATGAAGGATCACACTCTATAGTTCGCACTTGTTATGTTTGATAAACTAGAGTTGGCTCCGGGTTACAGCAGGCAATATAATTCATTGTTGTATGTTTCACAGGTCTCAGCACAACAAAACTCAATGCTTCAAACTATTTACTTGGGGAAAATAATAAACTACTCAAGGGATGTTGAGCTTATATATTGGTTAACTTATTATAAATATGTTCCTACTTTATTAATTTACATAGACAAATTGTAAAGATTCACTAGAACAATTATGTATGATTTTTTTAAGAACTGAAAGCTGTATTAGGTATTATCCACGTTGAATATGTCCAACATTCATTTGTTGTGCAATATTTTTGACTTAGAAATCATTTTGATGATATGGAAAGTTTAAAAAAATATATACAATAAATATAGGGTGTTCCTGAAAGGCCTATTCGCAATAATACCATATATTCTCAAAGGAAAATGTCGCTGGATATATCTTATCTTAATGCAAAAGTTGACAATTACCAAAATACAGGGCGTCAGTTTTTTTTTGTATTTCGCATATTTGTGACATTTATTGGTAGTTTATTATCATAAGTTCATAACAACAAATATGAGATTTCTGTTTCTCTATTAAATAAATTTTTATAAAGAAAAATTGAAAATAAAATAAAAATTTGTTTATTTGTAAATTTGTATTTACTCCCTGTTTCAAACACATGTTAAATATGAGAAAAAGAAATATATGTTTCTTCTTTTACGAATTTATCAATAATTAAAACAAACTAATAAAATTTCAAATTTGTTTTTACACTTTGAATTCAATAAGTAATTTACAAAGCACTTTATTTTGCATTAAATTATATTGAATAAATAACATTCAATTATTTTATTTATTATTTATATGTTTACATTAAAGCAGTTTATCAGAAACTATAGTATATAATTCTAAAATTAATATGTTTGTATATCTAAATATCGACTTTTGGAATATACGAATAAGTTGCTTTTACAAAATATTTGAGCTAAATCCGAATCATAATATAAACGGGTTGATTTAACACCGGGCATGATTTTGTCATGAATTTGTTTAAAGCCGTAAAATATTATATTTCATTATTTGATTTCAGCTCGGATGGATGTTCAACGACTGCAAAACGAGATAAAATAATTAAAACTTACCAAATTACAAATATATTTTTACGCAGCATTATTTCTTGATAAATATTTCGAGAGCCAGTGCTGCAGCCGTTATCGGGAGTTATGAATCACTTGTGGTTTATGGCCCATTAAATTTTATTCGGTGCAAATGTGCAAAAATAGACCGAGCCCACACACACAAATCAGATAATTTATATAAATTATGGTCCTGTATATAGCAAAACTTCACAACAGTCGGAAGGAAGTACACAAAGTAACTAACGTTCATTCGATACTAGACTACGTAGTTTTATGGGAAGAAAATAATCCCTTGTCCCACGTGAAACACGTATAACTTCTATGTTTTGTCGTTATTAAATGTTGGGATTTATACATACCTACCTATATTTTCAAAACTTGCCGTTGTATAAAGAATAATTTTAAATAAAAATGTTGCCGTAACTGATAAACCATCATTTATTAATAAAAAATAGCAAACACATAATTAAATTTAAAATATTTTAGATTCTTTTCAAATTGTATTTGTTTATTTTTGTAACTACTACAAATAAATTATTTATGTATTTAATCGAAAGTCATATTAGTATAGTTTATAGTTTTATATTTACAACTTTATTGCAAATTCTCATTTTTTTATTATATTCGTAGGAAAACATGAGTTGCGTCAAAATAAATTTTTACTATATCGCATTTTGGATAAGCCTGAACTTAGCACAGATTTAATATAAAATTTTACGGTGCGAATAAAACTTTTCCACACTATGTAAATGTCGAGTTGTTGGCTTCATAACAGATTTTATCGTAACTGTAGTCTTCAGTGTCGGGGTCGGAATAAAAAAATAAAAATAAATTTGATTAATATTAGGGCGCAGGGTAATAAAGCAAAGTGAGTTAACAACTGCCATAAATATAAAAGTATTTAAATTTCCAACAAAAGAGCCGTGTCAGTTATGAAAGGGATTAAAAACCGGGCCGTGAACATGGGCTTCCTGCTAGTTTTAATAAGTCCGGCATCGCTTATTAGAAACTTTAGCTGTTTACGGCCATCATAAACGCTTTCTAGTTGCCAAACTGACTGGCAATCGCTGAATTAATGGCGACCGCGAACAAATTAAAGCCGTCATTGTTTATACCACTCGTTTTTCATGCGCCGAGGATTGTTGTGTTTGTGACAGCGGGGAAATAGTGAATTGGGAACATCAAGAGCCAGAAAACAATTTATGTGTACGGGGAATTATGTTGTTGTTGGGCAGCTGAATATACATTCCTTAGCTAAGCTCCACAACCATTTAAGGATGTTTACTTATTTTAATATGACAACTTGAGGAAATTCACATATTTTAATCGAAATTAAATATATACATATTTAACGTATACGTTGTTACTTAATCATTCAGGAACTTAAAAAGTAGATCATAAAAGTGATACATCAAATCATCATGTATAGATGGCTAATATTATATAACTATTCAATTACATTATACTGGAGTACTATTTCCTTAAAAATGCTCTAATTATTTTAATAGATCAATAATTAATGAGAAGACTAAGTCCAGAAGTAAATTATTTGAATAGTCGTGAAATTAAAATACATTTTGAAATTTTAAGCAAAATTAAAATAAAATTTTCAGAACGAAGACTATACATTTTTATTTATTTTATTTAAATAGTTTTTCTTTATGAACATATTTTTAAAACTAAGATATTCAATAATTATTTAAACAGAGAATTGTTATTAGGACAATATTTGAACATACTCATCATATTTTTAAGTAATTGAATATTACTTAACCTTCCATATTATTAGTATTAATTTATTGATTAATTGACGTGGTCTTTAATTATACCAATTTCAAAAACAAATGTAAAACAATCACAGAGTGATTAACATTAGTAACATTAATTTAGTCTGCGAATTTCCAAGTTGTAAATTCAACTAGAGAACGTCGATACTGAAATGATGGAGTTTCAAATTTAATAATGACGAGGTCATGATTATACTAACAAATCAATTAATATACATTTAAATGAAAAATTATCCGTAGGCTGCATGTGTATATGCCTATATTCTATGTAAATATACTGGAATCCACCTCATACATATTACCTTCAAAATCCAATTTAGCCCGCAACGAATGTACATAAACAATGTTATTAAATGGATATTTACCTCTTTGTCGGGAAAAACATTTATGACGTGGTTGATTAAGGGGATAACTACTGAAAATATTTATTTCAGCAGAACAAATTAAAATATTGGTGTAAAAATACATTTTACTTGAATATATATCAACTTATGTTGTCCTTGATTTTTGATCAACTAATTCTAGTAAAAATATTCAATTCAACGCACAATAAAAAATAATCACCTTCACGATGTAGTACCAATAAAATAGTATCTAATTAAATTAATTTTTCTGTCCATTGTATCTAGTTTCCAATTTTGTGTTTCAATTGCAAGAAAAAAAGGGGTTGGACAATGCGAAACAGAAGGATTGGCACTCGATAATAACGGATTTTATTTTGTTTATCTCTCGAAAGGTATGTTAGTGGAATGGTCCCGGCTTTGCTCTTATTTGTTGTTGAATCTACAGGAAGCTGGACATTTAAATAAATCTCGACGAGGATTTATTTATCAACGTGTATTGTTAAAACAGAAAAATCCACTCTAGATTGTTTTCTTGAACAACATCTATCGCGATTTATTTGTCCCAGTCTTGTCTTAAATTTAATACGCTGTTTTGCTACGTTGTATTGTTATTTATTGGGCTCGACACAACTAACATGATGATTTTAAAAATGCATCGCCAGGATTTATCGGCTGCAGAGTGCTATTCCTTGGCAACTGAGACACTTTTAATTTATAACGGTCTTGACAAATTTCATTTCAAGTGATATTTAATTAAAGTGTTACTGATTAAATAAGGCATCTTAATTAAATTGTTCTTTAATATATGAAAATGCAAAGTAAGGTGGCAAATTTGTATAATTTTCTATAAGATGTGTACGTAACTAGCAAAACCATAACCATTTTATTTAATCTATTCTGAAAATTAATATTTTTTTATTTTATAAAATCTTACATGCCTAATTTTTTTAAGTTGAGTTGGAGATAAATATAGCAACACAATTTTTATTGATTGACATGTGTAACATTTAATTCAACATATATTTCCTTATTGATTTAAATTTGTATAATTTTTGTGTCGAATTTGGTTACCAACGTTATTTCACATATTTAAATTTCATATTTAAATTTTGCATTCAATTTATATGTGTGAGAGAATAAAATCAGTGTTTTGTAATGAAATTATGTATTTTGACTTATTAAACTGGTACATAGTATTGCCTTTATTTTTAAATCTACTATTTTTTAAAATTTAATATTTAAGTTCTATTTTATATCTTTGAATTTATGACTTTAAAATTTAAATTAATCTTTCTTTTTGAAAACTTTAGAAATAGTAATAATAAAAAAAAATAAATTTATCTAATTGTTGTAGTTTGCACCAAATTTCTATTGAAAACACCGTTGAATATTTGCTCTTTAACTTTAAATTAAATGGATAGTTCTTTTTATATATAAATTTACCTATTTGCAAGTAATTAATCAATTACTATTTGAACTCACCAAACATGAATTAATAGTCATAGTTAAAATTATTTATCGAAATACATTCTCGTATTATTCAATTACAGGCATCTTGTCCTATTCAAACATTGACAGAAATGTGACATATGAGTTCGGTAACTTAATATTTAATGTTATCGATAAAATAGCGAAATAGATAGCTTTTAAATATGGAATTATGGAAATATTTTCTAGTAGATATTGTTTCAGTTACTTTGTTAAAGTGCAACGACAAAAATATATAAAACTAAAGAATGTAAACGCGTTTTAATAAAAAAAAATCTAATATCCCGAAGGAAATTCTCTTGCATAAAAGCGGTTTAAAACAATTTTAAGATTTAAGCGTATCATCTAGTGTAAATAAATTGAGTTTTGAGGCAATAGCGACCGGAATAAGAGATGCAATTTTCGCAAAGGAAAGTAGTCTAAAATATTTTCATTATTATCAGAAAAAATGCTTTCCTCCCGTAGTAAATTAAAGTGGAAACATAGCAGAATTTCTTATAGTCGTATATTAAGCAGTAAAAAAGATTTACGGCTCGCCTCATTATCAGCCATTTCTTCTTCAAAGAGTTTTTTAATTACATTTAAAACATGCGGTCGAAAAGAATTAAATTAATCGGACAAATTATTTTCTAGGCGGACCGGGGGCCAAAATAAAGTAACAAATACAAAAGTTAATTAAAATCTTTATGTAATTTCGAGAAAATGCTTTGAGCCACGCAATGACTTCCAAGTTCTGAGGAGAGCATTAAATTAGAAAAGCTCAAATCGCTCCGGCCAACAAAATGAAACGAGTTGAAAGTTTTCAATGAATGTCTAACGAGGTATTATTCTTCACCATTTAACCTAATCATCATATCACTTTATAACTCGGAAAGTCTTGGCTCGAACTGCGGGAACACCCGGCCGACCGATTTTCCCCTTCCCTCCCTCTTCGTCCTATTTATTTATTTATTAATTCCTTCTTTTGCGGAACCCCAATGACCTCAATAACATAAAAAACGTTATATATATATATATATATATATATATATATATATATATATATATATATATATATATATATATATAATGTATATTATTCTAGAATCTTTACTATAAATGGCTCATGGCTTCAAAAAGCTTCTACTTCCAGTAAGATCACTAATAACAACATAAATTATTTATGTCTTAAATTATAATTGATTTCAAAATATTCTATAATATTTGTCGTTATATATATATAATGTATATTATTCTAGAATCTTTACTATAAATGGCTCATGGCTTCAAAAAGCTTCTACTTCCAGTAAGATCACTAATAACAACATAAATTATTTATGTCTTAAATTATAATTGATTTCAAAATATTCTATAATATTTGTCGTTGAGAAAATAAATG
This sequence comes from Aethina tumida, assembly GCF_024364675.1. Classification (NCBI taxonomy): domain Eukaryota; kingdom Metazoa; phylum Arthropoda; class Insecta; order Coleoptera; family Nitidulidae; genus Aethina; species Aethina tumida. The sequence goes on from NC_065441.1 coordinate 11,144,979, forward strand.
GAATTTCGGAACTGGTGTGGGTCATTGTTTTTTTAAATTGACTCCTCTGAAAGACCTTATTTATGTTTCTTTTCAAAGTAATCAAATCTATAAGTTTTCAGAGACAAAGAAGCGTAAAATATTTACAGTAAAATGATTCTAATGGATTACTGTCAAGTGGAAATTGAATTTCGAAGGCATATTTGTTGTTGCCAGGACGGGGGATGCAATTTTCTCTCTTCTCGGCGACGCCACATTGAAATATTTTTGTTATCATTTGGAAGTGAATTGTTTTTCTCCCTATTGAGTTGTAGAATTATTCTGTCAGATGTTTAAAATATTTATGTCATTATTGAAATTTCAGACGACAATTTTTTTATCAGTTGCATTCCTGCAGGTTTGCATCTAAGAGTTATAGCGTGTACTAAAATATTAAAGCTATTGCAGTAATAGCCCCAGGTGACATCTGTACATGGTTTTGACATAGTTCAAAGTGTTGATTATACATACACATAGGTACGTATTGCAGTTCACCTCGTGTTAGTCTCCTAACATGGATATGTACTCCCTTTGAATTGCAAACGCTTTAATCGAAGTGTGTAATTTACGCATTAGTCATGGTTCATAGACTATATTGACGGATGTCTAATGTGTTTGTAATATTGAAATATAATCCGGGTCAATTAATCCAACAAGGTAATTTTCCTTCTAAAATTATTTAATTGTCGATTTAAATAAATAACTAATTTTTAGTAAACTAACATAACCAACTTCATATTTTATTTCTTGTTTTTGATGTCACATATTCAAAAAATCAACTAACTCGTCTATTCACGAAAATTACTTCCTGTTTCAGTATTCAAATATATTATGTAAAATAAAGCCTGATATTTCCTTCATGTTTCTATTGAAAATGATACTCCATAATTTAAACATTTTAATATATCAAACTTTTGGATATTCAGCAAAATTATTAAGGTTTGTAAAGAACGGAAAAAACTTTGATACCTTGATACCTATAAAAAATAATAAATGTGTGTGTGTGTTCATTTTTAAATTTTATGCTTGTTTTTCCAGTTATATTTATTGATAAACAAATTATCAAGCATCCTTATTATTTTTTTCTTTTTAAAGTAAAGTATACATAAATAAAAAAGCAATTAGAAAAAATATGGTGACTCTCCTCTTTATATGTTTAAGCAATCCATTACACCATTCGCATTTCGGTGGTATTAGGACTGATTAAGTAACAAAAGGGGGAACAATGTAATAAATAACTTTTCTTTGCAGACAATAACTTCATATTAACTTCACTGTCAAGTTAATCTCATTGAGACTCAAATTGCGTTGTAGTCTGCGAACTAATTTCCTTTTATCAAAAAATGTTGGGGATTACGCTGCTACGTCAAACGGGATAATGGAGAATTTACAGCCAGTGGACAACTAATTTTAAAACCAATGATAGATTGCCATCTATGATTTATTAACTACCGTCTTAAATTTTCTTCTGGTTAAATGCTTAAATGTTGATATTATAATTGGGACTATGTGAAACGTAGTGGTTCCTTTTGTATTCTGCAGTTATAGTACGCTTAAATTGAAAAAGTATAATGAATCAATCACTACAATGACGATTATCAATTTATTTGTTTGGATTGCCGGTGGTGTTACATTCCATTAAATAAATGTTTATTGAATGATGAGAAAATTTAAATGTTCATTTTAACAGTACGCATAAATATATTTTTTCAGACATAACATTTGTGGAAATAATCTTCAGAATATATGGATTTTAAAAATAAATAAATGAAGGTTTTATTAATGTTATAATTTTTTTATGTCGAATTTTTTATCATAAACCTCCGAATTTCCTATTTAATTGCTGAAAAGTTATGTGATATTTGTTGTAATTCAAAACTGAAAATCAAACTGCATAATCGAGTTTTTTTTTTAATTTTGTACTTGTTATTGTTCAGTTTTTTTCAATTTTAGTTCAATAAATGTATTGACAATCTAATATGATGTTCAGTTTTTGAATCAGTGGTTTGAAATCGACAAAAATTAATTGGCACTTTTTTTCCATGCGATCCTTGTTATTTTGATATTTATGAAGCGAATGATTCGATGTTGCACTGTGAATGATTAGTGGGCGCCGAATTTTTAGCACGCAGACGCACAAAACGAATGCATCATGAGTAGAAATCGCAGAGCGCGTCGCCCCGAGTCGATTCGTTCTTCATGTAGTCAATGAACATTACATGGTATTGTGGTCACAGCCATCCTGATTATCTGTCATTCTGGAATTAATATCAGAGCCTGGTTGGCGGAGCAGTAGACGCTTCAACTGAGAGGATAACTGCAGCTGTCCTGTAAATCCATCCGACCGGCATAACGAATGTTGGGAATACATTTGTGATTACGGCTACAAACTCTCCCTCTTCATCGCTATTGCGACTGTTACATTGCGGCTCGTACTACATAGTAATTGGAATACTAATTATTATCTGCATACGAGGCATTTTAAATTACTGCTCCTGTATAAAACCATCATTCATCACGGTCAAATGAATTATATTTATTTTAATACCGATATACTTTTGGAATGCTGGAACTAATGGACTTTGATTTCTATAAGGGCACAAAGAAAAAATGTTTTAAAAATAGCAAAATTTAATAATAGACTCGTTAAGAGAGAATTTTAATACTGCTACAATAAGATTTCATTATATTAATAAAAACTTCTTGGTCCTGTATTGTATGTATAAAAATTCGTTGTCTTTTTGTTCTTAAATTCCCTTCCCTTTCATTATTCATCACTCTACGTTACTATTTCGGGCGTTTTATATGAAAAGTTTGGCTTAAAAACTTAACTTGTATGGTCTTGACCTGAAAATTCACTTTCATATATGTATGATTAAATAGTAAAGGAACTTTGGATGTGGAAAATAAGAAATATATCATCACCGGAAGGAGAGGTAAAAATGATTATGTTTATTGGACTAACAGTTTATTGACGTATTATAACAAATATTCGAGATTTAGGTAATATTTATCATGGAAAATCTGAAAGGCAATAAAATTAAAAATTTATGTGATCGCATTGGCAAGATGGATTGCCCTGTGTAAGAGGCCGATATGCGAGGCAATATTGGCGAACGTCTTTCCCGGAGACATGTGACTGACGGGAGTTTGGAGGGCATTTGAATACCATTATTTTATATCACATTAGAATGGATGGAAAGTTTGAAGAAATCTCCCTCATTTTGGAGGCGATCCTCTTGAAATCCGTGTTAAGAAAGCGACGTCCTAATCCGGGGTTTAGTGCGGGAATCCGGGATCCGTATTCGATCCTCTAGTTAACATTTGACCGGCTTCGCGGAGAGCACGGAGACGTAGTGGAATGTCGTTTATTTGGATCGGTTCGGTCTCATTTAAATGTATTCGGCACACAGTTGGTCCCCCAAGCGCGCGTGTTGCGGGGCCGAAGGGGGTAGTTGAGGAGGTTCGCGGAAAGAGACTGTTGCCAGACGCCGAGCCGCATAAAACATGGACCGTCATAAGTACACCGGAATGGAGTTTCTGCGAGAGATCGTCTTCAATTTGGCAGCGAAATCCGGAATATACTAGAGAATAACACCGCTCCGCTGACATCGGCGAATAAATCATCACGTCCGGGCCAAGCAACCAACCCCCACGCCGACTTATTATCGGCGCACACTGTTCAAATTTCCCCATTATTCGGAACAATCATTATAAATCACTTCCTAATTGTCCCAAAATCAATGAAATAGATAAGGATTCTTCTCTTAATTTTGAATAGAAAAAGAGAAGGAAGAAGAGGAAGAAGTACCACCAGTCACCTGTGCATTTGTTGGTTATTGATTGGATGTTATTGGTTGTAGTCCTAACGTGCCTTCAAATGATTGAGTCAAGAATTCACTTTTTAGTATTCTGGTGTTTTGGTCTCCTTTTAAATATATATTGGCATAGAGTTACTTTTGTTTTTTCGAAACAAAGAAGGGTAGAGCAGTGTGCGTGTCGGTTGGCCCGGCTTATTACCCAGCGGCATCGCTAAATCAAAGCCGCTCGAAAATATGTGCTGGAAAAAGTGGCCCGCTCGGATGCAGTCGTAATGGACCATTGCACTTATTATAGCACCCCATTGCCTCCAAACCGCCTGCCTCTTTCCACCTCTTTCCACGAGCAGCCCGTTACAAATTATCCCTGCCTTTTCTAGCAGCAGTTTCTTAACCGTCGTACGGAAACGATGCTCGTTTTTCTGTAGTTAATGGCCGCGATCGCGGCTGCCATTGTTTCACAAATCGGTTAGCAATGTTTGACGCTTGCCCGCGTTTCGATAGCCGCTAATCGTTGTCCTGGTGCCAGACAACGATCGAACAACATTAAAATGATCATATGAAGTTTTTTTTATATTACAGACAAATGAACTAATTGACATTATTCGAAGAAGCTAAAGAATTATATGGAATTCTAATTGTTAAATAATATCGTATTCACACAATAAATGTTGAAAACACAATGAAATGTCTTTCTATATCTGGAATATTGACTACCTCGACTTAGTAAATATTTGATACTTAAATATGAATTACTGAAACTATTTTACTAAAAGCTGGTTATATTTATGCCAAAATCAAGAAAAAAGTTCTTATTATTCTATTTTTAAATCCTTTTGAAGTTGAATTCCAGTTATTAAATATATATTTTAGTTGTTTCTCGTTTTTAAGAAAATATAATAATTTTATTTTTCAACTTAGTATTCTTTAATTTATATAAATTGGTGTTTTATTGAAGGGCTAACATTTGAGGAAAATACAAGTCAAACGGACATAGTTTTTTGTGTATGGATAGGTAGTGGACCAAGATAGTGTGTAGGTGAAGTGGATTTTCTAGTGGAGACATAAAAACTCAAACAATCGAGGCAAACGCGATTGGCAACAAATCAAATCAGAGCGGGGAAACAAAATATAAGATTGAAAACATACCTTTGTCTGTGACTTTCAATATGAACCGAATCCGGATTGCTATGGTCGTTTGCGTTGACGATCTATTGTCCCCCTCTCGAGAATCAATTCAATATTTTACACAGCTTCACTTTATTCTCTACAGAGATTCGATCAGAATGGCCTAATCTTAGCGCACCGCACAAATTGAAAGAAATTTCTCTCGTCCAATTCCCGGATATAATTCAGATTTATATGGGGCGGGCAAAACTGTACCTACGTAGCCCAGTCTCGCTGCATTGTTCCCGAACTCATTAGACCTTAAAGGTCTGGACCGGTGGCGTTACATCATCGCAATAAATCCTCCTTTAACAGTTGTGCTGAATTTCTAAATGAGACTCTAGTGGCTTACACCTGTGACAGATACTAACTTCCTCGGTCCGAACAGGCCTCACTTTTCCTTCCTTCTCGTCCTGCAATGTTGGCTGCCGTGCCTTCAGGCTTCCACCTTATGTTACATAACTGCCACATCTCTTACGGCATCTGCCACACAACTTTATTCATCCTATATAATATTTTTAATAATGTCTTTGTCATGGACATAAATATTCGCATTATCTTTGAATGTCGAATCTGTTAACTTCATTAAATTAATAACTAAAATTGGACTGAGTCTTTATGGTTTAAATACGTGCAATATTAAAGACGCTGTAGTATAAAATATCAATAGCTAGAAGTTTGTGAATGTATGATTGATATCTCCAACACATGACAAACATTAAATGTGAGGTAACCTATATGCACAATGAAGTAGGCACCCTATTGATGTGTTTAAAATGATTTTCTTTTCAAGATTTAAAGGCAAGCAGCTACTGACACGTAATGGAGTTGTGTTAGAACATCGATGGATGCTTTTATTGTGTCGAACTATTATCAGTATTACAGGCGACTGATTATTCATAATACTACCCAGTGTTTTGCTTGATATACATACAAGTCAACTTACGATATTTTGAATAGGAAATTAACATGTAATCGATCTGTGAAGAGTGAAGGAAAATGATTTAGTATAAAGGCTGATATTCAATAATGGACATGCAAGCACCAGCTAATCGATGCATTTCAACAATGATATTTGGTTTCTTAGATACTTTAATTGACATAAATGGTATTCTTGAATTATTAGAAAATTTAAGAACTGGTTGTTTGAAAATTATTGGAAACTGTTATATTCAATTATGGCGTCCTTGTAAATCAAATAGCAGTTATGTTAAACTAAATTTGAACTTTGTGGGTAACTAGTTTGTTAGAGTGGAAGGATTTGGATTCCGAAAGTTTTAATGTTATAAACAACAAAATGTGGATTATATTACCCCTTGAATATTTTTGTTACCGATTTGGACTATCAACTGAAATTAGCAAAATGTTAAACAGTAAGAAGTTAAATTTATAGAAATAAAAAATATTTAAATTAATAATAAGAATATTATATATTGATGATCAATAATTGCAACGATTTGTACTACTTCTTTATAAAAAATTAATATCTCTGTAATTGTAAAGGTACAATTCTTATTCTAATTGCATATATTCATATAACATTTACTATTTGTTCAATAAATATTAACATGAATGAAAACTATTTACAATCCCTTTGAAGTGAAATTCCAGTTATTAAATATATGTTTTCGTTTCTGTCTCCATTACAATTTAATTCATTTTTAGGTGATAAGTTCAAACTGTTTATAAACTTGTGCTTTAATGTATTGCAAGGATTAAAACATTTACTGCTACTGCTTTTGAGCAGTACATGATTAGAATAATTAAAACTTGTTTTTGTTGCCAGTCAATTGGGACAAAAAATGTGACTATAATTTAAATTTACTGTCATCGATTTTTTGTTAGACTCATTTACATTTGCTCTGATTTTCAAATTGTGAAACATGGTCGTGTTTAATATACATAATCTAATGAACAATTTAATGAACTGTTCATTTAAATCAGGCATATTTAAATTGAATTGGTTGCATGTTTACATTTTGTTTTAATTGTAGTTTTATGTTAAAGGAATTATAAACCATGATAATGTTCTCTGATCTATTACATGTGTATATTTACTCAACCATGGGAAATAAAATGTATGTAATATATAAGAAAATTATAATTTATAATGTTGAATGTCACAACTATTGAATTAACAAACAATAATGTTTTGAAATTAATTCCGATCTCCCAATTAATAAACCAATATTCCATACAAACTAAAAATTAGTATTTTGTGCAGTATAATCCATCGATCATATTATTCTAATTTTGTTAATCCAGCAGTCAATTATTATTGATATAGAATGCAAATGTGAAGGTAAACAAGTAATCTCATTAGTACATTACAATGCAATCGTGATTCAAATCCGATTTGGTCCACAAACTATTCCTAAATAAATAGTTGTAGTGCAGCAATACAAATGATGGCAAACTTTAAATAAGATCCAAGGAAAATAACGAAGCTGGCGATCCACAATGCCATTTGTTTCACTTACATTCATCCTATTCCGACATCATTATTTTTAATGAGATCTCAGATTTGCTTTTCTTTTGATAATGAAACGGAAAACATAATGTCTGATTTGTAAGATGAACCATCCGAACAAAATACAAAATGCTTGTTAAGTCTTTTTGAGAAAAAATCAGAGGGAACAATTAAAGCATAATTTCTGAGGAGTTTAATATTGCATTACATTTGTATAAATACTAAATGAAATTGTGTGATGCTAGGGAAGTAATTAATTGCTGAATGATTAGATACTTAGAATAGTAAAGTATGGCATAGGATTTTTCCATAATGATATTTTTACTTAAACTGAATTACATGTTAAATTAATATTTTGTAGCATTATATAGGTCATTTAAATAATTAACTAAAATCCCAATAGTCCAACTGAATTATTAAATTCACTATAGTAATCTGGGAATATGTAATATACATATATTATTAACTAATTTTAGAAAATTATGGAAAGAAATATAAGAATATGAGAATAGACTTTACTAAATTCAAAATATTTAGAGACTTTTGTAGATGTTATAAACTAAAAATATATTTTTTAAAATGTAATGAATGAATGGGCAAAGAGAGTCCCTGTTTTTCGTATTTGAATTAATAACAAAATAATGTGGTTCAAACTTGTAAATGCACTTAAAATCACATCAAACTCTAATGCCACAGTACTGTCAGGACTAATTAAAATTCTGAGTTGTTTGTAACTCAATATTTCATTAATTGCTTTCGGCTAGAGAATAAATCCATAAGCACAACATATGCAATGTTTTCAACTCGCATTTAATAATCAACACTAAAATAATTTATTAGCTTGATAATGTGTAAAGTTTTATTTTTATCTTTGTGTTCCGGAGTCACTAATGTAAATAGTCATTACCGTCAACTCATAAAGCATAACATAACCTTATTATTATTATATGATTAAAGAACATTTGCTATGTTCAGAATAATAATTGGTTTTGTATTTTTTCATTTTTTTATTTCATTAATTATTGTTTTAATCGAATTAGGTTGTCATTTACATTTATGATAACAATACAAGATTCAATAAGGATTAACGTAATAATTCTAGAGAGTCATTTTTTCAAGTTTGTAGAGTTTAAACCTTGTCTAAGGGTAGCTGAGGAAACTTTTCCATATTTACCATTCCATTGGGATGGTCTGAACTCTTCCTACATGTCTCCACAATTCTTATCACGATTATTATCTTAAGGAATATAATAAAAAATATTTTAGCTAAATAACCAAAATCATTTAAAAGTTAAAATTTTTAGTCTACACATTTTCAATCAATGGTCACATAAAATGTTTAGAATTTTATTTAGCATTCAATAATTTTACTTCAAGTAGTAATCATTTATTACTGTATGTATCGTCCAGAGAAATGTTATCAGTCTCTCAACTAGCACGGATTTATTTAACATTAACTAACTTAACAGTGTTTACTAAGTATATCAAGTGAAATGGTTGAAGGTTGTCAAGTTCACAATACTTATGCAGATTTCTCGAAATTATTCGATAATTGACCACTTCATAATTTTCAACAAATTAAACTCTCTTGTATTCAATAATTCCACAATCCATTTATAGACTTCGTCATCCTCTGGGGTGCCTCAACGATCCAATTTTGGTCCCCTTCTTTTTCTTCGATTCATTAAATATTTACTATTGTCCATTAATTGTAATAATTATTATTTACTGATTATTTCAAGAATTTCCATTTTGACAATTCTGTTTCTGATTGTGTAGATTTACAATTGCAAATTGTGATACGGAATGTAAAAAATAATTAAATATTATTGTGTTAAGTAGGAAATGGAATATTTGGACAGGTTTGGTATTTCCTTATTAGAGTTACAATGCATTTTATTTTCCTCTATAAACTTTTACATAATATTGCGGATTGTCTCAACCTATTAGAAAACTTAATTTTTAGTATCTTATACGCACTCTTTGATATTGTTGGACTTTAACGATGACGAAGAACGTTGACTATTAATGCTTTCGTGACACTTTTAGTTTTCATTAAAAATGAGATTTTTATCTTGAAGTTTCAACCTGTTGGTGTCGATGCTTTCAAAAAACATCATTAACATTTTACTCCCTACGAATGACGCCGAAAGCAAGGAAAATCCTCTTTTAGACAGTGATCTTTGAACCTCGATTATTTTTCGTTTTTCCATATCCCTTTATAAAATCGACTTTAGTGCAGCATTAACGATTTCACCGAGTAAACATCACGCATTCGTTCTGATTCTCATTCGGAATCGATCATAAGCGGCGAGAGTTGGCGGCATTGTTCTTCGTACGGGCGGTTTTGACGGGCGCTGAGTGCCGTCACCACTTCAACACTCCGCAGCGCCGTAGAATGTGTGCCATGGGCAGCGGTCTTTTGTTTTACGATACCGTCCACTTACGGCCCTCTGTGATTGCACTCCAGTTGAGTCATAACTACGTCGGGGAATGATTACTGAGATTTTACTGCCCGGGGATGTTAAAAACACCGAGCGCTGCGTGTATACATGTTCTTCCCTGAAACGTGACGATTTTTTCAAGCCGACAATAAAATTCCGTGCAAGGAAAGGTTCACATTAAAACCGGGATCTTCCTTCAAATAAAATTCGGCCCGAAACTTTTTTATGTTATGGATTTCGCCGTATGTTTACTAAAATATTGAGGGCCGCTGCCTAATCAGATTTTAGTGCCAAACATGATAATCTCATTTGTTATGCTAAAGTTATTTACTTACATTTTCAAGCAGCACCAACTTTCCTTAATTTAAACGTCTCTTTTCTATATAAAAATTGATGACAATAATTATAAGCTCTTAACAAAATAAACTTTATGAATATTATTAGACTGTTTCAAAAAAATCGACAATTTTTTTTTCTTATTTATATCGAAAATCTTGTTGGAAATGTAAAAAAAATACTGTGAAAGTTACAGCTCTTAATATTAATATTAAAGGGTGCCGCATCATAAATTTTAATTTCCCGTTTAAATAACACGGGAACGGCGCTCTCTTGGATTTTGAAATTTTTTAACTCTCTTTAGAGATAATATTTCAAAATGATCAAAACAGATTTTTATAGAAAATTTAACGCTTTACAAAAAATGTCTCTTACAGTTTTTTGATATATTCATTTTTTCAAAAGTTATTTAACATTAAAGTTGGATTGATTTAAAATTTTTACATTTTTCTCATTTTCTGACGCAATCATCAACTTTATGGGAAAATTTTATTTGACATTTTTTGTAGAAAATTCCTATAATTTATCTCTAAAAAAGTTTTTGATATTTTTTACAGATCATAAGTTATCTGCAGAAAACTAAAAATTTTATTTAAATAAATGTTATTTTACTGCTTAAAATTAAACATTTTATTTAAATAAATAGATTTCTACTAAAAAAATTGATTGTTTACAATCAAAGTAGTATATATCGTTACACTATCAGACTTTTACTACAATTTGACAATTTTATAACTTATAAATTTACTTATACTTATAAACAAACTTATAACTAGCAATAAGTGTTTCACGAAAATTGTATATGTATATATATACTTATTACTTAATAATAATATTTAATTTTAACATAGAAAATCGTTTTTAAATTTTAAAATCAATTAAACATAAATTTAATTTAAAATTATTTGACCTGGAATATAAAGTAGGCACAATAATCATTTCCATCTTTTAAGCATAATAGTTTATGGAATTTTTTAATATATTTAGTTAGAGAATTCCGTTTGTTTTTTTGGAAAGTTGATATGAAACAATGGGAGCAACTGAGTCTATCCACTGAAAAGACTGAAAACAATGAATATCCTATTTAAAAACTGCAAATCACCGAACAAATGGAAAATTGATTTCAATGCAGACCAGTATCATTTCATCTAGTAAATAGTTCGATATCAACGGCGAATTTATGAGCACGAATGTAATAGGAAAAATATGTCGGGATATTATTTCATAACCAAAAACAAAGCCATAAACTACTTCATCTGTTTTATGAATCAATAAATAGTACCAAATCACTACTTTGTCTGAACTCAATTTTCAAATATCCAAATCAATATGATTTAAATTCGTTTGCCGATCGTGTAAATATAATAAATATATCCGAACGCTACGGAACCGACATATGCATAAATTCTCCACAGCAAACAATTTACAAATTAAATAAATTGTTGTAGTGTAATACGTGAGATATTGCCGTTAAAATGTTTAATCCGTTTTTTATATTGCATGTTTATATACATATTAATTTCATTTATTTGGTAATAAAAAGCACTCATCGAATTTTAATTAAGGTTACAAAGAAAGTTTCTACATTTACGTATATATTTTTAATTTAAAAGATGAATGTACGATATCGGACATGGATGCGATTCTTTACATTCATACCCCGGGGTGTGGAAGGTAACATTTTTCTATTTAAAAAGTATCTCGTCGCAGAAAGAATGTCGTCAGCCACATAGCTGCAAGATATACGTGTAATCTCTGCTTGGAATTTTTCATTCGCATCAGATCCTTGCCATTGCATTGTCCGAGAACTCAGGAATTACTAAACCGCAGACATTCACAGCTATTCAACAACAATGACGTGCCTCACAAGGATTCTGAGGTCAGGCACATTTGTAATGTCGCATGTAATGTTATGTTGGTTTATCTACTTATTCGCTATTGATTTTGAAAAATTACGCTAATGGTCATAGCTGTTTTATGCGGTGTCATAGTTTCATTTAAAATAGTTGCGTACAACACACTTTATGTTTGGTTGTCGTAATATTGTCTTGATTTTGATGCTTTAATAGATGAATATGTCAGTTATCATATGCCTTTAGTTTTATATATATATATATATATATAATATATATATATATAATATATATATATATATATATATATATATATATATATATATATATATTATATATTTTATGTTACTAAAAATGTCTGGCCGTGTCGCTTTATTGAAAATGGTGACAGGAAAAATGTTCATTCCTTGCATATTGAATATTATTTAATTCGTATTGATTTGTGTTCTTTTTTATTTCAAGTTGTTAATCCCAAAAAGTAATGCTAAGTAAAGTATTTAAAAAGTACTTACTATTGGCGAAAATAGTTTTTAAATAGATGGAACAAATTCAAATAACAGACTTCAACTTCGTTAAAATACAGTATTATAAATGAAATAAAGTTTATTATCCTCAAAAATCCTGTTACTGTCATCAACCGTCGAAAATTACATTTTTAAATGAGTCATTCTTAGTCTCGAAATGGAAATTTATAATATTCACTCTAAATGTTTATACTATTTACTAATTAATAAGAATTGGTATGCGGGATATTAAAAAAACAATAAAAAATTTTATGATTTTAATTTTTATTTCAAAATTAATGGAGGGTGATTTCTCAATTATTAAGAGTAAAATATATAAAAAATAGTTTCATTATGAATCTCAGGTAAATAGTTAATTTTTAAGAACAGAAAAAAATCAATGTTTTGATCAAAATGCGTGAGGGTAAAGGGGCCTAAAACAAACATATTCACAAAATTTTGCGGTGGACACTTTTTAAAATCGCTGTCAAAATTTTGAATTTAGTTTTGTTTCTGCTTTTAAATAACGGGTATCCGACAAAAATTAAAAAATTAGTAACAATTATCTGCTTGTAATAAATAATAATATTTTAGTTATCGGCAACACCAAAAATTTTGAGAATACTAATTAAAATTTTAATTTAAGTTCCAAGCATGTGATATGACTACAGAAGACACAATTTATAAAAAAGAAGTTTCATTTACATGATGTACGTCATTAAAAATGTGTGAAATTCATATTGTTGATACTTATTATGTTCCGTAAAGGGTTTTAAAAATGTGAGGGTATTTAATTGCAGTTCCACAATGGGAACTGTGGTGTATGTAAATGTTGGTTTGCAGGGTCGGGAATATGTACACGTCGTATTCTAAGTGTAATTTCTCTTGTGGAGGCATTCAAATTGCAAATTAATAATTTCCGTGTTCCTGCTGGAAATAGATTGTAAACTAGATAAGTTTATTCGGCTTCTATATATGTATAAGTAGATAGCCCCGAGTCATTCATTACTGAAACTCCATAGTTATTAAGTAGCATTTTATGGGCATATGAATAGGTAAAATATACGTTCACACGACACTCATATATTCATTTACTCCCTCGACTCGTTCTCAGTCAACACAATTAACCTACCGTAATTTCATTTACACTCTATTATTCACAAGATTAGTCGCAACGCGTAATCGATATTTGGACAAAAGTTCCTGTAAACATCATTCCACATAAACATCGCAATATGTTTTGCTATGCAAATTAATCTTTCTCTATTCATGCCCGAATTAACAGGCGATTTATATTTTGTTTACTGTACCGGGTGTCGTAAACTTTACGACGTAAGCCGTTCATAGTCCTGGTATTATAACACAATAAGAACTTTCAATGGAATTTCAACTTATTTGTAATATAAGCCCATTGAATTTGTGTGATATTATTTAAATATGATAACTTGCTTAACAACTATGTGGTTGTCATTGTTCACAAGTTTAAGCCAGTTACACAGTTTTGTCTCAGGTCAAAATAAATAACTTTGTTGTAAACAATTTAACATCATTTGTAAACTAAACCAATTGAATTTGTAGGTTATTAATTAAATGTAATGACTTGCTTTACAACTATGTAGTTCACTTTATTCATTTTAAGTCAGTTATGTTTGAGGTTAAGTTACTTAATTAAGTAATTGCATTAAACAATTTGATATGATTTGATTTTGGAATCAACTTATTTGTTATGTAATCAATTGAATTTGTAAGATGTCGTACAAATATGATTTACGAAATAATAACGCTATTTTATTTTCCAATAAACACGTAGATTAGATTTTGGTCCTAACTCAACTCAAAATCCTTGACCACGGGATAGAGCCACAGACCGGCGCAAATTTAGGTAGCAAACAAATAGTTTTACGGTTGCGGCTAAGAGGTAGATCTAATGTTTATTAAACAACAGCAAGGCGGAAACTGGCTTAAACTGTTCCTATCACATAAATATGGGCTAGGTTGGCGTTTTAAACTGTCGACTTGAAACTATCGCAGTTGTGTGGCGAATGGGTCTGCGCAAATTAAGAGATTTTTCATTGTGTAATTGGGATTTGGTAAGGAAAGGCATCTAGAATAAATTGATCTAACAGCGGTGATAAATTATAAGTCAAGTTCTACATTGCTGCTACGGCATTGTTCGGATTGTTTGTAACACGTTTAATACTGGACTTGCGTCTGGAATTTCTTTAATTAATAAATGTAATTAAAACACGATTACACCATAAATTAAAACATCAGATGCATTTAACCATCGCCTTATAATGGTATACTATTTTTGTTGTAATAGACAAGTTTATTGCCAGTCACTTATAATGGACATTAATTAAAATTATTAATAAATCAGAAACTACAATATTAATAAAATAGAAAATATTAATAATTCACAAAAATTATCGCTTAAAAAATTGTCTTGGGGGAATCACAAGATGTAAATCATATTTACAGTATATATCTATAGTTGTTCGGCTTTATTGGTCAACGTTTATTGGAATTATTTCCTAACGTTTTGCTAGGACGAGTGGCTAGCATCTTCAGAGGCCTGATTTGGTTCGTGTACACTTTGACATCTGATTGACAACTAAATGACAACTTAGACAATTGATGTTCAAGAAATTTCGGTCTGTTCATTGGCCGTTCTTATCTGCTTAGCGATTTTGGTTTTTTTGAGCACTGGTCTTCATCTTTTATTCAGCTTCAATGCTTCTTTTTTCTGTTGAAGTTGTTTCCGTGTTTATGGATTTCAATTGCTTCCCCAATCATTCTCTTGTGATACCAGTTGTCGAGGCAAACAATTGTGTATCTTGGAATTTTATCTTGTGATTTCCAATTAACAGTGAGAGCTACAGCAGACTTTTCTGATTGTCCTAAGATGCAGTTTCGTTTGTGTTCCTTAATCCCGTCCCTATTGAACGTTTTGTTTTACCCATGTATACTTTCCCGCAAGAGTATGGTATGCGGTATATCCCAGAAGCTGTTTGATGGTCTTTGGCAGATCTGAGACTGTTGAATCTTCCTTGTTGGTATAAACACAGTATGGATATTATGTGTTAATAAGATTTTTCCAATACTATCGGTAACTTTACATATATATATGGGAGAAAAGCTTTACCAGTCGTGGGCTCACTAGGTGAATTTTTAATATTAGTGTGAGGCATCAACTATAGATATGGGAATGCATAAAACTAAAATATGGTCATGTAGTACTAAAACAGTTACAAACTCTTCCTGTACGCTTAGAGGTTACCATTCAACTATTATTTAGAAAGCTTTATTAATTTTTAGAAAAAAATGTTACATTAGGCATAAAATAATGTAGGAAATGAGCACCCCAATTCGAAAAGAAACAACCAAAAATTTGCACAGCAAATATATTACTATGCAAGCAGCCGTTACTTAATTCATTTATTCATGTCATAAAGTCGAGGTTTGGATAAGAAGATACTAATTTATGAAGGGGGACCGATTTATCATTGCAGATTAGATATAGATCTCGTCAACTTGTTGAGGACAGGCATGTAGAAGCAGTGAGCGTCGCAGCGTTCGATGGGGTCGCCTCCAGACTGGGAGACAGGGGAATAACATCGCTTCGATTCCGTTAATATGCATAATTTAGTTTTTCGTATTCCGTTTTGCGCAATAAAAATAAAAGCAATTTTTTCCGCGGTGAAACAACGGACCCAAGTGAGAGGCAGTATTAAATATGTATGAAGCAGTCATAACGCATTATTCATAGCAGGGAACGGTCTCCTTTGAAGTGGCGCTCATCTGACAAATACGTGCCATGTCGTATAATATTGCCATCTGTTTATAGATTCCATTATATATTTCGGGCTATTGATTGTCATAGAACAGACGCAATTTACAAGCTTATTCCCGTTTTAGGTTTTTTTTTCAAACAGTGCTGTAACTGCTTTTTAATAGCTTTCAGCTGGGCGTGGAGTTTTGTTTTATTGACAATATTTTCGGAACTTTCGATGACTAAATATGTAAATAATTTTACATACATTACATATATATATGACCCTATATTAAATAAATACTATATGTTATAGGTTTCAAAATTTTTGTTTTAAAAAATTGATATTTTTATAAAAATTCTCTGAAACAATATAAACATTATATTGTTGTTTATCATGTTTATAATCCATATTATTTTTTAAATTGTAACTTTAACTTTTATCATTTATCAATAATGAACTAAATTGGCTGATGTCACTTAAAATGTCCATTATTTTCATGTATTGTTAAATGGACTGTGACAGTGTGCAGTGGATAATGTTTATTAACTAAGTTTTTTTCAAATCATTTTTAAATATATGTTTACATTCTCATAGATAAACGAAATTTTCAAGCAATACTAATGAATGTCATCAAATTTCGAAAACTAAACTTAACTGACAAGAAGTCACAGATTAATTTTGACAGTACTGTATATAAACATATACAGTAGGAAAAGCATTTGACCCGTCTGAATTTAGAGAGAGACATCATGCCTGAGAGTCTGCCCCATAGTGGGAGACTTACTGTCTCTATTGTTCATGATGTCTCTTTTAGGATTCAGATGGATCAAACTCTTTTCGTACTGTATAATACCATTATGAACAGCCTTTATATTTAAAATGTTAGTACGAAAGCATCGTGACATTTCAATTATGATATAAAAGAGGTCAGCAAAATAAAAAAAAAAAACATTTTACTGCAACTCCTTATTCCATCTGTAAACTTAGAATTGCTATACAAAATGATATTCTATACCTAACTAATGACGGTTTAAGGGAAGTATATTTACTGAACTTTTAATGGTGGGATCATATTTCATATACTTTTGTATAAGAGCAATTTATCTCTGTAACATAACGCTAAAAACTTACAATAAACGGACATAATATAGATTTAATGGAACTTCAAATTTATTGCAAAAATTTAACAATAGCATTTTATAATGGCTTGAAATGGCAGTTTAAGTACATTTGAACAAAAATCTATAACTACATCAAAAGGATATATGAAAATAACTGATAAGGTCTCTTTACATTTAATTGATAAATAAATTTCAAACCATTATAAATATAATTATTGTGTAGTTTAAGTGATTTGGAGTATTTAAAATAACAATTACAAAAGATCCATTTTCTAAATTCCATATATGTAATGTGTAGGCAGTTTTATTATTGTTTAATTGTGTTCTCAGCTAAAACGGTTGACGTTTAATCCAACAGAACACGACCGTTTATTTCCCTTCGGAATGGTGGGGAAATGGAATTGAGATTTTAAATGCCCGTCAAGTGAATAGTGTACAAATTTAGTTAAAAGGAAAATCTATTTAGAATAAAAGGTTCGGGCTCTTGATTTCGCCATTGAAGGCAGAATACAAGTAATTTATTTTTCGCGCAAACGAGAATAGAACTAAGATATTAGCAACATCTTTCTTGGGCGCAGGAAAATAGGCGATAATAGTCTGAAAGGGATATAAATGTAAGAGATTTAAAAGAAAAGAGGAGCAGAGGTCAACCATAAAGAAATGGTCCAATCCTCAGGATAACGAGGCTAAAGAAGGATATCTCACTTACGAAAAAGGACTGCATGTCAAAAGGCAACATTCCTTCGGTTTTATCTTAAACTGCACGATTAAAATACAATAAATTTGTCACGTAAACACCGCATAAATATATGTGTGGGAAGTCTCGGTTCAAGATAATATTTCTGGAATATATCCGAATTGAATTAGCTCAACTATCTAAATTTGTATCCATATTAGGGTCCCCTTCCATTTGGACGGTGACACTATTCACGGACATTCGCAGTCTGTGTGACAAAAATAATAATTTAAGAAACATAAATAACTTAATATTTTCTTTAACCAACATATTTTAAATTTATTATCCAAAACAAACGAAATTCATTATATATGTATTCAAATAATATTAAGTAACTAAAAACTAGTAACTAGCATTTCTTTTATTTAAACTATCAAAAATAAAGTAAAATCCTTGAGTTTTGAAGAATAGAAAGATCAGTGACGTCTATCTGAGGTATTTGAGTATATTATAGTTCTTTTATTTTAAATATCAAAGAAATAATATCAAAATCAATATAATGAGTAAGATAGTACTAATAGTACTAAAAGTTAACTTAATGTTTGTATTGTAATCATTGTTAAAACTAGAAGAAACAATAATGTTTAAAAAAATTACTATCATGTGAATCTTGTATTCATTAAAGAATAATATCTTTCTAGAAATGGAGAAAACTAATAAGTTGATTCCCTTTAAATTTCTCTGAAGTAGCAGTTGAAAAAAAATCAACGAGTACAGCTTTTTCATACTTGAATATAAAAATGTAGTTTTACATGTAAAATACTTGCAATAAAAGTGAAATGATTTGATTGTGAGTATTGTTTCGTTGTGTGTATATTAATTGAATATTTGTAAGTCTGAAAACTCTGTATACATATTAAATTGAAAACAAAGGCCCAGAATACTAATGAAAAATCAATGTAAATAATAATAGGACGTAAAAATTCACTGAAATGTGAGTTTAGCAATGATTAACATTCATTAAAGAAGAATATTTCTCTACAAAGGGAGAAAGAATTTAAAAAGAATGATGTTTACGTTTTTAACTACACGGCTTTTGAAATAATTGCGGTTGAAACGTTCCGTCGAAATGACTACAAAATAACCTTTAAGACTAATTGAAATTAAAAAGGACCGTTGTATAAATTGTGTACTTACTTTCCATTTGTAGCATGCCGATTAATAAAAAATAATAATTATTGCAAACCGTATAATTTTTAATGGACATGCAAAACATTTTAAAACAATGAAGAAATTAAGGTCAACATAAAAATAGATTTGAATCTTTGGAGACAAACCAAATTAGATGCAGGCAGGTAGTTTAAAGTAGCGATTGCTGTCCAACGTCGGCTGAAAGTAAAAAAGGATTGTGTTTAAACGGTTAAACTCAACAACACTATATGCAAGAAACGCTCCCGATTTATCCATTAGCTGTTTTTACCGCAGCCCTCTAATCGCTTCAACGAGGGCTGACTCTGACAAAAACATAATTTAGTCCTGCGAGGCAATTACTTTTTTTTTAAACATAATTAAAGAACTGTGTCTCATCGCCCTTTCATTTTAACTGTCCGACTATGAAATGTGTTTTAATTAGAGAGCTGATAATTATCCGGACGCTGGTGTTTGTCTTTTATTACATTAATTAATACATACAAATTGTAATTTCCAACTGTAACGTAGCCGTACGCATTTGTCATGAATTCCACCAGTTCGGCGTCAGGACGTTGATTTTAATGAATTCGCTAACATCGCAAATATTAAATTTTATATTATGCACAACATGCGAGCCGTAAATATAGACATTTATTGAGGGCTCAAGTGAGCACGGTTTAATTAAACCAACAACATGCCCGTGTTAACAAAAACTCTGTCAACGTGAGTGCATCCGTTGATTCTGCATGAAAGAAATATAAGCTGGAAATTATTTCACTCTACGTTACATATATTTTACATTTTCTTTATAAAAAATTCAAATAACATTTACCTATATTAATTATTTGCTTGGGTACTACAAAATTACTTGTTTTGAACACATATTACATATTCTTATATGTAAAGTTAATTATGAATGGATGTTATTAATGAATAGTGTATAATCAACTATTCAGTCTATTGAATGTAAATGATACCCTTGAATGATCTCTTATTTATAGCAAATGCATACTTCTCATTACGTAATTTAATAATTAGTTTATTATAGAACATATAAGTAGAGTAGAAATATTTGTGACTGTATATAATCATATAATGATTTATTATAATTAAATTAATTATAAAGGATAATGGTAAAGATAATTTTGGATATCATTTATTGTCGTTTTTATTATTCATTATATTTTCGCGAAAATGTTCTCCTATTACTTTCAATCTAATTTAGGAGATGATCATGATGAACATTTTCTTTCAAGAAAATGACTCTTCTTCATCAATATTTGAAAGATTTTTATTGATTTTCTGCAAGCTTAATGCTTGAAAATACGAAACAAAACAACGAACAAATAATTCTAATACCGAAAATTTTACATTTGAAAAATTTATTTCTGACAAAACGTATGAAGTTTTTCAAAATCTATAAACTATAGGAATTCCAGGAGCCTAATAGGAGGCTATGGTACTTCTTCTAGAGCGTTCTTTGCAAGGTTTCGTATACATTCACATGTATGATAATTCAATATAGTACTTAAACAGTCCCATTAGTTTCCATTTGAAAAAGCTGCTAGTTTCGACCTTTAAAATTAGATTTAACGAAGACGCATCACTGTCATAATTGTCCATCGAGAGGAATGGGATTACGTATTTGTAATGTGTCCCGGAATAATTGGAATTTGTGGCTTTTATTATTCAGAATTTTTAATCTCCCGTTATTCGATTTCCATTCACGTAACTAGCGATTGCAAAAATTGTGAGTGACTAAAACATGATTTCTTCCTAAATAATCCAATTTTTCGTTTATTTGTTCGTTCGTTTTTTATTTGATGGTCATGCATTTTTTATATTTGAATAAAAAAAGCATTTTTGAATTAACAATTTTAACAAACAAGCAAACGAAATTCATTAAATTATGTGATTTTATGAATATGTCATTTAGGTAAATAAAATAATATCACTATTGGTATAAAAAATCCCAGTTTAATTGATATGTTTGTATTACAAACATGTCGTGCTTTTTGATATATTGCTGAAATGCGAATAAAATTGACAAACAAAAAGTACTTAAACAAATTGAAATGCAGTTGTGTTGTTGCTTTTCTATTCGGGCGGACAGATAATGTAATCACAATAAATTGAATTTCGAAGAGACTATATGGAAGTGCGAAATGATGAATGTAATGTAATTTAAGTGTCAACATAGATAAACCTTATAAATTATGTATTTGAAAATAATTCGAAAAAGTTAATGTTTTATGGACTCATTTCATGGAATTCATATTACGTATGGCCATTTGAAAATTACAAGGGTTATTATCTTAATTGAAAATTCTAGTTACTCTGTATTTCAATCTCCTGTCATGAACGTTACTGCAATAATCGTGTAAATATTTATAAAGTTTGTGTAATTTTAATTGGCTGGTAAATCATACGTGGAATTGTATTTGTCATCATTAATTATTTAAATTAAATTTAGGTTTTCTGTTATATATACAATGTCTATACATTTTTGTATTATTGATTTTACTGAAACAATAATTTCTTTGTCCACTATATTTAGTAAAATTCATAATTATTCAAAATTAATATATTAAAAAATTAGCATCAACTTAATATTAAAACACAAAAAGCTTTTCATGGGTCAATTTTATGCCTTGAATAAATTCAAAACTAAATGTGCATTTTAAAATAAGGGGTGAGCGATTCGAAAATTTGTATAGCGTCATGGTTATTTCAATATATTCTGATTCTCAGGGGGATGCTTTAAGTATTCACGGAAGTTTGTTATGAAAATGAGTAATTTCATAGCCAGATACGTTTTTGTTTAAAAGGAGATAGACATACCGTTAATTAAGTTAGTCATCATGGTTTCATGCATTTTGAAGTGTGTTCCCCCACGTGTTTTACATACTCAATGAGGTACGAGGAGATTTTAAAGTATCTCTCTACTTTTATTTCTATGATTTAAATATGGTGTAATGTAATCTTTAATTATTATTAAAATATATTTTATTATCTAAGTTTGGTTCAAAACTAAATTGTAAAGAAATACTTTTAATTTTTATGTAGGTAAACAAGAACGTTCACTTCACTTTTGGGATAAAATGATAATTGCATTACTTCATAAATAAATATCATATATGGAGTTTATAAATTAATTATGTCAAAGCACATTAAAATGTTGATTATACATATTTGCGTCCTGTTTCCGAGAATGACTTCAGGTCAATTTAATATTGCTATTTCAAATATGATAAGCACCATTATAATATTCAGATATAAATATTATTAGTCAAAAGTATATTTTAATTAAACACACCGTCATAAAACAAATACTAGTTTATGTAAAGTGGAATTTTAACAATGTGAAAATAAAATTTTTCAATAAAAATAATCGATTAAGTATTTAAGCTATGTTGGATAATAAAATTAAAATTCGAATTTAAATTAATATTTAATTTATCTAAATAATTTAACAATGTATAAGAATTTTGGAGATTCCAGTTATAAATATTCTTAAAAAATAAAAAATTGAAAATAATTCAAAAATTCAAAATTTGAAAAACATAAAATATCTGAAAAAATGTAGAAGCTAAAAATTATTTTCATAAATTTGAACATATTATTGTTTAAATAACTTCATGTATTTTATTTATAATGATTAATAAAATTTAACTCAGAATTAAGATCCTAAAAATCTAATATTTTGAAAATAAATAAATTGCAGATTAGATAAAGATAATTGGGCAAGGGATGGCTTGCTAAAGGAAAACAAACGAATACAGAGTGAAAATCTCGATAGTAGGTTGAAGTAGCTATTTAAAAGAGCTGATAATCCGTTGAAAAATAAACAGTCGATCCTGGCGAGCGAGATAAAGTAAGTATCGGGCGTGTCTGGGTCGACGGAAGATGCTGCTGAATGTTTTCAGATAAAACAAAAAGCTTGACAAGTGCAGCCGTCATTCCGGATTGGATTGGCAGATAGGAAGTTAAACGATTACCGACCAGAAAACTTGTTAACAACAAACTGATAAGGGACATATTGTTTGGATGTTCGCCCGTTTCATATCGCGCAGATTTCATTTCAGATTTGGCAAACCGGCTCGCCGCCGACTGAGTTTTAATGTTGATTTGAATCTATTTGATGAGTTTTATTTATCAGATCTTTTAAATACATTGCCCGGGTATTATTTTGGCAGCTGAGGGAAATTACTATCCCGCTTATGTTGTTTTTCTAGTTTTTTTATCGGATGACATTTATACTTTTCCTGCTTTATTATTTAACTGTTTTCTAGAACATAGGAATATAATCAATCTATTCAAATAACAAAAGTAGATTCAATGATACTATAGTTATATCTAACTAATTTATTGTATTATTTTTTAATTTTTTTAATAAAATATGTACTAATTATAAAATATAAAAAGTGATATATAATCTAAACCTGTAGAACCTGAAGATATAAAGAATCAGAAAAATGTATATTTGAACATGTAAATTTAAATTTAATTTAAAATATCTCAAAAAGCAACGATATCTGGAAAATCTAATTTTTATTTTTTTCCATCTAATATCAAGTTACTAAACTTTATTCTTTCATAAATATGCAACAGTCTATTAAGTGCCATTGATCATAAATATATTATTCATGTATATTACTACGTAAAATATCAAAAATTCCATTACCCTATAATATTATGAATTAATAATTAATTATCAAAATTTATTTGTGGAGGTAAAATAGCTTTTTAGGTCATTGATATTTATAGTAAAAAGCTGAACTTCCTCTGCCATATAGTAATTAATAAATTATAATCTTGTTTTGTAATATTTCACTAGAAAAATGAAGACAATTTCCAGAAGCAAGATCTACTGCGGCTACGATATCCCACGTTATCGGTAACATAATAAATCAACGCCGGCAACTTTCATCATTCATAATATACTCGTAGTTTGGTTGACACACATCTAAATTTATTTCCGCCGGGCACATTTTAGAATTTAGTATAACTGCCAATACTATAATTTATGGATGCGAAAATAACATTTATTATAAAATTTTCACTCCATGTTTGTTTTTGCGGTGCTGGTCAATCATAAAATGTGAAAATGTAAATGATGTTTTATCTGCATGGTAATATCAAACTGCGTTTTTAATAAAAAAAAATATTGTTTCTTTTTTTTGATAAATAAACACACTAAATAATTAACTACTATATTTTATAGTCTGTATTTATTTTTGTTTCTATTTTAATTTATATCAACCAAAATTTCCATGAAAATATTGTAAATTGTTTATAAATACCTATTCATTCAATAATATTTCTATTTTATATGATTTATTTCTTTCTATTTGTTTTCTCCAAATATGTTAAACAAAAATAATTACTAACGTAAGTTTAAATGTGCCAAAAAGTATTGATAAATGTTACTATTTAAATAAAACAAACACTATGTTTACAACTTTAACTTCTGTTAAGATTCTGCCATCTATTCATAAGTTTTTATTTGAATCAGAGACCATACATTAAACCTAAGTGGCGATTACATTCTACAAATAAAATAAATATTTAGTTTCCTAAATTGAATGGTTATTTACAGACCTTGTTAAATGAGAATTACATTTGTAATTATAATCTGGCTGATTTCAAGTCACAGTTGTCCACGTCTTGTTAGTTTTGTTTTCGATTAAGTGTCGTCATATATACGTAAATGCAGGCAGTAATAAGTTTTAGCTGAACTTGGTTGTTTTATTTATTTCCTAAACTTAAAGTAAAATATTTAATATGGTAATATAAAGGGTCAAAATAAGTTGAAATCTTAATAATTATTTTTTGGAAGTTTACAACATGGTAAATGATTAAAATAAATGGGAGGAAGATCTTTACTTGTTTGAAAATATGGCGAATGCGCGAAATAATATGCCTATTTACCTAAATCTATCTGTCGAATGTTGGTAATAATAAATTTATCTTTTTTATTCTCAAGAAACTGTCTTGGCTTTTCTTGGAAGTGATAAATAAGTCGAGCATTACATTTTAAAACATTAAATGACTAGCTTATACCAAATAAAAATAAATAAATATCATTTTACTGATTAATATTATCGATAAATAAACTATTTAAATTACTTTTTTAACAGAATTTATATGAAAGAAGTAAAAAAGTGTAATAATATATATTACAAAATGTTATTGTTACACCTGTGACTTATTGGATGTTGGGGAGTACTTCAGATAAACACAGAATCCAAATATACACCAAATACTTACTTACTTCACCTTCTATCTCACTATCCTCCTGTCTTTTTCCAACTAGTTCACTGTTATCTTTTATATTTAATTTAATTAAACAATACACTAATGTTTACCAAAACTTGACCCCGATGATTGTATTATTCAGCATGTAGTATAATTAGAACTAGCGTCAAATATAATGTTACTATAAACAATAATAAACATTAGGGAATGCCTTATTGTCCATATGTGACAATATAAATACAATATAATAATTCAGTATAACTCAATTTAATTAAAAATTAATTTTAAATTATTGGTTGCAATTTTATTCATTGAAACATTTCAATTAAAAGATGAAATTTGTTTTATTTCATATTAAATTTTTTATATTTTTCCATAAATTTTTTGTTGTTACTTTTTAATAATCTTCAACATTCAAAATTAATTATTACTTTTAAAAGTCTAACGATTAGTAAAGATACTCATAAAAAAATAATTAATAAAAAAAAATTTTAGTCGGCAACAGTTAAAAGTATGGACAATATAGTACAATAATTCGAATATTAAGGACCCAGAGGGGCCAACAGAAATGTTCGTTTACGGCAATTTAAATTTAAAAGCACGTAGAACGTTATCTTGTTTCGAAATTCACGTGTTACACAGTACGTATGAAAAATTGCAAAGAATATAAATATACAAGCATATCAACCCGTGCAAATATTTATCCGAGACAAAACAAACACATCAGCAAATAAATGGAGGCGCTAGCACGCTAACATCCCCGGTTCTCAGGCTGTTTTAGTGGTTGCAACGCTGATTTTCGTTGCCACGGGCATTGAATTACAAAATTGCATTATCGCAATCAAGTTCGCATCAACGGGGTTAACGCAGAATTTGTTCGGGCCGTGTCGGAGATCTTGGGGGATTTTTCGATCTGAAAGATGTGTGGGCTTCCGTCTCGGCTCCGACGTTATTCTATTTGTCTTTTAATCTATAACATCCCTCCGATACCGTGCAAGGGGAATAACCGAATAGTTTTTTTTCCTCGTTTTTAGCGGACGTTTCCACGAACTTCTTCCAAATTGTCTTAGAAATTTAATTAGGAAATATATCAAAAGGCATATACGTTTCCTTGCCGACATTAATACTCTACTGTGCCTTCTATTAACTTTTATTGTGTTTTCGTTTTCGCCACAATAATCAAGTTACTTGACTTCTGCCTCCAAGCTCTTATTATGGGCTTACTTGTGCAGAATTACTGTCACATTAATTATAATAACTGCTAAGGGAAAATTATTATTATTGTTATACAGGGACAATTTTATTAATGCTAATATCAGTACCCTTTGACCAATATGTCCTTAAACTGTTTTCATATAATTATTATATCTTTTTAAAAATAAATAATCAGTATTATGTTGTCATTTCATTTTACAATTCGTGTGAGTGGAAACATTTTTACATTTAAATAAATAAAAATATAATAAATATATTTGCCATCGAAAATTCATGATTTATTTAAAATATTTTTTCAAAAAGGAAGCAGAAAAAAGAAGAAATCTTTATGATTTTAAATAATTGATACTTTTCAGTAATTAATCACGATTTATGAAATTAAGAAAACATATTAAAATATAATAGTACGATATTTTGGAAAAAATATATTTTTGAATGAAAATTTTGTTATGTTATAAACTCCCGTAGGAGAGGAAAACAACTTTAATGATTTTCATCTAGTTTTTAGAAAAATTTACAAAATAACAGAAACTTTATAATATTCTGCAACTTATATTCCATAAGAAAATGGGATTGAATTTCCACATAAGGGAAAGCTTGACTGCATATGACTTTAAAATGCGATTTTTGATGCGGACGAAAGTAAAACTTTACTACATAAACATGCCACTTCTATTCTAGTTAAATGTTAAACGTTGTAAGAGTCAAAACTTTTTGCCACTTAGCCTATGTACTTTGAGATGCTTCTCGACATCACCGGGTTTCAATTTACATAACGTAACGCAATACTACTTACATATTTTTAATACTTAATAAGTATTAAATGTCACTGAAAGTTTAAGTTGTCAATGTAATAATAAAAATCTAATTACAGTACAGACAGCACTCGTTAAGGCCATCATTAATTGACGAGTTGGTAATTGAATAATTAATTAATATGATGCAAATATCATCATTCATGTTTCATTGCTTTTAATTAATATTTTAAAAGTGTATCTCTTACTTTCACCATTAAAAATTTTAATGGTGTATTGTTTTAATGGTTAATTTTGTGTATGTTTTTAATTGAATTCATTTCAGTTATGTCTATTTTTTAAATTTAGTTAAAATCCGAGGAAATACATGGGTATGTATGTGGTTAATAACGAGGTAACCCGAGTAGTCGGAGGGGGCTGATAAGCGAATAATGAATTTTATATTAGGTGTTAGTCTAATTAGTCCTTAACCAATTGGGAATTTACACATTATGTCGGTTGTGCCCGTCCTGATTACAGGCCCGTAATTAATTTTGTAGGCCCCTTCTGTAGCCGCAACAGTGGGGATATCCAGTTGACATAGTCACTGTATCGAAACTGTCTATATACACAGTGCAAGTCAAATGAAACAATTGACGTCCCCTGATATATGTTTAATGCAGGATTGCATGGCCTGTAGGCCGAAGATAATAGCCAGACAGTTTGTTTTAATTCACCAAACAACCGCATATCGTTGGGGAGATATGGACATATATGCACGTTCAACCTCGCAATGACACGGGGAAAATCCCCAGTTGTGCCAGTTGAAACATGGATGCTAATGTGTATTTTGTTTTTTATTAAAGTATTAATACTCACTGTTTGTTTTAACATATTGCGTCCAATAAATAAAATATATTGCTGTGAAAATATCAGAACAAAACAATTAAATTGTGAAGGAATATAAGAATAGAGAATATCTCAGTGAATATATTTGTAAAAATAAACAACGTGTTGTTATATTAGAAAGTATGTATTTAATGTAGAAAAGAATATCGACTTTCCTAAGAATTATAAAGGATGGACAGAAGTTTATTCAAAGAAAATTTACATGTTAATAATTTTAGATCGTTTGATTTAATAAGTTTAGATCGTAGAGATATGGAGTATAAAAATGTGTGTACATATTAAACAAATACATTCACTTCAATTTTTTTTGAAATCCCAAACCTACAACACTTAGTCAGTAAACAACAAATACGAGTAGGAGGATTTGTAATTGTTTGAAAATATGGTGAATGCGTTTTAAAATATTATTTATTATTATCTGAAAGATTATTAATTAGTTTATAGTGAATTAAGTCCATTTACTTTAAATTTGAAGTATATTTATTGAATTTTGTAACAATAAGATTATTATTAATTTTTTTATTTCTAAAAAACTGATCTTTCGAGTGATAAATAAGAAAAAGCATTACATTTTAAAACTTTACTTTATACTAAACAAGAACAATAAGTAAATACTTTATATGATTCTATTGGTAAATTTTATTGATAAATAAACTCTTTAATATTAAAATAAAAATTCATTACCTTGAATTCTATTATTAAAACTATTAGGTACTATTCAACTTACTTTTTTAAGAGAATTTATATAAAAAAGTATAAAGGTATAATATATATTATAAAATAATACAATATTTCAGTATAATTTAATTAAATTAAATAAAATTGCAAATACTGACAAGAAGGAGATATTATTAAATTTTCAACTTTGATATTAATCTTACATTCTGTGGTTCTTATTGGAAAATAATAACCATTAAGTATAAAAGGCCAAAATCAACCGAACCAAAGCAAAGAATGCGATTAGGATTAGAAATGAATGCTTCTTGTAGCATAGCAACACAATTACCGGACGTTCTTTCCCAGCGTCGCAGGGAAACTAAGCGGCTTATCGTTCGGCACACAAGCAAACCTCCTTCAGACTAGTACATCCGACATTGGTAGAGGATTATTACCGTTCATGTTGCCCTAATCTAAGAACAATGAACGTATCTATTTAGTTTTTTTTAAGGTGCTCATTAGACTCGTTAAATTTAAACGTCATTCTACTATTTGCTAGACGTTCGTGTATAATTACACTCTAAAGTTTTCGCATCGCGATATTATCGGACAACTGTTCTGAGTGGTCTTATTCTAGTGCTCCTGATGCTGCTGTTGTTCGAGAGAAATTTTTGAACTTTAAGAGTTATTATCGAAAACGCTTCTGAAAGGTTCATTAAATGGTTGCCGTCGTCGACAATGAACCAAGGCGCCTGACTTCGCCTATTTACGTTTTACATTAATCACTGACACTATGATCTCCTGTAGTTTCTGCTTGAGTAATTATCGAGACGAATTATTAAAGATTACCAAGTAATTGAATTAAGTTCGTTCAGTTTCATAATGTGTGTTGTAATCAAGGCTTATACGTTTTAAGGATTAATGGTACTTATGTTCGACAGTCAATCTATTTCAATTTAAGTAAGATGGAACAAATTATTTATTAATTTCAAGGGCTCATTTTGTTTATCGTTTGTGTGAAGCTATAAAAAGACCATTCCAGCTGACCAAGAAGTTTCAAAGAGTAAATTGTAAATATCATTAGTTGGGCAATTTCATATCAAAGGAATCAAAGAAATAGCTGCGGATGATAAAAATTCATAAACTTAATTTTAACTGGGTCGTTGAAAAATCACACAACAATTTTTATAATATCAGGTTAAAATACAATTTCATTGAGTTCATGTGTAAATTTATATAAACAAACTTTGCATGTTAACTTGTTGACTTTAAATTGATTAAAGAGATTATAAAATGCACCAACCAGGATGATAATCACTTTGTGAGAAATTAGTATTTATAAAATTTAAATTGTTTATTTCCATTTTTCATGCAAGGAGTCCTAGAAAATATTTGTTCTAGAAATGAACTAGATATTTGTTAAAATTTAGTAGGCAATTAAAGATAAACTACTGGACGTGAATTATGTGCGGTCATTTTTTTTTTTTTTTAATTTTAATAACATAAGACAGGATGAGAAAATACCAAGCTAGATAATTGTCGTACTTCGCCACTAGCAAAAGTGACATTAAGTAAATGTTTATGCAAGTTTGTAATGAGTTTTTAGATGAGGCGCTTGCTGGCAACATAACATAACATGTACAGATTGTTTAGTTAAATTAAGTAATACCCGTAGAACAGTGGTAGTAGCAAAATTTTAATAGTTTGTGAATACACAAAGAGTACAATGGGAGATGGGACAATGGCGTAGACGCCTGTTCTCGTTCAGGTTCTCCTACAGGATATTAGGAAGACAAAGACACGCGGACCGTCCCATTATGCGCGCCTGCCGACGTTATTATATACTTAGGGGGCGATAAGGATAATTAGTTTTGTGTGTAGTCTTCAAGGATATCGGCTGAATTGCTATTAAGGGTCTTAAATCAGAACGATAAAATTAACAATTTCACAGGATATTACTGACGAAACTGTGCGGTAAGGTGCACTCCTCACATTTGATCTCTTTTCGACGATTCCAATATCATATTTTCTCATGTCTTTAAAGCGCTTTTTTTAATTTTGGTTTGTCCACATAAAAATATATATATTTTTTATTTTAATCTGTAATAATTGAATATTTTTACTATATTACATTCTTAAAAAATATGTATATAAATATTTTCCCCGTTCCATATTTGAGATACAGTTACATAGATAAATATTCTTACTATTTTTATAAAATATTTATGTTGTAAAATGTATGTCTCTAAGATTAAAAGAAAATATATTTAATAGTGGGAAGTGGATGTACTGTTATTTTTCTTACATTGCATATCATCGTCAAGTATGTATGTATATTATGAGTTCCGTATATAATATAAGTTATATAATAGAGTGAGAACCATACATAAAATATTTTAAATATTTTGTTTGAAATATAACAAAAAAAAAGAATATTAGAAGGTGAATAAAGCTCACTGTACATTTGCTGATATTAGCACCAAACGATATAATCATTATTTTCGTAAAATAGTTCTCTCCATATGAGTTTTCAGTATCATTCTATAAAATATGAACTGATAGAACAAAATTGAAAGTGAAATAATGTATAGTAACGACAAAGAAATCCACAATATTGTGACTCTAAGTGCCTCTCATTGAAGGTGAAAGATCTGCACAAAACCGATGAGGCTAAGCAAGAGCAATATATTCTAACTACAATCAATCTCAACTCAGTCAGAATATAAAATCTAAATATTTTTCTAATACTTGCAGAGATGTATTTGTGAAATTAATAAATCTCTTTCTATCAACCAATGGTTATTTCTTAAAATTTGTATTACTTTACAAAATATAAATAACAATATATTGAAAATGAAACAATTAATATTAAAGAGAAAATATCCATAATATCTTGCGATTAGGTTCCCCTTATTTGTATTGAAGGAGTACATCACAATCAATCATCTCTGTCAGAATTGTTTTGTATTTGGCTTTATTTTTTTCTTAAGATAATAATCTTATAAAGTAGGATTTAAAGTATAAATAAAAATATTATTATATTAAAAATGGATAATATCTGTTGAGTTATTTTTAATGCCTTTGTAATGATTTGAAACATATTTGGCTAATTGATAAATAACTGCATGATTGATTACTTCAAATTATAAGTTTATAATAATAATTTTCACATTTTACACACCATTGTTCCGGGTAGCGCACAAAGAAATATACATCATGTGACATTATTTTCCCGCTGACGCGTTTCTACAGGTCTGTTTGTAATGTATCAGATATCAGTATACATTTTTTTGCTTTTAATGTGGCTAATGGAGGCGAGCACGAAAGGTGAAACTATTGACATCGACCAGTCCAGATCTGATATACGTAATTGCTTTAAAGACAAAGGGAAAATAAAACAGTAATGGGCTGCTATTTTAGAGATATTGGCGTTGTTTGCGACAAAACTTAACAGCAAAAGGGTGTGGGTCGAATAAAAAAAGGAACTATCATAACACGCCCGCTATCATTTACGCTATGTGGATTTTATTGCAATCCCTTTTTTTATATATAATCTCCTACAAAATTGTCCACCATATAATTGTATTTTTACAACGTTATAAAAATGTATGGATTATATTCGTATAAAACTGAAAGAAATTTTCGGGCGAGATAAGGTCCTGGCGAAAAATTTTTAAGCCGTAATTGACGAATTTTTCGCTTCGTTTGAATAAATAAACATAAATGGTCCGAAAAAACTACGGTATTACCGTTATAATAAGCCCATAAGAATGCATTGTATTTCTGAATTATTAAATGAGCGTATCAAAATCTTTTTGTTGTATTTGCCAGAAAGTAGTCTGAGGCACAGCAAGATATCCTTGTCATGAATAAGCAATGTTCTCAGATTTTCGTATTTGAAATAATTCATTCAGTTTTATAGATACGATGTCATTTATGAATAAAAATAATTATGAATTTATGTGTGTAGCTACGTTACTGAATAACATCAATAAAATATATTTGAAGAGATATTTTTAATATAATGACCTACATTAATTGTAAGTTAAAAATGTGTAGTATGTTTTAAATAAACAACGTCAAGTTAAGTTTGAGAAACTTAAAAAGTCTAAGAATAATGAAGGAAAGCTTCAGAAAATATTAACATAATTTTGTTATTTGTAATTGAAAATTTTAGTTTAACAAATTATTATTTCCAACTTATATAAATTTAATGTAACGTAAGATTCTGACAATAAAATTGAAAATCATTGCACATACGTCTTTGTTGTTTATTTTTTTTTTGTAAAAGTAATAATGTAAATTTAATTTTATTCAAAGTATTTCAATAAATTTATAAATGTGACTTTTTACAATCTACTTTACATAAAATATAAATGAACTTATCGTTATCATAACTTAGGGGAATAAAATGAAATTCATTTGGTGGTCAAGACAACTGAATCAGGATTTTTTAATTGTTATTACTTATCAGACAACTTTAGTTTTTGAGATGTATACTAATTAAACTTATTTCTATTGAAAGATATAATAAAGAAATACCTTTGAGGTCAAAATATGAAGGATTTCATGCCCCCAAAAAAAATCAAATTAACCAGGTATCAATTTATGTGACTGTGAGTAATATGAGTAAAATAAACCAAATTGGAAACTGCTGGAATATAAAACCTGAGTCAGTAAAATCTTCAGTTATTTCATTTTATAAATTGTGTAAGTTAAAAAATACATTACCCTAAAAAATACTTTTTTTGGCTAAAGGTAAATAAATTAAATACTTAACAACAACAACAACAACAAATTTTTAGTATAATATGTTAATAAATAAAAAGATTAAAATCACGAAACTTTAGAACGTTATTTTGAACCGATCATATATTTTAATGTCAAAATAAAGTTAAGAACATAAATAAAATCAAGTTAGAGAGTGGAACGGATGTGATTTTAAAATAATATTGGAAATAGGTAAATCCCTGATAGAAGTAGACGTTCGCGGACCGTGGATCACGTATGAGATTGGGGTGGATGAGTGCGGGCTCATAAATCTGAGCTGAGGAAGTGGCGTTCACCGCGATTGATAGCCCACGACACGGCGGGTGTTAAGTGGTCCAATAAACCCGCGCGGCCGCTTAAAAGAGAACGGACCGGGCGAAATCCAATCAGCCAACACACTCTTAATTCGCCGTCCGGACGGGACGTGCGGGCCAAGGTGCTATGTAATTTAGTCAGCAATCTGTAGTAATATATTTCGAAGCGTGCAGTTGGGGCCGCTATTTACAGCCTCCGGTTCGTGTTGTGACGTGACGTATTCATTCTCATTACTCGTCGTTTCACCACTGCCTACCGTACACCGCTACGCTCCCGGCCGTTGCTGTGTGCCGCCGCCTCTATATTATTACGCCCCAAGGAAGGGTTACACTAAATTTATAACTCCGAACTTTGGCGGATTGCACTTTTTGCCGGCGCCGCCGTGCGCACCGCAACTTTCCGCCAAGAAATTTAATATAACTTTTACAAATCCTCGGATCTGCTCCTCACATAATCCCATCCGTAAAATAAACATCAATCCCAGTTAAGCTGCATTCAAACACGATATTAAAATTTCATCTTTTACCGATTATATTGCATTCTTATCATCATCATCATTATTATTTCTTTTTTCTTTAAAGGTAAGGTGACCAACTATTTTGGTTCAAAAAGAATACACTTTGCAAGTATTTCATAGGTGAAAGAAAAGAAGAAAAAACGATAAAAACTTTATTTTCTTTTAAAAACATATTTCTCTTCTGAGTGGATTTTTTTTGCTAGATGTTCATCTTATAATGTAGCCACATCCGATCAACTTTCATTTTGCATATTAAATTTGACTGTTAAGACGGCAGATAATGTTTTTACAGAAAGTTGCGACTTCTCACTGCTCCAATAATCATTACTTAGTGAAAATACCCTTTCAACAGCAGCACTAGTGCCTGGACAGCATAAAGAAATTTCTATTAAAACTTTTAAATTTTCATGTGGTATATGTTTTACTCTAAAATGCCGTAAGATTTCTACCCATCTTTTGTCAAGTTCTATTTTCTCATCGTTCCATTTCTTCAATTTTTCTTCATTTAAATATAAATTTACTCTTCGAATTTCTTCAAAGAGAAAATTGTAATTAATAACAATATCTTTTACTTCCTTCATTACAAATTCGACTCCTGAAGAAACTTTTTTCCATTCAATTTTACTATTTAATTAATAAAATTGAATAAATATATTTAATAATAAAATCGAAAAAAAATAATCTAAAAAAATGTTTTAGAAATACAAATGAGTATAAAATTATACAAATGAGTACTTTCAGAGTACAGGATTTGTAAAGAGTACGGTTTGCGAAAAAAGAGTACAAAACTCAGTAAATGAGTATAGTTGGTCACTTTATTAAAGGCTGCCCTCGAAAGGTTTTCTACTACCAACTTTCGAGGTGACAATAGATCGATTTGTCATGAGATGTCGCCAAGTTAATAATTCCATTTTTCCTTTGTATTTATTGATAGAATAATTGAAACATTAATCTTATAGAACTTGGAATAGAGGGTTTTTTTGAGTGACAAATTCAAATGTCTACACCATTGTATTTTCCTATACATTCAATTTGTTTCTGGAATTTGTCTACATGTTGCATTTAAAACAGGTATATCTCGTTAATGTCGCTAAGAGCAATAGTTGGACAGAAAAATACAATTAAAGGACACGCAATAAAATACAACTGAAGAAACGAAGTAAATGCTGTTTTATTTGTACTATTTCCACACACATTTGAAATGTTGTTAGCTGAGTACATGGAGTTGCAAAAAACCACTGATATTTGAATACCCCATAAAAATACTGAAAATAGATTATTAAATTTAATGCACTTTATCTCAGTAATTGTCAACTTTTTTTCTAACTGATCTATTCACCTCGAGAATTTGTGTTGATATTCTTATGCACACCTTTCGGAGTCACCCTATGTATTAAAAGTTATATTAGATGTGCACTATAGTAACTTTTATATTTATTTTATATTATAAACATAAATAAAATGCCTTCTCTAAACAGGTTCGCAGTTGTTAATTATTTTTATGACTACTGTTATTAAAATGTGATTTGTACAAACTGGATGTGACATATAATTAATTGACTAATTAGAAGTGCCTATTTTTAAGAGGGTCTTTATTCTAAACCAGCATATCTGAATTGCTTAATAAATGTATTTATTTGGATATAATTATATATCTCCATATGATATTACATAATAAACAGATTTTGATTCTGATCAACAAAAAATAAGTTTGTATATTATATGTATATTGTATAAGATTTAATATTCGGAAATCAAATTTATATCTACATTTATAATATTAAATATTCAAAAAAATATAGAAAATACGAATTTTATTATTAAAAAAATTATAAATGATTTTTTTTCTAAATGTATCAACAAAATTAGTCCTTTTTAATGGAAAGGTTGAATAATTTGGCAATCACATTTTGCATGTTTTTTTTTTTTCAACATCATCTTCTGTGGGGCTAGTTGGTTATTGCAATTAGTCATAATTAATACTGTAATATATGAAAAACATACAATTTATTTTTTACATATAAGTATGTAAGAACATACAATTTATTTTTTACATATAAGTATGTAAGTGTTCCATTTTTTCCAATAGTACTTAATAATATATTTATCATAATTTGACAGACTCATTTAACGAGTATATGAATTTTTCCACATCGTCCTCTTGTTCATTATACCTCGGTATCTCCCCCAATTGATATATTACTTGAATAAATAATAATTCATAAAGAATTCATTTGTAACAAATTTAATATTTTAACTTCGTAAAAAAAATCCTGTCCAAGAAATTAATTTCAATTGCAACCCCAATGCCACTAAATAGGTTTTTGGTTGGGAATTTATTCGTTTGTTTGTTTATAGCGAACATTAGCGCATCATTTGTCTGCTCAATTAGAGTTAATTGCAAGTTGTAGTTGCTAAATAGCTTGCGCGTGTTTCCAATTCAGTGTAAATTCATATATTAAATCCATCATTTTAATATTTTTCTACAAATTAATTGATAATTAATTAATGTTCATCATTAATTTGTTAGTTAGTACAATCATCACGGTGGTAGTTATTCTAACAATTACTGGAACCGGGTATTAAACTTGGAGTGGCCGTTTTCGGAGATATCAATCATCCTTAAACTGCAATATGGAAGTGCAACTAATGATAAAGTTGGAAATCACCTTTAACGGAATCACTCGGACAACTTCGTAAGCGTCTTATTAAACACATTCCAAATTTAATTGCGTTTCAAGCTAAATTAATATCCTTTTTAATCCTATTCTTGTTTGTCAAATATCGTCAAAGAGCGTTTAACGAAAATTAGTTAAATGAGGAAGTGAAGAAATGTTGAGTAGCAGTTTCTGACTATTGAATTTAATTTAATAATCCTAACTACTTTAGAAGCTTAAGGATATCAAAGTCAATTAAAGTTGAAATTTTTTGATTTGTATGGATATTGTGCTTCAGAGTATTATTTTATATTTTCTTTTAATTGTTAATTAACCTGTTTTTTAAATTACCTTAATTACATAAAACGTTTTATAGATTTATGTTTATTAATATTTGCATATTATTAAATTATAGTTTTAGTTTCATCACTTTTACAATACAAGTTTTTTTATTTTACTATAATTTCCTTATTAGGAACTATTTAACGTAACAGATTTGTTCAATTATTTATTCTGTTTAAACTTTCAATCGGTTTTATCCGTCTGACACACGTGACATAAGGATAATAAAACGGGTTTTTTGTAAACATGAGATTAGTGTTGTCATGTGCTAATTGTGACACAGGGGACTACAGAGCAGAAATTTATCACGTGCACGGCTCGGATGTGTTCCAGGTTCTAATTAGCGTATGGTATGATCCTTACAATAATCATAGAATTTCAAATTCAGGACCCTTCAAACCAACAAAAGGAAAACATCGAGGCAAAAATATTTCACAATAATGGTTTCGACATTGTTTATTTGCACAAACTTGCTCGACCTAACGGCCTAAACAAATATATTTATTAAAATCAGTCCCTTGTTTATTATTAATTTACTTTATTGAAACCTAATATTTAAATTATAATTTTAATAAAACAATAGGTAATACAAAAACATTATTGGTACCCAATGGATTATCATAAAATTATTAATCCACCTCAAAAACGATACGTTGTCGGGAGAATGCATTAAAATTTAAATTGAAAAATACATAATAGGTACTTAAAAAACATGCCACATAATTTGTTAAAATAACAAAGGCGGTGTATTTCATTTAAGCTTAAAAATGCACGAGAAAAAAATTTGATTTAGAGCCTCTGAGGCAAAGTATATAAACTTTATTCGGTGTGTTACATTGGCCCACATGTGTTTGCTTTCGGGAAAATTGAAAGTAATAAAGTAGGGGCCGGAATGTGAGTTATTTACCGTGGTTTACCCTGCGCAGTGGTAATTTGACCATATTTTTACGTTTCCCGAATAGAATTTCGGAATTAAACTTTTACAGCAATTAAAACGGGATTTCGCTAGAGTGGAGTACACCGAAAATGCTTGTAAATCAACGTCATTAGCTCATATACCGTGTACCCTATTAATCTGAGTTATGTCTGTAGGTTGTGTGAACACGAAATTCTATTGTAGGCAAATATCCCTTATTGCGCAAAGGGAGTCTTTCCATTTCTGTAATCAAGTTACATTTTCTATAAAATAATATGCACGGTAGCAGCTCAAATTATATTTAGATAAACAACCTAGACTCAATTGTGACCAATTGGATTAAAATATGATATACTTATCAATAAAATCTAGAATAGCTGATTATTTGGTAACTAAAATAATATTTTATTAAATTTTTCTCTTAATTTCTCTCAGTGGCAAAGAAAAAGGCAATAAGGAAGGTAGTTTTCTTACTGGGTTTCTGGGATTACTTCAATGTAACTACAGACCTTAACACCTGGTCTGAATTTTTGTTATAAAAATATGCCTAATACCATACTCTCATTCATATCTATGCAAAATACTACATAGTAATATTATAATATTTGACGCCAATATTCGGTCATGGTGGTTATTGAAATACATCATTTCATCTTTGGTTGTCCACAGAATCTGGCACGATTTTCTCGTGGTTCCACAGTGGACTTTCCCTGTGAGAATGGATGGATGATCACTTTGGCTACATGAAACCGAAATGTTTCTGCGATTATGTTCATTAGTTTTTATAATTCGTATTTTATTAATATATTAATAATGATATTCAAGAAATATTTAACGTTCATTGTATCTCATAGTTGACTAGACTAGAGAAGAAAGTAACGTAACAGCATAAATGGTTTTCGAAACGAAATTAGTCCCATTTATAATGGGATATATAAAATTTGATTTCTCATAAACTGCGAATTTTCAATTAAAATCGGAGTAGTTTACGAGCGGGTGTTGTATAAATTGGAACAAACAACGGTTGTGCCATTCAGTCAATAAAGTCCACGGGTCATGGCAATGCCATTAATATTGTAGGATGAAGATAGGTATTTTATTAGTGGACCTCTCGAAACGTAAAGGCAGTAAATAAGGTTATTATTAGGCGGGTCTTATCGCGAAACTTTGAGAAGCAATTAAAGAAAAAAAGACGAGGGAGGGGCCGGTCTTTATTGGGAACAATGCGCCTTTTCAGCCAACTCAACCAGAGATACCGCTAATTCCTGACTCTTTCCATTAATTGTACCTCTATTTGTTCAGCGCCAGGTTCCATCTAAAATAAATCGGTTATTTAAAATTTATCTGACCTGCCCGAAATCAATTTAATATATTAATTAATTTGATTATTTTAATTTTAATTTTCCATTAATTTCGTTCTGGTTATGAAAATAATATATTTATAAGATTTATAAATTTTATTTTTTTTATTTCTGTTAAATTCTGTCATCTCCCATCTATATTTTAGTATCTTTTTATTAAACTACTGAGACCAGAATTTATTATCAATATTATAAAAATGACTTAAACATTGTAGTTATAACTCAGTTATATTGTTTAACTTAATTTGGCGTTTCCCAACTATTAATTACAGTAATTTCTGAGTAATTTCCAATACGATGATAGGCTGCATAACATGAAACTAGCAAAGGACTAATTATGTACTTACATCAGTAAGTAAATTGATTTAACGGGAACCGTAATTACCGCACCTTAATTAATAGGAAAATTGCCGAAAATAGTGTGAAAAATTGTGAGAAAAGCATGTAAAAATGCAATAAATTTATTTACCTATTTTATTAATTATCACTTCTCACATATTAAATTAACACAACATTGCCATCAATAATATTTAACAGAATCATTCGAATATATTATTTTCACACATGAAACTTCATCATTAACTAAAAATGACACAAAATGCAATATATTTATTTTTGAAATGACGTGTTTCGGTTATTAAATACACAAATAAATCGTAAATATTTCAGAAACGGTCGCATATATTAAATGTGGTTTGCAACAATCAACATTATTTTTAAAAAATGAATTATTCTCAATCTGATACTTATTATAATAATTTATTAATTTAATATGATCTTCGTTTAATATATACAAACAAAATCATTTTTTATTGTAAAAATTTAATTCAAATAATAATTAACTAGATGGAAGTGCGAGTAACATGTCAATAATTAATTGTAGTGAAATTCAAAGTTTTTGTCAAAAGAAGTTATTGTTATATATTATATACTACTGTTACTTTTATTAATTTGTATAATAACTAATATCGTTTAAGGAATTGGTAGAATACTTTCATTACAATGACACTACTTTTGCCAAATAAATAATTCAGTTGAAACAAATTTTTGTTTTCTCGAAATCTTTAATCCCTGCAGCACATTTAAATATATTAGTAGACAAACTAATTCTAAATTTTAATAATTTAAAACTGCCATTAAAAGTTTTCCAGAAGTTACTTGCATATAAAATTGAAAACTTCAGATGCAAAAGTTAATAAATATTATTAAGTATATATTATAAATTACAACTTCTTAATGAATAATGAGTTCTTGTTATTATTTTTTAGAAATGGACATTTAAATATTTAAGTAATTGCCATTTCTTATAATTATTTTATTCATAGAGAAAACTGTTTTAATATTTACATTTAATAATTAATCTATTAAATAATTCAACATTAATATTTAGCATACAATTATTAATTGGAAGTTAATAACTCAATAATTTAAAAAATACAAGGCCTATCATCGACATTCGCAATAAACGTTTTTTAATAAAATTTAGAATGACGCATACTAAACAAAACTGCATCAATAGCGTCGTGTATAATAAGCAATGAATATTCTGATGGAATACAGCTTTAAAATGCAGTTCAATAATGCCAATTGTGAGCATCCTATTTTGCATATTAATAAAAGTGGCCAATAACAGCGGATAACGAGTGGTGTTTCGTGTGAACGCATTTCCATAGCATAATCGGAATGGTTTCGAGCGAACAAATTGAGAAAAATTATCAGAAAAAGTGCGATAGCAAATGCCATTATCACTTTGCCGCAATTTACAAAAAAATAAACCCGGCTTACTATTTATTTTATTTATATCTATGGAGTTCGTCAAACGTGGATTGCTCGAACGCACATTCGACTTTTTGCTGATTTAACCAATCTTGTGGAATTCAACGGTACATGTACGGACTGCGGAAATAGATATTCATCTTCCAACGTTTGATTCCGAATAAAATTTTATTGCTTATGGCTAGTATCAATTTGTAGAGAATTTTCTGACGTTCAGAATCTAATTTGGTGAGATGTGGTTTCAACTTATCATAAATGAAAGGCAATCTGGTGTTGTAGATTTAAGGTATTAATTTTATTCTAAATATTTTAGGTTTGTGGTCTAAATTAAATAAATTGTTCATGTAAGTTGAAATAAAAATACTGAAACTGATCATCTTGAGCTATAACTATTCATAACTTTGTACTGCATCAAACACTGTAGTTTGACACCTCCGACAACCCCTTTACCATAATACATTGTTTAGAATTATTCCTAGCAATGCTATTTTGCCATAAATAAATTTTAACTTAATTTTCGTCGTATTTAAAAATACATAACAATACAACACCCTGTTTATTTTAGAATTCACTGAAAATATTTTAGAGAATATATTAGCAACTAAACTTTGTGAACTAATGAATTAATTTTGTAAAAAAAAATGATAATTTTAATAATAATAATAATAATAAGCAAACTTTTACTGAGACGCAAGTAATTCACGAAAATTATAATAAATGTTCAAGTTCGTTATCTACATATTAATTTTTGCTATTTATTCATTTTGTCGTCAGAATAAAACATGTCTGGCCTGGCATAATATTTTTAAATAGAAAATATTGCCCGCATTTTGGCACACCACTAATAAATATGTATTTATTGCTACGTCGGTTATTTATATTCATCCGTGAGCCGTCAACTATTTTAAAATAAAATTATTTTTTGGTGTTAATGAAAAACTTCTTAAAATTACGTTTATAGTTTATTCATAATTGTTTATGACATACAGATATTTATTTCGGTCCATATATTGCCGATAGCTTTAGGTGCTGAAACTAAATTTACGCTTGTTAGTTCCGTAATTAATGAGGTTTAATTATGGCTTTATACATGAACAAGTTTATTGGCAACTCGGATCTGCCCGCAGATGTTTTAATATATCGACAGTGACGTAATCGCGTGACAAGACTCGACAGGACGGGAGGACGGGGGATTGCAGGTTTCCTGAACCCATCCTAATTACTCTAATCAAACTAGTTATTCTACAATTGTGTTTAATTGGTGTATTGTGTTAGACAATGTCTTTAAAACGAATTCTCGACATACCTTCGGGCGACTGTTTGTCGGCACGGCGCTCCATACGTGCCTACTACACTATACAACCCTCACGAGAACATCTATAATTAATTAGCTGCTATCTACATGCAAATATCTTTCGCCGCTTGCCATCAATCTACAAACATACGCCACTCTCTCCCAACAAACGACGCCCCGTTCCTCCATTTCATTTACACCTACTCCATACGTTGCCATCCGTTGATTCAATTTTTAATCAGCATCCAACCAACGGCATTAATTATAACCCTTAGACCCCAAATTTGTTTGAAGATTGAACATACTAATTAAATATAATGCAAATTTTACATTGATTACTTGCATTGATTACCTTTTTGAAAATTGGCTTACAGAATTTACTATATGTATTTATATATATGTTTAAGTTTAAATATTTCGAGTTCTTAGATATAACTTTAGAGACTATTTTCTAATTAATGACCTTCAACGTTTTTCTTACACACTGTATTTTCAAGGACATTAACAATTTAAATAACAAGACTTGACTATTATTTTTACAAAGCTTATTAGCTATTGCTAGGAGTTACAATTATTATAATATATTGGTTTTAAAATGAAATGTTCAATAGTTTGAAATATTTTCTAATACTAATCAAAAGAATAATTACTGTTGACGATCTTTAAATGTTAAAAGATTCTGTAACTACTCAAATTAAAAAATATATAATTTACAAAGTTCTGAAATATCTATAGACAATTCTTTTTAGTTTAAAATATTTCGGATTCAATGTTTTGACAATAAAAATGTTTTAAAACTGTAAAATCTTAAAAGAATAATAAGTTGCAATCTAAAATCTAGATAAATTAAAAGTTAAAAACAAATATTCAAATGGAA
Organism: Aethina tumida; assembly: GCF_024364675.1. Lineage (NCBI taxonomy): Eukaryota > Metazoa > Arthropoda > Insecta > Coleoptera > Nitidulidae > Aethina > Aethina tumida. The sequence continues at coordinate 11,188,950 of NC_065441.1, forward strand.
TTAAAACTAATATAAATTTTAAATAAAATCTTAAACTACGAAGTAAACTTTTGAATTGATTTTTATAAACTTACTATTTCAATTTTAAGACGTTGAAAAGAATTGTTTCAAATTTTGTAACCGACAATTCTACATGTCAAACAGTCATCGGGTATACCATAATTATTTTACTACTCTGAACATGCGAATATAATTGAGCAAATATTCAACGTGCATGTGTATTCGACATAAATACTACATGGACATATGAATATACAATACTTAATTCCAGATAACATCTCATCTCCATGTTAACCACTTATAATTATGAGCACAAAATAAACTTTAGGGTAAATGTAATTAATGAGAGTTACCTTGGAAAACAATAAAAGATATCACGTGCATTTTGTTTTACTATTTATTATTCAGTAAGACATGTAAATACCTAACTACTCGAATTTAATTAGGTTAGCTATATTTCAATTCAATATTGAGTAATTCAGAACAGGTACCAACATTTTTTTATAATAATTCTTACATTTATAAATTATACATCTGAATTCCATAAAAGAATTTGAACAATAACAATACCTTATACTCATCACCATTTTTGTGACCAAAAAATAAACTTTAGGGTAATCGTAATAATAAATAATATTAAGTGTTTCAATTTAGTAGTTTAGTAGGTTTGCTATAGTTATTCCAATTTGATCCAATTTCCAATAGAAATATAGCTATATTTCTATTTTAAGTTGTGTCGTTCAGAATAAGAGAAAACATATTAGAAGTTTTTACAAACATTTAAGTTTTAAATTTTACTACAATATAATTAAATGAAATCATTTGCAACAACTAATTAATCCTAAAAAATAGAACAAATCAAATACAGAACAAATAAGCGAAAAAATCTTCGTTCAACGCAACGTAATATTCTATCTTTGAAAAGTACATAACAGGGCGTTTACTCCTTTTTTATGCTTTCCATGATTTAGCATCTCCCGGCGCTTTTATCTCTAAATCTCATTTAAACTTTTTTCTGGCACCTAATTAAAAGTTTTGAACTTGTATTAATAAAACCAAAATGTGTTACGCTTTTATCCCCTATAGTGCAGTGTAACCAACAGTTATTTTCTATTCCAATTTATTTAGGCAAACTTTCACATAAAATAATTAATTGGACTAGATGCACTGTGTGAGTGTGCTTTTTCCGCATGGAAACTGTTTGAAATAACTTTGGGCAAAATTTAATATTTAACGAGATGTGATTAAAAATATTTGCACCTGTTTTTTATGTATAAATTATATTTTATCAAGTTAATTTATCAACGTGTCTATCATTAAGAGTTAATTCTATTTGAGGCAATACTCAATACAATCAATACAAGTTCTGACAAATTACTATTAAATAGTCAAAGATGACAAGTAAGTTAACGATGTGCTGACAACAGTTGCAGTGATATACCTATCTTAACATACAGTATATATGAATCGAAGTGATAAATGTAAATTTTTGGGAAGGGTAGAATTTAGAAAATTCGTTTTTCTAATAAATTTGGCTGGGTGATACATATCAGACAGTTTAACAGTCATTGACAAATAAATAAATGGTTAAACATTGCTATCAGGCGTCGTGCTTAACATAAATCTTTAGTTGGAATTTTTATTACATTCCACAGTAAAACAAAACAACATCGAACAAATAGTACTATTTGTTGTTCACCTAAAATACTAGAGTGAATTATAAAAATAAAAGTCTGAATTCACCAGTGTATGCATAAAATGATATTTTTTACAGCTAATGTTAGTTTTCAGCTCTTTCGAACGCATTGTTTAAAAATAGAAGTAAAAAAATCTAAAATATAATTCGGATAGCATGTGCATGTTGAAAATTGATTGCGTATATTTGCTTGCATCCGAATTGAACACGACACGGGCGAGTTTTGTTGAATATTTGGGCCACAAACATGTTCGTCAATACGTTTTTCCGCGTTTACCTACAACACATGCGGATTATTATGGCAGAGGCTGCAAAACGAAAAATTACAGTGTTTTCGAATCAGGCTTTTGCACAGGCTGAGCCGATGCGATTTTAAATTTCTGATTGGAATAATTCGTGGAGTACACTCTAACGAAGCTTTCAATATGACTAAAAAATAGATTTTTTATAATACAGATATAAAACACGTATATATTTTAGTTATATTGACTTCTGACTGAATTATTTTACTTTTAAAGAAGCAATTAACCAAAGCTTTGACTAAATCATTTTCTTATATAATGGAGTGAGCTTTATTAACTGAGAGCGAACATTTTAAGTAGTAATATCAAAAAATCTTAAAAATATAAAAGAAGGAATCATTAAAAACTGAATGAAGTTAATTATGAAGTACCTTATATCTTTCTTTGTAAGATTTCCCTACAAAGTTTAATGACCAAAAATAAATTTAATGTTTTATGAATGTGTATATATATAATATTCAACCTTGAGATTTCGTTATATTTCCATCAAAGGTGTTTATTCTTGTCATTACTTGACAATATTTTTTGTCGACTGGGCTTGATAAACTTGATGTATGTATGTATATAATTTTATAAAAAATAAGTAATAAAATAAAGAATGAGTGGTATACACATTCAGAAAATTAGTTATTTTTCCATAGAAATTGTTTGCTTTTCTCATTGTTTCAATAATTTTTTTGTAAAAATATGTAGGTGCTATGTCTAATTTGTCACTATGAAAATCAGTTATTTTTCCATCAAAACTGTTTATTATTATATTATCAAAACATAATATTATTAATATAATATTTAATTTTAATATTTCAAGTTTAAAGTTTTAAATTTGTTTTAAATTATTTTTTTAATTTAAATTATTATTTTTTTTGCTTAAATTTAAAATTTATAATTTTCATTTTTTAAATTATTAAATAAATTTTATTTGACACTTGAAAATTAGCTACTTTTCTATCTGAGCTCTTTACTCATCTTATTGATTCGCAGAACTATATTTTTATTAAGTTTGTCCTCACTTTGAAAGTCAGTATTTCTCCAAAGTTGTTTACCCTTCTAACTTTATGCAACAATTAATTTATTGAGCCAATTGGGTGTTGAATTTAAAACCCTAACACAACCACTGAAGTAATATTATAAAAGAGATATAAAACTCCTGGTTCAATTATTCATGTTTCACTTATTACAAGATATAAATAGTTTAAATGCAACTATTCTTTAATTTAATATATTATATATACACAATTTGTTACTTAGACAGTCAATAATTTCTCCACAAGTTGTTTATGATTTTAGTACTTTATAAACTTTGATACAACACCTTTGAAATAATATTAATAGAAAAAATGCACACCAAAAAAGTCACTACATATTTTTGATTTATATATATTTTTTATATATATATATATTTATATATATTTATATATATATTTATATATATATATATATATATATATATATATATATATATATATATATATATATATATATTAGACTGTATCAACAATTTTTTTTTCTTATTTATATCGAAAATCTTGTTGGAAATAAAAAAATACTGTGAAAGTTATCGCTCTTAATACTATTAGTAAGAGAATTCAATTTTCTATAATTTATCTCCGAAAAAGTTTTTGATATTTTTTAGAGATCATAAGTTACCTGCTGAAAACTAAAAATGAAGAGCAATTACAATACTTATTGCTAATTATAAGTGAATACAGAAAAAAATTGCCAAAGTCTGTTAGTGTAACGATATATACTACTTTGATTATAATAAACAATCAATTTTTTTGTAAAAATCTATTTATTTAAATAAAATGCTTAATTTTAAGCAGTAAAATAACATTTATTTAATCAAATTTTTAGTTTATAAATTATAGGAAATTGAATTCTCTACAAAAAATGTCATATAAAATTTTTCCATAAAGTTGATGGTTGCGTCAGAAAATGAGAAAAATGGCAAAATTTTAAATAAATCCAACTTTAATGTTGAATAACTTTTGAAAAAATATATCAAAAAACTGAAAGAGACATTTTTTGTAGAGCGTTAAATTTTCTATAAAAATCTGTTTTGCCCGTTTTGAAATATTATCTCTAACGAGAGTTAAAAAATTTCAAAATCCAAGAGAACACCGTTCCCGTGTTATTTATATATATATATATATATATATATATATAATTGTTCGTAAGTTTGTTTTAAAATTTATAAGTTTTATTATAATTCACCATTTATTCCTCATTAATTTATTTATAATTCCCCAAAATATAAATTATAAAATATATTTTAAGGGAGATTAAACTAAATGACTTATTGTTTAATCTGTAATAGTATGATGTGTTAAACATGTAATAGTATGATTTAACTACATTATATTCGTATCATCACATTTCATTGTTAAACAAAGACTTAAAAATAATTTACGAACATGATGTAAAAAAATTAAAGACCAAATTATGCTCGTTAAAGGAAAAATCACTGATTTCCTTGAAAAAGTTCCACCGCAGTGCCGTGCACTAATGATTGAGGGAAACCGCAGGATAATGAATTGCGTGTGACGAGGGCCGGACGACTTCTTGACAAGCGTAGTTGCGGACGGTTGTCGGCGACGTCTGAAGATGCCGCAGGACCATGGCGAGATTGTGTGTGTGTATGTGCTACCACCTGTAAGTCCTTCGGGAGGATGGCGAGGACGTGCAGTGCGCGCGCTCGCACGGGGCGTGAAGAACACCATCTCGCGCCAGAGAGGGTCGATCGGTAGTCGACGCGGTGTACTCGAACCGGGTATATAACGTGGCTCTTGCAAGCGCTCGCATTTAGTCGCGCTCGAACTTCTGATCAGACAGTAAACCAACAGGTATAAAATTGAACTGGGAGAAATACATCTGACGGAGTTCAGGTAGAGGCCGGTCACCACTCGGTGACTACCTGGTACTTAGTCTCAATTGTGACATTTTCGGCTTTACGGTGCTTTTGGACGTCAAAGAACTGAAATCAATTGTTGTTTTGGAAAGTGCGACAATTCAAAAACTTACCCTCGATTTTCTTCGAGTTTCATAAATGTGAAAAACTTTAGATTTTTTTTCGTTTATCAGCCAACTTTTCACCCACAAGCAACATTAAAGGACTTAAGGAAGATAAATTAGGGGTTGGTTGTGTGAAGAGTGTACGGACATTTAAAGGACAGAAGCCGTGTAACGGCAGCAACAAGTCACGAGAACTCTGCGATCCTTTCTGGCTTCTAACCAAGCTGAGAAATCTTTCATAGAGACGATGCTGTAGATAATACGCAGTACCATGGATTATGTCACCACGCTCTGCTGCCTGCTCGCCTTCCTGCTCTACTATAACACCTTGGATGCCGGTTTCGTCTATGACGACCGGTAAGTCGCTGACTTTTTCTTCCCATTCTTGATTTTTTGTTGTTATAATTTTGTCACTATTTTGTTTTACTTCATCATTATCTGATCTGACATTATTGTTACACAAATAAATTGATGATATACAATTTTGTTCCCACAGGATTATTATATGGCTATGTATGTGATGTATGATTACTTTTATAAAGAGGAAACATTAATTTTCTATTAAAAAGGTTGACAAAAATAATGGAAGAATTAACATACTTAATATGTAGAATAATCAAATTTAATTATGATCAGTACTAGTAGATTTATGTATTCAATTACATTTTGATAGTTATCACATCCAAATGTCATTAACTTCGTATTATGTTAGTATTAATTGAATAAAAAAGGATTCAGTCCGTTCACAATTCATCAAATATATTAAAGTATTCTTGGTAAATATTGTCACGTGGTCAAATGTATCTATTTACTAAAAATATGTAACATGGTGGCATAAATAAGTTTATTTTCTCTAAAATATTATGTGCTGTTATTTTATTAAATTATTATAATAGTGGATTCATTTAGAGGAAGCACGAACTGCTTGAATCTGAGTACCTCCACAATCACGCACACTTTTAACCAGTACAGTGGAGTTCAAAAAATAATAAATTGTATGTATGTCAATACATTTTTTTATAACATAATTGATGATATATTCCTCGTGATATTTCTTGTTGCATCAATTTCAGAATTTTTAAAGTGGTTTCAATTAAACATTTCTAAAATATAAATGTCTACTTTTAGATTATATGCCAACCAATTAAGAAAATATAAATTAGGAATTTTAAATGCATTAATACCAAAATGTTTTGAGCCAAATTATTACCTAAATAATATTCAATAATTATACGATCTAAAATGTAATATAAAAATAATTTTTAATTTTCTGTCTGATATAAATAGGATTAATTTATATCGATAAACTACATCTGCACTAAATAATTGCATTTTAAATTAATTAATTTTTACCGTCTGGAGAAGAGTGCTCCCAATTATAAGAATAAACAAAACTTTTAAACAACTTTTATACAAACTAATTTAGAAAATATTCACGAAACAGTAAATTAGGTAATATTTTATAAAATATGAAACAAAAAAATCTATTAATTCTAGAATACTTTATGAATACTAAATAAAGCTTCTAAGACTTTTGATTACTATTATTACTCAAAATATTTATATAAATATATATTATTTAAGATTAATAAAAAATAGAAATATTAAAGAAAAAAATAATCTGCCAGATATAAATAGGATTAAATTATAATCACTTAAAAATATTTTATTTTAAATAAATTAGTTTTCCACCTCTTGAAAGAGAAGTGAAAAAAGCTGCACCCCGTACTGAGTTTCAAAGACTGAGGCTATTGTATCAAAAATATCTACATGCAGGAATTTCGGGCTCCTATGGGCTCATGAATGGTCAAAAAAAATGTGGCTCAAAAAATAATTGGTGCCCAAAATTTCTGTACACACTTCGGAATCGACAGAATTGACCGTTTAATGTCAATGAGTGCAAGTACATAGAAAATTTAAAATTTAAGAAAGCACCTATTATTTTTTGAGCTACATTTTTTGCTTTTGGTCATTCATGAGCCCATAAAGTGTCCGAAATTCCTGCATATAAAATTTTTTGATTCGACAGTCTCAACCCTTGAAACTCAGAGCGAGGACTAGCTTGAGATTAAAGCTACACCCCGCCATTTAAAAAATTAAAAACCGGTTATATTTTGAGCTCAAAATTTATACTTTTGGGCCGTAATTAGCTCAAAAAGAACCCGAAATTCCCATGTAATTGTTATGTCGTTCTCGCAAAGTACGGGGTGTAGCTTTTTTCACCTTTGAAAAAGAGTGCTCAAAATTCTAAATACAAATATAATTTTTTTCTCCTACTACAATGGATGTACATTGAAAAGTTCTAACTTAAAATATAATGAAAACCACAACTACATTTATTACTCTAGGCAAACGTTAAACATGGTTTGGGAATAGACAGGTTTTATAATCTCCCTTATAAGGGGCGTATATCCCTTAATATAAACTGAACTTTGATGAATACATTTTTGATGTAGTTTCACCCCTATATACTTACTATTTTAATGTACCCTATACAATAAAATACTAAATTTTTCCTTCTGCATTCTAGTTCACATCGGAAAACTTTTGTGGTGTTTCTTTTCTCATAACTCTCGCTTTAAGTACAAATTGGGTCTGATAAACCGAACAACTTATTAATATTAATCTCCTAGTCGCTAATAAGAGTTGTTTCTAACTTTAGCATTAGACCCCGACAAGATTTACTTTCCAACATATTGGGCATCTAAAATGGCGATGCCAAGCGAAAATAAAAAACCGGTATTAATTTAAATATGCGATTGCCCCTAAATCACGGCTGCGAGTGATAGAAGTCTTCCTTAGGGCGACCGTCTGGAGCGTTGCTCGTACGGTGTCCGCCTCGCCATGGTTTCTAATTGAAGTGGAGTCTGCAATAAACGGCAACTCCCGACTGGTTTTGCCTCCGTCGTCCCTTTCATTTGCTTCCCGGCACCCGAACTTACGTGTTTTTACTTGTTTTAATTAACTCTGCAAGAACAAATAAATTACTCAAGGAGCTCAGTGGTGTTTTCACTTAGAGCCAGATAAATTTCCGTCGTCTTGGAATGATTAGTTTTCGGATGCAAGATAAATAACTGCAGTTTCAACGTTGCAACGGCTACAGATTTTATTTAGATGTATTAGACGTTTCAAATTCTAATCTGTTTCTGTGTGATCTTTCACTTAACCACCTTGAACATCTTTAGCTGATATTTTAAATTAATCATTTACAAAAATATTTAATAAAAGTTAATTTTGAATAATACATACGGTTGCCTTTCATTGTTAAAAAAATATTTGTCTAATAAATAATGTATTAGTTTATTATATATTACATATAATATTTTAGACAAAATCAAAACCCACTGGTTAGTTTTAAAGGCATGAAAATTACAGGAAATACACTAGCAAATCTGGTAAAGCCACAAAATTAAAATCATATTCTTCTTATAAATTTATTTTCTATTTTATATAATAAACTGAAAAAATAGCATTAATTATCTAATTTTTCAAAAATAATGGCATAATATTTCACTATTCTTGAAATATAAGACAATATAATATAAGAATAAGATTTTGAATTTTTGCACAGAATTATGAATATGCATAATTTATGAAATTTGGGGTGCATAATCCAGTGGCGTAGTTCGATTTGTTATAAAAAATTATTAGTGTGATTTCTTCATTTTCAAGACTAAAAAAATCTTTGTAGGTTTTAGTTTTGCCTATAAATATATATTTTCATATTTTACAATTGAAAAAAGTTTGTCAAAATCGTACAAGAAATACAAATTTCCTTCTTTCAAATGGGTCATTCTGTAACTATAATAAAAGAATATAAGGGTAGAATATAACGTACACCCAATCAATACAAATATTAAGTTAGTTTGCCTTGGTTCAATTTTTTTGACGTAAATATTTAATTTTCTGCTTAATAATCAAAATTAATTAAAGGGCTAAATAAAGGGTTCTTTCAGGGCAGAATAATAGTGTATATTGTTAATGAGGCTTTTTGTTTAATTGTGTACACAATTAAAATCACTAATAATGTGTTGTTAGGCTACTTTTGATGTATACGAAAATATAATGAAAATAAATAAAATTTTAAAAATTATAAGGTACTCTGTGATTAATTATATAGTTCAATCTTTTATCAAGGATAATTAAGGAAGTAATCTCCAATAAATTGAATTGAATTGTTGACTATAAAAAAGAAAAAGCAAAAACTCGATTCGAATACTTTCCATCTAATTGTCCATCCAAAGGCACACAATCGACAAAACATGAAATGGAAAATGAAATGTGGTCGACGCGGAAGCATAACTGGATTTTCAGAATTTGGAAAAGTTTGTTCACAAAGTTTCGGTAATTCAATAATGCACGGAATATGTGCTACTAAAAATTTATATTTGAATTCGAAACTTTATTTCAACCGCATTGTGTAAATTACATTTATTTTCAGCCTGTGAAGGAACGTTTCGAAAAGTTTTCAGAACATCCCCGTTCTCACATCGGGAACGACTGCAGTTATTATTTATTTACTGAAATAATATGCATGATGTATGTTTGTAACGTATATAGTAGGTTAACATTAATTTGAATTAAATTAAAACGTGCCTTCAGGTGTTATGTAAATTTATGGCCGGATAACACTAGTTACTTGTTTTATATCCCACATTGTGTTAACTAAAGTTGTTTAATTATATTACAAATCAACTAATGACGGACATCAAATGCCGTTTAATATAAAAATATATTTTTATTAAATGAGCCGTCTCAAGAAGTGAAATATCTCGGAACGGTGGATCCGAAGGAGAAAATAGAAATGAAATTCCTTGTAATGGGTTTGAAATATTTGCAAAGAATTCAGACTCTTTGTATGCGGACTCGAGATATATCATAAGCAATGGAAAAATTTAAGGTCATATTTCACACTGACTGGATGTATTTCAGAGAGATCCTTTGATAGAAATAAAATTTATGTCGAAGCGCCACATCAGTTAAATTATTCACATGTTAGAAATATCTTTTAGACCAGAGTAAATCGGATAGTTTTGGGGCATAGATGTGTGGAAAAGTTTAGGAACTATCCCAACAACGCCATAACAAAGACGTAACGCGAGGAGGTAAGTAAAATTCCATGTATTGTTTTGCTGGTAATTCCCGAATCGATATCCTCAAACTTATCCTGTTTATGTCTGTACGTTTATCCTAACACATATAAAATCATCGAATTAGTTTGGAATTGTTGTCATGGAATTTATATTAGGTCCAATAATAGAATATCTATGCCCAAAATTATGTGATATATAATATATAATTTTAATAAAATAATATCTTAATTTATTATAATTTATACAGCCCCGTAACTTATATTTAATTCGATTGAATATGAATAATAGATATAAAAAATTCATAATATAAAATTCATGTGGTAAATTTGTTTTCTATATTACCCGATAGAGACATTTGCTTTTTACTATACTATATATATAAAACACATTGTTCAATAAGTCCCGAGACTAACAACGAAAACAACATTTTTTTTTTTCAAAAATCATTTTTATTCATCAATATAATCTCCTTTTAGAGTGAGACAATCGTTCCAACGCCTTTCTAACAATTCTATACCATGTTTATAAAAGGATTTATCCTTTGCTTCAAAATAGGATTCAGTTTCGGCAATAACCTCCTCATTCGAGCCAAATTTTTTTCCCTGGAGCATTTTTTTGAGATCAGCAAAGAGCCAGTAGTCGCTGGGGGCTAAATCTGGTGAATACGGGGGGTGGGGAAGCAAATCAAAGCCCAACTCGTTCAATTTTGCCTTTGTTTTCATGGACTTGTGGCTTGCTGTTTTGTTCCACTGAAAGCAATCGCGGCACCCACTTGGAAAAAACCTTTTTCATGCTCAATTTTTCATGAAGAATTGTAAATACTCTTCCAGATGATATCTGTGTCATTTCTGCAATCTCGCGGACCTTCACTTTGTGATTTTTCATTATGATTTTTAACACTTCACTCACATTTTCCGGTGTAACGGCTTCCAATGGCCTACCCGGACGATCCGCATTGTTTGTGTCCGTACGACCACGTTTAAACTCAGCATATCACCGACAAATCGTTGGTTTGGATGGAGAGGAGTCCGGGTAATGTTTTTCAAGCCACTCTACTCTAGGGAAACGTGGCCTGTTTGGTACTACTAGGACCATTTCTGGGTTAGTCTCGGGACTTATTGAACGATGTGTCATACTAATGACTTCCAATCAGTTATACACATTTAAAAATATTTTAACAAACTGGTATTTTTAGATATTTTTCACATTTTATTCATAAATTTTGTTAGTTTAGTTGATCAAAAGACCACATTTTATTCTGATCTATTTAAGCTATGTCGTCCTGTTTTCTTTTATGCATTGTATATGAACTGTCTCTCAATACTCGGTGATGTCCAAACCAATGGTTGATTTGCAACCAGACTCTCAAATACTTTCCATAAACAAAATTGCACCAAAAGAAGGTTATAGGTTATTTGGAGGTCTGCTGCAACTAAGGTGGTGAAGTACTGTCAATAAATCGACGAAATTCACCAGAAATTACAATGTATGTATCATACATATCTCAACGTGGCAATACTCGTTGTAACGTCGCACAACTGCAAATGGGTACCAAAGAAAGCCTAATCCACCATACTTACCAAACTTTTCGACAACTGTATAGGTTCTTGAAATGTTTAATTGTAAGATATTAATATGCAACAATTAAAATAATTCTAGTTCAGATACTTATTTTCCGAAGTATCTAAGTAATTTTTGATATTTTTTTCGTATTTGATAAACAGGAATTTGGGACATAAAATGTATTGAAATTGTTTGAAAATTCTCTTATGATAAAAATAAATAAGTCATTTTAGATTATTGATTCATAAAACAAACTCTTTTTATGACTTTTAAATAATTAACAATCTTCTGGATAGTAGTAATAGTGTAATTAAATAATAAACATAAAATAGTAAACAATAAAAGTAAAAACCTGGCATTCACCAATTCAACACATCTGTGTGGATGTAAAACATAAAAATATAAACGAATGGCCATAAAAACATAATTAATATTAATGTCAACAGTATTTTGGGAAATCTATTGTTCACATCAAATTTGTCATTAATAGACATACATATTTATGCAACATAAAGCGAGTGGAATTTACGTAGATTCTAAATTATCCATATAAAGTTTTATGTGTAAATTTAAAATCTGCTGTAAAACTACCATATAATTTTATTGACTTTCCAACGACTGTGTGCCTTGTGCGCAAATTTTAATTTGTTCCACTATCTGTATAATTTGAGTGGAATATTCCACAATTAAACCAAGTCGTATTTTAAAATTTAATGTCCTTTATTAATCGCGTCAGCCGTATGCAGCTTATAAAGACTGTGTATTTTTATTAATTATATTCAAATTTAATATTCTGTTTCTATAACGTACCTTGGACAAATTGATGTTTCAAACAATGTAATCATTGTAAGTTTTTGTCGGCGAATTGAAATATTAAATTTTGCATGACACATTTTTATTAATAATGTTTCCCTTAGAGCCTTTATTATAATACCGCCAGTTTTAAAATTATCAAAGGTAGAAAGTTTATGTTCACTAGCAGTTACTAATTACATTAACATGGAAAAAAATTGCACGCGATCTACTATAACCCTATAATCGTGATAAACTTGTTAGAACCGGTAAAACAATAAGCGGGTTAATAGGGAATTCTGAAGCAGGCTGCTAAATACGTACTATTAACTATATACATATTTAATTAACAGAAAACTGGAAATCAATTGTCGCATCGACTGTTTGTAGTAATATTAAAATTAAATGTTACTACTATTGAATATTACGAATGTGTAAAAATTAAATTGTAAAAGTATTCTTTATGGGCAACTGGGGAGGGATACTTCGGTACAGATTACGAATTAATCCTCTAATTCAAATTTATTAAACAGTTTAATTATTTTATTTATACACAGTGAATTTATAATTGATATGCAATTTCACTCGGTTTCAGTAAATAAAAATAATTTTATTAATTTAAGCATCCTGACAAATTAAAATAATAAAATAACCAAATTTTCTAACTCGATATTTTAGTTGATATCTTTATTATTATGTCACACAATCAAATTTGCTTTCTGAATAATGTTAATAAGACTTCATAATTTTCAGAAGTAATTTTGAAAATTAAAGGAGAATTAGCATAATATCATTCGAAGGACATCTTCCAAGTAATTATGCTAAAATTCCCAAGGTGAAGTCCTATTCAAAGAAAATAAAATAAAATGGGGGATTGAAGGAAAATGCGAATTCATTAAAGTGCACATCGAAATGTTTAACATTACCGAAGAACACAGATGCACTAAACTTAGCTTTATAAATTTATCGGGTTTTCAGAAAGTTTGTACAATCATGTGCCTTTATAATGAAAATACAAATATTCCTTAGTCAGCCAATTTTAGAAGCATAGTTCTAAACTATGTCTAGGACAAACAAAGGGATATTAAGAAAGTTTGCATATTACAGTCCTTGTAAATATAGACTAGATTTATCTTTGTGTCTTAGTTAAATATTAACATTTGAAGGGGGAAGCTTTCAGCTTTAGTCGCATTCAACGTTCCCGTTTCACCGTGATTTCTTACATCTTTCATAATTAATGGGGCGCGAGTCCAAAGATTTTTAAACTAAGGCTGGAATTTAATTTGAAAATAGGGATGTAGTGCTACATATTGCTAACACACAATAAAGCCACCCCTTACAATTAGTCGAACACAATACTCAATAATTATCAGTACATTAGTTTTAAGACGTATTACGTAATAGCATGCCACAGTTGTGGCCCATTAAGCAGCAATCCGTCTCGTTTAGCATATTATTTTCGAAATGGCAGGCGATCTCCAATTTTGTCGGCAACAGTGCGTACAATTTCACGGCTTCCCAACAACCCCTGCGTAATCTTTAATTAAACATATGACAAATGGGAACGTAATATGAAGTCACTATAGTAAATCTACAGAGAACGCCGGACCTCCCCATTTATTTCCTCTCGTCCGTCGAGGGGTGGTGCAGAACAGCACTCGCCCCGCATGCAATATTTTTTTCTTTTCTGGAACATATTGTGTGTGTGGAGCCGTGAATGACGTCCCAAAGTCATTTCGAATGTTTATTTTTTGTTTTAGTTATACGAAATGAAATGGCTGGATACGCTGAAAGAGTTGTTTGATATTTATATATATGTTTCAATTTGACACCAATATTTTAAACCGATTTGTTTTTAATTTTTTTTTTTAATATTTTTGCAAGGAAAATCACATTTTTATGAATATTCTATTGTGTTATCATTACATTATTTGAGTTAATTATTTAATTAATTCCATTTAAAAATCCGTTATTTTACTATTTTAAAAAATATATAATTATAAAATAGTTAATTATATTAGCTATTAATGTTTAAGGATCAAAGTAAATTTATGTAAATAGTTTATTGTGGCATCATTATATTTTTTGTATTAATTAATATACATCATGTTTTTAATAAAATAATTCAATTTTAAAATTGTCAATTTTACTGTTTTAAATACCTATTTCAAAAAATACTAGTTAACAAATATTAACACTAATCAGGTATATATGTATATTTTATTGTGGTCTTCTCTTATTATTAATTAATTAATTTAAAATCCGTTTTAAATTATTCTTAATGTATCAAAAAAAAAAAATAAAATAAAAAAGGTCTTTTTTGGGAGGCAAGTCAGGCAGGTTTTTTCTGGCTAAAAATTATATATTTAAATATTTTCTATATAACTGTGTAGATAAGTCTAATCCGTCCCTGAACGATCAATCCCCACAAGAAATTAGTGCCCCTATCATAATTATCTCTCCCCTGGACGACAAACTTTCACATTGAAACCCTACTATTGCATTTAGTTCATTTACTTTACCCCTGTTAATATTGTACATACATAGATACTACCTTACGACTCACCAGGGAATCAAATACGTGGCTTTCGGCTGTGGCAGATGTGCGATTTTCATTAAATTTTATTGATTTGTAATAAGATACACAACGGAAATTACTTACCTACCCACTACCCCCATGAACTTACATGCACCCTAGTTCGAGAAGGGTCCGTTTCAATGGGTGCAGTTATAGTTTTGGTTATGGATTATTCTAAAGGCTTTTGAATAAATGAATATATTTGGAGGATTTGAAAACTATTATAAGTATATTTTCGGTTTTATCCTAAACCCTTATGTTATTGCTTTTATTTATTAAGTTTAGTTAAAATAATTTAATCCAATAAACATTCAAAATATATTTAGTAACAATTTCACAGTATAATATTTTAGGAATTCCCCGTAAAGGTGCCCTGCATAATTTAATTGTAAAATTTTACTGCCTCGAAGTAAAGTTTCGCGTAATATATTCCGAAAATTAATTTCATAAAGTTTTAAGTTAAAGTTATTTGGAGACATCAGCGCAAAGTCTATCGAAAGTTTATTATAAAATTAAAACAGAACGAAACGTTGCAGCACGACGCTCAAACCAGAACGGAGATAAATAAACGAGCTCTTGGAACTTGCCAGTAAAATAATCACTTGTCAGCTTGATTTCGTCGTTTAATACATCACAATCAAAATGATATCAAAAAAGTTCTTTCAAATATTATTTCTCGACAGTATTTAATACCATGTTCTGTGAACTGTTATTATCCCTTTGAAAAGAACGATTCATCAAAATTCATTTGAAATAGTTTTTCAACAGACGTCTAAAATTATTATGTTTGTTTTATTTCCTATAAAGGATGACTTTAAAATAACAATCATAATTGTAATTTATTAATAAATAAGCATTGCAGTTCAATTGTTTTTATTAATGATAATGAATATAATGATAAATGCCATAAACTTATTTGTGCATTTATTCCATTGTAACAGGAAACTGTTGGGCCACTTATGGTTGTCAACGAATGTTTCCTCCTTAGTAAAAGGAAGGAAGGAAAACGACTGTCGTATAAACTAAACCAGATTACCAAACTGCAAAGAGAAATATGTTTTATCCAATTACATCTCACATCACTTCATTCCTGTGTTGCAACTTTGCTGATATGCATAATGAAAACAATTTCTTTAGTCAATGAAATTATTGTTTGAATTGCAAAATTTATTAATGCAGTACTTTTTTTAAGTCGTTGCTTCAATTAATTAAAAATGTCTACGTAATCTAAAATGCAGAACCCCAATAAAAGTGTAAACAGGTTCACAAGATGTTCGAGTGTCAAGTTTCAGAATATTAAAAACATAATTTTATAAATATGCATGTGCAATTTGAAAGAACAAATTAGCATAAAAAGCTGAACTAGTTATTTACTCGGAGTTTCTGAGTTTTTATTATATTATTTTTTTTTAAATACACCCGATAAGTTGGGGGTGTACTCCAATGAGCTCTGAACACATTTGCATCGAAACGACGGAACCAATTAACCTACTTATCCTAATACGTTTACTTCATCTGCTGACATTTTGCTGATTTAAAAAAAAAAACGTTTTTTGGGATCGCGCAGTCAAATTACGACAAAAAGTGGAAAAACTCGATCCTCGTTAGTATGGTAATATGCGTACATCGCAGCGACAACAAAAAATGTTAAGCTTCATTTTTATTATGATTGCTAATTGCTAAGCCCCATATAAATTATGCATTCATGTTTTTGATGCACTTTTATATGTGCATATTTATAAAATTTATAATTACATACATACATTATCAACATTTATGTAATATTTAATAACTTAAAAGAATGTTTTATGCACTTTATTTTATTTTGAAATATTCTTGGAAATCATTTTGGGAAGTTATGAAGCTTACTTCGTTTCTGTCTTTCAAGATTTATCAACCATCAACGGTTACGTCATTCCTGATTGCTTGTTCTCCCTCTCATAATTATTTAATTGATGGAAACTCTCAACTTCAATTATCAGATTTGAATGCTAACGTTCCTTGAAGTGCTTATTAAATTTGTAAAGAAACTCGTCTCTGTTTAAAGGAAATTGCCAAGTTACGTATTTTTATACACAAAGTGGCAAACTACACTAACTCAATTATTTTAATCTCTTTTTTATTTCTTACTTAGGCAATAAATATTTTATATTGGTATAGCCAATAAAAGTTTATTGTGAAGTTTATTTAGTAAAATTCTTGACAATAAAAACAAATCATTTAGTTTAAACGTTGATGTGTTACAGTTAAGTATTAATTAATGTTACCAAAGTAACTGAAATAATATTATTGAATGACCTATTTTGTTGTAATATTACTAATAAATATAAATGAGGAATTTAATTTTATTTTTGTTTTATGGATTATCATCACCTTACTTGCTGTTCATTTTCTGGTTGGGGTGAAGAATTTTGTTACTGGCAGGCAAGAAGAGTGTAGGCATAATCAGATTAACTCCAGAATATATTATCTACTTTCAATCATTTTTTTACATATTTTGGTACTTTTTTAATACTCCCTTAGGTAAATGGGGGAGCAGTTTAATAAGCATAAGCATAAAAGCATGAAATTTACTTTATGGAATCTTTATAAGATTATTATTCAAAGTATATTTAAGCCTTGTTTTAGGAAGTTGAATACGAGTAATACAAGTCTGACTAGAGTCAAGTATAATACTATCACTATTTTTCATTGAGGGATTTTAATATTTGTTTATTCTGATTTACATTTTCCCTAAGTAAATATATTGAAAGTAGTTATTTGTATTCAGTTTAATTATCAAATAAAACAGAATTTAGAATTTAGTTACGTTCATTTAATGCAACTGCGACCATATCCCTATTAGGAAGTAATCGATCGAACAGCAACAGAACCAGAACAAAAAAGCATTTATAAACTGTACACTGACTGAATTTCAAGTGTAATCTGATGGCACTTTCTTTTTGTCTGGCTGCATAATAAATCATATTGTGTAACGAACATAGGAGAGAGAGAAATAATTGAAATGACATTTGTTACTATCTGAGCGTTGCTGTGTCGAACTCAATGAAATTAACGGTGTACGGATATCTGAAATGCATGTGTCTACGTCAAATAGACTGCTGACACTATCCACCAATGTAATTAAGGAAATTTTCCATTTTTTTGCTAAAAATTCAGTTCCATAGTACCAGAAGCAGGATAATTGATGAGTACAAAATTGCTACAAAATCGTAATAAGTTCAATTTTAAAAAATGGACGAATTTTTGATGTTTCAATTTAACGTTAATTGTTCTATTTACTGAGGGGCTGCAGAGAATGTACAGCCATAAATTATATGTCCTGTGGTTAGCTTCACCCGGATATTCTTATTAAACTCTGTCTAAAAATAAGTTTGTTTTATAGCGTCAATAAAATTTAATATTTATACTCGGGAATATTCCATAAAGTTGAGTATTGATTTTAATAGTAATTTGTTATATTCAATGGTTCATATTTCTATTAAAGCAGTGTATATTTCTTCGTTAAAACAGGGGTTTAATAAAGAAGAATTAAATGGGAAATATTTTACATTTTGTACAACTAACCAAATAACAAAAATCATAATGAAATATAATATATATATATGTTACTTTGTTTGAGACTTTTGTACTAGATGTTAAAAAAGTTAATGAAATTTTAGATTAGATGTAACGAAATTAGAAATAGACAGCGAAAACAAATAATAAATCATGGTTTTAAACCAACTGTCAAATTTAAAGCACTTTAAATTATATACAGAGAAATTGTGGAGCAGATCAATATCTTATTATTTTCAAATAATGCTGTTTGTTAGGGGATATAGAAGTAGATAGCTTGACAATTGAATAGAGGTGATGTTATTTAATAATCAAAAAAGAAGGGAAGATAGAGGCGGCTTAAGATGAGTGGAAGAGAAGAGGATGAGAGTGAGCGATAGGGTTAACTGATAATCAAGGACAGCGTGGCGTTGACGCTGCGTTATATTTGTAAAGCGGAAAACGGCAAGAGGGCCGTTATGAAGTTAGATTATATTTAGTGAGGAAATAAGAAGCCGTGTGGAGACAGATTATCATTACACAAAGACGTCGGCGTTGAATGCCCTGGTCGTTCCTACAATGTCTCAAAGGCTCGCTCGGATAAAGGAGTCCTATAAAGGGGTGTGCGGCAATATCTGAGCTTGTATACATGCCCGTTGTCGGTCACAAACGATGCCAACAGAATTTAATTGAACAACTACGTTTGAGAATCATAACACGTACAGATCCATGTCTGTGGAGACTGGCTGCCACTGGCTGCGTTCACGCTCCTTCTCGCCCTTATAATCACATGCTACAAATATCAAGATTGCCGCGACGAAACGAAAGCACTTTGTTTATTGCCCTACAGCCTACGCTGCCTTTGACGCGCCTCCCCATGCGATACGCTAAAACAAAAACAATAACCGTTCTGCCAAATTCAAATGGCACCTACGAGGATATTTTTTATTGTCTTGTTATAAAAGTTGTACCCTAATTTCAGTAAAGGCCAAATATATCACATCCCCGCTGTTTTTGCTTGTTACACTTTCCATATTATAAACCTCTGGAATTGCTCCAAAAATACTCTTTCATCCAGAGACTTGCGTAATATACTTGGTAGAAAATAATCAAATGCTTATACCGTATCCATATAATTAACGCTATAACATGATTTTGCTTTCCCTCGCATTATTATGTAGGTACTTCATTTTGGGTGTTGGGTCATACAAAAATAAAATTTACATACAAGGTTACGATTATGGTTATGTACAAATTTTCCTACATTTCACATAAGAACAAATTAAGGAATAAACTTTTATTGATAAATAAACTCATCCAATTACTCTCTTTATTCTTCAGTAGGTATTGATAAAAAATTGATTCTATTCATAACCTTTTAATATTGGTTTCAAATTCTAACATAATTTTAATGTATTCGAGAATTAAGAATTAATATGTGTAATTAAGGTTTCCGAAGCTTTCTAGTATTGAATCTTCTGAGTATTATATTCAATTTAGTTTCAAAATGGTGTAGGTTCAATTAAGTTGTCATCAGATTATTTTTGGATGGATTGGAACTGTGACCAATTTGTTCTTTAATGGAGGTCCTTAATTGACCTATCCTGTCAAAAGCCATTTATATTTAAATGTCCAAAAGCGATTTATCCATGCTTAACAACCTAATTTGCATATGAATCATGCAATAAAAAAGGGCATGTGACATGAAATGTTCAAAAAATACTGCAGATATTATTTTAATCACGTATGCATAAATAATAAATGTTAGTCAAGTTCTTTTTGGCGGATGTGCCGCCTTGAGGACACAAATTTATGACCCGGCGATTAGGGCGTCAAGAAAAAAGCAAGGGTGAATAATTACAGTGTGTAGGTATATACGGGAATAATAAAGAACGAGTTAATTGGTATATTATGCAAAATGTGGTGTTAACAACGGGGGTATTAAACATCAGCAGCCATTCCGCCTCGATGACACGTGCGGTGTATGAACCTAGCGCGTCCCACGTCCTATTACTGTCAAATGGGGGTTGACTTGAGGCTTAACTCGATCATATGCTTTTAAAATACATTAGATTAACCGCTGACTTAGAACTGAATAAAAAATTATTCCATGATTAGTACGGTTTCCATTTTATTAAGTTGAAAAGTCAATTTACTGTGTGTTAATATTTAACCTGGTAAGTGTAATTAAATGGTATTAACCAAATTTCATTAATAGATTGTAATTATATTGTGAATTCGTATTTTGAAATTACGTTAATGTGTTTGTTAATTTAATGCTAAATCGATATTTCAGATTTGAAATTGTATTTTTGTTGCAACGTACTTACTATACTATATACAATTTTACATTTAGCAACAAGTAGAATGAATTTTGCAAATTACCTCATGCATTATCAAGAACTCAAAGAATTCTATTAAAAAGTACGCTGAATATTGAAGTGGTTCATCTAAATCAATAATAGCACAGACCCATCGCTATTCCCTTTGCGTTTTTTGTCTGAATAGATAATAAATCGTTGGATGTAATGAACATTTGTTATTAGAAAAGCACGACGGTGTGAAAGTCAATGAAATATGCCATAGTTGGTGTGGAGATGGAGGCGAATTGCAAAGTCTGTACCCACGTAACATCGCACTGTGCTTTGTTCAGCTAGAAAATTGATTTCGTTAGAAATACAATTAATTCTGGATGAGAATTAAGGTTTCTCTTTGACATGGTAGTAAAGCACATGTTGGCACTTGACTATTCTCTGAAATAATGGATCATGATGAATTTGGAATAGAATCGTTAATGTTAGTATCAACTCTTTGCTCTTTGTACTGTCAAACACTTTTAGCTAATATTTAATTGATGTTGTGGTTGGAAATGAGCATGTAACAGTTTGTGTTGCTTGAAGATTTAATGTCATTTAAAGTAACATTTCTAACTGAATTATTAGTTCTCTAATAGACAGTTTTGTTTAAAGTTTTAATATTAATGTCAATTTCTAAAATCATCTCACCATTATAATATAATTATTCTCTTATAAGTTATACAGAAAAGCTAACTTGTTTTTTTAATTGTATTAAAAAGGTTAATCCAAAAATCATGAATTATTTGTACCACAGTGCGTCAGTATCGTATCGATCAGTGGACATAGAGCAGGTTTGGGACCGAGTTTCAGTCTCGGTCTTAGTCAGTATTCCTGAAGTATAATTTAAGAGACGGCTGCACCAAATTACTGCCGTTTTGTAAACGATCGCACTAAGCGAAAGGGAACATTGTCGGCGCAGCCAAAAACCTTAAACACCGTAACCGTTTTCTTAAACAAAGCGTTTCGAATTTGCATACAAATTTAACACCGGCTTCCTACTGAAAAAGTAAATGTAGCAAAGTGAAAAATGTCGGAAAGACCTACCTATCCACCGATTCTACCTTCTTGCTTAATGGTGCCGAACAACAACTTATTGATCTAATATATTCTTGTTTGTTTCAAGTCCATTCGGCGGCGAAGGGGCTCCGGAGTCACCGCTCCAAATCTAGATTTCTTAAACTTCATTTCCATTTTTATTTTATTCTATTGGAATGAAACTTGATGAGTTGAACACATTATAAAAAATGATATGGGTACTGAGAAATTGTTCTACGACGATGGAGGGTATCGGAATGTTTAGTAGTGAAGTATTGAATTAGAAATTGTTGGGTAAACCAAAGTGTAGGGTGCTTTTATGAAAGTTTAGCAATTGTACGGATCGACTTACAAAGCTTTATACTGCCTAAAACTTTTGGTACTGTAAACGGAGCTTTGTAAAAACTTTTACGCCACATGGAAACAATGACAGTTTTTAATCAATTTTTGTTATAAAACACTTCTTTTTGTTGAAATATTGCGTTAATTTGCATCTGTGTTTTAACTGACACACCTCCTGAATGATTTGTGTGAAATCAAAATGTGCTCGACTTATATAAAGCTATTTAAAACCTGTCCTATCTGTTCGCCATAAAAAACAAACGTACAAACAACATCCATTAATGAACAACTGTGAGAAATGTGACATTTCCACTGATTGGAAATATCAATAATTCGTGATGCAATTATGATTTTTGTGTGCGTCTGAGTAATTACCTGTTTCAAATTACCGACATGATGATTTTCGACTTGGAGCCATAAAATATCATGATAATCTCGTTGCATATGTTTCAGGTCATAAACAAAACATTTTAGT
Organism: Aethina tumida; assembly: GCF_024364675.1. Classification (NCBI taxonomy): domain Eukaryota; kingdom Metazoa; phylum Arthropoda; class Insecta; order Coleoptera; family Nitidulidae; genus Aethina; species Aethina tumida. Next base: position 11,211,732 of record NC_065441.1, read on the forward strand.
ATTAATGTCCCTCACACGTGAACGAGTACAAATACTATTTGTGTGCGGCTTATCAATCAAATCATCAGCTATGTTCGTTTTCATGTTTTATTACTCATTACTTCTACGCGTATTCATAATGTATAATGACCTCTGAATCAACATTTTTGTTAACCCATTTCATTTTGGTTGCAGACGTGCCATTCTAACAAACCCGGATCTCCTCCCGACCACGCCATGGACCGACATCTTCTACAACGATTTTTGGGGCACCCCCATGTCGGACAGCGGCTCCCACGGTTCATATCGACCTCTAAGCGTGCTTACCTTCCGGCTGAATTACCTAATGGGTGGTCTCGACCCGTTCAATTACCATTTGACCAACGTTTTGCTGCACGTACTGGCTACCGCCCTCTTCACCAAATTGGTAAAATGCATTGTTCCGAAGAGCATGTCGGAGAGTACCAAAGCGGTGGCTGGTCTGTTGTTCGCCGCCCATCCCATACACACGGAAGCCGTGGCTGCCATAGTTGGAAGGGCTGATCTGCTCAGCGCTGTTGTTTTTATGCTCTCGTTCATGGCCTACGTTTCCCATGTAAAGAACAGGAATATTTATTTCTTTGTTCCGGAGAACAACACTCCACAGTACGATCTAAGATTTTTGAAGAAGTGGCAGAAGGATTTGTTAAAGTCCACGAGTATTAAGATCATAAAGAAATCGGCGGAACTGACGATATCTATGCAGAGAAAGAAGACGTTGTATGTGTATTTCAAAATGTGGGTCCAACTGATAACCTGTCTAATTCTGGCAATAGTTGCTATGTTATGCAAAGAAACTGGTATCAGTGTGCTTGGATGCTGTGTCGTTTATGATTTGGTCCTGACTTCTTATGGGAAACAGGTTAGTTGCAATTCTTTATATTTCATATACGATAAGATAATTTCAAAATAGTTGTACAAATCCATTAAAAAACTGTATTAATAAGTAATTTATTACTATTTATTATATTAATAGTTCTCAATAATAGATATTCTTCTATGCTTATGACATAGATAGATTACAGCTTCATTAACTTTACAGGCAATTTAATCATATAATGATAATAAAATATTTGAACACTGATGTATCCAATAAGTTGAATCTTACTGAAGTGTAGTTAAATTCTTTATTGTTTTATAAAGTTAAGGTCTTTTATTCGGTTATATATAATGATTCTTTTAAAATTTAAAAGAAATATTGAAGTGAGAATACATTTTAAAAATGTACTGCGATAACAACGACTGATATTTTTTCCTTCCCTTTTTATCTGAAGCTTATTCATTTCGCCGTTTAATTTAAATTGCTCAACAAAAATTTATACCACCTTTAATAAAAAAACAATTAATTTATCCGACAATTAAAGTTAAAACAACGAAATGTGCTGCGCTGCTGGTACTTTATTCCAAGGAATGTTTTATACATTTCTGTATATTTTTCCACAATAACGTCGCAAACTGGTAATATTAATCACAATATCACCTTTATTCTGGAGAGCGCGCCTTCAACAATATTTAATTATAAGAATGGAATAATGTATTTCTATTGTTGCGAAAAAGTCGTCGATAAGCGTAGCCTTTTAAATCTCTCTGGATTCAAAAGTTTCTGAAACTTCGATTACTTTTTTGTATAAAAAGCGTGGTTTAGTCTTAAATTCAACTATCTTTGAATTGATATAAAGGTTTTTTCACTGTTTATAAGGACGCGCTAACGTTTTTTTCTTTCTGCCCACTTGAGACACTTTCAAATTTACATTTCGTATTAATGACTAAGGAGATTATAATTTTATTACGGCTTCTTCTGGGGAGATTTCTTGTATAGGGTTTTTTTTGAAGATTTACTTTGTGTCTGGTAATGAGGTTTTTATGAATGTCCCAATATCGTTTTAAATGTAGTAGCTTATTAATTCCAGATATCTTTTGATGTTTTTCTGTGTTAGAAATCCTGTTTCATCAGAACGGAAAATTTAAACTCTTCTTTTAAAGTATATTATAATGAAATGTATAAAATTTTAATAAAAACTGTGATGTGTTTAATAATATTGAATTACAACATAATATTTTCATTAAAGCAGAAGTCAAAAACAGCAATTAATATTTGAGTTCGTATTATTGAGAGGAATCTTGTTATTTTTTAACAAATATTTAAGTTGACATGATTTGTATGTCATTCGCCGTTGAGTCAATATTGAACTTATCAGTGGCAAATTAAACAGCAGACAAATCGAGGAGTTTGAATTTTCGAAATGTAAATTAACATCTCAAATTAACCAAATTAATTATGTGTCATTCGCAGGCGCAACTTTGACTACAGTCTTTATTAAACGATATTTTGTCAATGAAAGCTTTAAAATAATGAAAAAAATTTCAACATGCAATTATAGAATTAATTATGTTCTTTATTTATTATTAAATGGTCGTTTATGTATTAACCGTAGAGACTGGAGTTTAAAATACACATTAAAATTTATCGTTTTATCGACGTAAACATAAAATCATAATGAATCACAAAACAGACATACCTACGTTTAGTAAAACGTATGCAGAGGACAGATTTTCAGGCTAGCGCGTTACAATGAAAACTTGATGAGGCGGACAAGATTTTATTGATGCATGCAAATGAGTCCATGCAAAAATTTTTGCTGGCTCGGGCTGTTTTAAATCCGCCATCACATAACTTCCAATATGGATGCCGATGCCGTTGCAGCAAGTCGACGTGATAAGTTATACAAACCGATTATCCGACATGGTTCAATCTTTACGAAAAGTTCACCATGCTCGCCACTGATTACGGGCATTAAGCGATGATTTGCATCGTCGGGCCTCCAGATCCCTATTATTGATTATGGGCCGACCTTTCACACGCCGAAGAAATCCTCAGGAGTCGTTAAACTTTACAAAATAGATAAAACACTTAAGTGATTAACTTGTTTTACTCGGCTGCTCCATCTCAATCTTGAGAAGTTTCCAACAAATCGACCCGCTCCTCCTTTTGTGCATATTACTACCAAAACTAATATTTTTATTTTCAATATTTATGTCACAATTAAAGTTTTAATAGTTTTCACTCAAAAAGTTTTTAGAGTTGTGACTCACATGTGATTAGTTAGTTAGTTTTCTAGATTTAAAGAATACATTTTGCGTTTTATAACAGGATATTTGTACAATTATTATTTATTATTTTTAGAATAATAAGGCTTTTGGAAAGCCAATTTTTGATTTTTTAGTCTTACATAAATTTCTATTAAAATTTATAATAATTAAGGTCTAATCATTAAAATAATCATTAAAAATAATTTAGTTGTAATTTATATATAGAAATTAATAATTTCAGAATTCATTGTGTTTTAAGGATTAGATGATATTGGAAAAAGGTGATACAAAAATGTCCCGAAGAATGTGGAAAGGACCTGACAAATATTTTAAATGACTCTTTTAATTACGAATTGACAGCCTTTGTTGAATCCGTTCTTTTATCCTGTTACACTGACAATGGTATATCGTAATGGACTAACCCAATAGCTTTTCTATGATTAAGTTCATTCATTGAGCGTTTTATAAACTCTTTCATGTGGTATTTTCTTTGAATATTAAAAACAAAACTAAAATTAAATAATTTAAATCTAGTAACTTGAAGAAGAATAGTAAATTAATTAAACCACATAAAAGAAGTAGTCAAAAAGTTTTGTGAAATGTTTTCCATTTTCCCAGCTGAATGCGAATACTTATTTATTGGTAAAACAAACGATTGTACTCGCTCATTACTGTTCTTTATTGATTTGTTCCGACCAGACGGTTGGCAGTTTCTTCTGCAATCGTATCTGCGATACCTTCTTCAATTTTTAATGAAATTCAACGTTGTATCTTAAAGTTTGCTTTTCCGTGTTGAACTTCTACACCTTTTGATTTTGAGATTGCCCATTTACTCCAAACCCGGTATGAAACTTAGACTTTATACATAAACATAACAACAATGTGTGGAGTTATAAAAAGGAGGCGCGACACTTTATTGTTTTTAATTTAAGGAGAAAAAGGAATATATAAAATTTTATGATATTTGACTTGATACGAATCCAGATATAATACATTTAAAAATCAAGTATCTGAACTTTCATGTTAAATATCACATAAAAACTAATTATCAAATTGGCTATAAATATAAGAACTGCAGTACTTCACAGATAGATAATTGTGAAACATAGTTTAAAAGATTAATTTATAATTTTAGACTCTCATATTGAACTTAATCTGTCATGCCTAAAAATAGTTTCTAAACTATTTTAAACAAGTCAAATAAATTGGTCCCCAACGTATTATTAAGAGGGAATCAAGAAACCTAAAAGCGTTCACCCCATAAATCACATGGTAGCAGTTATAAAGTAAACACTGCATATTAATGGAATATTTAATATTTTAATTATATTTTATTGCACGTGTTTTCATATCATTTAGACACGTGATACCTGAAAGCCATTTATTGTAAATTTATACTCCATTTTCAGCCATAAATTACCGTGTAAATTAAAAGCCGCCGTCATTAAACGCATGGACCAGCCGAGTAACATAGTGTACTGTGTTTAATATAATTAACTTTAATTACTGAATTTATAATGGAATTATTTCTTCAAATATTGCGGTATGAGTTACATACATAATTCAATTTAATTTAAATAAATTTATTAATTTAAAATAAGTTAATATTTCCATCTATAAATTATCTCACATGTTTAATAAACAATAAAATTAAAAAAATATTTGTTTAAATCAATATTAGATTATTTGTGTATTTCCAATATTTTACTAAGCATTTAATTTCAATAAATGAATATTCGAATACTTCAATATAAAAATTTGATGTCTTAATTTTAATTGTAATAATTATCATAATTCAAAGTGAATATAAGAATATTGTAAGATCATTCTTCAATTTTAAGTATATTGAAACATCATGAGAATTTGGTTGAAATTATTTTTTTATTTTTTCATTAAACCATTTAAGAAATTATAAAAAGCTTCCATATTCCAATATTATAACACGATGATACGTAGTATTAATTTGCAGGGCACGTTTCTTTGACATCTAAATCATTGTCTCACAAAATTGGAAATTGGAAAACATTGATTGTTCGTCGCCATGAAGGTGTTTTATTTAATTCTTCAATTAAAATAGAACTGTAAGTAATCGAGTCTGAAAATTATGTTGGTCCTGTTTCTCGGTGAAACTTTTCCAATCTTGGGTGGGGTGAAGGGGCTCATGGATAGCGGCAAGACGACAAGATAGCAACGCCTGAACGTGACACATTAACACGTCTCCGAAGAACCGGTTCCGTTCTCCCATTCCGTTCCCGGTTTATATTGTCGCTCCACATTGCTCCAACCGTTACCGACTTAAATAAATTCGCGTAATGGATCAAATGAAAACGAACGGATTTATCTTTGTTGCTGTGAACTTCATACGTCTATGTCGCTTATAGAGTTGTATGTTAAAACATCCCTTTCAATTGAAATTAAGTTACACGTAAGCTCATATTTCTGTAACGGTAAAAGGAATCCCAGCAAATGATTGTAATATTTTTTAGAAGTAATGAAAAGGCATTTGTCCTGTTCAATTTCGTAGCAAAACTTCATTTAGCATCAAATAGGAATACATCTGGAGAAACTTCCCATCAATTTGAATGAAAATGTGGTAGCTATATTACGAAGAGATCGAACGTTGTTATCATAGTCTATGTGCAGACTGAACATTTTGTCTGGAGGCAAACATTATGTGTCGGATAAAATTTTAAAATTCCGTTTAGATTGGTTTCTTTTCAGTCTTTACGACCGTTCGATTCGTCTACTTTCCTTAAAAGACAGAACGCGAATATTTGTGAAGTTGGTGTTGACTGAGCAATTTATCGGGATCACTGACACCGTGTATCGAATGTAAACATACATTTGGGGTAAAAATATAAAGTTTTGCCTGCTCCACACTGTTTTGCCAGCCGTATTGACAGCGATCATTTCTATATCATCTTCTTGCTATCCTGCGAACGTTGCCTTGCGAATTATTCAAAGTTATTGATAGACACGAAAACTTTACGATTATATGTTTTCACCACATAAACTTTTTATGGGGACGCCGTACCAACTTATACAAATTGCTTTTCTAAATCGTACACATAACACTTATTCCAGAGGTGTTGTTTCATGTGTTATATATCATTTTGATTGTATCGTTCTATCAACATTTTTTAAAACTTAACAATTTAATAAAAGCACATATGGAAAAAGTAACAAAAAAGTGTACTTATTAAAATATATTTAATGATAAATATCATAAAATATCATTTTCTCATTAATAAATATGGTCATATGAATATTTAATTTAAAGTACCATTTACTCAGGATTTATACCAATCTGTTATTAATAATTCGCATATCCATGCTGATTAAATTTTATGTTACTAGTTGGTTAATATTGCTCTGTTCAAACCATATTTACTTATGTGAAAATTTGCGCTTTGTGGTCTCGCGTACCCATTTGCAACTCGTAACTAATTTAGGGCAAAATGTTCACATCAAGGGATGCCAAAAACTGTAGAATATTCATTATCCTGTATACGAACACTATTTTGTTCGATATTACGATTTTCAAATCCATTTCCAATTTTGATTTGCAAGCTGAAATTTAAAATTGGATAAAGCTGATAATTTGATTTAACGAAACTACGTATCTGTAATATCATTTTTCTGAGTTCATGAAAACGAATTTTTATATATTCAAAATATGTTAAATGACGTGTAAAAAATTTATCTTATTAAACGTTGACGACACGTCCTCGGTTAAGTATCTTGAAATGTGTGAAGTGTTTGTTAGGAACAGAGGAAGTGGAGAACCATTCGTGATGGAAAACACAAGGAGAGTGCATATAAAAAGAAGTGGAAGTTGAGAAGAACGAACATAACCACGTTTGGTAACGACATAAAACAGCACAGTGGGAAAATATTAAAATTATGAAACGAAAAAATTGAATTATTATCTGTAAGATTTCTCAAAGGTTCGAATGAAGATCGGCTCTTGTGCTTTAATAATTTTATGATCGCGGGATTCACATATAATATTCTAGTTTAAATTTAGTTAGTTAACTTTATTATCTTACGTAGAAGTTGTGCGATACATAAGCGGGGCAAATTTACTTGCTCTCATTAATTTTATGAATTAATCAACATTTCTATTTATTAAACAAATGTTTATACATATGTATGGAAATTTATATTGAAACGTCAAATTCATCTGAACTAAATCAGCGTCAAACGAAGCAATTGTAATTACTATAAATGGAATTAAAGAACATGTATGATTAAAATTGAACCCAAATGAATTATGTGTGAAGCTAAAATTAATTTACTTTATATTTGATTATCGAACGTTTGATATTAGTGTACCAGTAATTATAAAATAACAACTAATTGAAATCAAAGTTTCATTTATTTGATATCAAAGTAAAATCTAGTAATCAATAATTAAATCGGATATTTTATTAGTAGAAAAATGATCATACAATGAAACATGTTTCAGTACCTTATAAAATGTAAAACCATTTATCCACAATAGATACAATGGTCTTGTGAATATTCTAATCATTTTTAATGTTCCCACCAAATATGCATATTTTATATATATATATATATATATATATATATATATATATTTACATTTATATTATAATATATATAAATAATTTTATTATTATATATAATATGATTTCTCCAATTTTCATGCTTTACAATTGAAAAAAAAAATGTTAAAATCACCACACTGTATAAAATGATAATAAATAAATCAGATTTTAGTCAAAATTAAAATTGATATTTTTTAAATGAAAATGTGTTGTTTGTTTTCACATTTTAATAAAAATGTACTATTTTATAATGTTCTTTATTAATATAAACTATTCGGACAGTTTATTAATGAAAAATCCACTAAAAAATTATAAATTAATTTGGAATTAAACATTGCTTATAGCAATGAATGTGTGGATAAATTTTATCGATTCTCCCACTGTGCTTTGTAATATTGTCGATAGTTCTTTAGGTCGCTCGCGTAGGGAAAAAGGCGGTCGTCCAAGAACGTGGGTGCGATAGGGGGTGGGCGCGATGTATCGCACGGAGCGTGTCCGTCGTGTTCGGGGTCTCCGGTTCTTCGCACCATTACATAACGCGAACGGTGGCAATAAATCGGGGGGACTGTAAGCGCCAGCCGGTCTGATAAACATGTAAATAGAGGCCGCACGGACCTCGCAGACACTTCATATTTATGCCTGCATCAAATTACAATAATTCATTAGGCAAAGAACGGGAGGAAATTCGATTTGTGACGGTATCATATCATGGTAAAATACGGCGGCGACGGTGGCGGTGGCGGTAACGGCTTCGGCGTTATTTAAATTGCAACGGGAACCGCCGATCGGACCGACGGATCGGATACGGCTTTCGAAATATTAAGTTGTGGAGGGTCAACATACGAAATCAATTCAGAGGACGACGGCACCACTGATACGATCTACCGAACACATTAACACGATCGGGCCACCTTTTGTAGAGCACGCTCTACCAATTTCCCCGACGCACTGTGATGTGCGCTTTAAGAAATTATTGCTATCTCCGTTGAACACAAACCTAAAATATTACACAAATTAAAAAAAGTTATTTTTTCTTAGGGATTACATTTTAATACATTTGATTCAAATAAAAAAAATACTTTTAGGTAGACTATATTTATTTTTCGAAGTTGAAATTGTTTGGTAAACATGCCAGTGAAATGTTTTGAAATAATAAAATATAAATATTTACAATTCTACACAAATTGTTTTTTGAGTTGGCAGTTAATTTCTGGCAAATGTAAATATAGTAGAAATTTTATATAATTTTTTTATTTATAAATTTAAATTATTTATTGAATAAAAAATGAAATGTCACTGATTGATTGAAATAGCTGAGAGGTTAAATTTGAATCAATTACTACAGTAAAACACAAAAATAAAATATCATTTCACATATAAAAAATTTGTTTGTTTTGTTTATTAAAATGTTTTTTATTATTTATTTCACAGTGTATTATCAAAGTTAAATTTCAGAAATTATAAAAAATAAATATAAAATATTAACAAGTGAAATTAAATTATAAAAAATATATAGAAAGTAGAAAAGAATTTTTAATTATAACATAACATTAACAAAGTGCCCTTTTTACATAGTTTTCTAATTTTAATTGACCTTATTTTAGAGGCACACAAACAAAAATTATATAATAAAGTCTAAAGGAATACGATGGGGCAGTACTTTCATAAGTTTTTTTCTTCTAAATTTTCCATATATTAAGTAATTTTTATTTATTTATTATTATAATATAATATGAATGGCATTACCTAAAATATAAATTATATTTGGAAACACGTAAATAAAAATTAATAAGTAAAAATTGAATAATAAATAAAAAGGAACCAAAAAACGTTGAATAAATATTATTTTAAATTAATCATTTGTTTTCGTAATAATAAAATATTACATATATTCATTAAAGGTAATTTACATTTGACACATATTTTAAATTAATACTTATTTATAATTTATTTATTTTAATAAACCTAATATATTTTTTATGATGTCACACAATTCTGTGTATCTAATTACAAAAGTCGCAATAAAATATCAGTCCGTATCACAGCAAATAACCTTGTTGTAAAAAATATAATGAATGTTAAAATGGGAATGGCTGTCTTACTTTTAGGGGTTTGCTTCTTTCTCGCAATAAAAATTTTAACTCGAGATTACGAGCCTCATAAAGAATTGACCCGAAAGCCTGGGCAACTTTTAGGGTATCATGTTGATTCTTCTATTGTAACTCGCTCTAATGCTTTAATGAAATAAAACACCGAACACGTTTATTGCGTTGAATGCAATTGAAATTTTCTTTTTACACCCTTTTATCTTGTCTCATCGCTAGTGTTATTGTAGAAACTCCGTTATCTAATCGGTAACTTAAAATTTATATTTTAAATGGAGGGGTCGTGAAAGATATTTTTTGTTTACAATCATTATATGAATGGAGTGTGTGTTATTCAATTAGAATTTGATTTGTTTGTTTTAAATTGGTTTGCGTGTTTTTCGGCATTCTGGATCGCCGCTGAAATTAATCAAATGAATAGGTATTAAAGGATAAAATGGATAACTACTTAATTAACTAATTTATAAAATACTTGATGCACATGGTTTCACACAATTTATTTGACGTATGTTTAAGAGTAAAATGAATCCATACATCTATAATTATAAATGTTTAATTAAAATGATGTACTTGTATGATTTTATTATTTTGTAATGTAATATTTTATATAATATTTTTTTTAATTTAAAACCATTTAACTGGTAAATTATAATATATTTTATAACATAATATGTACAACTATAATAATCAGTATAATTTTATTTCAAGTATATATATATATATATATATAAATATATTTTTATATTTATTAATATACAAAAAGATGTATAAATTTTAGAAAATGTCAATATATATATATATATATATATATATATATATATATATATATAATTTCTGTAGTTAATCATATTATACATGAAGCGAATATACATAAATTAGGAAATTTCCGTTTACAGTCTAATCATACAACAAATATTCTTGTTTATTGTAAACAATAGTAATTTACCACGGTGCGGCGGCTTCCTGATCCCTTATAATGTGGAACCGTATCTTAAAATCTCCACCGCCTCTACCCCGATATCGGTTCGACGTTTAATAGGAAACACACTGATTTTGTTTACAACCCTTCCGACCATCCTTTTCTTATCATAAATTCCGACGCCGACTCCATTTTCTATCCTTTCAACCTTTCCACATTATTAATGCCTCCACCTTCCAATATTGCCCCCTTTTTGTTTTATGTCCCTCGTTCGATACCTTTATTTATTTGTTCCGACGTCTTAAAAAGCAAAAACCGAATTTCTTTATACTATATTGATCTCTAAGTGATCGCATATATCTACTATGTGTAAATTTAGAAGTGACATATTTCTAAGGGCATATATTTTTAAATTATTTTAATTAAAAAGTCAATATCCATTTTAAACTCTTTTCGATGCTTCAATTGAATTTCACACAAGTGCAAAGTGGGTTCATGCAATTAAATTGATTGAGTTTCGTCATTTTTCATCAATAATGTATGGTTGAACAGGATGAAAAAATATAAACTTTTTTAATATTCTAACTGAAAACCCACACCGTATTTCCATTAATACGTGTGTATTAGAAGAATACATAATTAATTCAATACACCTAACTCAAATATAACTCTCAAATTTCAATGATTCATGATTTGTGTTCATTACTTTTAATCATTTATTTCTATTAATAAATTACTGCAGCTTTTGAAATTAATATATATTTTTAGATAAACCTACAGTTAATTAAACAAATGTAATTCAATATGTCACCATTTAAATGAAAAACATAATATATAATTTTATATTATTTATACTAAAAGCCGTTGGAATTACAGTAACTTAAATATAAATTTGTATATTGATAATCGATCGCACTGATTCCCAATTTAGTTAGTGTCTAATTACTGCAATAATAACATCTTACTTCACTAATTGGATGTATCCTATATGTAATGTAGTTTACCTGTCGTGACTAATTATAGAGTGATATAAAAGCAGTAGTGCAACAAATTTCCATCCAAGATCTGCTTTGAACTAATTTAGATAAACCTAATTCAGTATGTGTGACTGAAAACACTTCGCACAATAATAAACCGACTGAAGAGCATTTGCAAATTTGAGAAAATAACAGTTTGCGGCTTGTAATCGAATCGTGTTGTACTTTTATTGATCCATTTTACTTGATAAAGTGCTTTCAATGTTACGAAATTATTTCAATAATAGTATGGGTGTTACCTCGTCAGGAATGTAATTTAGTGACTGAAATCGAGTTAACACAAAGTGATTTTGCATTTTATTAGATGTTAAATACTAAAAAAAATAACACAATTGTTTTAGAAATGTCTTGCTTGCTACTTAATTAAATTTAAATTGACTTCATATAAACAATTAGATTTGACCGAATTAAAAGAATTGAAATATTTACTTTTTTATATTTTGAATTTATTTAAATTTATTAAGGATATATATAAATTTTACCTTAATACAAATTTGTAAAAATATAATAAATGTAAGTAATAAGTGTTTCAAATATAATATTATTTATTAAATCGAATCGAATCCAATTTTAAAATTTTTATTATATTTTTCTAACATAAAACCTTTTTTATAATCTAATTTAACTTTAATTAAATGAAATATGGAATATTAAACTTCAAATTAATTTTAACAATAAAATTATTAATATATGGCTAAATTTTACAAGCCAACAAATTTAAAATTTTAATTAAATATATTATGAAACTTTCATAATATTTAAATGTTAAATCAGATTAATTATTTTGTCCATCACAAACTCCAAAATTTATGTTATAATTCTAAACGATTCACAACTTGCAATAGAAACTAAAAGCATTCATATATTAATGTAAAGTTGGATGTCTTGAAATACGTGAATAAATTTTCATTAAATATAGTATATTAAAATTATAATTTTACTTATATCTACATTCATTGTATAGTGTAGAAAACAATTTTACTTTTAACATCACCTTGTGTTAAATAGAATTAAAAATTAATATACTTTATTTAAAATTATAGTTTTATAATAAATTATATAATGAATATTGAAATAAAATAAATTTTTAAAAAATATTGAATTGTTAATATCTGTCAACAAACCCAAAAAAAATTAATTTTAGAATTTTATTTGATTTCATAATAGAACGTTAAACGAAAACAATTATTTTATTAAATCCAGCACTGAACCTGACTTTATAATTCTAATTAACCTATGACGTACAATATAAACCAAAAAAAACAGGAACGAATGGGTGGCTTGATGGCGTGTAGCTCAATTATAAGCAGCGGTAACATACAAACTCACTAAACAAACAGTATAGCCTTTAGCAGGTAGTGATCAATCACGAACGATAACAGGAAATGTTTTCATTGTTGCAGAAACAATGGCGTAGCTTATTCATCGTCGGAGTGACAACGTTGCTGGCTTTAACGGTCAGATTCAACGGGGGAATAACGCCGGAGTTCTCCAGGGCCGACAATCCAACGGCAAAGGAAGATTGTGTGTGGACGAGGTTCTTAACATTTTCATATCTGCCGGTCTTCAACTTCCTGCTCTTGCTCTATCCCTATCCGTTGAGTTTCGATTGGGGCATGGAGGCAATTCCCAGAGTAAAAAGTTTCCTTGATCCCAGGAATTTCGTTTCCTGCACATTTTACTCGACCGTCCTTTGGCTAATGTACTACTGCTACAAAAAACTGAATCCACCGAAAGAGAAGAATTGTCTGACGCACAAAATGGTGACAGTGAAGACCAACCACAAAAATAAGAGGGAAACTACGACACAATGCGTGTTCTGCCATGAAACTTTCACCAATCTCCACACGTCGAGCTGCCGATATTCCAACAACAACAATTCGACCTTCCCGTGTGAGTGCACCTCATCAACCGTGAAGTCGGCACGAAAGAGTCTCACTTTCGAGGGTTCATTAGTCTTCTCTATTGCACTACTATCAATTCCATTCCTACCAGCTACTAATATTCTATTTTACGTCGGTTTCGTGGTAGCTGAACGCGTTTTATATTTGCCTAGTGCGGGACTGTGTTTGTTTTTCGGCATACTGGCTGCAACATGTTTACAACGATACGAACATCGAAAGAAATCTCTACAGATAGTGTTGTGGCTTATGCTGATCATTTACAGTTCTAGAACCATTTGGAGGAATGCAGATTGGTATGATGAGGAAGCTCTGTACAGCTCGGCCATTTCGGTGAACCCTCCTAAAGGTAAGATGATTTTTTAGGTAAAAAATTATTTCGAAACTAGCCCTAACTCATGTGTTGACTTCATTATAGACCTAATATAAAATTAAACAATTAAAATTTGTTTTTAATTTAAATTCAATTAATTTTAATCGCTTTATATAAAATAAAGACATATTTAAGTGGCAGCAAATTTAAAAATGTATTTTTTATGTTAATGAAGTTCGATAACATATAACATATTTTTCTTGTAAAGTACTCTCTTCAAAAACTGAAACCGGAGTAACCCTGATAACCATATAATATTATCTTGACGTAAAAATATTTATTACACTTATAAAAATATATTTGCATATTGTAAGTAAGTATATATTAATTATGAATATGTTGATATACTAAATAAATTTTAGTTTTCAGCAATATATTTTATGATACAATCAGGAAAGACCCTTCACATTAAAATTTGTATTCAAAATGCTGTAACTCAAACTTTAACAAAACCATGAATGTGTTATAAATAACAGTATAAAACGCCCTACTATTTACATTTCCCTAACTTAAAGGTAATGCGAACGTAGCTCCACTTCCTGCACCTCGTTTTTCTACCTCATACATAGAAGCCAGATTCCTGATTAAAGTTAGGAAAGTGTAATTAAAAAGAATTATTTATTAAGTATGTAATAACGGTCTCTTTAGGTTGCGTGTCGGACAACTTATTCACCCCATTCCGGAACTTTATGCTCTATTTAAGTTTGTTAAACAACTTCACTGAAACCCCCAATATGATATTTACAAAGGCCCTCGGTACGCTTAATATCCCTAAAATAAATTAATTAATGTCTGGATTGTGCGTCTGTAACCGGAAACGATTCGTTAAAATATGTATCTTAATTAGATGAGTCCGTTCATTCGTCGGTCCGATTTATATCGAAATGTTTTCACAAATTAAAGTACAACGTGCCTTAAAATTAACAAGTGTTTATGAATTAATCCTCCTTAATTTATGGAACTATAAAACATCAATTCAATTTTATGGCATAAAAATTCCTAACAAATACGTTAAAGAGACGGTGAAATTCTTTCAAATAAAATTTAAAATAATACCACCCGCAAAATTGAGCAGGAAGAATGTTTTAATATAAAAAAATCGATTGGATCTCATAGCTATTTTAATATTTTTCCAGCCCTCGGGAACCTAGGAAGCATTTTAAACAGCGCTGGACGCATAACGGAAGCAGAGGAGGCGTACAGAAAGGCACTATTTTACAAGCCGAACATGGCTGACGTTCACTACAACCTGTAAGTATTGTTACCCTCCTGTTGTGTACAACTTTTATTTTTTGGAATTATCAATTTTATGTTTTATCCAGTGGAAGGGATGTGCCGACATTTGATAAGGATAGATCGGCTCAAATCATGCGAAAGAATCGAATTATATTTCGAGCACGGCCGATTCAGTGTATAATTTTCAATAGAACGTGGAGTTAACGCGAAGGCAATTATGTGGCCTGTAGGAAGGAAAAACAATAATGAAATCGCAATCAGTTAGGAATTTTCGTTGCGAATATAAAAGGATATGGCGAACCACACACAAATGGCTGTATAATGTGTAAAACCCTAATACATTTTTAATTGTTCTCATTTATCTTGCGGGGGAAATACAGCCAGCCGCAATTATAATGAAATTAGCTGACTGCGAAACAACAATGCTCTATACACAGATTGTATAATGCACGGACGCCATATTGGTCTGCGGCAACAGATAAAAGATGTGGTTGTTGATGGTGCACATTCTAATTTCCATTTTACATTATAATACTTTCCAAACCACATTTGCAAATGCGTGTTCCAATTAAATGGTGATAACAGGTTTTGTACATTTTCTACTTTTTAACGATTCAGGTTTTTTTATTGTAACCAGTGACTTAAGACGAAGAGAGTTTTATTAATCAGCATGATCAAAGAAGGGACTTCAACGTTAAATGGGGCATAAAAAAATTCGTCTTAACAAAGAAAGGGGAGCGAGTATAATAATTTAGAAACGACCACCATGTAAAATATAAACCCCGAACTAGAAAACGTACATCAATGCCAGCTCCCGGTCCTCCTCTTTACATCCCTTTTATTGGTTTTCCAGAGTGTGTGTCACCTGTCCAAGTGCCGGCTAAAGCAATTTGACTCGTTGATTTTACGGCAGCTGTTTAACAAATATCCGCCAATAAAACCAGTTATCAGCCTTTAAACACATACAATCTAGAAAATAACCCGGCAATTTTTATGTTTACGAGGCGCGAACTGTCGTGAATTCCACTCTCCGCCAATCCTGGTCATTTTATCCCGAAACGCGTCGCAGCGATCAATATGACCATGGATGGCGCAACTCGCGACCACTACACATACATACACACACATGTGTCCAATGCTGATACTGACGCACGCTGTTCATTTTTATCCTTTTTTCCTTGTTTTATATTTCATGATACCAGTAGTGTAACTGTTTTTATTTTGCACTAATTTACATGTATTGAAAAGTATTTTATTCCATTGATTGAGGTTGAAGAAATAGTATAAAAAGAGATAAGCAAAAATACCATCTCGTCATATTTCATATTTTTTGGTTACTAAGTGAAACAAAAGAAATAATCAATTCAAATGTGTCTCTTATAATTGTCCAATTGTTGTTAGGAACATATTCAAGTGGACAACTGAAACATTGAAAACCTTGTTATTTCGTGGGGTTGGAAGTACAAGGTCTTGAACAACCTGTAACACGAGTTTGAATTATACTAAACCGTATAGTAACTTTTTCATGCCTTTGGCAATATTCGGCACAGATAACATATAAGTAAAGAACACAACTATTGATTTATCTTACAAATTCTCTTTCATAATTTGAAAGCTAAACGATTTATACATCGTGCAAGTATTTTCAAAAAAGTGTGGAGTATCTTATATACAATCAAATTTACCCAATCTAGTTTTATTGGTATTACCTTTTATATAATTATAGGAAGTTTAAAAATAAAAAAAAAACTAAATGCAACTATTGTGCGTCAGCGTAGTAGAAATGTTCTCTTTCCCTCCGCGAAACAACACAATAACGACAAATATTATTCCCTTGTCTTCCACCGCTTGCTTTTGCTTTTTGGCTCATCCAATTATGTTTTATCTTCTGGCCCATTCACCTGTATCTTTTCCCAGGCATGTCTTGACTCGTCCTGTCTACCTTCCTGCTATCAAATTCTTTTCAGCTTGTGTATACAACGTCGGATGTCGGGGATTTAATCTTGGCCCCGAATACTGGGGGATCATATGAAAAACACATATTGCATTATAAAAGAACGAAACATTGGCCCGGGATGTGCTGAATGAACGAAAGATATATTGGAAAAATTCGTAAAAGCAATGACTTAAAATTTTGATAATAGTATAATACATATAAAAGATTTTAATAATTTTAATGTTTCTAACCAATAAATATTTCTTGAAAACATCCAAAACTCCATCAGTTACTTAACAATGAAATTTAAATTGATGAATGAAATAAATCGATTCATAAAGTGAAAGAGCTTTTACTTAAACTTTTTAATCTAAAAGAATTGCAATTGAACCAAAATTAATTTCATAAAATACATTACTGTTTATGTCGAAGAAATGTGTTCTCTTTAAATAGTTCCAGTCGATTTCTCCTTTTGTTCGTCCGATTCGTTCGTTCAATACTTTTTATTGGGACCATTAAAGAAATTAACGAACATTTTTGAAATTACACAACTTCTGAACTTAAATGTTATTGTTATAGCGTTCCAGTTTGAGTTTGAGAAATTGGAATTATTTTATTATTAAATTTGGCCAAGACTTCAAAAGCTATATTAAAATTTTCACGAATGTGAGGAAATAAAGGGCGAATGCTTCTTTAATTAAATTTGTTCGCTATTATATATTTCATACTTAAAATACAAAAGCTCTCTCAACATAAAACAATAAGAGTATGTAAAGCTTGTTAGAGGATAATGTGAATAAAACGCTCACAAATAAAGATTTTGTAATATTATTTTATGCAGAATACCATACCCATTACATATACATTTCGGTTCTGATTTTACAATTATACTTTTTTGATGAATATCAGCTCATAGTTAAGGTTTAATTACATTACATCTAATTTCAGCCAATTCAATCCTTTAGTGTGTGATATATTGATGTAATCAAAAAAATTGAGCCACAAAATCTTTGATCATCAGTTCAGGAAAACAAGAGAATAGAATTTGAATTTTGATAATAATTTTCAATTATTTTGACCCTTGTCAACACACGTTAAAATATATTTAGAAGACTTAAATCGTATAATTAAGTGTGCAACTTTTGAAAATCATGTCAAATTACATTTAGTTCCAAAGTATCCAAAGTTAATTAAAATATTATTAAAATTAGTCTTTATAAATATAATGGTTTAAATTTCGAATACATTTTGGATTATGTTTCAATAGAAATAACTTGATCTTTGCGTTTTTATTTTCCACTGATATAGTATTATATTAAAACGTTTTAATTATTCTGAACAGCACCTCACTTTCCACTGATGAAATAAAATTATTGATGATCATGATTTATAGGCCATTGAAATATAATGTGAATTGGAAAACTAAATGAAGTTTATTTCAACAAAAAAAGACAGGAAAATGTGCATATAAAGTATCTGCATAAAAAATTCTGAAGTGAAATAAGACAATTTGTGTATGACAATTCAGTTTTATTTGAGAAACAACTCCAAAATTATGACCATAGTTCACTGGGAAAACAGCCATTATTTTATAAGAAATAGGTCAACCATACTCACTTCTATTTTACATTCATGGCGATGCATTTCTAAATTAGTTTACGTATCAAACCACTGACAATATGGAAAATTTTCTGCGAAAGTAACTTTGTCCCAGTTTAATTCTGTGCCTGCACAAATAATTACATCATAAAATTTTCGTGGGGAATTGTTAAACGGGTTTATTATCGGCATTTCATCCACTAAAATCCTTTCTGTGTCTGTAACATAATAGACAGTTTCAATAATAGTTTTCCATTATACTGAAAGCAAATTGTCGCACTTCCGTAATTGCTAATACAATTACCTAAAATTTGTATAATGTTTATGTAAAAGTTTGGTCCCTGAAATAAAATGTAACGTTTCTGTTTGTTTACTTCCATCATCGCCCGTGTACATTAACCGCAGTTTAAATCCAGGCACTTTAACAACCGGAAGTTAAGCAACCAGGGGAGGGGGGATTTAATGAATGTTATAAAAGTTATCGAGAAACAATTAAGTAGGAGACTTGACAAGAAGAGCAAGAGAACAACAGTTCAACCTCAACTTCATCAATAAAGTGGTTTAGGATTTCAAACAAGGCTTTCTCTAAATTCCCCGGCAAAAGATACCAACAGTACGTGCGGTTTTAGTTTCGAGTGATTTCAACCTTTCCGGCATGCCTGACTGTGAAACCGTAAATTGGAGAGCAGGCACCGTGTTACTATTTAAAATAAACAAGGCACATGAAATTCATAGTTGTGAATTTGCTTATCAAAATATTGCACCATATTCGATTTGCCTTCAATTGTTCTGGCGCATATTCGGCCGGAATTTCAAACTTTTCACTATGCATAAATTCCGTTTACATTATCGTGATTTAAATTGAATATGTGAATTTAACCTATTTAATAAAGCGGTATATCAAAATTCTATATTATTTTTTAGAAATTTTGAATTAAAAAAAAATTAATTCTGATACAAATCGATACATTACTAACGTATGACATTAATTAGTCCTCAAAAAAATTGTCAAAAGTATTTAATAAAATTCAAATTTTAAATTTGCTTATATACCGTCTATTATTAACTTTTGAATAGGGCAAATTTAACTTCATCCCGTTAATTATGAGATATCACGTATATAGTTTTGAAAATACTATTATGTAATTTACATCTGTATTTTATTTTTTAATTATTCAAATATTAAAATATTTAAATATATTTCAATATTTTTATTAAATTGTTTATTATTTTAAAATATCCCAGTGTAATTATTATTTTATTTACAAAATAATCACTACTAGAATATAAAATTCAAATCTAAGAAAGTTTTAATAATTAATTATTTCAAAATCTGAATTTCTACATATATTTATTTTTGAAACTGAATTCTGAACCTTAATTAAACTGTATAGTCTAAAAGTAATAAATTAAATTACAATTAATATTATAAAAAACAATATTGTACCAGATAAATTTTGTTCAGGTGTAACAACTGAAAAATGATTTTTACTGAATTTTTTAAAAACATCCGAACAACATAAATTTTATTAATATTTTTTTATTATAAAATTAGAATGTTTTCAATAATGCGGAGTAGTTATTAATTAATAAATACAGTTAGCACAAAATTAAACTGAAAATATATAAATTTAATTGACACAATACACAAATTTAATTGAAACAGATTATACAATTGTAAATTTTACTTGGTTAAATTAAAGCAGTAATGTGCTGTTTGGTATGTTTTATAAATCGTTGACTGTGAGAGTGTAAATGGAAAAATCGGAAACCGTGTGAGAGTATGTAAATGATGAAGTGCCGGAAAATAAACAGAAAGCAGAATAATTTTGACGTTTAATGTTGTCGCATGGATTTAAGCACTATCCGTCGTATTAACGACGGAGATTTAAATGTTTTTACCGGATTGTACGAAATGATGAAAGTTTACGTCAGTTTTTAGTAAACCATCCATACCTTTCCATATCTTACAATAATATTTCGTCGTATGCAAAGGCTCAAGTTTAGTAATGGGAAATAGGTCGAATAAAATAAACCAATTTCGCATCGAGAATTTATAGTGAGAAAGACGTTTTGGCGCAACACGGTACTATTAAAATACGTTTCTATCCGATTTGCGGTCTATTAGAGGAGATTGCTCCTTTTAAGGGCCGAGCGAGCGAAATTCATGGGTGTGAATTTGCTTATCAAAATATACCAGTGGCAGGATCCGATTTATATATTGTTGTTGGAAATTCAATTGGAGCCCCATAAAGGGGCTTAGTGCGGGGTGTGTGAAGCACGGAATGTGTATGTGCGCTCCGTGCGCCCGGCAAGTTCTGGTCGTCTCGGTCGTTCGGTTGCTCCGGTCGCTCCGGTCGGCGGTAATGGACCCGCACCGAGTCTAATGGGACAGAACAAGCCGGATTGCTGACCCGTTATCACCGGAGTACGGCTTAATAGGATTGGGTCTTTGCAGCCCTACCATAAACTACTGCGGGCCCGCGATTTGCTAGCTCGAACCACTCCGCAAAAACGAATTTTCACTTCCAAATCTCCACTCTTAATCCGGACCGGGCCGGCCGCTTAAATCCGCACAACATTAAACGTCAAAATTATACCGAAATTCGTGTTTATTTTGCCGTGCCCGGTGTGTTTTTTTATGTGTTTTTGCGGCTTTCAATATTTCTAATTTGTGAAGCTTTTTCAGCGGCTCTTTGTTTGCAATCAAAACTGCATTTATGAAAATGCATAAAGTACTGAATGGCTCTCATCCTCTCACATGTTGGAAATAATGGGGTTTACATTTTTTCGATGTTTTGTAATATGTCAATATAACGTATATAATGTTTTAAATTGTCAAATAACAACAATTTAAATATTAAAATAATGAAATATGACTTGGAGTTTCAGAATATTCCTAGCGAATTTTAAGTCTAAATTGGGCTCAATTAACCCTCTTACCAAGAAAAGTTATCAGGAATATCATGCCAGATAAAAGTCAAGTTATTATTACAATTTCGACCACAATGTCTTCAGTACGACTTTTCATCCGAACTTGAACCAAAGACACATGAAGAGAATTTATATTGCTTTGACGAATGTTATGGACTACTATAACAAATGGAAGAATGGGAATTAGATTGGGAGAGCACAGAGCTCTATTTCAAAGAAGAAATCCAAATGTTACTTGCTGAACTAGGAGGTGTGGCTTTCCGTGATAGACTTATTGTCCGAGAAAATATTGAATTCAAAAGAATATATATTTATTTATTTTTATTAATAAGTAATTGGTGAATAATAAAGTGATTGATAAACCCATTTATTAAACGAGAATATCAATGAACCTTAATAAAAATATTTTCAATTTAAAACTACATTTTTTAATTTTGTTTTGTACACCTGAATATGATGCAAAGAAATAGTAAAAAGAACATTACATTACCCAATTTCCTTTTGTATGTTTATGATGCTCAAATTAAATTGGAAATTATTATTATTTACTGAAACACGGAGATATATTAACCACATTTACATTTTAGTGAATTAATATAGTTTATTCGCACCTCATTTTATGTAACTTTTCATTGCCAATGTGATTTTGTACAAAATCATTTCAAAAGTGGTTGCATATTATTCATTTTTTGGAATAGCTTTATTACAAATGTTGGATTTTAGTCATAAAATTGAAATTGTTTATCGTACAGTCTTCAGTACAGTTATCAAGTCTTACTACTTACTAATGTTTTGTTATTTATCCAAAAATATTTATACTCAATTACGTTGGGTCAACATAAAATAATATACAGACAATTGATAAAGCTCCATATTAGCACCGTACCTGTTTGGCGTGTTATAATGGTGTTGAACAATCAACGTGCAGACAAAGGTCGCCGACGTGAAATTATGGTAACAGGTAAATAGAAGCGACGGGCAACCCCCTGGCTAGCTAACCTAGCAAAGGATAGCTAACACCGAGAACATACTGCGATCGGGCCAGACAATTGCCTCTGCGGTCATAAGATAGCAGCGAAGTGTTGATAAAGGCCTTTTGTTGAGCGGGACACTCTTGCAAGGAGAACGGGTGCACCGAGACGGTGCGGAGTTGGGCCCGAGAGTCGAGATATAATGTATGCCGGCGAAGCATTGACAAAACCGACGTTAGCGGGAGATTATACGTTCTGCCCCCGGCTGGCATGTCATAATTGTGAAACTGGTGGATCCCGTATTCTATTCAATTCGTATTCCAGAACGGTTATGTATTGTTAAATCGGGCTGCACAGTGGGAAATTATCGCCGCAAATTTAATCGGCTCAAACGTCCAATATTCAAAGGACTTTTTGTTTTACCTATTGACGTACGGTCTTTGCCAATAATACTTGTTTAAAGAATGCTTTCTTCTAAAGTATAAATAAAATAACTGGAAATTAAATGTAAGTTTAAAACAAACTTCAAAACTAATTTATTCATTTATGTAGTTAATTGAAATATATTTTACAATATTGAAAATAAATAATATTCAGATTTGTTGTCATAACAGTGTTGTTAGAGTATGTCGCTCTTGATGTTATTGTTTATAATTATTTATTTAAAATAATATATTATATAGTTATATTTAGAATATAAAACACAAATAAAAATTCATATTCTAATTTATTTATTATTTTACTGTGGTTTTAAATAATATAATTCATATAACAAGTATTCAAAATTTATGTAATATAAATTAATTAAGAATATATTTACAATTTTTATATATAATTTATATAATAATCCTAAAACATATTTTTTTAAAGCATTGAGCTAATATTGAAGTTGGTTATATATTACCAATGCTGTAATAAATATAAATAATAGTATATAAAAGTACATATTAAAAAGAATTTAACCTTCAAACAATGTCTCATTATATTTAAAGTTAACTTAACGTAACTTCGAAATAAAACATTCGATATATTCAATACAAATTTAAAAGAGAGCCAAGTTTTAAAATGAAAGCAGTAATGTTAATTAATTACTGAATTATAAATGGTTTAAAATTTCGTAGCCATGTGACAGATTAAGCTATAATTTCTTAAATAGATGTATTTAGTGAAAATGTTTCAAGTTAAAATTCGAATAAAAATTGAAGTTAATATAAAATTTCTAAATTGATGCCAATATACGTTTTATTAAAACAATCCCGAATCAGAATAACTTAAATTTTAATATGTATTTCGTTTTACCTTAACCTGACAGTACATTTTAATATAGTATTATATATTGTACTCAACATTATTGTTCCAGATTTATATATTGAAATATCTCCATTCTGTTAAATGTTGCTAATTTTAATTTTGAATATATTTTTGTGGTTACTTATGGATCATTTTAATATGATGCTATATTTCATCAAATAATTTCTTTTTTTAAATATTTAACATGTGAATTAATAAAATCTTGAAATATTGTCGTATTTTAGACAATTGCCAATTTCAGTGTCCAACTTGTGAATATCAATTAAGCAACTCTTAGCCAAATCGAATTTTTAATTGATATCGAAACATGTAATGGATAGTCGCATTTTATTTTTCGAATTCTCACTAAAAGTTGGCCAGTGGCTATTTTTAATAGGATTTTTCGTTGGCCCGACGTGTCACAAGCCCATTGTGCAGAATGCCTGGAGCAGATGAGAGTAGACTAGCGAATGGCGCGTTGCAGGCTGGTAATCCCCGCAGCATCATCAGTTTCTCATCTCCTTCGGCATTATCACGACCCGATCCCAATCCCCGGCGCTAATTACTCCCTACGAACTTCTCAACTCCCCGGCTGAGTGGGACGCCGAGGGTAGGAGGACGTCTAGATCCAGCCTTGATCACTGTTTAGTGTTTGTTGTTGTGTTGTTTGTTGTACTTGTCAAATCCGTTCCTCGCTACCCAGTTTGACTTCCTTTTCGACTTTTCCTACAAATCAAGTAGTTTGGCTGCTATGCTATTCCGCATCGTGTCTTACCTGACTTTTAACTTTTAAACCTATTATCCATCGATCGGTTTGTCTTAACCGGCGCTTCTTGTTTGTTGTTCTGATTTGTCTGAGTTTTTTCGTGCCCTAACTACTCTGCAGATTGCAGTGTGATTCTTACAAATTGTTGGTTCACTGACAGGTTTCCACACTTAGCTTCATCCGACGAATGAAGCAATTTAACAGGGGCGACTTATTGGACACATAATGAAAGTTGAAATGAGGATGGCTGAATCGATAAACAATAACGGAAGAGCCAAGAGGATGTTATATTGGCGCGTGGCCTTTTAATAAAATCCACAGAGACAGTGTGCTGTGTGCACAAGCAAAGCAGGACGAAGTAGAGCGAGAGATGTTGGAAGCTGTGCCATGGACGTACGGCCGGGTATTAGTATCATCTTTTCACACTCTCCTCTCGCATTTATCTGGCCCCCGAAGCCAGGCGAAGACTTATGAATTTACTACTCTCCAGAGACACCGCCACCTCATATATAATCAATAGGAGATCTTGAATGTCTGGTTTCAGCAACGGCGTGTAAATCATTACTGTCGGTTTCGCAAGGCTTTCGGCCTGGCTTGGATTCCTAATAGTTAAACGATATTGACTTCGGCATGCCGTACTATGCACCGCTTCCATTCTGTTCTTCGAGCTCCGGTGATTTGTAAGCCTGCCAGATAATGGTCCCCGCTATTAAATCAGGACAGGGGTGGTTTTAGGTTGTTACCTAGTTTAATTTTAAATATAATCGATATTATGTATAATGTATTATGTACGATATAAAACATATATTCTGTTCTTCCAACCATTTAAAAATGTTCGTAATTAACGCTTTATTTAGAAACCTTTCCATGATGAAATGGAAAGACAATGAGATAATTGATATCATTACGTTTTCCTGTCCAATAAAAGAGAAGCAACAATATCAAAATTTAGTGCCACTAATATAAACTTGACAATGGACATTGTCTGCGGACTAATTAAAACTGTCGACTCGAAATAATCGCAAGAATCAAAAGAATCCTTTTCAAGTGCCCCCAACTGGCCAAAACCGATCCTGCTGCGTCGGACGTCGCACACCGTCATGCCTTATTTCCTGCTAGCTTTTCATCAACTCCTTGGAACAATGGCCGTAAATAATTGGGCCATCAGCGCGCCTTCCAAGAGGCCATTGCTATCAAAACACACTAAATAGTTTATTGTCAATGTTTACACTCTGTTCAACGTAAAATATTCAGATGGTGTTTTTTATATTTCCAGATTTACGTATACGATAACTATAACTGACGAGTTTTTAAAAGTGTAGCTTTTCATGGTGCACGCTTTGTTCTAATGAATTGTCAATATTTGCTTTCTTGCCCGTAATTTTAATGCAGCTTATCCATTCAATAATTTTTCGAATGTACATATTTTATTATGAATAAAAATATTCTCTCAACGGCAATACAATCAGGAATATAATAACATTGAATTTTACCAGATATAGAATATACCATATATTATTTATTAAATTATTATTACAATAATTGTATTGATATAATAATATATTGATATAATAATAAATAATATATAAAATATGCCTTATTAAGGTAGAATGAAGGTAAAAAATAGTTCTATTAATTAAATAATTTCGAATAAAATTACTGTATTTTAAATAATAAATGTTTTTATGAATATTAATTAAATATTTATAATGAAATAATATCCATATTCCAATAATTCTATTTTATATTATTTGTAAACATCTAAAATTATATAACTTTACAAAACAAAAAAATTCCTCTTTTTATATTTTAATATAATTTTTAGTTCAAATAATTCAAAATTAATATATGTTAAATAATTTATAAAATATTTATAATGAAAAACAAAAAAAAAATAGTATAAGTGATTTTGCCTTGAAATAATTCCAATTTTAATATTAATGAATATTTCTGAGCGTCTAACCGTGAAGCGACAGCAACGAAAACAAAAAAATATGATAATGAAATTACATAAATTTTAGAATATATTTTAATTAAGGCGCTTTCCGTACGTCGCGTTTTGTTAATTCCATTTTTTCTAATTAACCGATACGAAGGAAACTCAACGCCGTCATAAACGTATAATGAACGGCAAAAGTCCCCCCAAAAGCAGATTATGTTACTTAATACTTATTAATTTCTTTTGCAGCTGAAAAATATATAATTCCATTAAAAAATCCTCAAATTACCTTTTTCCTTTCCCGTTTTCCTGCTTTTCTCATTCTATAAATAAAAATTGTTAACTGTGGCACGGTTATTGATTCTCAAAGAATGATTAATTACGACCGACTTTGGCGCAGTCTTTCTTCAAATTGGACAGCTAATTAAGAATTTAACAAAAAATAATCGTCTGCCGTATCTTAAAAATTCAATTTAAGTACTAAATATTCAGTTTGTTTTTTCTTTCATTATTCTAATTCTTCTATCAATAATTTTTCGAATTAATATTACGAATTAATTTATAATGTATCTACTTCACAATAATCAATATTTTTTATAACTTTAATTCGTTGAGATAAAATGCAGTTTACGATCCCGAACAGTTATTGATTTTCTAACACCGTTTAATTTTACGGAAAACTTTTGTGTGAAATATTGACAAACTGTCCCGTTGTCCTATTTTCCGCTGTGAAATTGAGAAATTTTCCCACCTCGGGCTTTTCTAAATTTCTATCCAACCAATGGTGGACCCAGCCTAAAACCGAACAAAAGTATAAATTTATTGACGTGACTAAATAATATGCGCAAGTGAAATATAATAAATACAATTTAAATGCTTGTTTTTGGGCTCTAAAATTTAAATTGAAAATTATTGGAATTACACTCAATATAACAGCAACATT
Organism: Aethina tumida; assembly: GCF_024364675.1. Taxonomy (NCBI): domain Eukaryota; kingdom Metazoa; phylum Arthropoda; class Insecta; order Coleoptera; family Nitidulidae; genus Aethina; species Aethina tumida. The sequence goes on from NC_065441.1 coordinate 11,239,360, forward strand.
ATTTATGCTATTCACATTTCGAGTCCCACATATATTAAACAATTTACTAGGATAATTAAATATATGATGTGATATATTTTATGTACATATATATTTGGTCAATTAATTTTAAAAGCGTTTGGCTCTGATGTTAAATATCAAAATAATTACATTCAATGTTTTTTAATTATTGTGCTTATTGTCACCTATAATATGTACGTATAAACAAAATCAATAAATCTGAAGAACCACATCAGCGGAACAAATGCAATTTAAAATTTAAACGTTTTTATTAATTTTCCTAAACGATAGAAGGTAACAGAGTTATTTTAGTACTGGAATGAGATTATATCAAAGAATATTGCAAAAATGGTTTAATTATATTATTACTATCATTTTCTAGTCCTGGTTTCATCTCAGAACATTCAGAAATTTAATTTAACTGTAATAATTAAAATTTTTCACATTATTGTTGGAAAACAAACATATTGTTTCGTTTTATTACTTTGTGCTGAATGTAGTTATTGCAATAAATTTCGATTGAACATTGTGATTTATAATAGCAATGAATAATGAAACATTTTAATGAAAGATTCATCAATATGTCACCGATTGTAATATAACGTGGATGCAAACATTTACATTGACAATCGCATTAGAAAATTCGGGATAAATTAAATATTCATTTTTTTACACAGGCAGTTATTGCATTTGTATTATGCAACTGTCAAAATTATCAATGAACATCAAACCGTATAATTTGGAAAAGTTTAAACAGTTCTTAATTTTGATATATTTTCATTGTAATTATAAATAAAATACCTAATGTAGACGAACTATAAAGTTTATTTATAGTTCTTATGTTACGTAGAGACTTAAGCCTTACAAAGAAAACCGCAGTGAAATAAATTTTGTGCTTATTCCACTGACATAAAGAGTAATTTAAACTAGATTTAAACTTTCTAATGAAGACATCCGAAATTAAACGAGTTTCAGCTTTGAAATTAAACAAAACTAACCACAACAAAGATGGTTTAAGTAGTATGGTATTCTTCAGAACTTTGGATTTTATAGTTCAAAATATATTTTGACGAGTAATTATGAATTAAAATAAATTCAGCAAGAAGTTTAATTTAAAATAAGTTTTTAACTATTTTGTATGTTTCTTATTAATTAAAATATTTTCATATATACTTTTGAAAGGTTTGTTGAAATTTTAAAATTTTTATGTTAATATTAGTTAACAATTTGTGATCGGATAAAACAAATGAAGTTTTATTATTTGACAGGTTTAGTTATTCGAATAAATACATTCGTTTAATTAATTTACAGCTGAACGACTGGTCGGTACATCAAATTAACCATAGTAAACGTAGAGTTAAAATTCTTATTGTTTACACACCGTATTTTCATTAAGGTTGATTAAGTGTAGTAAATTCTAGTCCAAAGATACAGTAATTTCCGTTAAAACTATGGTTTATAGATTAAACTGCCACATAATGACTACTATTAATAAATCAATAGAGTCGAAATATAACGATCGTATTAAATTGGAAAAATAAATGAATGATAGAGTATAAATAACAATTCATATTTAACAATGGTTTTACACCGATGTTAAACTAGAAATTTTGATTAATACTTTCTGAACACGCGCAGGATGAATATAACTGTTTCTAGAAATTATATTTGGAAATTATAGTCCAATCGATTTATAAAATTATAATTTATCAGCGTTCCAATATGTAGGGAAAACCAATAATTTCTTGCTGATGTTCTATATTTAAGGAAATAAATTAAAAGTGACAAAATGAATATATTTTTTTAAATAATTAAAAATAGTTAGTTCTTTGAAAAACTATTTTGAAGATATACTATCAATAACGAATTATAAATATTTCTTTTTAGTATATTTAATATTTCAGAATTTTGCTACAATTAAATATTAAAAAAATTTATATTGTATTATTTATTGTAAATTATATTTATGAAATTGATTAAAATATCAATTCACAATAATATAATGTGATGTAATATGATTTCTTTTGTATTATACTTATTGTTAAAAACATTTTCATTTATAATAAGTACCTTAAATATAGAAAATAAAAAACTATACATATGTTACAAATCCGCATTAAATTCTATGTTTAGTTAGTTCAGTCCAATATTTTTTATGCAACCATTAATGGATAATGAGATAAATCTACTTCTACAGCATAGATCATAAAAGTTATATATATATATATATATATATATATATATATATAGAATATTTTAAAAATTAGAGTACCAATGGCATTGTATTGCAACAAATGTTTTATTATAATAAGTTAACCAGCATAAATTAAACAAAATTACATCAACAATAGAACTTTTAAACCAGTTATGAAACTAATATCATTAAATTCGATCAATTTTAATTTTAATCTTACACATGTTTTATGTTGTTAGAAAAAAGTTTGATCTAAATATAAAATGTGTTGGTTAGATTTCACAATGTATGGCATCTGCTCTCTTGTTTTCATATTTGTTGCTGATACCATGTCTGTGCCTAACAATAAAGCATATTTAGAGGAATATTTTATGTCAAGTAACATGTTAATCAGATTACCCGTTTGGCATTTGTAATTAGTTTTCCCTTTGACACATTCCATTAAAATATTTGCCTGTGAACGTTGCGATTGGATATTTCCAGTTCTTTGTTCGTGGCTAGCCACAGGGGAAATCTCGCATGTTATTTTATCAATTAGAACGTTGGTCTGAACATGCCCCGGTCCGAAATAGAGAAACTTCGGTCCGGTCATCAAATTTTAACCTGGGGCCAAATAATTTTCGGAGCTAACCTCCCCAATTGTTTGCTCCAACGTTCACCGGTCCATTTCGTTCCTGCGACGTCGGTGCATTGTGCCCATCATATGTATATTAGAATAAATTACTGTATGCCGAGCATGCACTTCCTTCCACAGCCAATGTACGTTTGTCTGAGTGTGTGTGCTGCGGTGGTAAATGACGCGATTCCTGACGTGGCCGCGACCAACCAGGACCAACCAGAAACGACCAGGACCCGTCCTGTTTGTCGGTAATTAGGGGCAACGTTGCACGTATGCATATAACGCTGAATGAGTTTAATTTACCTTTGAACCGTATACGTGAGCGAGCTTGCGCTCCGAAGATTATCCCATAAATATAATTTTATCTGGGCCCACTCGCTTTTTTCCGCCACCATCGTCGGTCCACGGTGGCTCCTCTGACCGTGATTTTTAATCAGACAGTGGCGATTAAAAAAAAACTCTGAATACATGCATGAACCGGCTAAATGTTTTAGTAAGTAGCATCAGAGAAAATCTTTAAATTTTAAATTAAATTTTAATTAAGGTAAGATTATGTATTCAAGGTAATGCCTCGTGCAAGGCGAGTTAAATTACGTACACGTTAATTTAGGGAAATTTATTACAAAAGATCACGTGTATATAATCTTCAGGGTAACTAATATAATAGAAAATTTGTTTTATTTATTTTATTATTTAAAATGCATTTTTTTCTTTCAAATTATGCAAAGAAAGCTTAATAGTTAAAATAATATTCATGTGGTGTAAAAATAGGGCTAAGAAAAGAGGGGAATACCTCAGAATCTTCTCTACTGTATCATTATGGAAAAGTTCATAATGTGGAATTGTAGGTATGTATTTTAGGAACTCAAAAACTGTTGTCATTATTGAACGCGTTCTAACTGCTTCCAAATTCTGACCACTCATTATAGAAATATCTATATTTATATTACCGATTAAATAATTTAATATCATGTTAGTCAAATGAAAAATCTACGGGCAGTTCACCATACAATTATATTTACCTTTCTTGCGTTAAGAATTTTTTAAATATAGTTCCATAGACAGAAACACTGACGACAATTTATAAAAAATATATATATATAGAATATAAAAAAGTTTCCAGTTAGTAAATATATTTTTAATACATTTATATGCATTACTTGCTTTATTTATTAATTAAAAATGGTAGTATTAAATGAAATAATTCAATATGTAAACACATAGATATTACAGAGATTATAAATTATAAATTATACAAAATATAAAAGAGGTACACTAATAATGATATTCATAAATATATTGAATTGAATGCTAAATTTAATTAGAAATAAATTAATTTTTATGCATAAAAGCGGTTGGGACTACATTGGGGTTTAAATTCGTTCCATAATAAAAATTATTATTCATTTCCTCGTAAATGGCTTCAGCGATCTATTGAGTACGTCTATGCATAAGAGATTAATCTGGAGAAGATTTGTCTTTTCAATATATATTTGAAAGCATTCTCGGGATTATACTCGAGGAATAAAGTCATTTTACAATCTTATATCCTAGATCAATAAGCTATTGAAATAGGTTCCATAGATAAATGCCAATGAATTTTATTTAATATTGGGTCTATTTATTGTTGACCACAATTATCATTAATGTATAAAACATTCGTAAATTTAAACTTATAAGAGATATCATTACTTATTTAATAATATTGTATAGTTTTAATAAGTAATATTTGATTCCCTTATTGAAATTAAATAATAAAACGTTTTGATATTTAACTAGAGATAAGATTAATCATTCTAACGTAAACAAAATTTATACAAGCATATTTTTTATTTTTCTGTTTATAGATGTCATATTTCAGAATATTAGTGATGATCACTTGTTATTCCAAAAAAATAAATAATTCTAGCAAATAAAAATTTAAATTTTAATTTATTATGGAATTTTAAAAATTTTAGTTAGTTATTTAAGAAATATTTATTATAATTAAAATGTATTTTATCGTAGTACTTTAATATTAAGCATTGCTTAATCGTATCTGAAACATGGGATTTGTGGCAAATTTCAAAACAAAAAAGTTTGTTATATATTCTTATTTTTAATTTATATTTATTAATTATATTATAATATTAATTATCTACTAAAATAATTGAATTAAGTTATTACTACTATACACTTATAAATTTATGAGAAGCTTTTATGAAAAACGTAATTTACAGTATTCCTTTAAATAAATGGTGGATTTTATATTTAGAAAACGTACAACATTTAGAACAAGTCTATTGTCGAGACGGCCACAATTCAGTTGAACGGCTATCTGTAAATGAAAGCAAAAGCGAAAATGGAAGACGTAAACGGGCGTAGACGGCGTTAACAGCCCACGATAGCGACAAAGATGTGTCGACGTTCCAACCGATAAAAATACCTCGCGTCCTAATTGCCACTCGACAGACAATAAGATCGGGCCTATTGATAAATTCAACGCCACACACGCGTCTGATCCACCCCATAATAATATCGTGCTTCCCGATGCGCAATTTGAAATTTAAATTGGCACACGTTTTGTCTTTAGCTGGCTACGTGGAACCGAAGCGAATTTGGGTACATTATGAAAAATTGGATTTGAAGTTATGCAGTCTGTCGACTGTGTTACAACACTTGCGATGACCGAACAAAAATAAAATTGGACAATGGTGAACGGACATTTTTGCATTTTATCTCTATAGACGATTTTAAATTCGAGAAGTTTTATGTATTATGTATTTATTAAAAATTATATTAAATGCATAATTTTTAAATATATTTATACGGTTGTGTTAATTTCAAATTAATTTATAAACGTGGACTTTATTTTTACAGAATATTTGTTTAAGAACTTTAATATTGAAGCCAGTTTTTCGAATTAAAAATATTTAAATTTTAAATAATATTGGGCATTCACTAATTTTTCCAAAATTCTATATTTGCCAATATGTAAATAAAAAACCAAATTGATATTTATTTCTTATATAATATTAATAATAATAATAAAAAACAAATTTTCTAAAATAAGCAAATATTCATTGATAACATCAAAAAAAATGCGCATTCACCATTTTTTAAGTCCTAAAATTATAAGGTAGTATAAAAATTTATTAATAAAATAAAATAGAAAAATGGATTAACATATATAAGTATTAATTAATAAATATTAATAAGAAAATTTGTTTTAAGAGTTATTAAAAAGAAAACATGTAAGAATTTTTTAAAAATTGCGCATTCGCCAATTATATAATTTCATATTTTAATATGATAAAAATATTATAGTATGTTAAAAACATATTTTTAGATAGATTATTAAATAAAACGAATTTCAGATAAAATATTTGTTACATTTTATAAAAAGAAATTGATGGTAACAAGTTCTTTATAAAATTGGTTTAAAGTATTAATAATTACAGTCGTTTAAAAAAAATATATTTATCTCATAAATAAAAATCTCACTCATTTTTTTTTAAAGTCGTATGTGATTATTTTAAATATACAAATAAAATTATAATAAGGTAATAAAATGTTAATTAATTTAATAAAAACAATTAATACATTAACATATATTTGTATTAAATTATTTAAAAAATCCATCTATTTAATTTAATTTATTTTAATCTAATTTAATTTAGAAAATTTAGATACTTTAAATTGACCATTTTCCATGTTTATAATTAATAATAAATAAAGACATATTATAAATCAATTAAAAACACTGCTCATCAACTTTTTGTTAGAACAGAATACGATTATTTTAAAAATATACCTATTTAAAATTTTCGGTAAAAATCAAATACAATTAAACTGACGAGCACAAATTAAACAGTAGGCAAGATCTCGGCATCGACGTCGTTACGGAGGTTGCGGCGTGTTTCCGCCGGAGCCCCGTTTTCGGTAATTTCAATTAGCGATCGAGTTAAACAGTCAACTATTGGCGGCGTTCCGGACGAAACACAAGCAGGCGACGCAATTAAAGAGAGGAGCCGGATATATTCCGGTCGTATTCTTCCGGAGCGGGTTTTCCGGGCATTGGTTATTCCGTGTACGTAGTGCAAAGCGTTCGGGACACGTGCCTACAGCCGGTTGCCGTTTGCGATGTTCGCTGATGAGATTAACAACCCATCGGTAATGACACGTCACGTGACGTCGGGATGCAAAGATCACCGAATGCGGAACGTGAGGGACCGTATCGATTATCCTTTGAAACAGGGCACGGCATACGGTGCCCCTTGGACCCCGCAAAAATTCAACTATCTGTCGTTTTAGATTAAGCGATTTTGACGACGATTTGGCTTCTATAAACTTTCATCTTTGCACAATTACACAATAGGCTGATAAAACTTCTGTTTTATATATTAAATACGAAACAATCCGCTCACATCTAGCCTTTTTAATAAAATTTTAGCTCAACATTTCCATTGTAATTTAAAGTTTCTGCCTCGAAAATTAAATTGGTGAAAATACTTTTGTGAACATATTCGCTTCTTTCCATTCAATAAACTCGCTGAAGTAAATTACAGAATGAGGTGGAACTGAACACCCCAGTTAGGGTAAATTTCATATTGATAAGCAAAGTTTATTCACATTTCCTGAATATGTAATTGAAAATGTGAAATATAGTATACCGAATGTGTATGTGGTATAAATTGATTTATTTATAATGCTTTTGAAGTTCCGTTTATATATTATTTTAACGGCGTGGTTATTTATTAATGAGTTGGTGATTTTATCCATTCAATTTAGGTTTAGTTTACAATTGGTACACTCCATTTAGCTCAACTTTTAACTTTGTTGGATTGTGTGCAATTTTATTACTTGGAAGTAATTTATATTATTTATTTGTTTATGTTTAACTAGATAAAAATATAGATAACCGAATTCATTGTGAATTTAATTTATACAAAAAATCTTGGTTTGTTTTTGTTTAACTAAAATATAGCAAATTTAATTCTTTGTCAATTTTTTAAAATATGATATATTAATTTGTACTCCTAGTAAATTGGTTTATTTATAATGTCTTTTATATTATTTAATAATGGAATTAAATTAAAACACTTGCTTCATAAAATAGTGAAATTGATATATTCAACTATTTATTTCTAAAATCAATACACATTCTTGAATTGATTTTTTTTTAAATAATTTTATTACTTACTATAAAAATAAACAATTAATAATAATAATAATAATAAATTTTAATGGCTAATATTTACAAAAGACATCCTTTGTAACTAATTTTAGGGTACTTTAACACAAATGTTAATTCATTTTGTGGTTTTAAAATTATTTTTAATTGTAGCATATGACTGACAATAAATTTTAATTAAACAGGGGAATATTAATATCATTTTTGTTACTATTTATTTGGCAGTTTTGGTGCACGCTGTTTTTTAATATTTGCATGCAAGTAGTTAATTATAAAATTATAATAGAAAAAGTATATGTATATATTACTTAATGCAAATTGTTCTTTCTATTGGTATAAAGAAAACATATTTGTTATTTACTAAACAATACGTATATAACAAATATGAAATAACATGACGTAAATATGTTTTACTAACTTTATATTTATTAATTAAAATAGAAATATGATTTTTTATTTGTAGTTTTCACAGTTTGTAATTTCCTATATAAACCTGCACAAATACGAATAATTAACGTTAACGGATGAAATCCAAAATGAATGGTGTTTCAACAGAAACGGTTTTGCCCATTAGTCTCGCAGACCGTCGAACGTTTTTCCGTAATTAGAGGGGCAGTTTTTTCCGAAAAGTTCTCAAGTCGCTCGGCCCGCGTCCAACAGGTTAGATTCGGATTTCGTGCGAGGGGGTGGCTGCGCTTAATTGCACGATGCACACGCCGAGACGTAAATCATTTCGAGGGCTCGTCGCAACAGGGTGGTGAATCTTCGCCCCCCATTCCGTACCGCACCGCCTGTTTCTCCGAGCAAATCGGGTGTGCCGACCGAAAATTCGACGGCAACGGCATGCGGCGTCGGTCGTTTCAACATCGAATCGCTCTCAATCAATCAGTCATCGGTTGCGGAGCGGTATATCCAATACCGATCCATTACGCAGACCGCTTTTGACACTGCCGCAAAAATTACTCAAATGTCCTATAAAATAAATATATTGCACTCGGAATGCCGAAATTGATCGTCAGTAAAATACATGGGGGAGAAATATCATTACTGGCTGATTTATATTAATTAAGTCGGAACATTACAATGATTTAATGGGATGAATTGTGGAAAACTAACATTTTAGCGACAATATACCAGGCTCTCCTTTCTTCTACATTTGTCAAATGTTTATGGCTAATAAAATTCTATTGATTATAAATAGGTTACAATTTGGAACATAAAATAAAAATATTCTAATTAAATATTCATATATACTGATACTTATTCAAAAATATTCTCTACTAAACTAAGGAATGAACCTGATTTTATACCAAAGAAAGTAAGGTGCTAATCAATCGTTCAGTTACACACACACGAAGCTAAGCTATATTTATTATTATAATGAATAAATAATATTTTAGTTTTTTTGTAAAGTTGTTTAATTAAGACTAACATATAAATTACTAAATAATAATTAGTACCACATATCTCAGATAATAAGCTTTTAAAAATCGAATCTTGTTAGTTCAAATGAAAGTCATTTACTTTTAAAATGTTTTAAAAAAATACATAATTTGTGATACAATAAATCATTTTTAGATAAGGTTATAGCAATATTTATGACAAATTTCGAAATAATTAATATTGTGGTTATTTCATTGAAGGTTTTATAATTAAAAACTCTTTGAAGAAGATAATTTATTCTCAAGGTAAGGTTGCGAGATTAAAATCTTCGCATAGAAGAAAAACCCAAGCTAATTAAATAGTGTTAAAGCAAGTGTAAATGTAAATAATAAAAAAGATTAATGTATAAAATTTGCGGCTTTGGGGCTGCGGCCGGGACATATTTAGAGAGTTTCAATTAGAAGTTGTTGAAAACTTCTGAACTTTACAGGCAGTGTGTAATTTCAGTGAGAAAATTCTTATTTCGGTGTCGGGCAAGTGATAAAGGAAATTATGAAAGTTTTGCCGGCTGCAAGAGAAAGGAAGTTGCAAAGATATTTTTGGCTTTTGAGGTCGTGGCTGCTAAAACTGTGGGGGGGCGTTGGGGGAACGGAGATCATAATGCTCGCCTTAACCGCACCACTATTTGCCAACTTTAATTAGCTACGTTTCGGAAGACATGTTGGTCCCTTTAACATATAGATTAACTTTCAAATAGATTAGTTGCACGAAGGAAGTGCTGGAAATTTGTTATGGAATAATATCAATTTAACCTGTCAAACTTGCATTTGCAACCACATTTATTACTATCGAGTTTCTGGAAATTAAAACAGACGATAATTTAATGCAAACTTTTAATGATGTTTAATATGATAAAACTATTGAAGTCATTAAATAACTAAATAATCTTGTTGAAAAACTGAATCCCTTTATTCAAAATATGCATGTATTATATATCAAATATTTGTGTAATACAAAGCAGATAGAAATTCTTTAAGTACTGCATTGTTAAGTTTAAACCATTGGAAACAAAGAAATATTTTTTATTTACATTTGCTCGTTTCACGTTGGAATTTCAGAATGCAAGTTGAGGCAAAGATCGAGTGAAATTTTTGAAGTGTGTACACTTTGTACTCTGCATTTCCACTCGCATCACTGGTGCAGGTCAAAGAGTTTCATTTCTTTGTCATTGAGGAATACGCTTTATGCTAGAATAAACTGGTTTAACTAATTTAATCAATCTATTTGACTCAAAACAAACTCGTTCAATTGGGAATTCATATAAACGAATATATATGGGATGAATGTCGAATAACATTTTTCACAGATATTTATTTATGATTGATATAAAAGCAACGTCTTCAAAAGCTTGATAAAAATATTGAAAAATATAATTCACGTTAAAAATAATAACGAGGCAATATTAAGTAATTTTCTATAATTTTAATCAGTAACATTGGTGAGAAGTAAAATCTTGTACCAGTATTGATTTCAGTATAAAAGTTTATATAAACAAGCTGTAAAACATACAATACTAATTTTTGATTATTAATAATGTAAAATTTTCTCTCTCCACATTTTGTAATAATATTTTTATGATTTTACATTTACGAGTTAAATATTTAATAAATGCTGAAAATTGTTTGTTCTACTAAACATATTTAAAAAAGGAAAACAAATCAGTGAAAATAAAACTGTAAAAATTTGATTTCGAGCTGGACGTCATTAAATGGACACTAAATGTTGAAATACGGCATTGAATAAATATTTTAATAGATAGATAGGTAGATAAGTCCCTGAATTTTCTGTTTATTAATTTGATTTATTTTCCAGAAAGCTTTATAATAAGTAATAATAATTAAAACGCCTGCTCATCTCGTCGAATTTAATTCCAATGTTATAATCCCGTTCCCGTGAGGACCGGATTCATTATTGGGAATGGTAATGGGTCTGCGAAATTAAGACATTTGACATCGTCGAGCACTACAATGAGTTATTAGGGTCTTAATTAATTAAATACTTAACAACTAGCACGCAAACCGAAAGTTTAATATAGGTATATGTAGGTGTATATAGATGGGGCGCACCGCAAGCGGGTTGGAAATGCGCATCCACCGCCGCCGATCGTTTACGCTGCATCCGAAATTTACGAATAAACGCTCTCCTGAATCCATGTAAATATAATTACCGAATCACACGGTAGCACCGAATCTATCCTGTCTGTCTTCTGGTTATGCATTTATGGATTCCCCGTTTCCCTACAGCGCTATCATTAAATTTACACCAGTAACCGGCACCTAATGGAGAATTATTCAAGTAATTATACGAATAGTTCGATAGTTTGCTCCCGAGTGTTCTTAGATGTATTAAAATACGTTTTTCGAAACATTATACTTTCTGCTCAATCATTTATTATAAAAAGTTTTAGATATTTTCATTCTTTCTCTTTTTTTACTTTCACATTCTTGTATAATAACAATGGATTTCTTATTACTAAACAATTAATGCGAAGAATAAAAGAATAAAATTGGTAAATGGAGAAAAAATTGAGATAAAATATTTATAGAAAATAACAATTAAAAAATATTTAACTGAAAAAAATGGTAAAAAAATATGAAAACTTTAATTGGTGAAATTAATTAACAAAAGGGAGAATTTTAAAAATAATGTGACAGGAACTCGAAATTACAGTAAAAGAAATATTAATGTCGTTATTTAAAGCTTGAAAAAATAAAATATAATTAGGTTGGACTCAAAATGAGTATAATGTCAAATAATTGTCAATAATTTTAACCTACAGAATTCATTTAAATATATTCATAGAAAATTTACGTTAGTATTTATCTAGACAGAAAGTTCAATTGCAAATTTAATATCCAGTAAAAGCCAGAGTTGTATAAATGATTTCAATATCTCTAATTGATGAACCAATTAGGTTAACGACTTTCATTGCTCACCGACTGCACGACTGCGTACTTAAATTGGAATTTTACTTCCCTCGATGTATAATTAAATGTTAACCTGATAAAATTCTTTTCATTTGCTCAATTACTCACGTTAATTATATTCGAGCATTTAAATTATATATGCCACAACGACAGCTGAGAAACGCCAAAGAACCAAACGTATAATAAACATTCTCACGCAATGACTTCGTTAAAACTCCTACAATCAAGACATTGTCCCCAAATGGTGTTCATCAAGTTGATTACCTCTTGATTACTACATGATAATAAACCATTATATATTTTTTTTACTTTACACAAAAAAAGAACATATTATAGTATAGCTATATAACATAAATATACCTTTTAGTGTTCCATATATTGCTTACCTTTCTTTTGTTAAGTGCTTCACATACACAAATTCTTTTTTCGCGCCATTAACCACTGAAAAAATACTCATGCAGTGAATAATATTTTGTACGGTAGATTAACTCATGTAAGCGTGGAGTGTAGGTAGCATTTGTTGCAAATGTTTTTCTGATTGTCTCAGCGAGGGTGTAAGCGAATATCCAGATTAAAATTGTTTTGAAGTGCTCCTGTCCCGGTATAAAGGCTAACTGATATGCATCTATTTCAAAATAAAGTTCGAAAGTTTGTTTAAGAATATGTAGATAAGAATTTAGTGAGCATTTACCATGTAAAGTACGTACAGTTTCGGACGCAGCAAACAGTAAACTTTTTAATAACACCCAAACTTTGCCCTCTAACTTACATAATTTAATATTATATTGTAAAACTTGTGATGCATTAAAACTTCTTTTATGGTCTTCATTCTCTAAAGGGAACAAATTAAATGGCTTTTACTCAACTATGCCCTTGTTATGGCAAATCCGTTTTAAGCCCCCTGTATTATTCACATTTTCCATTTTAATTTATTTTCTTCATGTAATAAAATATTTTAGGTAATATAACAAAGTGTACATTAGCTATCTATTTGTTATCAAAGCTGAACCATAAAATTAATTTATTTTATTATATTTTATTAACAGTTTTAGTTGAAATGAATATACATCAGATAGAATACGCTGTAATGATTCTAATTCTAGATATAAACTTTTTATTATTGTGTACTGTATTTCTTTTATATAAATATTGCATACGTCGAATACTAAGAGGTAGAGTCTATTGGGACTATATATAATTATGCACATTGGGGTTTAATGGTGACGTGACTTGACGAGCACTAATTCACCTCTTAACGATAATGAGCAATTCGAAAAATCCTTATTTCTAATTGATTAAAAAAGAACTATTCGTATTTATAATTCAGAGTAAAATCATAAAAGGAAAGAAAATTAATAATAATTTTATTTCATTTCACATGTGTCATAATAAAATTAAAACAATTTCGCTCATGCTTTTGATATTTATAAAAAAATTGTTACATAATATACAAATTTAAAAAATATTTTATTTAGTTTTATCATTATTTTTAAAAATCATTTTTTTGGCTTGTTATAAATTTATTATAGATAAATATTAACTCATACTTTATTAATACACTAAACATATTATAAATAATTCTATTGACAATTCAAAAGTCGACATAAAAGGGAATACTTTATTAATATTCTTATTTGAAGTATCCTTTTATAACTTCAAATAACTTTTTAATTTGTTTTACTTTTAATAAACATTAAACTCTTTACTTTCTTAAGGTCAATAATCAAGAGAACTAAGTTGAATTTTACGATTTTAAAATAATTATATTATTATTAATGTTTATTTTTCTTACTTCAGCTGGTATTTTTTAATATTCATAATTTCTTCATAGGATCTTCTTTGAATGAAATTGTTATTTTATGCAGCTTTATAATAGAGAAACAAAGTTGCTATTCAAAAAACTATTCAACATAAAAGGTGCAATAGAAAACTGCATGTAACCACTAATTACATACATTCCAAAAAAATCATAACTTTGTATAAAAAAGTAATCCAAGTTTAGCTGGTTACGTCCGTTATATTAAATATTTGAAATATCTAAACCGTGTAAGAATTTTTAATATTCTCGTGGAATGTGAAATTGCCGCAACATGTTTTTTCCATCTGCAACAGAGAAGGGGCCAATCTTTTAATATTCCCCCTTTTTTGCCTTGATACGGAGCGCTTTATCGATTCCGTATAACAGTGCGATGATAAATACATTACCTTCGTATTGTACTTATTCTTATATCAATATTAATATGCATGTAAAGTTTTTGTGTAGTCACCCTCAAATCAATCATGCATTATTGATGAATTATTGTTTGGGTATACGGAATTTTTCTGACAAAGAAAAATTGAAGTAAAACTAATATAGCGGGTTCATATGATTAAGTGTTTACGTATTAGATACACTTTGGATAATAATAGAGCGCCATTGATTTATTATCCTGGTTACATTTTTCAGGACAATAAAGCAAGATATAAACTACAAATTAATTTTTAAAATCGTATCCTGTAAAAAGTTATATTTATTTTTTAACGCAAAGAGTTATTAGAATATCCGTGGGACATCATACAATAATCTGGAAATTGACTAGCTCATATTCAAACAAATATCAAATAGTGACACTACTGTAAAAAGACATTTAGCAAATGACTTATTTATCAACACACAAAGGATGACTGAAAGGAAATGAGTGAAAGCCTGCTGGCATATCTTGATATATTGTCGATTGTCAATCCATATCTTTTGTGAAATTATTTTATTGTGCCTAAATTAGACACTTTATAACTATATTCTTTTTTTTCAGTGGCATATTGTTACAGTCGGAAAAACGTTTGGACGAAGCTATTTTGAGTTACCAAAGGGCCATACACTTCAGGTCAACATTAGCACGTAAGTATAACTCACACAATGACTAAATAAATATAAAGAATTTCTACCAAAAAGCCATTAGAAGGTGACGTTAATGCTCTTAAATCGATTTTTGATGATTTATTCACACTACATTATATAATTTAGTTGATATTATAATCGTTTATTTACGTTGAGTATTGTTCAGTTGATTGGTTTGGTAAATAGAAAGTCACGAATGTGTATAAAAGAACTGTTTTTCTTTACTGGATTGGAAAATTTAATGACTTCGTGATTCAACAGAAAAGTTAAAATTTTGATTAAAGTCGCAATATGATACGTTGAAAAAGCTTTAAGCAAATGGCTACTGGGTTGTCAACAGATAATTGCTCTTGTTATTTCTTCAACTGACACGAAAAAAAGTATTACTGAAGTATTTTATTATTTCAGGAATAAACTTACTTTGGATATTTGTGTTTTTAATGGAAACTTTTAAACTTACATATAGACTGTTAAATTGTTTTGAATATCAAATGTAAATTTATAAATTTTCTCTGGTTTCTTTCCTTCTTGATAACGATTGCTCGTCACACCCTCTTAAAATTATCTTCAGCCATATCATGGTTTGACGGTAATTTTGAATTCACTAATGTTGTGTTCCTTGAAAAGATAAGCTTTATATTTGCCAAAACAACTCGTGTTGCTTACGCTACGTAAACTATCTTAAAACATACAAACGGCTAAACTAACAACAACGCCCCAGTCTATTTGCACGCCCCTCTCTAATTCATATTAATGACAACATCTTTAATTTAATCCTCGCAATATTAACTACTAAATATTAGCTTTCTTTGGTCTAGGTGTTACACATACAAGGGTAGTTCCAATTAGTAGCAAGATCCATTACATTTGTTGATTTACTCCGATACGAAGATATTTTTCGACATTTTCAAGACTAAGCAACGTATTTTCTCATTATACGGAGAAAAACTCATTTAGTTGAATCGTATATTTCGTTTCAACCTTTGCTGTGTTTTCCTAATACGATTAAGTTGGCAAATTATTCAGCGAGTGGTTTCATTTCGTGCGCACCCTCACCGTATCACACTGCGCGACCAGAAAAAAAGCATATACAAGAATACAATGTACGAATCAGCAAAATTGCGGAAAGAAATGCGTATCGAGCTTTATCCGGTGTGCCTGATGTACTTTGAATATGTGAAATCGGCTGATCGAATCGGCACAAACGTGCTCCGTCTCTATGAGGCTCGTTTTAACAACGTTTAGTTCGACATATTCTCAAATAGAAATATCGGGTTTCTGCTTCTGATCAGATTTCTAGGGTACAAAGGAACGGAGAGGAAGTTAAGCGGTTATTTTGATAAATGTATATAAGTCAGCACATTATCAAACACTTTGCCGTTCGCTTTTTCCATATTTTAAGTGACGCGTGACTCGTTTTTTGATTCCATTTTCTTCCTAAATGTTTTATTGTTGATCTTCCATTTTGACACATACAGTGCCGTCCACGTCACAACGCCCACATAACAAACACTAAATCGATATACGGATTCTGTTAAAACACAAATCCCCACAGTTTTTATCAAAGAGTAGTTTAGTTTTGAAAACGCAACAACATCTTTTGATTCTATTGTATGTTGTTGGAATAAAAGCATGCATGACGTTTGATAAATTATTGGATGTACTTACTTCATAAACTGAATAGGTATTTATTTACGAATATTATAATTGGAATGAAAAACATCCATTCATCTCCTTTTTGTAGCTGTTTTCAAAAACACTATTTCAATTTAATTTACTAATACAAATAATAATGAGCACGATTTATATATACATTTTGTTGTGTAATCCTTTATTTCTCATAATATTTATAATAAATATTTAAAATGAATGTTGGAAATTGATGTAAATAACATTTGCAAATGGAGTACATTTCCTATTTTTACCCAAGTATAAATAAATGAAGTTTTTTGTTAATTATGATGCTCTGTATAATACAGAAAACTTAATGTAGAGTAAGCACTGAAAAATGTATATTTCCGTAAAATTAATAATAGATTAAGTGGAAATATGCTACAAATCCTGGCTTGTACAAGCTATAAGTTCATAAAGAGGTTTTTCTTAATGCCACTTGCAGGAAATTTTAATTTCTGTAGATATAAAATATGACATAAGCCGCGATTTTTAAATTTTAAATCCACGTTTGATTATTTCCTTACTATTACTACAAAGTGGTGGTAAACATAAATAAACCATTACAACTAATTACCTCTTTCACTCAGGTTTAATGTTGAAATCATTCATGGAGCCATTGCAAAATCATTTGGGCGTTCAAGTGTGTGCTAAATGCAATTTAGATGAAAACATTGTGAAGTGATGTGAGAAAGAAAATGAATAGTCTAGTCGCAGGATGAATGTCTATGTGTGGGCAAGAAATCTTAATGGGTGACGGCGGCCATTAGCTTTTCATGAACGCCCCGCGTTGAGAACTTGCAAGCTGAAGCCGACCGGTCCACGGATTCATGAATACGTAATATTTGCTTTTGGATGAAAGTGCCACTAATTAACACTTCTTATGGAAATCCCTTAATATCAAGCGAACACCCGACCCGGAAAATATATTTGCAAAATAAGACTAATCTGCATTTAGTATTTCATATTTTATTTTACGGATGGAGGGACGGTGGAATTAAAGTTTCCTTCGGTTTCTTTGGAATAAGCCGCGAGAAATTCCGGAATTAACTGCTGCTGTTATTAATTCCACTGCGTCTATTGTTGTTCTCTATTTCTACGGCTTTCGTGAAGTATGCAGAAACGAACTTTTTTAAATTACGGATTTCACCATTTAACAATGTTTAAATTAAGCATTTCCTTTCATGGTTGTAATTTGTTAGCTTAATCCTAAAGATTTTAATTGAAAACGTTATTTTGTATTAATACTTATTTCACTCATTGGGTATTTTTTCTTTGTTTTTAATTTATATATAAAAAGAATAACAGTAATTATTCTTTTTTATTGATCAATATCTTCATTAAAAGTCTCTTTAAATAAATATAAAATTTATAATATCATGAAATAACTTAACTTGAATAATTATTTCGATTATTCCGGATGGTTGTCGTAAAGAAATGCCAAATATTTACTTTGATAAGGCAAACAAGTACCCTAATTGTTTTTTATTTTAAACATTTTACACAGAACATTTCTTTATTATCTACCTCATGAACTTATTATTTATTAAAAAAGAATTATAAATAAACGATTAATAATTATTCTTAAATTAAGTATCAGTATTTACACTATCAGTTACTTGGAAAGTCATGAACTGTAACTTTTACACTGATATTGAATTGTATTTCCGTTTCCGATGTAATTAACGCAAGCACATCACAATCCTCGAAAATAAAGCTTTCTATATACATAGACACTTGTTATCCTCCCGTAATAAAAGTAGTCTGTAAATGGCGGTTAGTTCGGAACGGACCGGAATATGCCGACCGCCCCTTTTTCCATGTATTTCCGGGAACGCAGTCCGACTGTGAGGACTTTTCTTTTGGGGATATTGTTTGTTCCATTTCCATTTCGGCCGCTAATTAAGCACACTTGCAAATGGATCCAGAGACGCTGTAGAAACACAAGGGATCCAGCCCGCGGTTTGGGCTCTTGTCCATTACCGTTCATCCACTAGATCCCATTCATCAACTCGCGGTCAGGATATCTTTTTGTATCCAGATTTATTCGCGAACGATGCATATTTATAAAGTTTTCTAATTTACATACCTATCCAATCTAATTCACAGCCGTCTAACACTCCACCCCATGTTTTCCATTATTGATGATGTCTCTTTGCTTTGTTTTCATTTAGTTAAAATAATATCACTTATAATATTCATTAAAACAAGCTTTTTTGATATAACTTTTGATGCATTGCATATGTGAATAGTTGATAACTGACTAATGATATCAGATACATTCCATCCTCTGTTTTTCTTCATTGACGATGAATCTTTGCTTAGTCTTCATTTAGTAATAACATTACTATCAGCACTTTATAGGTTTTCTTAAAATTTTATCTTTTGGTTCAAAACGTGTGTTAAAAAATGAAAATGACATTTACTTTAGTTACAATAATATTATAATTTTTTAGAAATTAAATCTTCATTTAGTTACTTTTTTGGAAGAAATCTTTTTTTACAAATCTTCATTTTTTAAAACTTTTTTTTTATAACACTAATCAAATTGTCATCAGACCTAATTTATCCTATGTTTTCCATTTTTGATGAAGAATTTGTGCCTAACCTTTTTCATAGAACTTCATCACACATTATATCAAAAGATTATACTAATACTATGTCACGACTTGAACTAGCTTTAAATATGTATTTTAAGACAGCTTCTAGAACCAACCAATATCAACTTTAACCTAATTTATAATTTTCTCGGAAGTTTTTATTGTAAGGATAAATTGAAAATTTTATGGATATTAAATACTAGGCATAATTTCTCTGTAACTAGATACATTTTAAAAAAATTCAATAAAAATATTGATATAAAAGGAAATGAAAAGCAAAGAACCATGATTATATTTAAAATGTGTAGCTGACTAAATTGTAAATGAAAGGAATAATTTAAAAATTTAAATGCGAAATTAAGAAAAGTAAAATTAAAAGCCCGCAGTGGAATCAATTTGCGGATGGGATTGTGGACGTCCCTTGGTAATAATTTAATGTATTGTAAACGTCTTGCCGAATTAATAAAAATGGAAAAAGTAATTTGAATGGCGGTGGAAATGCGTGGATACATAATAAAAGAAGGAAATCGTCAATAAATGAGTCGCAATTGGAAAAGTTGTTCCCGGTTTGGGCAGAGCGAGCGACGAGCGGAGCAGATATTTAACATTCAGATTCCTTAATAACAGCAATTCATATCTGGACTATAGTCTGGCGGAATCTTCATCCAAAACATATTTTTATGCAAAACGCGTTTCCGGTGGCGGAGTTTTATTGCTAGAGTAAAATGAAGATGTGATCCTCGGGGACCGTGTACCAATGAATATGGGGCCCGGGTCTCGGCTCACTCTCCAACCTCCCGCTCTTTCTCTGTGTTCTGCACGAAAATATGAAAAGATTTCCAAAAGGATTTTGATTGCAAGATAATTTGACATTTTAGATGTCGTTCATCAATATTCCGGACGTCGTTCCTCTTCCTTTGAGGCGTGCTAACAAATTTCGGGTTTCAATAAAAGTAAATTCGCTCTCATGGAAAATATGCATATTGACTCAAACGCAACTTTTTATTTGATTATGATTTATACTTTGCGGTTGATTATAATTTATTTATTTCATCGCTTCAATAAACTGGTAAATTTCGATTGGTATCATTTGATGTTCAACATGTGTTCATTAGATTATTAGCTGATAAAAGTGAACATAAGAAAGAAGAACATTATTTATATCAACCGATTAACCTACCTGTCTAAGTGAAGTAACACAACGATCGATTGAATTACTACTTCAATAAAAGATAAGGACTAATGTACAAAGACTGTTTGATATTTATTTTCTGTACCTTCCGCTCCGTTATGGCTCCAAACAACGAAACGGGCAATATAATCATTAACTTTGTCAGATCGGCTATTAAATTTTTATAGTGGGACTTAAAAGAGGAATACCCAATATACAGCAGGGGTCGTTAAATATTGATGGACTATGATGCGAACGTTTGACGGCATTAAAAGAAATCTGGAGCGAAAACTCGAGGCGGCCCATCCGATATCATCAAGCATAACCGGAATAACGTAAACACGGCAGATCAAATGCCCGTTATAAATAAGCAGATATGGGCTGGAAAATACAGCACTGAAGACAGTTTAAGATGTTTATGTGTTTAGTTACACTTTACACCGGCATTTTGCGTTCGCCCACCGCAAAACGTGAACATCTTTACGATTATTCCTATGTCATTCAAGAATTTTCTGCGGCTTTCCTTGACAAATGGCTCCGGATATCACTACTGACACGTTTATCATTTTTATAAAGCAATATGTTTGGTCTTCAAAAGATAACCACTTCGTATAATTTTTTTTATTAGCTGTTTTTATGGCCTCGGATGCTCGATTTATCATTGTTTGCACTTTTTATTTCTTGACTATTTATATGGCTTCCAACGAAATCGCTGAAAATGACAATGCGTAGAAATACTTGTCACTATCATTTTTTCTACATTTATACCCAGTTAATACTGCACAATTATGTCTATAATTTATTGTCCTATTTTGTAATAAATGTACATCGAGTTTGAACATAGGAAATTTAATAATCACTTTGAAATAAAATTAATAGTGTGCCAAAGGTCGCTAATTTTGAAATTCAACCATACAAGTTCTAAACAAATAGTATTAGTTATTAATTTAAATATCAATTGAAATTAGTTCAGCATAATTATTTTTGTAATTATTAAATCATGATTCCTTTAATTTATGTTTACAAAGCAATTTCAATTTAACTGCACGATATTTGTGAAATAATTAACTAGAGATTTAGCCTTATTTTAGATTATTATTTTTTATTTTATTAAATTAAATACTATTTATATTCTTATTTTTATATCTACATACAATTATAATAAAATATCTTAAATCCTTTAAATGAAAAATATTGTTATACCATTGTCTAGTACAACTAATAATAAAAATATGTAATTAATAATAACACACTTCAATTTACTTTTATTGTTACAGTGGCGTATATCAATCTGGCTAAAGCCTTAGTGGAGGCGAAACGCCCAGAAGAGGCAATCAGCATCCTTCATCAAGTGTCCACTCTAGATGGTACCGGTCTAAAAGACCGTCGTCAGCACGAAAGTGCGAAAATATCGGCGCTTCTTCAGTTGGGGGACCTCTACTCAGATCAAGGCAGACTCCATCGAGCTCTTGAAATTTACATGGAGGCTGCCAGTAACATCCCAAATCACTACCCTCGTCAGGTAAGATCATTGTAAATTGTGCAAGCTACAAAAAGAGTGCGAGTAATTGGGTCATCACATTAATTCCGAATAACTAATGATAAAACACTTCCCGAATATATAACGTTACTGACAAGTAGCGAAATCTTGTCAGTGGATGCGAGCAGGGACCATTATCCCAGTCAGGTAAGCCTGATTTATGGACTCATTAGGCCGTTACCTACCGGCTCTAATCACTAATCAGCCCTAAATATAATAGTTTCGTCCCTAATACGTCATAGTAACTGACGCATTAAACGCAGCGTCGGTCTCTTAATGTTAATCTACGACGGAGACGTCGCCCACGTTAAATGATATTGGACGTGCCGGTGTTACGGGCCGGCGGCGCTCAGATATTGTGGATGTGGATGTGGTGAATGTATTGCGTGTTTCCCTTTTACATGTTTCACCCGAAATGATACCCATCCCGATGATTTGTGATACAGTTAATCTTGTACAGCATCTCGGGTTTTAACAAGTCCGGATTTCGACGGAACCTGAGCCGCGTATTTAACTAACACCCCCGTTATAGTAACATATTACGCAAAAGGATTACAAGATTTATCATGTTATATTATCTTGTTTTAAGTCGTATTATAAGGAAAATATCTATAGATGTGTTAAAATTTAATTTATTGAATTACAAATATTAAACTTCCAAGAAATTTTAAAAAATGGCGAGTGCGCACATTTTATTTGTGGTGTTAAATAAGTAAAGTACTCATTTTTACGTTCAAAATTACACAATTTATATCAAAAATTTTACGATCTTTGTTACAATTTTCTTAATATAAAAATTTCAATATTTATAAAGTTACAAGGGATACATAAAACACTATCTGCAGTATACAGCTTCCACGACAAAACTGCATAATGTCTATCCTATAAAATGGAAATATAACTTTAATAATCATTTAAAAACTGCTTTGTAATTTCGTAATGGTTGATGAACTCCTTTATTGACATACTTAACTATTGATTATTCAGTATTAAATTACCATGGATACAAAGAGCTAATAAAATTACTATGTTTATTTTGAAACGGAAATTGCTATTTTCGAAAAATTAATGTCTGACAGGAAATTAAATAACACAACCCTACATATCAATGTCAATTCGATGTTATTAAGAACCGGAAAATGTGCCACCCAAAAGTTAAAGTGAAATGCACTCTGACCGCAAATGAAAATGGATTTCGGCAGATAATCCACTAACAGGATATTAAATTTGGACCAAATAATATGAAATTAAAAAATATATTTGATTGATTGGATTAAATGAACTGATAACCGCTCTCCTAAGGAATTTATTACTTGGGGTGGTAATGATTTCTAATTTATCGAAATATAATATGCGCTGCCTAAAATACACCTCATCAATCACCAGTTTTATCGCGTTAAGTGTATTAGAGAGTAAACTGACTTTCTAATGTAGAAAATTGAAATTCTGGGGTAGTTTTCATTAAATATAACATTTTGTTGTAGCCGACAGGTAATCGATGTTCCCAGTAAATAATCCCTTAATTGATACTTTTAATTATACGGTAAGTGGACAAGTAATTAATAAGGGCATTCATCATTATTATTAAAAATTCATCCTCTTAATCCACCTTTATGGCACAACTCGTTATATGAAATGACATGGTAATTAATTTTCAAAAATTTCATCCACAGATTTTACTCCATACTTATTTTATATTCTGTGCAATAACTAGCAGGTTACAAAATAAATTTTGTGTTATTTGCAAAAAAGTTCATCAACACCATTGTGTTCCAGTTCATTATGCGGACCTCGTGCATGTAAAACTTGTACCGATTTGTTCGTTTTAATTCAGCAACATGAAAACAAACTTCAACTTTGTATAGGTCCCATTTTTAAGCTTCCGTGGGCGTCCAAACAATTATGGGCAATGTTAAACAGTGTCCTAAAACAAAGGGCGCATCGATAAATCATCGAGTCAGTTAAAAGTGGGAAAACAGGACGTGCGGGCGGAATGGAGTCGAGACTGGGACAGTGGAATTGTCGGCGCAGACAAAATTGCCGGCACCATTGGCGTGCAAACATTTTTATTGTTTCATTTTACAGTTCTGTACGCCAACAAACCATCGCAATCCCCTACTGTCTTCGCAATGGAAATGGAGAATCGGCAATACAAATCGATTGGTGCCGTTTCACGTTCCACGCCCATCAACTACCCGACAACATTTGATAATTACTCCACGGATTACCGTGGCAATTTGGTTTCAATTTTAATTAAGGCGGATATCGAACCCAGCAATCGTTACTGTTTTAATATGGAAATGAATTCATTTCGATAATTACCGTCCGTATAAAACTAATCAGCTCATTGCAGTTGCTGACGTTTCAATATTGTGTTTCAATATATCTTGTGTTTTGGTTTGTGTGGACAATATTGAAAAATTGAGTTCAATTATTGCTCATCAAATTTATTTCCTAGTACTAATTGTATTAACCAAGTTTACAAGTACATACAATGGTATCTTAATCACTAAATTGGTTCCATGACTCGTGTGAATTAATTGTGAATAATAATGATTAAAAGTCACGCAAACTTTTCGTGTTTGAGTGATTGGTTCTAGTACTGATGTTAAATATTCCAAATTTTAAGTAATTTCAATGTGTTTCTAGCGAAGTTTGAGGCACTTATTTTCTAGACAGTGATTTATTTATCCATAATATATACTAACATATAGTATTATATTTAATAGGGGTAATAAAAATAAATAAATAACAATTGGTAAAAATATTGTACTTAGCAAATTCATTGAAGGAATTGAAGGGGATAAATTTGGTTTGGAAAGTAAGATGTCGGTTTGAGATGGTACCGCAAAATTGTTGAGCAGATTCGGTATGTGGGCCAGTATAATTCGTGCAAGTAATCGGAGATTATGAAAGGTTGGCGCTGTGTGTCCCGGCATTCCGGGACGGGGACACCATATGGCAGGCAGCGGAGTCTGGCAACTGGGTCCCTGACAAATGTCGCGCTTACTGATAATCACACTAAGTGCAGAATGGCTGCCTGGCTGCCATGGCCCAACTCTAAATGCGCCCCATATCTCACTAAATGTAATAACCATTATTGCTTTCCTTGTATTACTCCGTATTCGTTTAATTTAATTTATATGTCATCGCCGGAGTAATGCCGCTTGTTGCGCAAATATTTGCAATATTCCATTTTATTTAATGGATCCTCCACCTTCCTGCAGGACTCCCCTCACTCATTTCTCGAAAATGCCATTAAATTATATAATGGCCGACCTTAGTACAAAACAATTAACTCGAATGGGGGGCCCGAACCGTCGCTTCTCTCCATCCTCTTACGGTTGGAGACCGAAAACAATCACAATGCTAATAATTCAGCATTAAATCGTTAATGCATTTACGTCTTTGTTGAGGTCACTGCGTCTATTACGATCGCCATTCAGTCATCAATTCTAACAATATCAGAATCTTCTGAAATGTATAAAACAATATCAATCATTATATTGGACACATTGTTTGCTTGCCTGCAATAAATGTAAAGTTTATTGTTGTTTCCTTAAATAATTTTGAAAGACTAAAAAGCTCAGAGAGTGTGTCAAAATAAAAAATTAATAAAAAAGTTATTGCATGAAATCCGTCAAAAGTTTGTTTTTGACGTCAAAGTTTTAAAAAATTGTGATAATAAACACAGAAAATTTGAGACACTCCGAACAATAGAGAATTTATGGTCACATTAAACATATAAATAGAACATACACAGAACGTTATGTTTGAAATAAAAGAGGCCAATTGAAAATTGAACAAGTTTTTTACAATTTATACGTATAAAAAGTTTAATTAAATATTTAACCACTCGGTTCCAAACACTCAACTCGGTGAGGAAAAATGTGCACATAAATTCACTAATTCTAACTGTTTTCAAAAACAATATTGGAAAATCGTAACAACGAGCACATTTGGATTATTAAAAAGTGCTCGTTGTTACGTTAGTCGGGTCTGTGTATTTTGCTTTTAATTTGAAAAAACAATTAAAATACGACTTAAATGCAAATTCTGAAAATAAATTATTTGCCAGTTAAATATTTTCCTGGCGTAAATATTCCGGTAATATTGTTTAATTTTTTATCATTTTTTTTTTTTTTAATATGATGACATTTCTTATTAGATAATTAATTGGAATTTTATTGTAAGATTAAATAAAAAGGAAACATGTAAATAAATATATGGCCGTTTTGAGGAAAAAAGCTTGCGTGTTCAAGTCAGATAACTTTATTTGTACATTGGATACATATATTAACTAACATAAAAAAACATTTTATGCGTCCCTCAAGCGTTCATAAATTACCGCACGGTAAACATTTATTTAAGTTGGAGAAAATAATGCTAATCGATTACAATTTTTACAGTGCATATCTGTGACTTTTACTCATTTAGATAATATATTTTTTTTAATGAGATCGTTTTTAAAATAAGCTCCAACATGCTTTACTTATGTTAATTAAAACATTGTATTAAATGTTATCCAGTTAGAAACGAAATAATACACACGGAAAATAATTAATTTAAACAACAATGTGTTTAGATTTTATTGTACAGTAAAAAATATTATTCGTA